>NC_072031.1:11038629-11643629 GCF_027791375.1 Indicator indicator | reverse complement strand
GTTATCCTGTTTATAGGATCTGTGGCTAATTATTTAGAGTCGTTTAATCTACGCGATTTGCACGTTAATTAAAGAGCACCGGGCTGCATTGTGCGCTCGGAGGGCGGGCAGCGCCTGCTAGGGGCTGCCCGCAGCCCTGCAGCCCCCCGGGACCCAGGCTTTGGGGAGGGGGGGGTGAGAGGTTCCCGGGGCAGCGGTGCAAGCTCCGGGTGGGAAAAGCATGGCCAGCGGCTGCCCCGGCCCGAGCTGCCCCGCGGAGGGTCCGTTCCTGACACGATCGAAAGGTGCTGGGATGTGCCCGGACAGGAGCGATCGAGAGCGAGTGGGGGGCATACACAACACATGAGGGCTGGGGTCACCCGATGAGGTGTGAGGGGGCACCGACTGGGATGAAGGGGATCTGTGAGGAAAAGGATGGGGCCCAAAAGGGGAGGGCGGGGAGGGTCTTGAGTTCCCCCCACTCCCTGCTCAGTGGGGAGACCCTTCCCTTCCAGTATATCTCCCCACACTGTTTCCTCCCCTGTGCCCATCTGTCCCCCTCGGAGCTCGTGTGTTTTGGCCTTTGTGTCCCAGCCTTGCTGCCGCCCCGCTCCCATTTCCTTCTGCCCCATTAACCCCCGGCACGAGTCCCGGCGACAAAAGGGCTGCAACCTGATCCGGGCTTTATTGGATCCCTATTGTTCTCCCGGCTAATTCCCCCTTGTCCTCCCTCCCCCGCCACGGGCAGGGAAAGCCCGGAGGTTGGGGGTAGGAGGGTGGCTGTCTCTTAATTGCTTAAAAACTAACTGCCCCACCACCCAACCGCCGAGAAACCCGCAGCAGGTTGGGAAAGGGTGGCTGTTCCTCAGGAAATTAATGCCTTTAATTCCAAGTTTGTCCCTGGGAAAACGCTGCCCACCCTCGTCCTAGGCATGTCAGGAGGAATCGCAGGGCTTTTAAACAGGGGATTAAGGAAAGTGGTCACTTTTGACTCAGTAGGAAAAATCCCTCCATGACGGTAATGAAAGCCTGGATGATATAAGTATCTTCTGGTTCACAATAGCAATTAATATGGTAATATTCTACTATTAAAGATGCTAACATTAAGATGGAACTCGGATGTGGTTAAAACATTTAATAGAGGGGAAAATGCATTCCTTGAGCATCAGGTAACAAAGTCAAACGGAGAAGGGGAGAGGAAAGTCTCTTAAAATAACAAAGGCCTCTATATAATTTGGAAAGGCTTTTAATACTCACTCCTCAAGGAAAATTCGAGGTGCTTTGAGAAGTGGGTATTAGTGAGTGCTGGAGAAGAGAGCTTCTGCTCGGTGGGGAGTGCTGTCCTGGTGGGACCCCAGCCCTGTTTGGTGACCAAATGGCATGGTGGGCCACCTGCATCTGCAATGACCTACTGCTGGCCCATGAAGAGCCTGTGCTGGGACAAAGGCATTGAAGCATCATGATGTCCTAGAAACATGGGAGTTGGGAGCAATGCATGGAGGGCTCTGCTCAAACCTTTGCTCCAGGCAAGGCTAAGTTCAGAGTCAAGCCAGGTTGTCTATGACCTTATGCAGTGGAGCTGAGCATCCCCTACAGACGGAGGTCCCAGGACCAATCTGAGCTCTGTCCTGGTGCTGCACCATGCTCATCCTCATTTGTTTTCCCCAATATTGTGAGTTGCTTGCACCATACACCCCCTGGTTTGCCTTTCGGTTCCTAGTCCTGTGCAAACACCCCAAATCATGGTTGTATCATGGGGCATGACAAAGTCTTTGGTTTCTGCAAGAGAAGGAGGGTTAGGACCTGCTCACCTCTGCTCTGTGAATCCACTTGATGTGATCAATTCGTCAAGCAGAGGATAGATCCAGTTATGCAAAGACACTCTCTTAGCAGAGCTTTTTAAAATATTAAACTATTTATGAGAAAATTAGAAAGTACTTATTTAAACCACAGTCCATGCTTTCTTTACTGTGAAAGCCTTTTCTTTTTTTCCCTTCCTTTGTTTTCAATTAAAAACAGTGAGGATTTAGGTTTTTGCTTTTAACTAGAATAAAAGTAATTTGCAAAGATAACAGTATTGTGGGAATGGAGGAACCTTTCAGCTGATCACTAGAAGCAAATATTTACCAGCTGGCTCTCATGATGAATTGGAAACTGATGTGGAGAGCATAGTCTTGTCCTGTCTACAGCTCTGCTGACTTCATCAAATCTGACCATCCTCATTTTACAGTTATTTTTTTCCTCTAAAATGTGGCATTCCTTGGACAAAACAAATTGTCTTCTGAAGCTTGCACTTCTATGCAAGTTTATTTAAAAGTAATTCCAGCTAGCCGCTCTCAAGGATTCATGTAGGTCATTCAAGCTCCAGTCTGACCAGTTTGCTCAAGTTCCCTGCTCCAGGCTTCCTCCTTCCTTGTCTGTCCTACAGAGAAGTGCACACAGAAAGCCATTCCCAGGGCAAACCCTCTGCTAAGCTCACCATTGAATCAAAGCTGTGCATCACAGGGAGATGTGAATCGGTGCCTTTTCACCAAAACTGAAGAAGATGGAAAGGAAAATGGATGGAGAACAGAGGGGCCAATGCCAGCAGAAGCATTATTGTCCCATGTTGGAAGTTACGCCCCTGTGCATGCTGCTGAGGATACTCCATAACCTGCACTGAACTGATCTAGGCAGATTACTGAAAGCTTCATGTTTAACTTCAACTCATTCCAACGAAGCTGATTAGGGAGCAGCCACAGAAGCCAACAGCAGGAAGGTCTGCAGGGAGAGTGATCCCAAGCAGTGAGTGTAAGCATGCAGTCTTTTCAACTGGGTGATGCATGTTGGTACCAGTCCCTTGACTTGTCTTTACTGTCTTTCCCACAACTTTATAAAAAAAAACATTTCCTTGTGACATTTAAAATTTGCTGATTTTTTTGTAAACTGATATGGTGGTGGCATGGCACAGAGCACTGGATCTAAAGAGAAGAACATTTATAACTGAGGAAACATCAGTAACAAACCCCACTGGCTAATTCTCCTTCCTTTTCTTCACTGTCGTTATTTTGATAGCAGCTAGAGCTGAAGACACCAAGGAAAACGGGGACCCTCCAGATAGCTGCTCAGCTGCAGCCAGAATGATGGGAGCCAAGAGGCAGCCTGGCCCTGTGACTGTTCCCAGCTCTGCTGCTGGAGGTTTATGTGGGTAAAGGTGACCTTTTGTGTCATCTTCCACCCTTGTCACCTTGTCTAGGTTATGTTCCTGGTGGAGTCCATGCACAGAAGGGCTCAGCCCTTCAGGTAACGGGACCCAATGCTGTGGAAGCAACTGTAATGCAGATAAAAAAGTAGGAATAGGGGGGAAAAACTACTTGAATTGAGCAGTGGATGACACTGAGAGAGGAAGAAAAAGCCTCAAACTTTAAAGGCAGTATTAAAACAGGGTATGCAGAAAATGAAGTCAATTAGGCAAAAGAATCATCTGCTGACGGAGGTCACCAGGCCGAATTCCTAAAAGGATTCATGAATTGACTAAAAATACCCTTGGGATAGTTTGAGTACGGACTGAGTTACTGAAGGGCAATGCCCCAGATGACCCAGGAGGCCCTTTCCAATCCTACAGTATAAACAATGATGCTATTAACATTTGTACTAAGTACCTGCTCGGGCTCCTTGCCTGCTACCACAGTGCTTTGGCTCTTACCCATAACAGGAGTGGAGGCTGCAAGAGGTGTTTCCTACCTTAGCCTGGAGAGCATCCTCTAGGTACCAAGCAATTCCTCTGGTTTCATATCCCTAAAGCCACCCCTGTAGACAGGGAATTATGGAAGACCCTCTTGACAATGGTAGCAGCAGTGAGAGGCCAAAAAGATCATTAGAAAAGCCTGATGGAAACTCTGCTGGAAAGAACAACAGAGAGGCTGGAGAAAATCCCTGGCGAGCGGGGAGACTCAGGACAAGGAGACCTTAAAGGCCAGATCATGCTGAGGAGGTGCATGCAGGGCATGGAGGGATGAGGAACAGTCCAAGGAATTTGCAGGTATGTATTATAATTGTAGAAACAAAGGCAACTACATCTGGATTTTGGACACCAAATGGAGTTTGGACTCCACATCAGGGAATGCAGTGTGATCATGAGATCCACCAAGATGCTCCAGGTGACCTTTGCTATTAGGATGTGCCATTCCTCTGGGGAGGATTTTTCAGTGTACAACCCCACATGGGCCCCAGTGTACAACCCCACGTGTGTTGTATTGACTGTGGCAGGGAAAAAGGCATTTTGCTATTAACTTTTTTCTCTTAACATCTCTGATGACTAGACCTGACTGAAATGTCAACCTATGGTGTCACTGTTGGGCACTGTCCTGGGAAATGGCAGACCACTGTTGCACCTCAGGTAGATGCACAGGTCTGGGATTAACACAAAGGCAAACCTGCAGCCCTAAATATTTAACTTGTAATTCAGGTACTGAGAATAAAAATGAAAACAAGGTTAGATAAAAATATTCTCTATCAAAACTTAATTATGCATCCAGAGGCTGAGGCTCATTATTCATCCTCCAACCTGAAAACAAATTAGTCTAATGAAGCTGTGAGTTAAAATGGAGAAAGGATGTAGAGGCTGGAGAATATTTGTGTCTGAGCTCAAATGCCAAAACCAGCACTGAGCTCTGGATACTACATTTGTCACCAGAACCAGGTGTTTCCTGCATTTGGTGGCATGTCCATCATCTAGGTTTTGTTAAAAGCAGGTCACAATTGCTCATAAATGGGAATCTGAAGCTGTTACAGACTGATAAAATGTGGGGGCTCAATTCAGACATGGGGGCTCATCAGAAACAGAGGCCATGGGTCTGAAGAAACCCAAACAGCAGCGTCAGCTGCCACTGAGGCAACCCAACTTGAGGCACACATTTAGCACTGGCACAAGCTCACCAGTGACAGCCAGTTTAGCCCCATGGAGAGTTTGGCTCCATGACCTCTAGTAAGTGTGGAACCAAACCCCAGGGGCTGGAGAGAAAAGAAACTGATAACTAGTGGGATGGCAGCTCTCTAAGGGTTTATTGCACAAGTGTTTAAGAAGCTGCAGACTATAATTACACTGCCTGGAAATGCATAATCACAGTGAGGAAGGCCTTTTGCCCTGCTCCTTCCCTGCAGAATTTGGGGACAAATGAAATTATATCATAGGAAAGGGACCTGGAAGGTATTTAATCCTGTGCTCTCTGCTGCACTGCCCGGCACCCGTTGATTCTGGACGGGTTGCTTTGACCACCTATAAAAGTCACCCATAAACCGTAGCTCCTAGCACAAATGAGTCTGGGGACAGTTAGGGGCTATCCAAAGCACATCACAGCGAGTCTGGTGATACATAGCCCAGGTCTGAGCTCTGCAGCAGAGCACAAAAGGTTCAAGTGACCTAGTAAAGACCATGCCAGTACCAGAAAACAAGTCCCTGTAGGCCCCCAGCTGAGCCATTCTCACCGCTTTATTCTCTTGCTCCCATCCTAATGTGCTTAACTATAAATGACCCCTTTATTTTTTATATCTCCATTTCATTTTTCCCCTTCTTCCAAGGAAGCAGTAAAACAGGGAAGCCAAGAAGCAGAGCTCTTATTGTAAAGTGAGTGCTGACACAGAACAGTTCTGGGGACCTCGCAGCTCAAGCCGTACATTTGTATCATCACAAGGAGGCTCTGGGCTTCTCCTCTGAGACCCAAGTTCTAATCCTGCTCCCACGTTCCAAGAGGAAGCCTATTTGAGTCATGCAGGAAGAGGTGTGATGCACCTGGTCCAGAGGCCCTGATGTCCACTGTGTAAGCCTGGCACTGGTTTATTTACAATTTTGCTATGTGGTTTACTCTGTGCCATCCTGGGGTTCATCACAGGGGTGGCAGATTGGGGTGAAGACAACCGAGCTGGATAGAGCCCCCAAACACAGCCCCTCCATTATGTTCTTTGTCTCAGATATGCAGAAGATGGTCTGCTACCCTGGGCAGAAGGACAATAGCTTGCTGTTTATTAGTATAATTTTTAAAGGTGCCTCATTGTATTTATTTGCCGTGTGGTTAAACATTTATTATTTATATTTAATTTTCCCAGATTCAAAGGGGCATCACTAGTGGCTGAGTGTCTGCAGATTCAGTGCAGCTCCTTCACACACTTATTTATGTAACCTTGGCCTCCCCCCGAGGGGCTCCCGTTTCACTATGTGCCATCGGCCTCTTAATTGGCCTCACAGATCACGCCTTCTCCTTCGGCTCACCCCAGTCCCCAGGACTCGCAATTTCTAAGATATTAAACGTGGCTGAAACAAAAGAGTGCAGTGAATTAAAGCCAGGAAGTTTCCTACCCCTCCTGAACCTTTGTTTTCAATTCCCGCTCCAGGGCAATGGCCAGACTGGGGTCATTGCAGTTGGTTTGGAGGGCTCAGTGAAGGACCATGTTGAGGTGGAGATGTTGGCTGGTGTGCCCAGCCACTGCCATGCCTGGCTTTGCATCCAACTGCATCTTCTTCATAAGAGCATTTGGTACTAATTAGACTCCAAGCAGCTGATTAACCTGCAGGGATGTATGGAAGTTGTTTTTGCTGTAAGAAACTAGAAGAAAAGTCAGGACTCTCTCCTTGGGACTCTTTTGTCCAGTCCCCTTGAACGGTCAGTGGGTGGTGGGATGGGGGGAGAGCCATCTTCTGCCTCTGAGCCAGGCCAAAACCACCTCTCCCCACCCCCTAGTACTGTAGTTCTCACCCATCTAATCTTTTGGGTACCCAATTTGTAGGGACTGCCAGCCTGGGGCCCCATCAGGGCATAGACTCTGGGCTCTAAAAATGCAATTTCCAGAGATGGAGAGACCAGGACATTTCCCAAGAAGTAAAACCCCATTGAGGTGATGGCTTTGGATATTTCTTTTGTTATACATCAGCCTGCCAATCCACCCCAATCACCTCAGGGCCACATCTGACCCAAAGATGCTACATTTCATTTCCAGCCACCAGCTGTGGTGCTTCATGAACATATCATCCAGGGTTTTCATCCAAACACAGACCAGAAAATGCACTTACAGCTGTTAAACTTTATTTTAGACAATACAAATCCTGTAGGAAGGAGTTCCGTGTGTCAGCGATAAGAAAAAGACATCTGGAGAATTCGTCCACACGAGGTTTTCACCAGGGTAACTAATTCTCCAGGTGAAGTGGGTTGATATTCCTGGTCCATTTTTACCCAGTTGCCAGCTGCTTGGGTTTAAAAAAGAAACTTCCCTCCCATAGGCAGAGTTATTTCAATATTAATGGTTTTATACCTTCTCCTTAAATATATCACAGGCTACACTTGGAGATAGAGTTTGAGAGTAAATATTGTTATGCTGGAGCTGTCATCTGTGAGTAATCACAGACCTAATTGAAGCTGGCCAGCCTATTAAATAAACATTCAGCATAAACGAGGGAGCAAAGAAATACCCTTAGTTTGGTAATAGTTGGAAATGATGGAAACCAGTACCTGAGTCAGGGACCAGACTGATGAGGTTGGAGTAGCAGGAGAACCAGGGAGGGAGCTTTTCCCCAAGCAGCTCACAGCAGCATGCTGCAAAACAGCATGAACCAGAAAGCATCAGCTTTTGGAAGGAGAGCAAGGAGAGAGTTTCCCTGGGGCAGGGTGCTGGCCATGCAGCCTGGATTTTGGGGGCAAGGAGAGACTGCATTCTCAAGGAGTCTGGCTTTACCGCATCCAGGGAAACATGACTGCCCCTCACACACTGTTAATTGCTGGGCTAACGTTCGCAAAATAGCCTAACAGAAAACATCCTCCCAGCATCAAATGCTGCCTAATCACCCCACGGAAATGGGCAACGATACAATCTTGCAGCGTTTCTTGTGTTCCTCGGGGAACCACCTAATCCTCCTTGTTGTCTGCCAGTTTCTCCTTGTCCTTGGGAATTTCACGTATAGAGGAGGCTACAGCTTTCGAGAGCGAGGCACGGGCTGCTGGCGGCTCTGGCAGCCTGCTGCAGTGCCACGGCTGGCACCGAGGCACACGGGCATCTGAGGCTGTGCTCTGGGGCACACCAAGCAAAACAGGCAAATTTTTGCCCCGGCGAACCTCACAGCATCCTGCCCCTCGTTGCCCTCTCGCCAGATGTTGCAGGGATGTGTGCGAGCGGCGCTGCCTCTCTGGGAGGTGATGAGAAGAGGGTGATGCACCGAAGGGACATGCTCAATTTCCCTCCAAGATGGTGCAGCCACAATAACATTTTTCCTGCTGATGGCGTCCATGTGTCTCTCTCCCTTTTCACTGGGGCTCTGTTACACAGGGGATGTGGTAGGAGAGTGTGTGCACCTTCTGTTCCCTGAGCCATCCCTGCCTTTCTGGGGAGGATGAGGTGCCTGGCCTTCTGTGGTTAGTTTAAGAAAAACACTCTCCCAGTGATCAGTGCCTGCATGAAGTAGATGTATGGTTTCAGTTCTGTCCTTGAGCCATGGATCATTTAATGTTGTCAACACATATGCATCCTTCTCAAACATCCCACTGAGAATTTCTAGGGACTGTAGACAGCTTAAAGCTAGCGTTACAGCAGCAGCTTCATATTTGCTTTCAGATCCACGTGCATTTTTTAATACTAAAGCTTGCATAATTGCTGCTGAATTTCTAAGCAACTTCTTCAAAGGGGCAGAGGCACATTAACAGTAGGAATACTGGTGGTGGAGCAGGAACAAGGACTGTTGTTGGCTTATGGTTTCCCAGCAGCTGCTCAAAGATGGGGTTTGAGGAGCCACGAAGAAGAGCTGAGTTGGGACCTCCCAGGTTGGTGTGTGCTTGAGCATGTTTTCTTCCTGACCCTTGGGATGTGCTTGCCAAACAGCCATTGACACTAGGTGCCTGCATTAACAGCTTTGTAGTGCTGCACATATCTTGCCAAAGAAGATTACACTTCCATGGCAGGAGAGTTGGAAGTGGATGATCCTTGAGGTCCCTTCCAACCCTGAAAATTCTATGATTTCTGCTTCAAAAGTGGGATAGGACACTGCCAGCCCTACTCTTTTGTGTTGTTTTCTTTGTTTCTTCATTCGTTTGTTTTTGGTGAGGTCTGGATGTGCCTAGAAGCATAGTGAGATACTACATGCCATAAAGATTACTTGGCAGATGAAGGGTCCGTCCCACAGCTGATCAAGGCAGGGCTATAAAAGGGGAGACAAGGTGGCTCCTTAGTATGAGGAGAATCTTCTGATCTTTCTCAGCTGGTGGAAATGGAGCTGCAGCTAGGTTGAGGGCTAGTACCTTCTGGTTTTGTGTGTCACAGTCTGTCCATAATCTCCCTGCATTGAGCTTGGCTGGGATGCCCATTCCCACAGTGGTCAATCCCCACTGGGTGAAAGGCAGTGACCATGCCAGGGAGCAAGTGACCCTATTGTTTGTTAGCTGCCAGCTGCTCTCTTGGGTGCTGGGGAAGGAGATTAGTGCAAGATGGTGATGCCCGATGGCTCAGTGTGAGAAAAGAAGGCCATGGAGAACCTGCACCAGCTGATTGCTGTTGAGAAGTATGTGTGAAGCTGTGTGCACAAAGGCTTCTTGTGCCTTTGGAAATGTGGAAGGGCTGTGGGTGATGACGAATCCCTGGCTGTGCACCCAACAGCTGGGCTCAGGGTTGCACAGATCTGCTGCAAGTGTGGGAGGCAGCTCCTTCCTTCCCCTGAAGAAAAGCATTCCTGGGGTTGACACCAACCTGAGGCATCCCTCTGTATGAAGGGGGTTGTCCCCTCTCCATCCCTCTGGCTGAACAGCACCACGTCAAAGGCACCTGGTCAGCAAAACTCCATTTACTCTATGTATTTATTATACTGGAGCCCAGGGTAATTACTTTACAACTCTGAACATTGAATATAATTTGTCTTATCCCAGTAGGTCCCAATCTTTATGAATTTTATCTGACGCTTGCTCCCTTCAATTATCTGCCATCAGAAAAAAGTTTACCATTGCTGCAAAAATATCAATTTGCCAGAGGTTGCAATACATTTACTCTCCACCTCTGTAATTTACAAACTTGCACTCTATGATTAGAAAGAAAAATGGCTAATAGGAGAAATATTCATGTAAAATCGATACTGAATAAGATGCTGCCACCTTTTGGTTTAATCTAATTCTACATGTGGGGCCAAATTCCTCCCTGGTGTAACTGCTTTGTTAGGAGAGGAGCTACAGCTGCCCTGGGGCTGGCTGTGAGGGATGGAGTGGCACTGTGTAGGGGGAAATGAAGCATGATCTGAGGGGCTCACTCCGTGGCTGTAAATGGGGTATGGCAGGCTTATGCTGTGGGGTTTGCCGGCTCTAGTAAGAGGAAAATTTCCATGGCTGTGCTTCTGCAACAGAAGTTTCTTTCTTGTACATCCAAAGTGGAGGTTTCTCCCTTCCTCTGTCCACCTAGGAGGCTGTTTCTGGAGCTGTGCAGCGGGCACCAGTGCTGGGCTGCCACTTATGTCCATGCTGATGTGCTGGGAAAGAGGTCTAGGATCTGATGAGACTCAGCACATGGCTGAAGGTGTCTATCAAGCTTCTAACCAGTTAGGCAGCTCATCTAAGCTGAGAGGCAACCTTCACCTTGCCAGTCTGCAGTGGGGTTCGGCAGCGAGACTCATAATGCTGCCAGTCCTGGTAGCTCTGAATGCACTTAGTCTTCCACTATATGTCACTCCAATGGGCCCTGCTGTGCTTTCAAAAGAAAACAAAAAAGCATTTAATTTTTGAAGCAAAGACATTCCAAAGTGCTAAGTGCTTACAGCAGGGCCATTGCAACGCAGCTCTGTCTTCTTGCTCAATGACACAGGGGTTTTTCAGCTGAATCCCAGCAAGCACGTGATTGAAAGCTCTGAGGATCTGCAGTTGTGGAATTTCCAGCAGAACTTGCTGTTTCTCTCCTATCTTGCCCCTTTGTTTCCCTGAGTGCAAGGCAGAGTCTGAATTCGGTAATTGCCACCTGGATTTGCTTTGCTGTCTTCCCAAGGAACTTGTTTGAATAAATTGAGTTGGCAAATGTATTGTTCAGGCACAAAGCATTGTGCCAGGAATACTGTGGGTATTACCCAGCTCTGCTACAGCTCTGAGCACGCTGCCAGGGACAGTGAACCAATGCAGGAAGCTCCCTTTGAGCAGCTCCCTTTGTTTCCTTCTCAGAAAGAGGTGCACTGTTTGCTGAATGGTTGCTCCATGCTCTAAAGCAAGAGTAGAAGGAGCTGCTTCAAGTTTCCTCAGCATGTGCAGAAACTCTCCCCTGTTGGGGAGTTTTCTGCTAACAGGTTCCTATGGCTTGCACTTGTGTTTCCTTCACCAGGTGAGACTTGGGTGCAGCAGTCACTTTGTTTTCCACAGAGCATCTGAGCAGTCAGTGCCACTGATGCCAATGTCAGATCTATGTCAGGGCAGTGTGGTGGGGACAGGCAAGGCCTGGGGCTGTACTCTTCCCAAGCAGAACAGGGCATTGAGAGCTGCAGGGCTTTGAAGGACCCCAAGGACAAGGTTAGGCTGTGGAAACTCAGCAGTCAGGAGGCACTAACCAGGTACTGGGCAAGTTATTTATGTTGGGGACTGTCACCCACTGCATTTCTTCTCTGCACTGGTGCTCCCAAGATGGAGTTGATCTGAATGTGCCAAGGCATGCAGTTTAAAGTTCCTCAGGGATATGGGCTCACCTGAGTCCTCCCTACTTTGACATGATCAAGCTCTATGGGAGAAACAAACTCTCCTGCAAACAGATCCCTGGAGGGCAGGGACACAGCCAGTGCATGCCACCAGGTCACACAATCCAGCCAGGTGCAAGCACCACCATGACACTGACATCTCTGTCAGTGCCAACAAATGACTATGACAGCAGGGACAGAAGCCTAGGACCCCTCTGATGAGAAATGTAACCAGTGGCAGGTGGCTCCAGGGATCTGCAAACCTTGTGCCTTTGGCTGTAGGGTGAACGGATTTCTACAGGAGATGCAGAGAGCTCTCAAAGGCAAGTGGTCCTCTTGGGAAGATGCTTCATGGGACAGAGCAATGGAGCCACCTTGTCTCTCAGCTGGGTCTTACAGAAGGGAGGGCTGCCTAGTTATAAAAAAATCCCAAAGAAGCAACCAAAAACCCCAAACCAACCAACCAAAAAAAAAAAAAACCAAACCCAACCTAACTGGCAAAACTCCTCAGTGGATGGAGTTTAGTGATGGTGCTGCTCAGAGGACCAAGGCCTGCCAGGCAAGCTGGTCCTGCAGAAGCTGCTTGGCCGCAGAGGTGACCCTACCACACGGGTTAGCAGTGACATGGTGCCACCTCGTGGCACACAGCTCTGAGTGTCCTGCGTCCTTGTGGGATGGACACATTTCCAAGAGGCACATCACCCTGCAGGAGCTCCACCACCCTCCAGGGTGCCCAAACTCCAGGGTATGACCCAAACTCATGCTGTCCAGCTCAGAGCCATTGCTTTTGGACATGATCTCTTCAGGGTTGCCAGCCTGCCATGGGATCTATACATTCAGGGGGTCTCCTCCCTGCTCATCTAGTGTGTCATTCCCCCCCCCAGGCTGACCTATCCTTTTTCTACTGTCTCCCAGGCTCTACCAGGACCTCCCTGACCGCCTTTCCCTCCTAACCTGCAGCAGACCTGCTCATCTGCAACAGATATGGGTTTGGTTCCCTCCTGTACCTAAGCACAAACCAGACTCCATTTAGGAGGATTCAGGTTTGTTTCTCATTGCTACAAAACAGGCAAGAAGGATGGCTCTTTTTAGCTACATTTTAAAAAAAGGAAAAGCAAGGTTTGGCCCTGCTGGTAAACCATCATCTCTTGAAGTACTTAAGGACAGAGTTTCAGTTTTCAGTGAAGTGCTTCAATTTCAAACCAGCAATGCAATACCTGATTTCCCCTCGGAAATCTGGGGGTCAGTAGACATGGACTGGGTCCTGTTGTGATGTTTGCAATATGGACTGGGTCCTGTTGTGATGTTTGCAGTATGGACTCAACAAAAAGACAGTTGTTGTCCCAGGAAAGCCTACTGTGGAGATCCCTAATCTTTCTTCTCCTAGGTGTTGGCAGCTGACAATGTAAGACATCAGCATTTTATCTGTAACCAAGAATTTTCCCACTACTATTAGAAAGGCTATTGTAATATTTCCCATCCTTTAAGACTGACTTCAGAGCTACATGCCCTGTGTATGTGTCCTGCTGCTAACTTGGCTGATGTCTGTGCTCCTACTTTCTGAGCTGGGATGTTTCCAAACAGCAAAGCAAATGGTGCACTTCTGCTGATTTTGTTCCTCCACACAGAACAGTAATGCTGAGGAAGGAAGTCTCTTCTTTCAAAAACCATACTAAAAGGAGGGTTGGAGACACAGTGGCTTTCAGAGGCAGTGGGAGAACTGGTGAGTTTTACCACTACAACACCAAATTTAAGGTTTTCCCTGGAGGTCCAAGAGTACTTGGCCTCTAATTGAAGTTCAGTCTACAGAATCACAGAAACATTCAGGATGGAAAAGACCCTCAGAATCACCAAGTCCAATCCATAACCCTACTCTGCATGGTTCACCCCTAAACCATATCCCCAAGCACCACATCCAAATGACCTTTAAACACATCCAGGGTTGGTGACTCAACCACCTCCCTGGGCAGCACAGTCCAATGCCTGATCACTCTTTCAGTGAAAAGTTTTTTCCTAATGTCCAGATTAAACCTACCTAGTCGTAGCTTGAGGCCATTCCCTTTTGTTCTGTCACTAATTACCTGTGAGAAGTGACCAGCACCAGCCTCTACAATGTCCTTTCAGGTAGTTGTAGAGAGCAATGAGATCTCCCCTCAGCCTTCTCTTTTCTTTTTCAAACTAACCATCCCCAGCTCCTTCAGTTGCTCTTCATAAGATTCATCCTCCAAGCCCTTCCCCAGCTTCCTTACCCTCCTCTGCACTGGCTCAGGCACCTCCACATCTCTCTTGTATTGAGGTGCCCAAAACTGGACACAATACTCAAGGAGTGGCCTAACCAGAGCTGAGTACAAGGGGACAATCACCTGCCTACTCCTGCTGGACACAGCATTTCTAATCCAAGCCAGGATGCCATTGGATTTCTTGGCAACCTGGGAACACTGCTTCCTCATATTCAGTTGCTTAAAGCAAAGCAAAGCTTTAAACAATTAAACAACACTCATACATGTATATATCACCAAAAAATGAACGACCAGAGGAGGCCCTTTCCAGTTTACTTCAACATTTAGGAATGGAGTTTTAAACAAGAGCCTCTTGTATGGCAGAAGCGTGGTGGTATAATGGTATCTGTAAATCCGGCAGCGTAACACTGGCTGCAGTGATGAGCCCTTAGGCACTTAGCAAGGATTTGCCAAGGAGCCTAAGGGCTGATACACACTTGAAACTCAATGGGATTTAGGTGCCTAAATGCATTAGGCTGCTTGGAAAATCCCAGCCTTTGACGTTAAAGTAGCACTAAGAAAAATGGCTAAAAAAAACCCAATTTAAAATAACGCAAGTCAGGCTAAGGCTGTGGTGAAGGCTCTGGGTGCTCTGAGTTTTGCACCTGAAGCAAGGCAGGAGGAGGTGGCCACCTAAAAGGCTCCACAAGCATGAAGGTTCAGAACTCCTCCATCACTGAAGTTTCAGAACCCATCAGGAATTGCAGGATGCCCCCCCACCCACCCCCCGAGCCATTTTCACTTCTGATGGGTGTCTGCTTGTGTGGGAATAATGCAGGGCACTTAGCTAAGGACATTCACCTTGTGAGAGTGTATGAGTAGAACATTAAAAATACATTTTCTTTGTTTCCTTTTTTTTCTTTAGTTTGAGAAGAACCTTAGGACATTAAAAGTTAGAGAACTCATCTTCATTATTTCTCTTTAAAGTTACTTATGAATTGAGAGCAGCTCTGCTCATATTTCTCTTTTATTTGCTATCTCCCCAGGCTAAAGTGTTGTCTATTTATCTTACAGATTAGGTTACTTTTTATGGGGTTCCTGCTATTATATTTCACCTCTAACTTTGTTAGTTTGTGTTTGATATTAAATTATGTTGACTAAAATGGGCAGCTCAAGGACATTTTTCAACTCCATCCTGAAATGAGGTTCTTTATCCTGTTGCTGGGTCTGCCCCCGTAGCCCAGCCCATGGAGACAGGATCAGGTATGTAAGACGGGCAGCAGAGGAGTGGGCTTTGCAAGGTGAAGCTGCAGGAAAATCGTGCCTGTAAAACCAGTCAGTTCATGTACAGTGATTTTGGAGGTATCTCTTTAGAAAGGGGTTTTAATAATATTGACATCATCACAAGATAAGATCCAGGACTAGTTAAATCACAGCCTCACAACTCAGTGCTCCTTTGGGGATTAGAAGAAGTCGCTGAGCTGTCACTCTAAAGCTGATCATGGGCTCGTTTAACTATGTCATCCCATAAGACAGCCCTTTCAATTATGTCAACCTGTCTGCTCTCCCTAGACTCTAATTTTAGAGCAGCAGTAGCTAATATTCTAGGAAAACCGATCCGCCTCCACAGATCTCTCTGTCTGCTGCTGTTAACGGAGTATCCTGTGGGGAGATGGGACTGCTTTCCTTCCCCTCCTGTAATAAACCTCATAAAAAGAGGTACCGTTAGTTTCCTTTGTGTGTGGTCTCCTCAAGACACTTATCTGAGCTCTGTAATGGAGATGTCACATCTCCTCCACAGAGGCATCTGGCAGCACCACGGGGTCATTGCAATAAAAATAAAATTCAGTTTTAAGAGACGGCTATGAAATTATGAGCCAAAAAAGCAGGGAGATGGGATTGGAGTTCAGAGACCTGGAAGAGGTAAATGTGAGCTGCAGTTACCCAAACGTTAATGCTGCAGCGGTGGCTTCGCAGTTGGAGCAGCAAGCAGGATGCTCCCATAGCTAGTGCAGAAGGTGATGGGTGACCCTGTGGACCTTAGGGACAGGGTGTACTCCAGAAGGTGCTGGGAGGTTTTTGGGGTACACAAAGGCAGAGAGGAGGTGGATGGATGCAGATGTCTTGGCCACAGCATCTCAGTGCTGTGCTGGCTGTCATAGCACAGATTGGTGGGAAGGAGAGAGATCCTGCCCTGAGAGACAGGATGGAACCAGACACATCCCTGACTCCCCATCCATGCAGTATCTGTAGCTGGCACTGACATGGGACAGTTGTCTCCCTGCCTTTACAGGCTGGCAGCACAGGAGGAAACAAAGACACCTTTGGGCTCTCCCGTTTGTGTTTTCCATCATGTCAGCCACAGCACTGAAAAGCAAGCAAGGACTTTCTCCAGCTGTGCAATTAGAGCTGCCATGATAGAGAGCACAGGGAAGGCCTTTGAAGACCACCTCTGTCTCTTCTGGGAAATGTGATAATCCCTCTCTTGGCTGTTGCTCCTCTGTGCTTGGTCTCCCCCAGTCTGGACTGGTGGTACTGGAAGACAGTGGTGTGCAGGTCTGAGGCTGTTGAAAGATTTTCTGTAGAGCGGTTTTAGCCTTCTCTACAATAACAACCCTTGGGTACCCTGTTTGAAGGAGCAAATATCCATGGATCTGAGGAAGGCTGTGATTCTCTTCAGAGATATTTTATTCTTCCTTTAGGATGTAGCATGGGTCCTAAGACAGACTGTACTGGTGAGGTAGATGGTGGCATTCAACTTCTGTCAGAGCTACTAAGAAGCAATCCCAGGTCACATCGGAGAGGAAGGAAAGGACAAAGGAAAAAGCAATAGTTCTCCTTTCCTAAAAGATAAAAAAGACACAAAAGGGATGGAGGGGGAAAGAAGAAGCAGATAGACTGTATAGAGACAAGGGAGGGCAGTGGCCTCTATTCATTCCACCACGCTGGTGGCAAAGGCCAGGCCTTCCCTTTGCAGATCAGGTTATATAAAACCAACACACCACAGGCTGCCCAGGAAACAGTACCTCCCCCAGACTCCAGCAAGTTAGTTACACGTAGCTTTCCTTTCATAAATCCATGTTGGCTGCCCCTAATCAAATTCTGCTTCTCGAGCAATTTCCCTTGCTAATTCCTCCCGAATCAGTTCTAACCCACCTACCCCTCTTGTCGCTAAGCTAGCCAGCCTCTAATCACACCCTGCACTGTGTGATCCTTTCCCGAGCAATGCAGGGTTTGGCACTTTCCTCCGGTTCTCAGCAGCCTAACCTGTCAGGAGCAACCTTCTAAAAATATCACTAAAGACCTCAGCTAATTTCTAATCCTCGTTTCTATTAAGACCGCTGCCTGTACTATGTGGGTTTCCAGACTTGGGATTTGCAGTCTTCCTTAAGAGCATCTAATCTGCACAGAGCCATTCCTGTTGTTATCCATACGCAAACTCCTCCCTTCCCCACCATAAACCATGATCCCTTTGGCAGTGGCTCTTCAGTCTGCGGGGCAGCATCAGAGAGCCAGCCATTACATCAGCCTCTTCCTCTGTGCACAGTGCTTTTTGGCAAGCCTTCCTGGGGAGATCACTGGATTCTCACCCCTCTTGGGCACTGGCTAGGTGTTTTGTATGAAAAAAAATTAAAAAAAAAAAAATCAGCCTGTGAGTTCACCATGGCACCTGATTTTCTTGACGCTTCCCAAGTTCTTGAGTGTTGTGTACATAATATAATGGAGCTGATGTATAGATGCATAATAGAGTAAAGGTCTTGAAGTACCTCCTACAGCTGGACTTTCTATTACTGTTTGTATTTAGATGTTTTTTTGCTTTTTCCTTCTTCTTAACGCCCCCCAAGAGTCAAAATCAACCAGCACAGGTATGGCATGGTTGTCTAAGAAGACCCCATATAGCAGGCACCACAGAACAGATGAAATCAGTTTGCCCCTCCCAAATGAAAAACCTGCTTCAGACCACAGTGCTCCATCACCACAGTTATTCTTTGGAGGAAGGGCTCTAAATGAGGACCTTTGGTCATTTTATGAGTCCAGGATGGAAAATTAATATGCATGGGAAGGTGTGGGAGGAGAGTCTGGCTGATGACATGGTAATCCAGCAGGACTGTGCTGTTGGGAGGCCCATAACATCCGTGTGGCTGGCTGTAAGCTGGCATGCACAGCAGGGATCATACAAATGCCGTGTGGCTGAGTGATGTGCAAGACAGATGAGTGGCACATGCCATTCCCAGACTTTGACAGCACGAACTGGCCTTTGCAGTCAGTCACCGCATGCCCTCCTAAAGCTTTTCTTCGATCTCATAGCTGCACTCAGCATCTGATCATGCACTGCAGGAGAAAGTCAGGTGTTTTCTAGTGAGAGCTGGGGCAGAACAATGTTTTGTCATTTCTCAATCCTGTAGCAAATGGCATTAAATCAATAGTCCTCGCCTCCTCTGTGTGAATCCAGCACTGTTACACATACTCAACAATCAACATTTCAAAACTACACCTTGATCTTGAGGTGGCTTGTTAAAGCAAGACAAGCAGTTAAAAAAAAAAGCCAGCTAGGAAAATTCTTAATCCATTGACTTGTCTCAGCTCTGCACTCCCTTTGTGTGCTTGTACAAGAGGGTATGGACAGCAGCATGTCCTGGGGACACAATTCCCTGATGAAGCTGGAGTGGCCTTTGCCTTCATCATCATCCCCTCTCTCATCCCTAAAGTTATCTCCATACCTTCCTCCATGCCCTTTTGCCTTCCTGTTCCTCCATCCCCATCTCGTTCCTATCATAGAATCACAGAATTGTTTAGTTTGGAAAAGACCTTTAAGATCGTCAAGTCCAACTGTCAACTCGGCACTGCCAAGCCCACCACTAAACTACATCCCTCAGCACCACAGCTACATGTCTTTTAAACTCCTCCAAGGACAGTGACTCCACCACTGCACTCAGCAGCCTGTTTTTGGGTTTGTCAAACCTTGCCACGGAGAGATTTTTGTCCAACGAAACCCTTCCCTGGCACAATGAGGCCATTTTTTTCTTGTTCTATGACTTGATAGTAGGGAAAAGAGACCAATCCTCACTTCCACCACAGCCTCCTGGAGCTGAGAGCAATGAGGTCTCCCCTCAGCCTCCTCATCTCCAGTCTAAACAACCTCAGGTCCCTCAGCTGCCGCTCATAAAACCTATGCTCTAGACTCTTCACCCGCTTGGTCATGCCCACGCCCGATCTGCCCTGTCACGGCCCCGCCCCGGAGCATGACTCAGCACACTCCCCAGCCGCTGACTGGCCACCCGCCTAAAACGCACACAGCGGGCGACGGAGAGAGGGGCGCGCCATTGGCTCGGCCTGCCGTGACGTCATCCACAGTGGCCGGGGCGGCAGGCAGCGTGACTCAGCACGTGGGTGAGTCAGCGACAGGCGCATAAAAGCGGCGGCAGGTGTGTGGGGTGGATCCGTACTCGGGTCCTGCTGCCATGGAGTTCCCGGAGCTGGGCGAGCACTGCTCGGAGCGCACTTGCAAGCAGCTGGGTAAGAGCGGCCGTGCTTGAGAGCTTCTGCTCTTTCGCGAGGGAGCCGTCGGTGGGCACCGTCTCCCCGAGACGTGCTTGGCAGCACCTATTCGAGTGGCACTCGTAAGGGAGGAAAGCTTCTGTACTGGGCAGCGTGGGGGCAAGTCCTCTATCCCTAGTCTGTATAAGGGTGCTCTGCTTAGTGGCAGGTACCAGTGCTGCTGCGTCTGTAACCGCTGTTCAACTGGTGTAAGAAAGAGTGAAGGTTGAGTCTAGTGTGTCTTGTTCTTGCTTGTTAAACTGTTAAGGAGTGGGGGTTTTTAAGAATGAAAAGTTGTTTGGTTTTGTTTTTTTTTTTTTTTTTTAAGCTTGGGCTTTGTGTTTGTGCTTCACCTCCTAGTGTCTGACTAGTGCCTCACTAAAGTTTCTGCATTTGAGGAGCTCTCGAGGCTTGCAGCTTGGAGACTTCCTCTCCTGTGAAATACAGCCTCCCCTTATTCAGAAATTCAGCTAGAGTGCCTGCAATTTCTTAGCATCATTTTTTCCCTGTAAAACTAGAAAGAGAGCACCACCATTTTTGCACCCATCCCAGAGCCAGGAGTAAGACCCCCAACCAGCCAAGATACCACACAGAGAAGCTCAGACTCAGTAAGGAGGCCCAGCCAGCACACATGGATGATATTGGCATAGCCATCAACCTTTTTCCTACCTAACTGGGGGGCCACCAGGCCCCCTGGCCTTTGTGTGTCCCCCCTGCCCAAGTCACAGGGTGTGCACCCTGGGTACTCACCAGTGATGAGAAGGATCCCTCAGCCCAGATGGGCTCAGCTTAGGGCTTCCCCCCTTCCTGAGGGGGGTTAAAAAAGGGAGTGGGCAGAGAGGGCAAAGTGGTCACACCTGGGGTGGGAGGAGACTCCAAGAGAGCCCAGGTGCTCTGAGATTTGAAGGCAAAAAGGGGCAGATATGGTGGGAAAGGGGAGGTGCTGGTGAAAGGAGGGGATTTAAAAATAACTTTGTTTTCCATAAATCTTTCATAATGCACAACTGCAGTTCATGGTTTGTTTTGCCTTTATAAAAAAAACAAACCCATCAACACTTCATGAAATAAAGCACAATTCAAGGCTGCACCTTGAATATTTGGTTTGGTTTTGGGCCCCTCAATATCCAAGAAGGATATTGTGTTGCTTGAGTGCGTCCAAAGAAGGCTGGCAAAGCTGGTGAAGGGCCTGGAGGGCAGGGCTGGTGAGGAGCAGCTGAGGGAACTGGGATTGTTTGGCCTGGAGAGAGGGAGGCTGGGGGGAGACCTCATTGCTCCCTGAAGGGAGATTGGAGTGAGGTGGGGATTGGTCTCTTCTCTTTAGTATTAGGTGATAGAATGAGAGGAAATGGCCTGGAGTTGTGCCAGGGGAGGTTTGGGTTGGAGATTAGGAAAGAGTTCTTTGCTGCAGGAGTGGTCAGGCATTGGGGGAGGCTGCCCAGAGAGGTGGTGGAGTCCTTATCCCTGGAGATGTTCAATAAAGGTGTGGACATGGCACTTGAGGACATGGTTTAGGGCCATGGAGGTGTTGGGTTGATGGTTGGACTGGATGATCTTGAAGGTATTTTCCAACCAAACAATTCTATGATTCTATGCTAGTCTAACTGGATAAAAAGAGGGAGAGCTTATCACTTGTTTTAGTTTTAACATTTGTGAAAAATGACATAGTTTCTTTAGAAAGAAATTGCAATGTGGCTAGACAAATAATTTACTCTAGAATTTATTTGTAGCCTTTTGTGTGTACTCTTATAGCTGTAAGCTTTGCTCCATGAGAATCTATTTTCTTTTTTTTTATTCCTCTGACAGATTTCCTTCCTCTGAAATGTGATGCTTGTAGGGAAGTCTTCTGTAAAGATCACATCCGTTATGATGACCACAAGTGTAGCTCTGCCTACAAAAAAGTAAGTTCCTATCCTTGAGTCAGTAATTCACCCTGCAGAATTGCCAAGTCACATAAAAGGCTGCTCTGAAACATGACCTGTGACTTCAGTAGAAGGGGATGGGAGAACTGATGTAAATTAATGACACAGCTGAATTTCAAATAGGTAGAAACATGACATTTCAGAGGTCAGTTCTGCTAAATTCTAGTTGCCTTCACTTAAAATGCATCTTCCCAGAGAGAAGTGCTTTCTGTTTTAAGCAGTGTATTGTGACCTAAAACTTTCTGAAGCCCCAGTCCTTTTATGTTGAAAGAGAGCAAACATGGAACCACAGGAGAAATAAATAGAATAAATGGGGCCAAACTTTGATATCTGGCCCTTACTTGGGCTTTGAAGTGTTCAGAGGCTGTAATTCCAGAAAACTTGGAAGTATACTTTGACTTACCAAACGTTGCTACAAATTGTTTTGGCAAAGCATATCTGACCTTTTTTGGATAATGATCTGCAGTTAGCTTCATGAAGTATCCTTAAAAGCATTGGTAAACAGATAGAACAAAACCCACCTGTGAATAGGCTTCTATTGACCATGGGTATGAGAAGGGTGAGGACAGAAAAATAATTGGATTAACCAGTGTTGTATCTTCTTAGAATGTGCAGGTTCCAGTGTGTCCTCTCTGTAATGCACCCATTCCAGTGCAGAAGGGGGAAATACCAGATATTGTAGTTGGAGCTCACATGGATAAGGACTGCAAATACAATCCATCACAGCAAAGGCAGAGGGTAAGGAAACTGCTCTTAATCTAAACCGTCTATATAATTCTTGTGAAGTTAGATCTTCTGACAGCAGAACCTGTTAGGCACTTGCTCTCTTTTTATCTTAATTCTTTGTGCTTCAGCTTGGTCATGAGTTGGGAAGCTGATGACAGAAAGCAGGCAAGCACTGTCAGTTTAATGTCTTCTGTTATGCAGATCTTCACCAACAAATGCCTAAAGCCAGGCTGCAAAAGGAAAGAGATGATGAAGGTAATTTGTGAACAGTGTGGTGGCAATTTCTGCATAAAACATCGGCATCCTCTGGATCACAACTGCAAAGGGAGCAGCCATCCCACCTCCAAAGCAGGGTAAGCTGGATTTATAATACTTTGACCTTGAGCTGAAATTTCAGCTAGTGTCAGGAGTTGGTGGGGAGCTCAAATAGGGAGTTCCAAGAACCTTTGGTCACATCCATAAAACATCCACTATTTCCTCTATATCTCAGACTTCATTTCTAAAAGTGTGTGAGCTGAGGTAAAAGCCTGTCAAATGTTTTCCTAAAATTCTTCCAAGCCTACTTGTATCAGTCTCTCCTAACTGAAAATGTGCACTGACCAACTCAAGTACCCTTTGAGATCTGGCTCTAAATACTAGAATCTTAAAGTTCTGCCCAGTACTCTGAAATTGCCAAGAACAATCAATACTTGGCCAGGCCAAGTATAAACTTGGTTTTAATAAAAATGTCTCTTGCAGGCAGATGTACCTTTGCTATTGTGTGCAATAGAACAGCAAGACTTGTGAGATGGATGCAGATAATTAAACTGCATGAAAGAGAGAAACTACTGGCACTGTGCTGAGCTTGGTTTTATTTCTTTGTAGATATGCAGCCCTGATGAGAGCCTCTCAAGCTGCCTTCAAGTCAGTGGGAGCAATTGGAGTGCCATCTAAAGGGAGCCTTCAGCACAACAGGTAAAATCTGTCAAAGGAGAAAAGAGAATAAACATTGTTTAAAAATAGTCTTATGTCAACATGGTGTAGGAGTGCCACTGTCATGCCTCTAACTGCTTGAGACTTGGTAGTTGACCTTTAACTGGCATTGGCAGTGCAGTAGAGTGGTTCTGACAGCACAAGTAAATTTTTGTTTCGACCTGGAGTGATTAAAATAACCATATAGACACAAGCATTAGGACAGCAAATTGTAGCAGCAGGTTGGTTTCCCACCTGCTCAGTGTGAGGCTTGGTCAAGTCCTAGTAAAACAGTGTCATTGGAATACTGAGGAAAGCATAAGGGAGCATCTGAGTTAAAATGTGGCCCTTGCTATGTTGTACCCCCTTGTGACTGCAAGTTTTAGGTGCATAACCCTTACAGTGTTTTCCTTTGTCTTTCAGATGCAGATAGAGGTTCTTTACATCTGGATCACACCTGTCTACTTCAAAGTTAATTTCATCTATAGCTTTTGATGTAATTAGATTTATTTTCCTATGCAGTTAAGTTATTTTTGTATCATAATGGTTTATGCATTCAATAAACTGTCACTCTTTGCAATGCAGCTTTATTTGTTCCTGTATTTGGAATATAAGAATTTACTGAAAAATACTTTGTGGAGGGAAGTAGGGCATGGTGGTAGGAAGGACAATTAAAATTAGCATGACTTAAAGCTGGCTCTGTTTTGTCCTGTCTGAACCATGAGTCTCCTAAGGTGAAAGCCTGAAATACAAGCTACTGTCATGTGCCAATCATTTTGGAAGTGAAGTGGCACACAGTTGAGCATTCTGCTTGATAAAACATCAGCACAAAGCAAGTTTTATATAAACTGCCTCTTGGTTTCTGGATATCATTGGAAGTGTTTGATTTATAAAGCCCCTACCTAGGTTTTCTAGGCTTACCTTAAGCAATTCACTGAAGGCTAGTGCTCAGACATGCACAATATCATTCTTCATGATTTATTGCCCCTTAGATGGGAATCTAGATTTGCTTTGATATTTTCTTTAGCTGGTAGGGGAAATAGAATTAACTGTCTCCTACAATGAGAATGAGGCCAAAATACAGCACTGTCGAGGGAGGCTACTCATGCTGTCTTTCCAAAAAGCATAAACAAGTGAAGACATAGCAGATATGTTCCATCTAGTATTCTGATCAGCTATCTTGGCTCTTTAAAACTGCATGAATATCCAGCTGCTTAGCTTGAGGCCTGAAATATTGTAGGCTGATGAAATGGAAATGTGCTGTTAATGAACAATGCTAATTCCCCAGCTGGGATCTAAGGAGACCTCTCATCCAGCTAATTGTGAGAAAAATGCCAAGGCTTACTGATGATGTCAGTGGGGTCAAGACCTCAATTTCATGTGTCATTGGAACCGTTCCTCTGCATGCTGGGGCTGGTTGGCTGGGGTGTTGGGTTAGTCCTAACTGAAGGGTAATTGCAGTCCCTGCAGCTATGAGTGCACTGCACTGTTCTGCTGAGGTTGGGAGGCTGAGCAGTTTGTGTAGCAGAGAATGCTGTGTTCCCCGACCTGGGAAAAATAATCTTTGATAATATTGCAGGAGATGTGTGCTTAAATGTAGTTAGTACATGTGCTTGATGTGTTTGTTCTGCAGCTGTGCAGACTCTTACGTGCCTCTTGTTTCTCTTTGAAGAGGCTTAATTCTTAGAGCACAAATGCTGCCTAAAGAAGAAATGTGAATTTATGGTCCCTCACAGGGGTAGCATGTAAACAATCAATAGATTGAGTTGTAGGCCTCTCATCAGAAAGAGCAGTGATAATAGAATTTAGGGCCAGCACAGAACAAAATATCTGTGCCATCCTGTATTTTGGATATGCAATGTAGGCAAGAGGTACCACTGCTGAGTTCATGTAGTCTAATTTTATGCAGGCGTGATCAAAATTGTGATTTGAGAGCATCTGTAATACTGTGTTTAACCACAGGATGTCACAATAGGATGTGTAATAAAACAATCATCATTTTAGGAAGTCTAAACATAGAAAACATGTCTTCCCTGTTTGCATTGGAACAAAAGCTTAAATTACAACTCTAATTTTAGATACCAGCACCTGCTGATTATCATGTGCTCTAAAGCCATAACTCAGCGCTAGTGCTACAACACTAGGATGTCTATAGTCTTCCTGTGTAATGTATAATGTGTTGTGTTCCCAAACACTGGTGCTATGAGAAAAGGTTTTCACTGCAGAGCATCAGGTGCTGACCAGGGCTTGAGGAGATGGACCAGAGCTGAGAAGTGTTGAGTGTGGGACAGGATTGGCACCCTGCAGTGTGGGGAGAAGAAGGAAGGAGAGGAATGGCAGAAGATGTGACCCTGGTTTGGACAGAAGGGTGAGGGTGCATGCAATGGTGCAGGGAGTTGTTGTCACCAGCCATCTGCTACCAGAGCCAGCATCTCGGCTGCTACTGGGATCAACACAAATAGAAACAAAACCGTATTTAAGGTTGTCATAAAAGCTGCTCCTTCTATGTGTGTGTTTGTGGTAAATATTCTCGCCCTTAAATTACCGAGGGAAAAGGGAAATGTTTGTGTGTTGTATTTATAGAAAATGAAAACAGGGAAAGTAATTTGTTCCCTGGAAACCTTGTCCTAGATGCTTTCTCGTTCCCTCAAACCGCACCTCAAACCAAACTGTTTGGCTCTTCCCAGCGCGTTCCCTCAAAGCCGCTGAGAACAGCAGGGAACGCTGTCTTCGGCACGGAGCCTTTGGGAACTGCTGGCTAAAGGGAATCACCACCATTCCCCAGAGAGCCGCATCTCTGGCATGGGCGACCTGCAGCACCCCGGCTTGTACGGGGAGCACCAGAGCTGGCCATCCACCGGGTGTCCTCCACCGCCAGCGAGGGGTGGATTCCTGGCAGAATCTGGGCGGATTCCCGGCAGAACCAGGGGCGTGGATTCCTGTCACAAACCCGGTGGATGCCGACTCCGGCGGGGATCACCCAGGCAACGTTGGGGTGGGGCAAACCCAGAGGGCGGAGCCGTCTGCCATGGCTGATCTCGGCGCAGAAATATGACGTCATATGCTCCGTCAAAGCCGGCTGAGCATACCTCTGCACACGTGTTCCAGGTGGGCGTTTTAATTTTGAGTCTGGCTTTTTATTGGTTATTGTTGCAGATTGGCATGCCGATAACCAACCAGACGCCTCCGTTTTCTCCTTGTAGCCAGTGGGAGGGAGGGGGCGGGCTGCGGCGCCAAGCGTGGGGCTCAGTTAAAGGTGCAGCGGAGGCGGGTCCGAGAGGTGCGTGAGGGGAAGGGGTGAGGGGATGTTGCGTGTTCTGTGTTGCCCGCTTCGTGGGGCTACCTGTGGGCACCGAACCGTGGGGCAACTACAGCTGCAGGGGGGGGGGTGTAGGTATCCCCGGAGGTCTCCCTGCCCCTCCTGGCCTGGGGTTGCGGGAGAGTTGGAGTGATTCGGACACAGGCGTGGTGGCGGTGACTAAGGGTCTGCTTCCCTTCCTTCCCTCACAACCACCCCTCCACACACACCCCGTCCTCGGTTCTGCTTCTTTCTCTCGCTTCCTAGCCGCCTGCCTACTACCCCTTCAGAGAGGGGGAGCTGGGTTCCAGGTATGCCGTGCGGAGAAGCCGGTGGACAGTACTGGAGCCAGGACAGGAACGTTGGTTTTCCCTTGAGAGATGGATCATGTGGCTGCACTTGAGAAGATGCAACTCACATTTAAAACCTTTCTAGTCACAAGGTCTTAGCTTACTCGGTAAAACGAAAAATAAAGCCCCGGGGGGTTGTGTTGGGAAACCAGAGAGGTGGTGGCTCCCCAGCACTGTATGCAGCGGTCCCACAAGTGTGGCTGCGTCCTGGGCTAATACAGCCTGTGCTCACAAGCCCCTGTCCCCCAGCACAGATAGGAGGGAAAGTAACGCACAAAACCCCAAATTCTGGGTTGAGATAAAGAGCTTTATTGGAAGTGAGATAATCCAATACTCAATTACTTTAGCCTATTTGCAGAGAAGTGCAGCAAAATGCAGAAGCAGCACCAGAAGCCAGTGACCTCCCCATAACCCCTGAACTGCAGCCTGTTGGCATGATAAACCCAACCCCCTAAAAAGTCCAAAAACCAGAAGCAGCAACCAGAACAGGAAGCCTCTTGTTACAATCTGAACTTCAAGCCCCCTGCTACTTTGCTTCAGCCAGCGCTTTCATTTTGAAGCTGGCACGTTGGCAGCATGGCGTTGAGTTTCATCAGCAGATTCAACTCAGCCTGTGGCAAAATGGAAAGATAACAGTTGTGAGGCAAAATTCTTTGAGCACAGTTTTTCCATATTAGTTTCTATGAAAGCAGGAAAACATGCAGTTTAAGCAGAACTGATAATTTGCCTGTTTAGTAATGAAGTAGGAGTATGTATGTATGTACACACGTGTCAATGAGATGATTAACAGACACATTGATGTGTTCTGAGGAGAGAGCTGCTTGGTGTTATTGGAGGCAGCCAACTGACCAAACAGTTCCATGTGGAAACAGCATCAGTTATGAGGAATTACTACCAGGAAGGCCAGTGAAGCATCACCTCAGGGAACATTAGGTGTTGAGTTTTCTGCAGGAGAATAACAGTTTTACAGTAGTTTAACTATAATGTATTCCTAAGGGAAGCATGGTGAAAAATCCCCAAACTGGATCAAAATTAGGTGCAGACATAGATTTCATAGTGAAGTAGTCATACATAATTCTTAGTCATATATACAAAGTTATACTGGTATTTAATATATATATGAAAAGGTTCTAATTGCAGTTTGCTTTCTTTTACAGGCTAGTTTTATTTTATGATGCCAAAAATGAATGTGGAAAAAAAAGAAAAGAAGGCAGAAAAAAGAAAAAAGCTAAAACAGCCTTTGGCCCAACAGGGAGAGCTGGAATTGGAAAGTGAACCAAAGAAAAAGAAACAAAATCTGCAGGTATCTTTTCCCAGTTTTGACTTTTTAATTCAATGAAATGTGGATATAATGTCACCTGTAATGTGAGATGGCTGTAGTGATTCAGTGCTGAGTCTGACTGTACTATTTGATTCAGTTGCAATGATTCCATGGATGTGATATGCCTAGACTGAAATTTGAGAAGATGAATTAAGCCAAATCTGGATGTGGTTGCAGCAGTGAGAGCACATGTTTGTTTTGGATGCTTCTGTGAAAGGCAGAGAAGTGGGTGAGAGAGTGTGGGTGAAAGGCGAAGGAAACAGCTTTAAGCAACTGTCATATGGCAGTATAGGCGTAGCTTAAGTCTTCATGTGATCCTAAGTGGTTGGAAAAACATGAAAGATGTTTTCTTGGAAGTCCTCTTGATTTTTTGGACAGAATGTCATGTGGCCAGAAGGTGTCAGCAGTCTCTCTTTGTTATTGAACAGTTTAAGAATTAATTTTCTGAGAATGAAATCAGTGATACCAAGATGTTATTGACATAGAAACTTAGAGCTGGAAGTTTTATTGTGGTGGAAATGATACATAAACAGGATGATTGAATTCTGCTGTTTTGAGTGGTTCCTGTAAAGTGTGGGTCAAAGAAATATGAAGTGGCTTGATACTGCTGAGAAGTGGACCAGGAAAGGCAGAGTTGGGGGTTGGGTTGGTTGGTTGTTTTGGTTTTGTTTGGTTGGTTTTGTTTCCCCTCAAACTCTCAAGCTGATGTTAAACCATGCTCTTAAAAGCTGTCTAAATGTTTCCTGGCCTAACATAAAAGGGATGTGAAAGTTGCTTGTTACTTCATTTATCATGATATGTATGGCTCAGTGGAGCTCATATAACTAAATAGTAATTCTTATTTTGTTGTATGCCTTTATTTAAACTCATTGACAAGAATGTTTTTGAGACCTTCTGTGAGCATAACTGTTTCAAGCTATTGCATTTAGAGTTAGTGGAGTATAATATCAGAAAATCCAACCTATTGGTAGTAGCTATTCAGAGGTCAGTAAATTCTTGCAGTTCTGGACTCAGCAGAAATTTTTCTAAGCAGGGAAAGATTGATTCTTTGTATCAGAGCAAAAATGGAAAATCTGGTATTTACAGCTTAATAAGAGTGTTCCTTCTTTCCTTTGTAGAGTCTGTATTACCAACTTTAGATTCACATAATTCAATTTGAGTGAAAATAATTTTACAGGATAAACCAGTGTGGAATTGAAATGTCAAAAATGTGTTGCCTGTGACAATCTGTGTAATTTCATATAAAAGTGGGAAAAAAAAAAAAAAACAAAACAAACCCAAGCAGGCTTCAAACCTCCAGCAAGCAGGGCCATCTGATGTCACAGAATCACAGAAGTGATGGGTTCTTGGGACTCCTAAATTATTTTTTGTTGGCTGTGCAGACTGTAGGACTGTGAAAGAAAGAGCAAATACAAAGTGGAAAGAGGAATCCTTAATACTGTTAAGGAACACCACTAGGCACAGCAGCTCTGAAAAGTTACAGAAGTTTGTGTCAGTGGTTGGCTTAATCACGTCTATAGCATCAGTTTTAGGGAGTATCATCTAGGGCCTATGACAGGCCATATTTTGGCATCAACTGTGTAAACTGTAACTGTTGATAGTAGGAAAGAGGAAAGTAGCAAACCACATTGTTTGTTTGTGATGGGTGTTGAGGGTGAAAGATACTAGGCAGATCGTACATAACTTTATTTCAGAAAGGGTGAATGAAAGTTAGCCTTTTTACCATCTTAGGATTGTTACTCAACGTGTGCACTCCCAGCTTTGTGTGAAATACTCAGTGAAGTCACAATGACATCAAACTTTGCCACAATGGCATCAAACCTTGTCAGGGCAGGTAAAATTGCTTCGTGTGTACCCTGAGGCAGCAGGGATGTGCTCGGTTAGCCTGCATGATTCAGAAGGCGGAATTTGGAACAAAAATGAAGACAACTGCTGAGAGTGTTTATTCTGCAGCCTTTACTTCCTTTGAATTTATTTCTGTTACTTTAAAATTAGCTGGAATCTTGATAGATCTCCAGAAATTCCTGAATAGCAACAACTGGGTCGTGATGACCTGTGATTGAGTTTTAATGCAGTAACTGAAGGAAAGATAACTTTTCTTTGTTGCATTTTTAAAGATGGGTAGACTCCAGCTTCTCTGAAGGAGCCTCATATGTGATGAACTAAGTCAAAAGACAGCGATGTAACAACACTGCTTCTGCTGGGGGAGAGAGGTTTCATTGATTCATTAAGTCAGTTTCCTGTGATTTACTTTTTTTTTTCTTTTCCTATTCCAGTTCAGTAATTTTAGTCTCCAAAGTGGACAATGTAAATCTATAATTGATTCTGTAATAGAGCTGCAGGCAGGCAACTTGGAATGTGTCTTAAGTGACTGGATTTAGTGTACATTGATCATTCCTTCCTGAAATTTGTTTCAAAAATTCTTACCAGCCTAACACTGAAACATTTTTCCTTGGAACAAGTTGACCTTTCAGAGTAATCTTGATGTTTTATTGATTTTCATCTGCTCGATGTCTTCTGTTTGCATTAAATAGCAATGAGCAATTCAAGACCAATGTGTTTTCATGAATGGTCTTAGAACCACAGAGCTCTAAATGACACATCTCTAGTGGGGCTGAGCAATATGAGACTTCAAACTTCATTCAGCCTTGTGCTTTTTCTGACAGATGTTCATAATGTTACTTTTTTGTTTAGCTGCTTGAAAATAAAACTCATATCTTAAACATTGTTACTTATTTTTTTGTTTTTACTGCCTGGACTGCCTATTAGTTTTACTTGTAATTTACTCTAATTTATTGTAATTTTACTGTAATTTACTAACATGCTTGTATGTTAAACCTTCTGAGAGCTTGAGTTTATTCTTTTGGGTTGTCACATAATACGGGCATAAAGAAAAGAGATTTAAAAGATGCCATCTTGACTGGTTGTCTGAAGTTGAACGCTGGCTTCATAATAAAAGACTTTCTGATGGGCTCTGAGACAAATCAATTTTGTTTCATTTCTCAGAAAAATAATATTTGTGATGCTGCCAACCAACTTGAAATAAGAGAAGCATTAGCAGTGCCTGTTTGCAGTTACTTGTGTCTTGCTTCTGTTTGTGGATTCCTTCAGCATGTCAGCTTGTTGAAACAGCAGTAGTGACACGGCACTGTACGTGGGGAACAACATGTTGTGGTTGCTTTGTTTATGAAGGCTGTTTGAGTTCTATCCAGAATGACCTTACTGTACCAAAGGATCTTTTAACCTTGTCACTTAAGGGTAGATCTTGTTTCTCCAGTGCTGTTTTCAGAGCTGGAGGCTTTGTACAGACAGTGAGTTCTTCTAGAGTTGAACATCTATTGGGCAAGACTTAAAATTCGTAATCCGTAGAAAACAATATTAATTTCCTGTTTTCTGCTCTATTTAGTCTAGTAAACATTGTGTGGTTTAAGGAAAATTACAGTGACTAGGAGGCAATCAATCTTTATAAATCAGATCCTGTTGGTTTTGGTTGAAGGGTACTTTAGGTAGTGCTCACACAGTCAGTGGCTGGCTCTTTCATGTCTTCAGCATTGCAAATGGTTGGAGGAGGAGGTATCGACATTTTCCCTGGGTAAAGGGTAAAAAAAAAAATCAGTGGGAAAGGAATTTAATTTTTGAGATTCCATACAGATAGTACAAACAATGGCAAATAAACAAGTAGCTCATGGTGTTTCCTTAAGCAGAGGCCCAGCATGCAGGTGCCCAAACAGTGAGGTCTGATTACTAAATGGAAAAAATGGCAAAATTAGTAGGGAAAGGGTTTTTCTGCTCAGAGATTTGGATGTTAACATGAAGACCAATAAAGAGGTACTAAGCTAGTACCTCAGCAAGGCAAACCACCAAAAAAAAAATTAAAAATAAATTCTTTAAAATCATTGTTCACTTGTAGTAGTGGAAACCACCATAAAATTATTATGTTTAAGCTGTAGAGATAAATATTTTGTCATGAGCTTGGCAGAATAGCTTGGAATGCTGCTTTGATGGCATCTCTTGTGCTGCTTGTAATCAGGTACCTGGGGTAGTAATTTGAATGTTTAATGAATGCAAACCAGGCATCCATGCAACAAAACCTATCAAGCAGATACTGTAAAGCTATCAGCGGAAAGTGTATTTATTTATTTGACAACCCACTAATTCATGCCAAAGCCTGTTGTTGAAATAATGAGTTGTGGGTGATTTGCAAACAAACTCAGTAATCCTTTATTATTCCATTTGTTTGTTTATTTTTTTAAAAAACTAATGGGAAGCTTATCTTATAGCCATCTAAAGAACTTGTTTTGTTTTTCCCCATCCTAAAACGTTGCTATGAAGTTACAACTTAGTGTGATGTTGCAGGATTTTCTTCTGATTGCCAGGCTGCCAATATTAGGTATGCCTTATATACATTAAAAATAGGTTTTGGAAACTGCTTGCATTAAAATTCCACCGTTGACTCTTCCTGCATTTGTTTAGCCTTGCTTTTCTAGTTTAATCCTCTGTTGTATGCATTAGTGTTATCTGGGGTTATTAACTGTTTGTTTAAGAAATATGGAGAAACAATGTAGAATCTTAAATATGAAAAGCTTAATTTTATTTAGCATGTCCTCCTACATTAAGAATCTTGGTCTGTACTTTTTGGTAACCATTTAAAAAAATATCTCCAGCATGCAAATAGAGTTTTGTCCATGTTATGAAGAGAAGATGACATAATCTGTCATCTTTCCCCAATCCCTGTGTCTCCCCTCAATGCCTTGATATAAGGATACATCAGCAGTTAGCATTTTCTGGTGATAAAGGGGAAGTGATGGCTATTGCTCAAAATGGCAGAATGAAATGTCAGTATGGATATTAATGTGATCTTGTTAGTCTGCTGGGTTTGGTCAGTCTGTAATTGGAATCTTGGTTCTGTTGTCTTTTCTTTGGGCTACCTTTCTGTTGAATGTTTATTCTTGTTTCATTTGTGTGGGCTTTTTGTTTGTTTGTTTTTACTTGCAGAGAGTCAAGTTTGCTGGCCCACTGGCTACTGACTGCCTTAATGTATGATGGCCTTCTGGTGGCTGAAAAAAAAATTATGAAGCTCTAAACCCATTTGGCTTTTGTGACTTACTGTGTGACATTTTGGGTTTGTCTCCTTTCTTATCTATTTGAGGGCAGCTGCTTATGGTAGTGAAACATTTGTTTCCTGCTAACCCTTTTTCATTAGAATATTGATAAGAAGTGCTTTAAAATATTGTTAGTAGATTAACCATACATTTATTTATTATTTAAAAAAAAAGGGTGAATTTGATTGTGACACCACATAGTGCTTATGGAGAACAGGAGGCCTTTCGTAAACAGGCATCTCTGAAATATGGATATGCATAGATTAGGCTGAATAATTTTGCATTCCTTTGAAAATTATTTTTGTAATGGTAGGAACAGATTTCCCAGGAAAGAGTATTCACAGCTGGGAAAACAGTTGCTACTTTGAAGATGGTTTTCCCAGGCGAAAGGCTCACGTCTCCAACTGTGTTTGGTATAAACAATATGTGGTGCGTTTCTTACTTTTGTTTAAAGGAGTTGTGCATTCTTTGTTACATATTCACCAGCAAGACTTTTTCCTGCTAATTCTGTGCATTTGCCTTAATCTGTACACATTCAAAGTTAATTCTTTCCTTGTTTTAATATAGCTGGGGTATTGAAGTGATGAGGAATTTGGAGGTGAAACACAACTGCCCCGTCTTTGCTTTTGAGGGGGAATTCTTCCATCTCTTCTTGGATCATGTACTTGACGTTTCCTCTCAGCTCCCATTCTTTACTTAGTGGTGAGACCTCCTTGATGGTTCTTGTTAGGTTTCCAACATAAATCCTTGCTTTCATGACTTAGCTGCAAATATATTCACAAAATTGAAATTCAGCACAGGATTCCTTCCTGCTTGTGGGCTGAATTTGTTGAGTAACGATCTTGGAGCAGTAGTTGGAGTAAGGAGCAGGGGCCAAGTCTGCTTGACTCTGTGTTGCTCAGCTCCAGCCCAGTAAGAATACTGTTTTCTGTCAATTATAACTTACCATTTTGTTTTCCTCCTGGTTCTGTGTTAATGACTTCTAACTCATAGTGACAAACATCAGAAATGAAAATTGCTGGAAAAGGGCCAAATGGATGAATATAGAAAAACTGGCACAAAACCTCAAAATATGTGTAACTTCAGTTTGCATGTTTGAATTCACAAAACATATTCCACTTGGCAAGAAATTAAGTTGCCAGCTTGAAAGGGTGAATGTTTGCTACATTTCTGATACAGGATAGAAAGCAGAGAAATGGGCAAACCCGTAATTGTTCCTGACAGGGCTTGAAACTTGGAAGTTAGAGCAGTGTAACATATCACTGCAAGCCTGATTCTTGTAGATTTCTTATTTGGTACTATATGTTAATGTTTTGGTGCTATTATGTTAATGTTAGTTTGTTAAAACCCCAAAAAAGCTAAAAAGGCACAGGTTTGGATATTATAATGTTTATTCTAAGAAGCAGCAGTTTTTCCCTGCTGCCTTTTTAACCAAGGTGAGAGTCTGATAAAAGGATTTTTATAAAATACAAATTATTGTATGTTGATGGACTAGATTTTAAAATCCCAACAGGATCCCGAAAGGAAAATGATGGGTGCTCCACAGCATGAATGAGAAACCAGAATTATTTCACCACAAATTTCCTCCTCCAAAGATGCCTTTTTGTGTTTAGCTGCAATATTGTCAGCTACATGAAAGATTAGTGTATATTTATGTATGTCTATTAATAAATTACAGCACAGATAAAATGGCTTTTGGGTATTAGATCAAAGCCACACAGATTAATAAATACTTGGAAAGTGCTTGTCTGTTACATCCAACAGGTAATTAGAAGAGAAAATTAATCTTTTGACTTTTAGAAGCTGCCTGAAATAATGAGGGTACGAGCATGAAGATATCTGACAGGGGAACCTCTTGCTTAAAGAGCCAGACTCTGTCTGCGAATGCATTTACCTATTTCTAATTGAATCCCACAAGGATTCTGTAGGACACGAAAGAGAAGATCATCAACCAACGTTTTATTAAATTTCTCAGCATTATCTTAATAATTTGCATCTGTAAACCAGGCTTTTGCAAACAGCCTGTATACACAAGGGAAGAGAAAGCTCTGCTCTTACCATCTTAGGGTTTGAAGCATGTCAAAACTGTTCAGAGAGTTAGAGCTGCATCACTTAAAAAGGAGCAGAGAGGTTATATAAAAGAGAGTGGAAAATCTTTGTGGGGGAAATAGCTGCTCTAAAGAACTGTCATTCTACCTTACCTTTACATTATGTACTGAATCATAAATGGGAGTTATTCATAATTACCCACTTGTAAAATAACTGGGAGGTTACAGAACTGTTACACTGAGCTGTGATGCAAAGCTCATGGAAATCAGTTATGGCCTTTTTGTGGACTCAGAGTAGACTTTGGAGCCTTCGTGTACCTCGTTGGCTCTTTTTTTTCTATTCTTTATTTTTTTCCCCAATTACCTTTGGAATAGACAATTGTTTTTCCTATTTTATTATGAAATTCCCATCTTCCGTGGCCATCCTTACATCCAAATCTGTGGCTCTGTGATTTTTTTTTTTTTTTTCCCCTAAAGGTGTTTTTAATAAACTTGGGGGAGGGTGTTTGCTTTCATGGTAAAAGTTTGCCAGGCTTTTGATCAAATAGAGTTGGGTTTTTTTTTTCCTGTACAAATATTTGTCTAGATTAAGTCATGGTCTAGTTTGGGCTTAGAATAGGAGTGGCCAAATATCCTGATTCTGTAGGTTTTTAATAAAATCTTCTGACCAAGACCCGAAAGGTGTCACTCAGTGTCAGTGAGAGTCAATAAGAACACAAATCTAGTGGGGGTCAGGGACAGTTTTGTTCTTCCTTATGGCCCCCTTGTTGTGGGCTGAGTATGCAGTTAGGTTCAGTGTATCTGATGTCAATTTCAGCATCTCTGTCAGCAAGTTTGCAGGTCTGATCTCGTGGTACTTCAATGGCGTTATGCATCATCAGGCATCTTTATATTGGAGAAAGAAGATAACATGTCACATTTCTCACTGTTGCAGGTATTAAGCTTTTAATATCAGAAGCAATTCTTCTGAATTTATATATTTGAAAGCCAAGTAAGTTTATAAATTAAGTTCCCACAGGCATCCCTATCTGTCTGTATCTTCTTCCTGTCTGGCTACTCACTCATGAGGTGGATGTTTGGAATATCATCACGTCGTTGAAGGGAGCTCATTCCTTGGTTTCTCTCTCAATTTGCTCTGTGTCCTTTGTTCATAATTAAGTACTGGAACACGAGTTAAAAGGTTTATATAGTCAGGTAAAGGCTATTTCTCTTTTGTAGTTCTGAATGGAGAGCGAATGAAAAGAAGAAAATCTTATTTGCCATTCTATTACTGTTTCTATTGAGCGAATGTCCGGGAAAGGAAATGTTTCTGCTGCTGAGGCAGAAAACAAATCTATCCCCACTGCTATTAGGCAATTCTACCACTGAGCTCTTTCTGTAAAAACAGCCTTAGCTCCAGTTTGGAAGGGTAATTTAGCAATATTCCAATAATTTTCCTGTTTCACTAGTATGTCTTTTTTATCCCCCACTTTTTCTGAAGTCCTTCCAGAAAACACATTCTGTGCAATTTGAAAAGGTTTTAAGTCTTTTCAGTGGTTTTTGCTTGCAGGTCATGTGAGTTGGGACTTGTAAGCAAAATTGCTGCTTTGGAAGGGCTTACCCTGCTGCATTAAATATTTATTTATGGTAGATACATTAAAAACAAACAAACAACAAAAAACAACAAAAAACTGTTTGGTAATGAACAGTTCAGTATTTTGTTAATTTAGAACTTAAAAACTTAAGCCTGTGGCAGGTTGAACAATTTGAGAAAATAGGTTGGAAACTTTAATATGGTTTTGTCACTGGGGTTAAACAACTTCCAAAGCCACTCCAAACCCACAGGTGACATTGTGCAAGACAAAGAGTCTTGAAATTTTGTAGTGGAATTACCTGGCTATATGTAAAATAGCTGAAGCAGCATGTTAGAGATGAGTTGAAAGTAATGAGTTGATCCTGCCCTGTGTGAAATCCTGAGAAAGGCATTGCTCTTCTGTTGTCATCTTGGGTAGCTGGTTCAGTATGCAGCTGTTTATTCTGAGCTCCTGGCTGTGTCACGCTGCTAAATGAGAGAAGGGAAGTCTACAAGGAAGCCAAAAGCCAAGGGCTAAAAGTTTGGTGTTTTGTGTGTCAGTGTGGAATAAATAGTTTGGACAATCATCATAGAACTATTAGGGTTGGAAGGGACCTCAAGGATCATCTAGTTCCACCCCCCCTGCCATGGGCAGGGACACCTCATGCTAGATCAAGTTGCTCAGACCCACATTCAGCCTGGCCTTAAAAACCTCCAGGGGTGAGGCTTCTACCACCTCTCTGGGCAACCTGTGTTGAAGCAAGGACACCTATGTTAGAAACATGACTGAGGGTATTCAGATTTTCAGATCTAGTGTGTCTGTCTTTGAAAAGCAGCACAGGGCAGGTACCACCATGTACGTCCTGACAGCAGAACTTAACAGCCTTGCAGAAAAGGTGGCCTGTATGCCTGCCTTAAATATGACCTGTTCCCTTTCATCTGTTTTTGCAGATTTAAAATGAAAAGATAAAGTGCAATTCCAAGGGGGAAATAATTTATTTGTGATGTATTTAAACATAGTGTAAAAATAATATCAGTAAACAGGGTGCAACTGAGTACCAATGGGCTGCTGTAGGTGTACCTGGTAATGTGAGTGTAAACTTCTGTTGCAAAGATACCATTCGATCAAGCAAATGAAACAATGAATTTGGACCTATGTTCTCTGTTATGCAAGTCTAAAATGTCTGTTGGATGGTCTGAATGGGTAAAGTAAGACTTCTGGAAGGATACTACCCCTTAAATGAAAATCAAATCCTTATCTTGATTGTTTTCCATCAAAATCAAATTAATTCCTTGGTTCACCTTCATGATTAGCTATTGCAATTCAAACTTGCCTCCTTTATGCAGTCACTTGTTTTTCCTACTTATGCAGAAGCAAGTTCAAATGGAATTAAATGATAATCAGGGTTGAACTTGACATGCTTTTACTTACGGTAAGCCACTTTCTAACTCATTTTTAATGTGACAGTCCTAACCATTTAAAATTGTCCAGACAACCTTTTCCCTTTTGCAATCCCAGTAAACAGCTGAGAGAATACAGCAAAATCCTTACACAGGGAAAAATTCAGTTAGCCTCTAACAGAACTTGATAGCTGGAAAAAAAGATTAGAGCCTGCTCTGTACAGCCAGTGAATGTTGTTTAAAGCACAGATGCTTCAGTCTGAAATGCTAAAACTTTGTGCTCTGTGTTGTGTATTTTTTTGGGGGAGGAGGTTTGTTGTGTTTTTTCTTTGTTGTTTTTGTTTGTTCTTAATAAAAATCTTTCCTATTTGCAGATTTAATAGAATGGATTTGCTATGCCAGATAAGCCATTTTCAATTAATAATAAGATTGTCAGATTACTTTGGGGAAAACATAAGACAAACCTGCATCTTTTTAATTTGCTGGAGATAATACTGGGAAAAAACAACCAAAACCCAACAGAACCATGTTTAAAGAATTCTGAGGTTTTGCTTTTTAAAAAAAAAAAAAAAAATCAGTGTTGTCTTTTGGAATAGGTGGATTGACTCTTCTGAAAAGCAGTGTTCTGATCTTTCCATGGAGCTGACAGGGGAAGGGAGGGATGAATTTTCTTGCATCTTGTTTGTATTATGTCAAAGCCTTGCACAGACTCTGGGATCTCCTGACTCATTGATTCAAGTTCCCTGTCACATGCCCTCACATCATGTAATGCTTTTCATAAATTCATCAAGCTTTATCTTTATGCTGCCTGACTCTGCTTTTTCTAGATGTTGGATGTGTGGTGCCTCCACAGTCGGTATTTAGCGTAGCTCCCCAAGCTTTTAAAAGGGTGCAAAGTCTCAGATGACTTCTTTTTTGTCCTATCTTTTTACACAGCTGAGGGGAAGACTTGCTTTCAGTCGTGTCAGGTTCAGATTGTGCTGTTGGATTTATTTTGTTTCTAGACATTTAATAATAATCTATGCATTCAAGGCGTTTTTCTGTTAAGGTATTAGTTTCAAAAGCAGTCAATGGTTTCAGGGATTCTTTGATTTCTTTTCTTCTGTGTGCTTTTCCTAATACTAAACTTTTCTTGTCTGGAGACTTTAGATAGACTGTTACAGCAAAGTTTGTAAGCACCTGTGATAAGCAGGCTTTTAAATCTTGTAGTTGTCAGTCTTGTGTTTTAGAAGAGCACATGGAATCCTTTCCTTATATTAATTTGTGAGAGACCAGAGAGAAGTGAAGAAGTTGTATCAAAATTTTTGTTTCCCTTATTCCCTATGCTCCCCGAAAGGTTTTGTTTACTGATGATCATGTTCATGAATTTTAAACTCCACAGAGAAAAGGTCTTTTTGGTTCATGGATAAGCCATGGTAACAAATTATGCTAGGTGATGGGCTGCAGAAAGCATGTTGTACATCTAAATGCATGGAAGTTGTAGAACATTTCTGTAAATGTTGCTTTGTACATAGTTACTGTTAAAAAAAGAAAAGGCATTTTGGGAAGAAGTGTTTCACTTTTTTTTTTTTTCCACCTGGGAGACAACTTTTTTATTTAGTCTAAGTCTTATGTTTAAATTTAGTCATTTCAGACACAGTTCCTAATACTGTACCAAAACATCAGCAGTAGGAAACTCACCGGGTAGTCTAGGTTTGTAGTTTAGTTTTAAACATGCAATAGGTTGTTTTCTTCCTTTATTGTTTTCTTCATACTATAGTAATCCAATCTTTCCTAGGTTCACTGTGATATCAGGACATTACTGAAAAAGATACTATAGAAACAAATGATATCATAGTATGTGTAGGCAGGCATTTGTTATTACTGTTTATTGTTATAAGCTTCTGAGCAAAGATATTTTCTTGCTTTTCTACTATCTACACTGGTGATGAGAGGCCTTCTACCAGAGCCTTGAGCAAAACCTGGATTCCTATATTGAAAAGGAAGAGAAGGGGAAAGGAGTTTACTCCTATAAAAACAAAACAAGCAACAACTATAATTGGGAAAGTGTATTCCTGTGACCCCAAATAAGTTTCTTATTCATGGTGAGTGTGAGGATTACACAAACCCATATATCTGCAATCTCAGAAGATGTCTTACTTCATAGAACTGCCTTGCCAAGAGAATTAACTGTGCCTCCAGCTCCCTGTTGTCTGAAATCGCCTTTTTTCAAGGTGTGATTAATGTACCTTGGCAGTCAATAGGATGTGAGTAATTGTGGCTAATTCGAAAAGTGAAAATAATGAGGGGGAAAAAAGTGGTGTAGCACAGTGGTGTGAGAATTCTTGTGTAGTATTTAGCAACTCCTTCTATGCAAAGAAAGGCATGGCAATGGCAATCTTGCTTGAAAGAAGATATATTTAGTGTTCTGCAGGGAAGATGTGATTAAAGGATATTTTCCTTAGACCATGATTAGCAGTCACTTGCCAGTAATCAGCAGTTGTTGCAATCTCCACCCTGCAGTTCCTGTTTTCTGTTGCAGGAATATCTAGCCAGCTATTTCAAATTCAGCCCATGGTCTTGTGGCCTTTCTGTTTATAGGTCAAGTCTTTTGTGGCCAAAGCTTCCACTAGGAAACTAAATATTTCGTGAGAAATATGAGTGGAATCATTGTTTTCACTGGTTCAATTGCTTAGTAACTGCAGCCATTGTTTTACGTGTCTGCATTTAAAAGTCTGCGAAAATCGGTCCATGTGCTAATGAATTCATGTATGACATTTGAAAATAGGACAAAGCATCTTATTCTGCAGAGTTCTGGTGCTTTTAAGTCAGTGAGCACAGAGGTGGAGTGAGCGTGTGCACTTCAGAGATGTAGCAAGTGATGTTTTCATGACCTTGCACGCTAGTCTCTAGGAACTTTATAGCCTCCTCTGAACAACTTCAGCAGTAACCTGTGCTAAACATCAATCAGATTTAAAACCCAATTATTTTGTAGCAGAAATTAAAACCTCTTCTTTTCAAGTGTGTGGTGCAATTGGTATAATTAATCTTCAAATGAACAAAGCAACCAGCATGCATGTTAAAATCATGAAAGGCCCATGACTTCTGGAGGTGGGATGGATGACGCACAAAGTGCAAATCTGATAATAGCTAATCACACTCTTCAGTCCACAAATTTTTCCTTTCAAAAACCTCATGTTTCTGTCATTTTTTATAAGCAGTTTTTATACTCATTTGCAGAGCAAGACTTTTTAAAAAAAGACTACTGTAAATGATCCTGCTTCGGCAGGGGGATTGGACCCAATGATCTCTTGAGGTCCCTTTCAGCCTCTGATACAATGTGATACTGTGATAAAGCCACAGAACTTTTTTTTTTTTTTTTTCCCCTGACAATCAAAATTGTCCTGTTAAATGTAAGGAGATTTTGTGCAAGTTGCATTCAAATCTGAAGGCAGATATGAATGTTTGAGCATCTGCACTGCCACTTTTGACAAAAAGGCCTCATTATGCCTATCCTGGGAAAGAATGGTCTTGGGCAAGCCTTAGAAGACAGAATGAAGCATTACATTGTACTTCTGTGAAGCTTCTTTTGAGATGAGCAATATAGTTACAGATTATTTCAGTTTTGATCAAGTAAATTATTTATGAGAGGAAAATTCACCACTGTGCTAGGTTATATTAAGATTTAAAAGCTGTTAATTGTGGAAGACATGCTAGAATACAGTGACAAGAGTGTTATGTAGTTCTTTTCAGTGAAGTCATTTATCTTAACATATCTGGGGGGAGGAAAAAAAATGAAAAATCAATGCTTCCTGCATCTCCACATCAATACATTGTAATGATTTCCCCCCACTGTTACAGCAGCTTCATTATTTCAGTGGAAGTACCTTATATATACACCATCAAAGTAGCATCTCTGGTAATCAGGTTACATCTAGAGTCTTGCTAACTTGATAAAATTTTCTTCTGTATTGCCATTTGTACGTGTATAATACAAAATAAAGCTTTGTCAGTGCTCAGCTTTTAATAATCCTGGTCATAATTAAATATAAATCTGACTAAAACATATTCTTCTACGTTAAAGTCTTGTCATAAAAACATTTTGAATATAAACTGTCAATAATCAGTAGAGTGATACTATATATATATATCTCTCTATATATCTCTCTATACACACGCACGCACTTCTGTTAGTAGCAAGCATTTTGTTCACTATTTGCACAACTTCACAGTCATATATTTTTAGAACCACCACCACTAAATCAGACTTCAGATTGCTCGTTGCTGTCAGGAATGACAGACGTCAGGGCAGCCTGGCAGAAGCGATGCAACGTTGACATTTTTGTTTTCTGTTCGATGTACAGCCGCAGCTTGTCTCTGAAGGTTTCCCCTAGAAAACTGTAAATCAAGGGGTTCAAACAGCTGTTAGAAAAAGCTGCTAGGTTCACAATATGTCCTGTCAAAGGATAATCATGTCTGAAGGATGGGCTGCTTGAAGAGGCAGGCTCGCTTTTCTTTTGGAGGAGCTGAACACTAATGAAGACGTTTTCAGGTAGCCAGCAGATAAAGAAAACCAGGACGACGACAAAAATCATTCGCAGAGCCTTTTGCCGCCGCAGCCGAAGACTCCGATGCTTGTGTGCTTTTATAAGGACTCGGACAATTAATGAGTAACAAAGACCGATGATCACAAAGGGGATAATAAACCCCAAGGTGATTTCTAGCCACTGGATTTCTTTTACATCTGCAAAACAGAAATAGACCTCTCCGGTGTGTTGTAAGTGCACGGCTGTAAATGGCACTAGCGCTGCAGAAATGGACGCCATCCATATGAGCCCGCAGCTTAATCTAGCGTGTTGCATAGTACGAAATATGTTGGACCTCATTACTTTTGCCAGTGCTATGTATCTGTCAAAACTCATCCATGTCAGAAAGAAAATGCTGCTATACATGTTGATCTGAAGGAACAAAGACATAAAGGTACAAATGATAGTGATATCGTAGTACTTTTCGTCCAGGTTAAAAACCTCAATCAGAGAATCAGCAACTAAAATGAGATCAGCTACTGCGAGGTTTATGAAGTAAAGGTCTGGAATGGTCATTTTTTCACGAAAGCTTATGTTGACAACCAGTATCAGAATGTTTCCCACAAAACCAATAGGGAAAAGAAAGATTGTGTAAAGACATGATAAGAAGAGACCAATAACGTATTGTTGGTGCTCTGATTTATCAGCTAACCTCGAAGACATGCTTTCGTTACACAAATGGGATCCATTTAGGTTAAAAGTGGTGCTGTTACATATAACAGGTGCTATTGAGGCAGAGTAAGTTTCCATGGTTAAAATATCTGCAGAGAAGATACTAGTACTCACAGTTTGGTGGTAATGCCAAAAAAATCAGGTTTGGGGTTGTTTTCAGCTAAGTTCAAAGTAAGCATTTTGAATAGAATGGGAAAAGATGGACACTTTTTTATAGGGAATTCAAATTCTTTAGAAGCCAAATTAAACTTAAAATTGACTGAAATAGTACAAATAGTAAATTTCTTAGTTTTTTTTGTCTTGTTTTGTTTTGTTACAGGATGCTATATAAGTTACAACTGACAGAATTTGCAGTTCCTGAATGCCCTAAGATCATGTAGGAATCTTTTTACCATTATGATACTTGAATCTCTTTAATAAAAGCTTTTCATCAAGAGTATTTCTTCATGCAGGGTGGAAGGTAGAAGAGTTTTAGTTCCATTTGTGTTCTTTTAAGAATCAGTGCACATCCTTGGACCTGCAATTAGCAAATGGAAAATTATTAATGTTATGCTCCAGCATTGCACTGTGCTTCTGCTAACTGGAGATAATGCAGCTGAGGTTGTAGGAAATGACATGATAGATATATATACATACACCTATTTGTATTCAATATAACACACACACACACACACAAAGATTTCATTAGAAGAATTTAATTTTGCTGTAGATGACAATATATTGTGAAGGCAGCTCTGTTAAAATTGCGTATACCCATCTGGGGTTCTGTATTGAGAAATGTGGAAATATAGAAAATATGATGAGTGAGTTTAGCCTACTGAAGAAAAACTTTTTAAATATATATTTTTATATTTAAAAAAAAGCATATTTATTTCATCATCAGCTTGGAAGACTATTAAGTGGCAGAGTCTGTGGCTGAGAAGGCAACGGAGAAGAAAAAGGAGTTGGTTCCTTGGGCTTTCAGTGGGAAGGAAAAGGCAGATTTTTAGAACTGAGGGTAGTCCAAGCAGCATATTGATTTATACCAATATTGTTATACTCAAATCTGCTTTTCTTTGTGATTAATGATGCTGTACTGACTTCCGGATAGGAACGGGAAATATCAGTTATCTGCTTTGTTTACTTAGAAATGTTGAATGCTGTGGGCTTGAAATACTGCTAGAAGTTTATTTAAAAGAAAAAAAGGACCAAACAAAAGGCACCCTGAACAAAGAAAACACCAAGAAAGTGATAACCCAGGGTATTTTGTGTTGAATTTTAAATCCTTTGAATTGTTTTCATCTTCATTTTGCTACCAAAGCCTTGAGTTTAATTATACTAGACCATTAAAAAAAAAAAAAAAAAGTTAAATTGTTTACTAGTAAAATTCATGCTTATTTTCATGTTTTAATGACTTAAATCTTGCTGATGTACGGTCCAGGGAAGAAAAAGGAGCAGACCACTAATGCAGTAGGAGTGTTAGGATATTCCCACTCAGAAATACAGCTCTTTGAGTTTGCTTAAATGTATTCAAGTTATCAGAAATAGCTACCAGATGTAAAGGTAGTGATTACAGAGCTCTTAGTTCATAAAGCATTAGGCATAAGTACACAGTAGCTGTTGCTATGTTTTGAATCATTTTCATAATGCAAGGCTTTATGCTGAAATATCCCTATGAAATGACACTTATTTGAAGAAGGTTCAGTGTTTGTTTCAAGCAGCTGTGCGAGTCAGACGTGAGCTGTTGTCTCTCATGTAACATCTTTTCATTTTTGAATAAGGCAGTAAAGCTGCTTTAAATACAATGAAAGAGAAGTCTAAAGCAGTTGAATTTTTCAAAGGTCGGTCTGTGGTCAGGTTTTTAATTACATCTTGAAAGGCCACCGAAAGTCAAGCAATTGCAAGCATTACAGGTAACCACGTACTGTGAAACACTTTATTTTACCTTAATTCCATTTCTCCAGAGCTGATTTTCTTCCAGACAACAGAAACTGGTCCTTGCTCGGGTACAGGCTTAATGGATGTGTCGGCTTCAGCTGTTGTGCCAGTAAAAACTTGTCTTTAGGTGTGCAAAGCTGCAGTCAATGCCACCTGTTGACGATTCAGCAGTTAAAGAAAAACCATATAAAAGTCTCTTCTGTTTGAAAACGTCTTAAATAAAGGATAGTTTACGACAGCAAAATGCAGATCTTGCTGCATGTCCTTGGCAATAAAACAAGCTTTAAAGATTCCCAGGGTTGTTCTAATTTGTGTGCAGTTGAAGTGCTGCTGAACAGCCTTATAAGGCGAGGATTAACCCTGTTTCTGCTGGTTTCTTTTTGACTTGGACTAGGCAAGCATCTTTTCTCTTGTAGCATGTCAGTTTTATTTTGCCTAATGTTCATTTTGCCTTCCTTTTTGCCTCTAGCATTTTTTTCCAATTAGATTGTCCACTCAAACCTGCAGCTTAACTGATTGATAATTGAGAGATTTATGTGCAGATCATAACTAAGCAGATTTTGCATCGATATAAAGCACTAATTACTGTTATACGTGTTTTGTTTTTTTTTTCCTAAAGCCTCTGGCCAATTTGAAGAACTGTTTGCTTGAAAGAAATTGAGCAGCTGAGAAGGCTTATTTGCTAAACTGACAATAGACATTCCCATTTTCCTACCTTCAAGTCGATCCCACTTTGCCTATTGCATTTAAATTTTCGGGTACACGTCGTCACCCTCACGCTTCCTGGAATCGCTCGGCTCAAAACCACCTGGATAAAATAAACTTATTTTGCAGAGGATGTGGGAGCTTCAGTCTTGCATAAAACCACCAGCATCACAGGTGGAGTTCTGTGTTTCATCTGTAGCGGGGGGAAAAAAACTGCTTGCCATTTCCAGAAACACCACCTACTGGTGGCCAGAATTCTTGGAATGGCAAGAAGGTTAAACCTTTCCTTCTCATAGAAGAGAAATGGTGTATTTGTGTAAGCTACATTTTATATTAGTCTGATACTTGAACATTAAATGCCATTAATGGAGGTGCTGTACATGGATGCAGCATGCTACTGCTGCTGGAGTGAGATAAGCAATAAGATCTCACCTTAGCCTTCTCTTTTCCAGACTAAACAGCCCCAGCTCCCTCAGCCATTCCTTGTATGATGCCCTCCAACCCCCTCAGCAGCCTTTTTGCTCTTCTCTGGACACGCTCCAGGACCTAAATGTCTTTCCTAGACTGAGAATTGAATGCAGTACTGAAGCTGTGGCTTCACTAGGGCTGACTACAGGAGCACAGTCACCTCCCTGCATCAGCTTGACACACTGGTTTTCATCCAGACCAGGATGCCATCGACCTTATTGGCCATCTGGGCACACTGCTGAATCATGTTCAGTCAGCTGTCCACCAGCACCCCCAGATCCTTTACCACTGGGCTGCTTTCCAGCCACTCTTCCCCAAGGCTGTAGCATTGCTTGGAGGAGTTGTGACCAAAGTGAGGACCTGGCACTTGGTCTTGTTAAACCTGATGCACAACAGCTTCTATTTCCTCCTGCATTGGTCTAGGTGCACTTGAGCTGGGCTATCAATTTCACCCCTGACATGGCCACATCACCCCTAGGCTTATCTCTAGTAGGTGTGGTTTTATCCCCTTCCACCTTCAAACCTAGTTTAAAGCCCAATTGATGAGCCTTGCAAGAATCCTTCTCCCCTTCTGAGACAGCTGAACTCTGTCCCCAGCAGGCCCAGTGCAGCAGAAATATCCCATGGTGAGAGAAACCAAAATTCTGCTTGTGGCACCAGCCCCTGAGCCACATTAGCTGTGTCTGCCTGTTCCTTTCAGTGTTTCAGTGCAGTCTTTGCTGCTGTGAAAGTACTGAAGAAAATGCTACCTGTGCTCCTGATGCTCCAACCAATCACCCCAGTGCCTTAAAGTCCTTTTTAATTGCTCTTACACTTTGGTACTCAACTTCATTGCTTCCAACCTGTATGGCCAGTAATGGATAACAATCAGAGGGCTGTACCTGACTGTGGAGTTTCACGGTAACGTCTCTGACCCAGATAGGCATCAGGCTTCCCTGTGGGATGGATCCGGTCAGAATATGGGGCCCTCTGTTCCCCTCAGAAGGCAATCACCTACAATAATTGCTCTCCTTCTTTTCTTCACACAAGTAGTCCTAATGCATGGGGCTGGCTGAGTTACCCCAGGCAACCCTCTGGATGGACCTTCATCAACTTCCTCTGTAGCCCTCCAGTTCCAGAGCCCCACACCTGTTGTGTAAGGGCAACTGGGAAAGTGAGGGAGACCATGAGGGGATTTGCCTGCCTCTCTCAGCAGGGACCTGTTTCCACTCTCCCCTGTCTTTTAGGTCTCCTCCTGTTGTCTGGTGGCAGGAGGGGAGGGGATCCTTTGCTTCTTGAACCTCTGTCTGCTGCTTTTGCCTCGGGGTGTGGCTCCACCACCGTATTTCTCTCTCACACTCCCTGATACTCCTCAACCTTTCCAATTTCTCTTCCAGCCCTTCCACCCGGGTGCCTGTGCATAGCATGCACAGGCATCCTCTCTGCTGTCCTCTGGTATCAGTGCCAGGCTCAGACAGTCCCTGCAACTGGACACTTGGGCAGCTACATGTGTGTGGGAGAACTCTGTTTGGGTTCCCACATTTCTCCTTGGCTTTTACCCATGTGGTCACCATGCTGGTTCTTCTCAGTTATAATTAACTGAGCTCACCTCACATTTTTCTGGACAGAGAGCCTAAAGTGTTCTGCTTTGAGAAGTGTACAAATATGATTGCAATACAGGACTGGAACAATTGCAATGTTGGAAAAATCTTGTGATACCAGCTTTGAAGATCTTCATTTTTTTGCTGTCCTGAAGAACAGGATTATAAAGAGGCTCTGTTGTTTGTTGATCATGTGGTTTTGCTGTACTTAATTCTGTCCTTCAGAGCTTTCCACTGATCTTGTAAGGGCCAGAAGGACTTTTCACTTTCCTTTATGCATAATGTTAGCTTCTGGGTGTTAGTTGTTCGTAATTATGGGGGCCTGGATTTGATAATCAGCTGGTCTGTCTGTCCTTGTTTTTCTAGCTGTGAATATCAGCTGATTTGCTACTAAAATGTGTAATTCTGAGTGCTAATGTTCTTGTTTGAGTTCATGATCAGAAAGTGCCATACTTCCACACTTCTTTGGAAGACCCATGAGGTAGCTTTTTCCCCCCTGCTAACAGAACTATGACGCATAAGAGGCCAAATCTATTATTATTATTATTGTTTTATTATCTTATAATTAGTGAGTTCTGTATTGCACTAAATATTTAATGAAGTGATCATGTGAGTTCTCTGAATCTTGTTTCCTAAAGCAGATGACAACATCTTCAGGCTCTTGTTTATGCAGTCAAATTATTGTTACTGCTTAATCTGTCTTAATCTTGCTGTTCATCACTTCCATATTCCATATAATGCTTGCAACTGAATTTAGCAGTTGCTGAACATTGTACCTTTTTTCTTTCCCTGTCAGTTGCTGCTATTCCCTGAGACTTTTATAGGGAGTGTCTTAATGATTCACTCGTGGCCACAGTTGTGACAGTAACTGAGTATTACAGTCCCACCTGTTATACCTTGTCTTAGTTGCTGACAACATGCATGAAAGCCACTGGTGTGATAGCACTTATACCATGTCAGACTTGATAATCCAGCATTTAAAGTTTTCCTAGCAGTTTATTTTAAAGTCTGTAGTAATCAGCTTCTAAAATACTGTCTCTGTCTCCACAGACATGTCTAACACTGTGGAGTCTTTAAGGAACCCTGGTGTAATTGTCTATGGTGTACTTGGGTGCACCAAGAGGTTTTTATCTTTTCTTTTTTTTTTTTTTTACACAGAAGATACTCTCTGTAATTTAGCAGGCTTCAACATATGTGCCTGCTATTGTGCTGCAAAAAGGAAACAGCTGAAGAGGAAGAAAGTGGGAGGTGTGAGCATAGAGAGAGAACAACAGAAGAGGTTTGGTGAATCACAGCTCCTGAGGCACCACTGCATGGTAGCCTCTCCATAAGGGTGATAAGCAGGATAAGCTCTGTAGGATGTAAGAGATGTTAGATTCCGTTAGAAGTGTGGAATTGCTTTGGGTATGAAGCTGTTGAGTTGTGGAGAAATTAGATCAGGGTCAGAGTGTATTAAGCTGAAAAAAAAAAGAGGTACTGTATTGCATGGAAGGGGCAGGAGGCATAAATTAAAACTGTGTTGGAATGCTTACAGGATGATACAACCATATGCAAAAGAAATAAGATTTGCATAGGAATGTCTACTGAAATGATCTGCAGAGGAAATAGAGATGCTTTTGTAACCTTCATGAAGTGTTGCAAGTAGATTGATGTCCTCTTCCAAATTCTCACATTCCTCTTAGCATGAATACTAACTCTGACCTTTTTCAACCACTGAGTGACATCTCTCTGCTTACAGTACCCTGTTCTAGAGCACCCTCGTACTTCATCCTGCCCAGCCTCAGTTATTTTCCCTTTCATGCAAATAATGAAACTTAGTTTGAGTTGGAATTAATTATCTTCTGTACCTGCAGAAAACCTCAGATAAAGCATATCTGGTGTATGTAGGCTTTTCAGTTGCCAATAATTTTGAGGATGCATCTTTCATAGTAGAAAGAAATTTTTAGAAGTTCAGCCTTTTCTTTTGCAAGGACAATATCTGCACTCATTCAAACTGTTTTGGTGAAAACTTGTTCTTAAAGCGTGGATCACAAAACTGGTGGGGGATAATAAAAAAAGTTTACAAAACAGGACTTCAAAATGTTGTGTTAAGTGAAAGATGATTCATCACAGGACTTCAGGCTCTATCCAATGCCATTAAAAAGTAAAATTCACAGAGCATCACTTGTTTTTACTTTAGTAATTGGGTCTGGCAGTTCTTTGCTGGACTCTTGTACCGTGGAAGTCAAACTCATTCTTTCATTGCAGCCAGTTAGTGAATGAATTTTTCATGCAACATGTATGTTGTAAATGTTACATGAAGTACTTATTTTGTCTGAATTGCTTGAGCTTTCACCCTACCCTAAGTCTTCTGCAACTACCCCAAAATCAAGGTAAATAATACTGTGGTCTGGAAAGTTGGAATCGGAATGTAAATAAGGCCAGGCTTAGTAATAAATATAGGGGTGGAGCAGCTTGAGTTATGATTCAAGTGTGCAGATCCAGTCTCTTTTTAGCTCAGATGTTGTTTTGCATTGGGATGGGATCAAATTTGAGCCAGCTGGTTCAGTTGAGATGAGTCCTTAATCTTTACATGTTCTTTTCCAAACGATGTTACTAACTCAGAAATTGATGGATCGCTAAAGCAGCCTGCTTGTTTCTCCTCTTTTACTGAATGGTTTTTATTCAAAAGCAGGCCAAAGAAAGACACAAGTATCACTAGTGCAGAAGTAAAATATTCTTCTTTGAATTTTCCAGTGTATCCCTTTAGTTAATTTTGACAGCATGCCTATAAAAATATATGCTCTAGTTCATCTGGAACATACTGTTCAAAACTAGGTGAAGCCTGGAAGAAGTTAAGTGTTCAACAAAGCTGTTGCTGGGGAAAAAAATATCTCTGAGCAGGGAGATTTTTGTTTCTTTAAAAACACACTTTAGATTACTAATAATGGAAAAATTATTACTTTTAATCTTAGCCAAAGCTGCTCTTTTCTCCCTCATATCAGACTACTTTAGAATGCTTTTGGGAGATTGTTTCTGTTCTTTCCCCTGTTGCACACAGGGGTGTTTTGTCTTCATATTCTAGCTGGATGCAAGTAGATTTTCTCTAGGACTGCACATTATGATCCTGAATTTTAATGTAAGATTTGAGTTAATTTATCAAGAATGACTTAAGAGAACATCTCTGTGTTGCTGTAAGTTACACTAATAACTATTTGAATTATTGTTCTGTATTTCTCAACCTCTTCTCTCCAGTTCACGTTTATTTTCTCCAGTTACAAAATCTTTTTCACTGTACATAGAGATTTTTTTTTGCCAATATAATCAGGTGTCCAGAAAACTACCCTGCAGGAGCTGTGGACAGGGAAGAGACCAGAGTACAGTCACTCACATCTCGCAGATGGCAGCCAGGAGTTATACCCAGGAGTACTCACAGCCATTTATGCAGTAGCTCATTCTTAACCAGTTGTACTCATTCTGAAATCCTGGGTCTGACAGTAGGGCCCTTACAGGTTTTATTTCTCAGAGCCATTTGGTTGTGGTTCTGCTTTAGCTGTGTGCCTTACTGAGAGTATCATGAAGCATCCTTCCACCCAATGTTGGACCTTCACACTCCTCATGGGTGCATTATTGTTACTCACCCATCATCAGACCAGTTGCCAGGTCCCAGCTAATGCTAGCTAGAGCCAACATTCACTGACTAGTTTTTCTTTTAGGCACCTTTATCAGCAACTCAGGACTCAAACAATACAGTATTTATTCTTTCATCTTCACATATAAAATAGATGGAAGCAACAAATGAAGTAGAATCCTTTGTGCATAGTTCACATATCAGAAAACAACTTCCTTACCCATGGCACTGGAACAGCCACAGCTGAAACTGAATGGGGACTGACAGCTCACATCTCCTGATGTACTCTTTCTATTGCTCTGTCAGCTTTTTTGTTCCTGCATAGCTTTTGCAGCTTACCCCTTCAAACTTCCTTCTGCAGAGCTAATATTCTGGCCATGTTAGTTAATCTCCAACTTCTCTGATGCCAACTGAGAATTTCTTGCAGAAGTATGAAATTGTATCCAAAGAGATGATTCCTATCTACGTACTTCCTGTCTGACCAGGGTCTATAATGGTCTGTTTATATGTAATGTTCTTTAATTATCCATCTGTTCATGCTGGCAGCAGAATGAAATTGAACAGGAGAACAGGCTGACATAATGCAATGCAGACATCTTACCATTTTTACTTCTTGCAGAAATGCTGGTCCTGGTCATAGCAAGACTATGTATTGCCCTTTGTTTGCATCTGATACAGTTGTGGTCCATAAATTTTGGGTGTCTAAGACTAGATCTATACATGTCTAGATGCTAGATCCATATGCTGTATTATTATTGCACAAATGACCTTTATTCTTCCATTTATGCACTAGGCTGTTGTTTTATGGAAGATGCTCACCCCATGCTGATTTGCACCAGCTTGCCACTTTAATCTGGACCTCGTCAGGAGGACCCTCCAAAGCATGCAACTGCAAAGGAATCTACCAGTCCTGTTAGCATCCAGGTGTCATGCAAAGGCACATATTTAAGCATCAAAGTGACTTTTCTCAGAACCCTTCAGATCACTTGAGCCTTTCTCATCACATCACTGTTCATATAAGTTTGCAATCTACATCTTTATCCAAGATCTGGGACAAATGCCTTCCTTCTTATTCCCATTCTCTCCACCTTGATGAGTGGAAAAGCTGAAACTGAAGCCAAATACATAAGATGCCTCCTGGCCAAATTCAGTTACAGTTAATAATGTGCTTAAAAACAACCATTTAAAAGTTTGTACCTACATCTCAGCCTGCATTGACTACTGATTCTGCAGGGCTACATCTCCCTCTCTGGAGATACTCAAAACCCACCTGGATGCGTTCCTGTGTGATCTGCTATAGCTGATCCTGCTCTGGCAGGGGTGTTGGACTGGATGATCTTTCGAGGTCCCTTCCAGCCCCTAACATTCTGTGATTCTGTGAACTCCTATACCACAGCTGCTTTATTTTCTCAGTCAGATGTTTTCTTCATTTTGCACCATTTATCCATAAATTTACATCTAAAAGTATAATGCTCCTATCTTCTGTCCAGCAGAGCCCTGATTTCAATTTGGAACTGGGGCTCAGTTTTCATCTGCCTATTTAAAAACACTCCTCAGTTGCACTCCTCTGGGCTGGCTTTTCTCCTTTTTTTTTCCCCCAGTTACTACATTATTGAATGTGACTCTTCCAGGGCATGCAACTTCATACTTTTGAATGAACTCATCAAGAATGAGTTAAATCAATGATTGCTGTAAGTCTTAATGCAAAGTTGAAGCTGAGAGAGTACATTAACAAAAAGTTTTCATTCTTGCACAAAGTTTTAATTAGCCACCCTGTTGATCTTTCCACTTCAGTGCCTCACAAAGGACCTGAAGCTTTCCATTATGGACCAGCATTTCCATTAATTTGATTCTTCTTTCTTTCTTTCTTTCTTTCTTTCTTTCTTTCTTTCTTTCTTTCTTTCTTTCTTTCTTTCTTTCTTTCTTTCTTTCTTTCTTTCTTTTCTTTCTTTCTTTCTTTCTTTCTTTCTTTCTTTCTTTTTCTTTCTTTCTTCTTTCTCTTTCTCTATCTTTCTTTCTCTTTCTCTTTCTTCTTCTCTTTCTTTCTTTTCTTCTTTCTTTCTTTCTCTTTCTTTCTCTTTCTCTTCTTTCTTCTTTCTTTCTCTTTCTTTCTTTCTTTCTTTCTTTTCTTTCTTTCTTTCTTCTTTCTTTCTTTCTTTCTTTCTTTCTCTTTCTTTTCTTTCTTTCTTTCTTTCTCTTTCTTTCTTTCTTTCTTCTTTCTTTCTTTCTTTCTTTCTTTCTTTCTTTCTTTCTTTCTCTTTCTTTCTTTCTTTCTTTCTTTCTTTCTTTCTTTCTTTCTTTCTTTCTTCTTTCTTTCTTCTTCTTTCTTTCTTCTTCTTTCTTTCTTTTCTTTCTTCTTCCTTTCTTTCTTTCCTTTCTTCTTCTTCCTTTCTTCTTCTTCTTTCTTTCTTTCTTTCTTTCTTCTTCTTTCTTTCTTCTTTCTTTCTTTCTTTCTTCTTTTTTTTTTTTTTGGGCACAAGAATTCAGACAAAAAACTTAGGAGTACCAATAAAAATATAAGAGGAAAATAGAAAAAGGGAAGAAATGCTCAGTTTGTATGTGTGGGTATATATGTAAAATAGAGGTCAGTGTTACAGTGGACTTAAAGTATCACATGCTGTTTCAGGATTATAATGGATTTTTAAAGCCATACTTTGCTACTGCTGCTGCAATTTACCAGTGTTAAAAAAAAAAATAGCTAGTTTAAGAAGTCAAGAGAGGAGGCATACCTGAGAAAATGCTTTGGCTGCAGATTTTTACCTTTGCTCAAAGTTGCTTTCTGCTGTGTTTTTTGTTTGCATCTTTGCTGGGGCATTGATGTTATTACAAAAGCAGATTTCTATGGCAATAGTACTTTTCCTACTCGGCTTAGGAGCAACACTTGCAGGAAGTAGGTGATTTAAATGTATGTAGGAAAAAAAGCCCCAACCAAACCACCCCAGACCCTACATGTTTTCTCACAGATCACTGCAAATACTAGAAATAAATACCTACTTTTTTCCCCCCTTCCAATACTGCTAGCTGTAAGATTGTCCAAGTCTGGATTCTAAAGAAGGAGCAATTATCTTTTTTCGAAGGAACAAAACAAACCAAACCCCAACCAAACCCAAAATCAAACCCAAACCTACAAACAAAGTAAAAAGTGAAGCTGATTGACAGTTCTTCAGAACAGAAGTATTACTCAGACCCACTGTTATGGGTCATGGTTGTTACTGGTATTTCAAGGTGATTATTGGCAGCGTTTTGCCTTCGGCACTTCTGTATAACTTTAAGTATTTCATCCTTGCACGGTTTGTGAAAACAAAGTATAAACACCAAACTAGCACAGCTCTCACAGAACAACACTATTTCTGCAATATTCATGACAAGCTCATTCTTTGGAGTTCCAATGCTCTTCTGTAACTTCAGTGTTGTCCTGAAGAGAATCATAATGTTATAAAAGAAGTGGCATAGAAATATTGTTACGCTTATACTGTAGGGAGCAGGGTAAGTACGGATGTGCTGCTGTAAGGTTGGAGCTTCAGGGGGTGCTTCTTTAGCAAGGAGAAGAATGAAACAGAGTATCTGGAGAAATGATGGGATTCCAAATCCAAAGATGAATTTAATGATCTCATATTCAGGCCATGCAAATAACGGATCTAACTGGCAGTCCGTTTCCACGTGATAGTTGTCTGTGCCAACCAGTGCTGCCTCAGTCAGGGACAAACAGAAGGCATATGTGAGTAAAAATCCAACACACAATATGGGTCTTTGGGTTACTCTGCTGAGAGGAGTCCTTGGTGGAAATCTCTTGAGTAATAGTATGAGAAGCGTCGAAATCAAAGCATACTGAGAATTGAAATAGCTGAAGTTGAAAACAAATGAGAGGACATTACATGCAAGCTGGGTTGCTTTTAAATAGTCAGGTCTAGTAATGACTGTAAATGATAAAAAAATCATTATAATCTTGCTGAGGGTGAAATGCAAAAGAAGCAAGTCTAAGTTTTCTATGACTTTGTACTGCAAATAGTTCTTGATGAGAATAATCAGAATGGATACGCCAGCTATGAACCCTGTGGGTACAAAAAAGGCGATGTAACAGTGCATGAGTCTTGATATGATGTTTTGATAAGCTATAAAAGCTTCAATTTCTTCTGGGGAAGTGAAAACCAAGTTCTTGCTTGGGTAGCTGATCCATGTCATGTTGTGAGAAGCCATCCTTCCTTCCACGCCGTGCTTATTTCCTGTTCAATGGAGTTTGGAGCTGAAATGGAAAAGGAAGGTGAAACAGGATTTAAAGTCGAGTTTGCAATATCCCTAATTAGTGCATTAAACCTTCTGTGCAGTCAGGAGTGTGAACCATTTGTTCAGAATAAATGCAGTCATTTTTTTGGATGGATTCTACGTTCCTATGTTAATTAAGCTAACGTGCATCATATTTTTCGCCAGAGAAATCTGCCTTTTTATTTTTCATCTGCTTCCTGCTCTCACCACTCCCCCTTGCCCCCCCTTTTCCTCACTTGATGCAGACAGGACTTTTCTGCAGCTCAGCCAGGATTCAGCACGTTGATGTCTCCTGTAGAATAAATGGGAAGTGTTGGCTCTTTGGCAGGCAGGGAAGGAGTTGGCTCTGTCATTAGGTGGAGCTGCTTTTCCTCACCATCTTGCCAAAGAAGGACAAGGCAGCATGCAGGGCAGCTCCAGCCTGTGGGCTGCAGCTACAGCCACAAAATAACCTCACTGTACTGTGCAAGGGTGGGAATGCTGTATAATTTGAGCTGACAGTCTCAGGGATCACATTGGATTCTGAGGAAAATGCAAAGATAATCACAATATGAGGCAAGAGATGCATTCCTTTCTTTAGTTTAGTTTTGCTTCCTTTCTGTTGGAGGGGGGAGAAAAAAAAAAGGCCTTTCATAACTGCAGTCTGTACTGAGGAGCCCATCTAAAATGAATATGAATGTTTACGAAGCCTTATGAACAAACAGCTTTCATACTGAACCATCTTTATACATTAATAATACTGTTGGGTTTAGATGTAGCTGGGGCATAAAACTGCAAAAAAAAAATTAATGCTTTTCTGTATGCTTGAGTTGGAGAAAATGACTACTGCATTATAAACCTATTGATAAAGTTGTAGCGAGGAACATTTGTTAACAGCTGAGTTATAAATTCCTGAAAACAGGGGATTTTAAGAGTAGTATGGATAGGCTGTTAGCTCTATGATATGTTGGTGCAATAATTCTACTAGCCTGTAAGTGTTTGGAGGATCCTTTTCTTTAAGCCAAAAAGCTTTGGAGGAGAATGTAATATGTGCTCATGAAAAAAATTGAGTACGATAGATATATGGATATATTAATTTTACAGACCACCTAAAAGCATAATTAGATCAATTTCTAAAAGAAAATTTCTGAGTAGCTTGTACTGGTTGATGCAGAAAATAGTGTATTTCTTTTTTTTTTTCCCCCCCAATTGCAAGTGATAAATATTTTAAACATTAGATGATGAACTCACTATTCCTAATGAACAGTAAATGTCTGCTGATGCATTGGTCCTTAGTACTGGAGAAAGTTAAACTTCCAGGCATTTTTACAGTTGTTTTCTGGAGGAAAACAACATTCTTTATTCATAAGGCTTTCAGTTTTGTGTTAGTTTGTGGGGGTTTGTATTTTGCTCCATTGTACACAAAGCTGGTCTGTACAAGCCATGTATGTAAACAGTACATGGGGTAAAGAAAGGACAGCGGAGTTCCCCTTACAGAAGTGTCTATAGAGTCATATCAATAAAAAGAGTGAAATACTTAATTGCACATAATGTGTTTTCCATAAAGGGATTCTGGTGGTGTTAACTCTTAAAGTGGAAGTAACTTTAAATTGGTAAAAGTTCTTCCAGATGCATTCATGTTTTAAGCAGTGCTCATTATAGATAAGTCAGTGTCTTAATACTGTCTGACAGTTCATTTATGGTTGTTACCTCTGCTACTACTTCATATTTCTGATATTTCTAATCTCTCCTCAAAATTGGAATTCTAATACTGGTTTTAATTAGAGAAGTTGACTTATCAAAGGGGCTTTGATTAAGTGTGTGTATATAATCTTCTATAATTATAATTTCAGTTCTGCAAAACCAGAGAGTTGTGTTTTGATTCAGCAGCATTCTTTGTCCCCTTTCTTTTAAAGACAGAATTTCTTCCTTTCTAGAAAAGGTTATTTTTGAAGATAGTCCACTACAGGAAGAACTGATGCACCCACAGAAGTTTTATTGTGCTTGCAGGTACACTTGCAGGAGGGTCAAGGCTCTGGCTTTGTTCTAACCTCTGAACTGGAGTACACCATTAAGGCAGCATTGATGGGCAAAACTACTGGAAGCCTCTAAAACAAATTTAGAGTCAGTATAATTTGGAAGCTTAAAAACAGGTTGCTAAATATGAACAAGGTTAAGAAAACTGGAGTGAAAATCTTCTCAAAGATAATAGATGCAGAGAGGAAATACTGTCATCTTGTTAATTGAGGAAATGCTTGCAGCAGTGCTTTTGCTTCTGTTCAGCTGATTTCTAACATGAAGCACTGAGGAGGACTCAAGTTTGTATGAAAGCCTTCAAACTGAAGAGTGAGAATAACTGAAAAGAGAAAAAAACCAAATCCAAAGCAGATGCACAAAACATCATAACTGTGGTTAACTGGTTGTCCTTTTGTATTTTTTTCATACTAGTGCTTTCCCTCTTCTAGATTTTTATTTCAAAATACCTCTTTTGAAATAAAGTTGATCAGTCTGATTCCTAAACTGTGTCCATACTTAATTTTGAAGCAGTAGGGGGAAAAAAAAAAGTCTAGAAATGTTCTCATTGATCAAGGAGCAGCCATGCTTTCTACATCCCTCTGGCTCTGTCTGAAAGTGATTTACTGTGCTATTCAGTCAGCAGCAGCCCATGGAGCCTGACAAACATGCTTCTCCTGGCTTCCTTTTGCATTCTTGCTTCCTGGAAATCTAAAGACCATGAATTTCTAACTTGTACAATCCATATCTTCTTAAATACTGAGAAGATATCTCAAGAATGAAGGAAAAAGTGTTTAAGTCCAATTTTGACCTTCTGTTAGAAGACAGATTTGAAGCTTAACCTGGCAAAGGATAGGGACTTTGTGACAGGTAAAGCACATGCAGAAAGCTTGCTGTTACCATCCCACACAGAATTTTCAGGAGGTTAAGAAATATTTACAATTTTGAGTTCTTCCACCAGAGTCTCCAGTGTTACCTTCTAGCCCCATCAGGCATTTTGCAGGGCTGAACATCTGAATTTAGTTCTGGCACTGTGAAGGTTTCCATTATCTTCTCAAAACTTCTATGCCATGGGCCACCTAACCATGCTCACTTGCAGAGAATCTCAGAATAGCTCAGCAACATTCAACCTTTATAGTATCCTAATTGCAAAGGGTTACAAGGACGTAGTTTTGGGGTTTGAAGGAGATCATATGGCCTTACATCAAATTACAGGAAAAGCAAGAGGCTAAAACCTGGTTACATTTGCTCAGGATCTGGCCTTGGTACTGATACTGGGTTCACCTTTGACCAAAAATGTGACCAGATTTTACCAAGACAACAAAGTGTTTGCAGCTTAGTTAGTCAGTATGAGCATTGTGCTTGCATGAATTCAGTGAAGACTTCATCACAGAAGGAAAAAAAAAAAACCAACCTGCTGGCAGTTAGTAGCTTATTCTGAAATATTTGTGGTTTGTCAAATAAAGTTAACACTGTAGACATTATTGATGTTCTGTTTTGTTTTGTTTTCCTCCTCCTTAAATTATTCCTGGAAATTTTTGTTCTTCTTTGAAAACTAAATCACAGTGATAATGTCAGACTATTATCATCTTTGCTTCTGGTGTCTCACTCAGTATTGGAAAGAGAGCAAATGGCAATGTGGTGGGAAAGGCTCATGTGCAGGAGGCTTTATTCCTCATGCTTCATACAAGCTAGTATGGGTATGCTCTTCACTCTGACATGGTCACACCTAGATACATATTTCTGGCACATGACCTTATCCTTCAATCTTTTTTTTTTTTTCTTCCTTTTTTTTTTCATTATTTTATCTCTTCGTAACTACCTCAGTGAACTTTGAAGATATAGAGCATTTTGCAAGATGTATTGCTTGTCACCTCATAAAGTTGCTGCATTAGGGCTTTCTGGCTCAGATTATAAATTGGAGGCCATCAGAAAAGTCTGACTGCTTTGCAGCCTCTGCACCTGATTGATTGAATATAGTCACAGATGGCATAACCTCTCTGTACGTTTGTATACATCAGAATGGATAGTGTTAGAGAGTCTTATGGCTCCGAGGTGCTCATCTATCATGTAAAGCAGCTCTTGGAAACTGTAAGCCTTTACAGTTTTAAAACATTCCCAAAGTGTTAAGTTCATTCTTTGCACTAACATAAACGTATGCTTAGAATAATAATGGGATGAAGGAGCTCACAACTTTTGCTGCAGCAAGATGAACGTATTTGCAAATTTTTGTGGACTCTTGGTGATGCTCATTTCATTTAAAATAAAAAAAAAGGTGTGTCCCATGGGAGCAGCAGAGCACCAGAAAGTGGTTTATTTCTTACATCCTTCATTTCAGAATCTCCATGCAGCTGACCACCTTTGTTTTATGGTCAAAATACTTTGAGTTTCCATCACACACACACACAAAAAAAAAAAAGTTTATTATGTCATTTCCCTCTGCTGTGAGAAAATCTGGTATTCCCTTAGTTCTTGTCTGATTCTTGGCTTTACTGCAGTGACATACATTTTATTTCACAATGCATGTGCTATTTATGTTCTGCTTGGTGGGGTCCCAAGTCCTTTACTCTTCTAGTGTAATCTGTTGGCTTAGAGTGCAGACACCTCAAGACTTGAATTTTTTCCCCCCCCCTCACAGTTTACTGTGATGTAAACTGGCTTTGTTATTCCTGTTAACTCACTGGTAACTGAGACTAATAGATAGTGTGTCAAAGCTTATGTATATTGAAGCTATGGCAGAAACCAGGCCTATTCCCATTTCTTCTAAGATTCATGAATGAGGGAAATTTGCAATGTGCTCTCTGCATTATTCCTCTATTGTCATGCTCCCAAGATTTTGTCCGTTCCTTAGCCGTGCTCCCCCTCACTTTGATCATCATTCATGTTGTCAATCCTTTCTTAACTACGTGCGACCTCACTTTTTTTTTGTTTGCTTGGGTTTTTTCCCCTCTTTTTCTGGTCCTGTTTCCCCACTATGATCCACCTTGCCTTTTGTGTCAGCAGTTAAAGCAAATACATTTGATTTTTACTTTCTGAAGCACAGTGAATATATTATCCTTCACTTCCAACAGATGGAGCTGAGCAAATAAGCAGTGTTCAGAAGGCAGTTTAAAAATAGAAAATTGTAAAAAGAGTACTTTCAATACGAAGAGGACCTAGTCTCTAAGATTTCATTGGTTTTGGACCCCATCCCCACTTTAATAGTTAACTCTTGCAAACGGAGAGCTTGGTTTCAAGGAAACTTTTGTTTTATTTAAAGTCTATGAAGAAGAGCTCCTAAAACAGGGAGTTTCTCCCTGGCAGACAGAACTCTTCCTCTGTAGAAGGTTAGCCAAGGCAGTTTTTCTGCATTCTGTTACCAGCCTATAGAAGGAAAATATTCTTTCATCCAGTTATAAAGCAACGTGCATAATATTGCTTGTGAAACCCTGCTCTTGGTGGGCATGCCCTGCATCTCCCTGTGGAAACGTCACATGGAATTTGGGGGAGGAATTTGTTCTTTCTGTTCTTCCTACATCTGCCGAGTCAAAAGATGGAGGCAACTTGCAGTATACGAAAGACTGAAATTTCAATGTGATGTCAAAATTCCTTCACTTGGGCAAATATTTGAAGCTGCAAAGATTGAAGAAATCCTAATCTTATTTTCTGGGAAATTGCCAGTTTCTGAAAAACTGAAAGCTTTTGTTTTTATTTTGGAATTCCAGAGAAGAAATGAATCAACAGTAACTGAACACAATCACCAAGCAGCATCACTGACGTGTTTCCTGTCCCATATAACTCTCGAAGTGTGGTTAGGATTATCCAACAATGTCCATTCTTTGCTCTTAGGCAACGGTTGGAGTCTTTTCTCCAGACCACTGAACAGTATTTCATCATCTACCTATCATTAGGAGTTAAGTGCTTACTAGAAAACAATCTTCACATTTACTGTACTTCGTACTCAGCATTATTTTCAATTTCAAGCTTTCTGAGGATGTTTCCCAGACACAGTATTTTACTTTGTGTAGTTCAAATGTTGTTAAAGAAGGGGAAACGAAAAACTTTAAATTATAAACCTCAGCCTCTCTTGTGATGAATAAAACATTGCATATTCCAAGTAAGATAAAGCACTTACCTCTTCCAGAAAATGCTCCACAGACACAACAGGGCGAGACTTTCACTGCGAGAACTCAGATGAAATATAATTATCATTTGGAGCACATAGGCCTTTTTATTTATGTAGAAAGCAGGGTGTATATATTACAGTACCTTCTTTAGCTGCTCTACATCACGATGAAAAACCCAGGCTGCTGCCTGACTACAAAAACATACAGTTCTGCAAAGGAAACAGGAACTTGGTTAAGTCATTCAAACCATACACGCTGCATGTTTAGCAAACCTATGGTTTCATCATGTGACTTTAAAGTTCAAATTATCCTCTGCAGTGAGATATTTTAGAACAGAAAAGTAGTGTTTGTCCCTGCCATTTCTAAGTATCTGAGGCCATCCAGTGGATTTTTTTTCCCTCTTGTTCATGAAGTAATCCGAGGCAGACTGGCCAGCCTTTTGCAAATACATTTTTTTCTAGTGCGCTGTTTGAAGTGCTAGAGGTCTAGAAAAGGAAAAGCCTGTTGAATAAATACCAGGCAGGGCTCTTTGCTTAACAAGGCAAAAACTCAACACAGAAGTAGTGCATGTCAAAAATATTAAGGTCCCTTCTTAAAAATAGTGTGCATTTCTATTTTTTAAATGGTTCTTGGACCGCTGCCGGTATTGTACGTATGTGATAAATTATTTTTCCAGATGCTTTGCAATGACCATGAGGTGTTAAAAGACAGCACTTGGAGTCTGTAGTACATTTTGTGTCTGGCTCAGCATAAGTCTTCTTAGTGACTATGTTGAATAGTATTCTTCAAACCTCAGATACAAATGAGCGTGAGAGGGTTGCCTCATGACTTTCTGGTGTTTTTTGGTGCATGAAGCTTTCCTCTCTGCAGTGCATTGGTAGCATCACGTTTTCTTGTGTCAGCACATGGAGAGGAACCTTTCTATTGTAAGGTTTTAATACTCTGAAGTGGCTTTTGTAGGTTGAGAAGATAGTTTTGGACCAGCATTTGATCAGTGCTTTCTGTTTTCATGGCACCTTGCTTGTTGCACTTTAACAAGCTTTATTGAAAAAGGTGTGGAAAGAGTCAAAATGCTTTAAAGAAATGAAATGAGACAAATGTGTACGAGTCTAGATTTCCAAAGCAGAGTTGTGGGTGACCTGGAGAAAATACTTAAGCATTAGGTCTACACTTCCACCTGAAGGTCAGCACTACTTCTCTGAATACTGTTTTAAAACTAGAGTTGCATGTGGAGGGTCTTGAGCTGCAGCAGTGGCCCAGAAATCTTTAAGCTTAAAGATTCATGTTCTTTGTGAAGCTGCTGTGCTCCAAAACAGCTCTTCAGTGGTTCAGTGACTCTGTGAGATGTGGTTTCCAGTGAGCTTACACATCATTCACAATGCTCTAATTCCCTTACTATCTTTGGTTCTGGTCATCTTCCCATAGCAGTTTGTTGGACTGCGTAGGTTGTTTGCCCAACTGTTACTGAAAACTTCAATAAAGCTGGCAGTGCAGTGTAGAAGTTTTGTATACAGCATTTACTTTTGAGCTGTACCCAAATCCAGGTTTATTTTGTTGGTATTACTTTCTCATAGTTAAGACAATGTTAAAGAAAAATTACACATTGTAATCATGTGCAAGTCAGGTGATTCTTTTTTTCCTTCCCCTGTTGTTTTTCTGTGAAAGATGGAAATTTGAAGTGTCAGCTTACTCTTTCTAGGACTTAAGGCTGTGCAGAAAGTGTGGTAAACTATGTAAGAGTAGCAAAATGATTGCTTTTGAAATTGCAGTAAGATTTCAGAATGTATTTGGTTATCAACTGGTAGATACTAATTTTACTTTTTAGCTTCTAGAATATCTTCCTCTCTGGAGATATTAAAAAACCCACTTGGATGAGTTCCTGGGTGATGTGGTATAGGTTATCCTGCTCTGGCAAGGAGGTTGGACTAGATGATCTTTTGAGATCCCTTCCAGCCCCTAACATTCTGTGATTCTGGGCTCATGTGTGCACATGAGGCAGTGATAAAGAATTATGGCAATGGTTTGTGGCTGTACTTTCCACTGCAGTGGTCTGACCAGGCGTGTAATTGGTAACCATGGCTCTGTTAGGGGGCAGGGAGGAAGTAAAATGATTTCTCAGCTGAGAGCCACCAGCAGACAGCTGGGTTTTGAGCTTTTTCTGAAGTTGCATTGGGTGGATGTCATTGCGGTTTAACCCAGGAGAAATGTACATAAAGATATCCATCTGTGCCTTGTGTGATTAATCACAGAATCAATAAGGTTGGAAAAGACCTCAAGAATCATCAAAGTCCAACCTGTCACCCAAGAACTCATGACTACTAAACCATGTCACCAAGTGCCATGCCCAATCCCCTCTTGAACACCTCCAGGGATGGTGACTCCACCACCTCCCTGGGCAGCACATTCCAACGTCTAACAGCTCTCTCTGTGATGAACTTTCTCCTCACCTTGAACCTAAACTTCCCTTGGTGCAGCTTGAGACTGTGTCCTCTTGTTCTGGTGCTGGTTGGTTGCCTGGGAGAAGAGACCAACCCCCTCCTGGCTACAACCTCCCTTCAGGTAGTTGTAGACAGCAATGAGGTCACCCCTGAGCCTTCTCTTCTCCAGGCTAAACAATCCCAGCTCCCTCAGCTTCTCCTCACAGAGGTTGTGCTCCAGACCTCTCACCAGCCTCATTGCCCTTCTCTGAACACATTCAAGTATCTCAATATCCTTCTTAAAGGGTAAAATAAAGACCAATCAATGGCTGCACCAAAAGTTTAAGGACTATTCACACCACTCTTGCCAAAGGTTTAGATTATTGAGTTAATTAGCAATTGGTGAGCAAGGCATCACTGAGGATGAGCCCTAACACAGAGGTGTTAAGTCTCCATTTCCTGTTACTCATATTCCTTGCTGACAACGCAAGGTGTAGGGCAGCACAGCTCCAAGGGAACTTACCCTCTAATGAGAAAAATGATATAAATAGAACCAGAGAGGCAAAAAAGAGAAAAGCTATTTCTTAAGCCTCCCATCTTAAAGAAAAAAACAGTGACAGAAAGCTCCCACCTCCAAAATGATGTTCACATTTACAAACGTCATTTCCTATTTCGACTGAAACCTGTATTGAAACTCATTATTCAGTGGTGTGTAGAGGGCAAGAATATCCATGATAGTTTAAATCAGAAACAAGCAGCAAGTGGCAATTTCAGCATGTGAGTGTAAAATCAGTGGCACATCAGGAAGTTCCCCTGTTTTACAAGTGGAGAAACTCAGCTGCTGAGAAATTTATTCTTCTAAGCTGATGCAATAAATTGAAAGCTGGGGAGAAACAGAGGTTAGAAAAATCAAGATTTGCCAATTCTGTATTCTTCATTCTGTTTAGACCATGCTGATTTTCATCTTGTAGCTGTAATTCTGTCTTGTCTGTGGGAACAAGCAAGACTTGGTCTGAAGTATCCTTAACAGGTACCTGGCGTGGTTTTGGCAGCAGCTCACTGTGCTGTTATTGTCACAGCTAATGCCTTACTGTGATATTGCTGTTGTGTGCCCAACTGTGTCTCTCCTTAAACAATAAAACAGTTTATTTAATTTGCTTAAATGATCACAGGGTGCTAGTCATATGAGAACAGTGGCAGACAGAGTTGTGTTCAGTTGTATAAATCTTTCATAAATCTGGAAAAAATGGTGGTTAATTGACTGTGTTTGGGGTGATGCATAATGATTTTTATTAGTGATTTATGATTTCGTGGTGATTGCTAGGTATTAGTGTACATTGTCTCAGTGGAAAAGGTTGATGTATTACAATGATGTTCTGGCTAGGGCAGAGGCAGTAAATTTAGAAGTTGCAGAGGTTAAATATTCGTGACAGCATTTAAGGACTGGATGACAACATGTAGTTTCCCTGGCCACCTGCAGGGTGTTGTGGTGGGCAAAACACTTGTTTGTTTTTAAATGCATCTTATTGTTCCTATGGCAAAATAAGTACAGTATTGAGTGACAGAAAGCAGATTATGAAGAAAGCAGATTATGAAGAAAGCAGATGTCAGGCACTTTTCTTTTGACCAAACCCACCTTCTCTTAACTGACCCACATTACTGTGTGTTCAGCAGAGGACTGAGATCCCTGACAGTAGGTTTGATTTGCAGTGAACTCTCTTTTTCTCATCCCCATGTACGCCTGGTGAGGGAAACTTCTTCATCTTCTCTGACAAACACTGTTCAATGCTGCTGGCTCATGAGATTATGGGACTGTGGAGATTTCAGTCTTTTTATTCTCTGGTTTAGAGCAGATCCATCCAGTAAGGCATTATGGAGGTGGTGATTCTCTCTTGCTCCCCTTCCTCCTGGTTGTTCAGCAAATCATTGAGTGGTAGAGCTCTTGCTTGGTGCAGCATCAGACAGCCACAGTCTACAATTGTAGGCCAAAGGCTACAATAAGCTTGGAGTTAGTCTGAGGCTTGGACTGGATTGCTCCAGGGTAATGATTGTTGTTAAGGGAGCTAATCCTGCAGGAGAAGCCTGAAGGCTGCTTCTAGACTGTGCTGTTTTCTTCTGTGCTTGAGTAATATATCTCTTCTTGCCTTTTTTTGATGTAATGTTATTAAGAAAGCTGTCCCTGTGTAGACTGATAGGATTGTTTTAGAATATTAAATGGATGTTATTGCCCATTCCCCAGTGTATTATGATGAAAAGTAATTACTGTGTTACTGGAAATCTGAATTGTGAAATATTCTACCATTTATTTCAAAGATATTTTTCAAAAGCTACCATGTCTTTCCTTCTTAATTTTGCCTCCAGTGTTATGTAAAAAGAAAAAAAAAAGAAACCCCAAACTTGAGTGTGGGATATTAGACGCAGAGTCAGTCAAAGATTGTTTTCACTTTGCTCAAGGGCTGAGCTTTCATATTGGAAGCTTTTCTTGGTGGCATTTTAGCACTTTAAGGCTACTTGTGTTAGTGCAATAACTCCAGATTCCTGAGGAAAAAGAATAATGTTGAGAACATCTCCTCTAAGGCATTCATTATATTGATGCAAAAATTGCCAGTCACTTCGTAAAACTGTTGTTGTGATGAGCCTTGCTTTTAATTTTATCTATGTTTAGTCTTCTTTTTACTTGATAGCAAGAAAAATTGTGTCCTTGATTTAAAGACCATGGGATATTAGGAATATTAGGCACAGAAAAGGAAAACAAAAGAAACAAAAAAAAAAAAAAAAGCACAAACCAAGAATTGCTAGCTTGAAGAAAGTTAAAGGAATTTTTTTTTATGGGTGAATGTTAGGATAAAACTCCTTGTATGCCTTTTTTATTTCCTGCATGTTTGGTTTTGGGGAGTTTTTTTTGAGAGTAGTGGGTTTGGGTTTTGTTTTAAATAGAATTCAGATGCTTGTGCTGATTTATCAGGTGCATGGTGCCATGTGAATCGATAACATTTCATAGTCTTAACTGCCTCTGCTTGGAACTCTTTCCTTGGATAGGGTTAAAAAGGCACAAGTTGGAGATGTGTATACATAAGCACTGGCATTAATAATTACCCATGCCTCAGAGGCTGGTTGTAAATCAACTTTTCTTCCTTTATTCTAGAACAGCCATGCTCTGTGCTGTGTGATTGCTGCCTTCACATCTCAGGGTTGTTTGCCCATGATTCACTGTTAGTGATTTTTTCTATTGACTTATTTGGCCTCTGTTTGTAATCTAAGTTGTTTCATAAACAGTATTTTATGATTATTACTATATGGCAATGTTTCTGCCAAACACAAAATAAATTCTTCAGTATGGGTAGATCACCTACGTCCCTCAGCTATGAGAGCTTCAAAACTGCCTGGATTTCCAAAGAATACCTTCCTTCTAAGGGTGGAAAAAAGCATTTTGTTTTTTTTTTTTCCCCCTACTGGCAAGTTTTATAAGAGAGCTGGTCTCTGCACAGCACTGCAGGTGCCAGAATGATTGTTTCATTGAACACAGGCTGACCTGAAAATTCTCAGAAACTTCTGTATTAATTAAGTATGCAATCTATTTCATTGTGAACTAGTGAAACCATAACTTAATTAGAAAGAATTACAATGCTCTGGAGCTGAATGGGAATGGCACTTCCTTTGATCTTTGAGCATCTTGTCAACCACAATGACTAGTACCAGATGTTTCATAAAACAATACAAGAAACATATGCTTTTCTATAAATATTTCTTTCTTGTGAATAATCAGACCTAATAGCCTGGTTAAATATCCATCTGTTAGGTTTGAAACCAAAATTAACCATTGGTGAGACTTCTTTCTTGCAACAGAATTTTCTCTTACCTGCCTCTTCCTCACAGCAGCAGTTTGTTGTAGAAGTAGTGATGGTTTATTTTGTTTCTTCTCATAAATACTAGCAGCAGTACCCTTAATACCTGCAGACAGGACCAGCTAGTACAAATCTGTGTTGAACCAGAAAAGGGGACTGATGCCTATGGTGTTTTTCTTTTTAATGATTAACTTAAATCCTTTATAGTTTTCCTGATCTTAGTGCTTTCAGGAACTGCAAGAACATTCTGCTAGTGGCCACCAGATGGAGTTTCTAAAACAGCTTTGATCATCTAGTACCAGAATTGATTTCAAAAGAATCTCTTTAAGGTTTTGGGGATGAGTTAAAAAAAAACCACTTGGGGAAATGCTACCAGCTTCAAGAGAAATTTTAGCTTAAATTTGCAAATGTTGTTGCTGAAATTAGGATTTTCAGTTGATTTTTGTAATGGGCAATTGTATTGGGTTTGTGTGGCAAGGTTTTGATAGTGGAGGGGCTAAGGGGGTGGCTTCTGTGAGAAGCTACTAGAAGCATCCCCCATGTCCAATAGATCTAATGCCAGCTGGCTCCAAGATGGACCTGCTGCTGGCTGAGGCTGAGCCCATCAGTGATGGTGGTAGTGCTTCTGGGGTAACTAATTTAAAAAGGAGGGGAAACCAAACCAAACCAAAACAGATGGTAACTTCAGCTGCAGAGGGGAGTGAGAATATGTGAGAGAAACAACTCTGCAGGCACCCTGGTCAGTAAAAAAGAAAGCGAGGAGGTGCTCCAGGTGCCGGAGCAGAGATTTTCCTGTAGCCTGTGGTGAAGACCATGGTGAGGCAGGTTTTTGAAATTTAACTTTATCCAGAGTTGAGCACTTTCTCTGCATTTTTACAGCAGATTTATTCCTACTGTTGGGCAATATACTTGCAAGTATAGTTGCTGCAAGATGTCTCTAACTGTAAATCTCCTTCTCTCTTTATTAGTCCTGTCTCCAGGTCTCTGAGCTGGGAGTATTTATACTGCTGCTAATTTATCTTTTCATATAATGCATCATCAAGTACTTTTAAACTAGATAAAATGGACTCTCTTTCTGGTTATAAATTTTGTTTGTTTTAGAGAACTTTTAGTAGGAAGTTATGGCTTTTTATTAAAATTGTATTTGCATTTCTCTTATAAGAATCTGGGCTTTAAAAATCTTTTACTGTCATGATTTGTAATAATAGGAGAATTCTGCCTGCTCTGTAGGCTGTGAATAATTTTGGCAATTCTTTTGAACATAATTAAAAGTGCCACTTCTTTAGAGGGAGGGAATATAAGGAATCACATGGACTTACAAGGTACAGAAAGGATTTGGTGGGAAGAAAGTGGAATGACAAAGTAGATAATAAAGCTTCTCTCCTGATGGAAAAAGAATGTATTCAGCATATGTCAAAGTGTTTTGATATATAATGGGAGGCTAAAAGAAATACAACAGAGGAAACATTTCACACTTCAAATTTGTTGCCATGGCAGTCTGCGTGGCTGGGTTTGTATGTTTAGATTGCTTTCACTTGGAAAGAATATTGCAGTAATACACAGGACTTTGCTTACTAACAAACTGCAGGAATTAATCTTAGAGCCTGTTTCATATTCATCAGTGTACAGCTGCAGAAATTTAGGCATGTCAGTCCTTGGCTAACAGCAGAACCAGCTAACAGCAGAACCAAGAGCAGCACTTGGCCAAGTTTTGCTTTTGTTTTCTGTTATCCATCCTGTCCTGCTGCAGTAGGGCTGATGAGAAGGTCTCCAGCTTGAGCACTGTACTATTTTAATTTGTAACGAGCAGTGATAAATGGGGTTTTACTTGTGTACTTGTCCAATGCACAAAAACAATTTAAGTGAATCTCAGTTTGGAAAAAAACAATACAAAACAAAAAAAGAAAACCAACCAACCAAATGTGTTACTTCCCTTTGAGTTTTCTGGTAGCTGTGTCATATTTTCTTTGCAACCCTGAGGGCTGTTTGCCTATTATGTGATAGTTAAATGCCTGTTTTCTGTGACTGCTCCAAAATGTGGTTGTCTTCTGTGAAATCTCTTTTGTACGGAGAGAAAATGACAGATTGTGATGCCATGTTGGCCTGGTCTGTGCTAGTGTAAAACTATAGACTTGGTTATACCCAGTTAACTCTTTTCACTTACTTACATTTGTCTAGAAGTTTTCTCCTTGCAAACCTGTCAGCATGTTAACTTTCTCTAGTTCTGTTCACATTTAAGATCCTGCAAGTTGATGTTGTGTAAAAAGGGAGTTTACTAATTCAGATAAGAAACAGCCTTTTTGTGTATGATGGTTATATCTTAAAGCTTTGATAAAAGAAGCATCAGGAAGCCACTACTCTGTGCTTGGTTAGAGATGTAGTAACAGAAAAGACTTTTTAAACCACTCTATGGAATAAGGGCATCTTCTCAGATACTAGGCTCTGCCTAAACGATATAACATTGAAACTCCCATTTTCACACTTGCTATTTTCATTTATTTCTGAGACTTACTATTCAGAAGTGCTTGAAATAAGTTCGTTTTTTCTTTAAGGAATCCACCAATTTAAATAGAGTTTGCTTTCACTTGCTGTCTTCCTACACTTCACAGAACACCTAAAGGAAACAAATGAATAATTTTAGAAATATGGCCAGGAAAGTATTTTCATGTATGTGGAGTAAACTAAAGTGATCCATGGTGAGTGCCATTTTTGTTTGGGTTTGTTTTGTTTTTTTTTTTTTTTTTTTTTTTTTTTTTTTTTTTGTTTTGTTTTGTTTTTTGGGTTTTTTTTGGATTTATGGAGTGGCCACTGCACTAAACGTATTACCACAGTATATGAGAGGTTGGAAGGGACCTCAAGAGATCATCAGGTCCAACCCCCCCTGCCAAAGCAGGATCCCTTAGGGTAGTCTGCACAGGAATGCATCCAGGTGGGTTTTGAAAGTCTCCAGAGAAGGAGACTCCACGACCCCCCTGGGCAGCCTGTTCCAGGGCTCTGTCACCCTCACTGTAAAGAAGTTGCTCCTCATGTTGAGATGAAATCTTCTATGTTCTAGTTTGAACCTGTTGGTCCTTGTCTTATCACTGTGAACCACTGAAAGGAGCCTGGCCCCCTCCTCCTGACACCCACCCCTCAGATATTTATAGACATTGATCAGATCCCCTCTCAGTCTTCTCTTCTCAAGACTAAATAGCCCCAGGGTTCTCAGTCTCTCTTCATGAGGTACATTAGATAGCCTTATATTTTCTTGGGGATGCCAGGGGTATGAGCTACTCTATTGTGTTGTTGCGGGAAGAGAATTTCTGCAGGGTTGTGGGAAGAGAAGTTCTGCAGGGAGCTGATTTCCGAGAGCTCATTTGTGGCAGCACAAAGGAAAGGAAGTGACAAGGACACGGCGGATGTATGCATTAATCACCAGCCTTGTATTCCTGTGGTGCAATGCTACGCTAGCAGTTGCAGGATTCTTTATGCTGAATAAAGTTGGGTTGTGTGTGCCTTTTTCCTTTCACCCCCAGCTAACTTCATGCTGATGAATAATGAGATTTTTTAAGGCTGTCACAATTGTGGCCTGGAAAATCTGATAACTTAACATGTCTGATCTGACACCCTACAAGTCGTGCAGTTTGGCATGTTTTAATTCAGTGAAACAACACAGGTTTTAAGCTTATCTATAGCAGGTTTTTATCAAGGATATAAAAATTATCACACATCTTACTGAGCCAGATACACTTTAGCACTTTTTATTGAGACTTTATTAGGAGTCCTTTGTGAAGCTTTGCAGAAAGTCCATTTCTATAGTATTTTGACATCATATTGGAGATTCTTCATTGTAATAGAGCCAGAAATTTTCTGGTGGTTGATCACTTACTTTCATGAACTGAAACTGTCTTCGGAGACCAACTCAATTTGATTCTCAAATGGAAGCTTTTGAACTATGTTAGTCAACAAGGACCTGGCTTGACCTAGCTACGTTAATAATTCAGGCAGAAGCAGAGTGCAACATTTTTGTTAGTTCATTGACTTGACTTAATTGGCGGTTCAGCAAGAGGGCTATAAGCCATAGATCAACTCAAATATTAAGTTTAATTTTGTGAGAAAATAACACTGTTAATAATGGCACTGAACTAGTGCTTACTTTCTAGTATACAGTATATACATACAGGAACATACAGTACACCTTACTCTTCAGAGGTTTACATTTCAACGATACACTCTAAGAAATAATTTAATAAATTTCTTTGCAAATTCTTTTTACATCAGTAGGCTGATTTATCTTGCATATGTACAGTATTTTATTCATATTTATTTAAATGCTAAACAGATAAGCCCCTATTTACAGTCATTGGAAACCTGCAGGTATTTGAAATGGAAAGGCCCCATTCTTGAGAACTTGGTAAAGAGTTGTCCATAAAAGTTATTCCATATTTACGACGCCCTGTTATTTCCTGGAGTATTTTACTGCACTTGGTCATCTGCTGTTCTTTATATATAAAATATTACAAAGTTCTCAATTTCTGGGATACTGCTTTTTAAGGGAAACCATGTGAGGATGCTGCAGTTAAGCTCAGAGCTTCTTTAAGAACGTAGCAGTCAGGCAGCTCCATGGCACAGTTTCATAGAGGCAACTAATATATTAACTGTTAAAGAAGTTGAACAGATATCAGTCTTGCTCGTTAACCTATGAAAGTTGTTTCTTGAGATGATTGCCATCACATTAGGTATATTATCAAGGATACACATACACATACTTTGATGCAATGAAAAAGAATTTTGGGGGGAGGAAGGGGTGATAAATCAAAATTGAGATTTCAAGGGTAAATGATATTAAAACTTACTCTTTCTCCATCTCTTAAGTAGCAGCTCCCATTTCATGACAAATTTATTTGTAATGTCAAATCCTTGAATAAGATTTGGATCATCATAAAGCAGTCAGATTAATGAAGGATAAATGTGAGCGCTGAAGGGTACCAAGTGTACCAAACCGAGCATGGGTGGAAAGAGCAAATTGAAAATTAAATAGTGAAGTGAAAAAGGTAGAGAGAAATTATCAAAGAGCAATGATCTGAAACCAAGAACTTAACATGGAAGAACAGAAGTAAATGTGTTTTTTTAGCAGACAGAAAGTAAAATGTCTGAGAAGGGGGAAATAAAAGTAAGAAAGCAAGAAGCAAGTTACAATTGCACTTAAGACTGCCTGCTCAGCCATACTGTTCTGGCAGTGTCCCAGTTCTGGAAGCCTCTATTCACACCAGATAAGCTAGTTCCTGGTGGAATTTTTCCTGTGTAATGGGACAGAATTTCTTTTAACAGAGATTTAAATATGATGCCTTTGCAAACCTCGTTTTCCTCACATAGGAAGAAGAGGAGCCTATTTTCTTGACAAGTATAAGGAATTATTTGTTTCTTAAGCACTGGTATGTGGAAGTGAGCTTGAATGTTTGAGGTTTGTAGAAATTCCTAGAACACCTCTCAAAGGTGAAAAAATCCAATCAAAGCAGCCAGTATCATGTCAGCACAGAGACACTGTAAATTAGTGGGTGAATTGCACACAAAGATAAGGGAAGACTTCCTTCCTTAACATGGTTTTCATCAACAGACTAAAACTATGAAGTAAATTGATATAGTTGGATGGTTTTTGTGTGGAGAAAACATGTGTTTACTCTATATGGCTTAAGGGTTAAAAAGAACCCCGATAAAATATGAAAAGCTATTAAAGCAAAAGTGTCTTTCACCAGAATGTTGATACCTTAGAGATGCTTGTGCATGAAGATAAGCAAAGATGGCTATAAGAAAAGATTACTAGAGTAACGTTGAAGAGAAGGGAAAAGATCTGAAAAGGCTCTTCGTCACCTGCTTCTCACATGGAACTTAGGCTAGCCTCCATGCTGACAAAGTAGAGCCAATTATCAGATGAGATTGTGCTGTGTTAGAGGCTCAGCTCTGGGTTTACTCCATTTTCACTATTTTTTTTCCCATGCCAGAGGCTTGAGAAGCCACTTTTTTGAACAAAATTGTGTTGTGATAGATCAAGCAACGACATTATTCTGCTGTGTTGCATGGTGAGTGAGAAAGATGTCTTGCTGCCCCCAAAACCAGTGGGAGAATATGGGGTTAGCTTCTAAACCCCCTCCCCCACCCCACCCTGTCGTTAATAATGCAACAACAGCATAGGAACAGGTAGTTCTTGGGTCAACATTTCATAGTTTGTTGTTGTGGGCAACTGTTAATTTGCTTCCTGAAGCATGTTTGTGTTTCTTAGCTTATTTCATATACTCGGTAAAATTTGGCAATCTGGACTGGATTTCTTCATCCCCACTGTGAAATGCAGAAACTCTACTTTTCCTGTGTATTCAGGAATCACATTGGGAGGCACTCCATTTCTGAGAGGTCAGCAGAAAGCTGATGCTGACTGGGATTCCTATCTATTAGTCCTATTTAAAAATCTTGTATACACTGAGGGCTTTTGTATGGTTTCCAAACCTCCAGTGATGCCCTAGATTAAAGACATTTCAATTTATTTATTGCAAACATATCCCTTGAAAATACAGAATGTTAATCATAAACAGATTTATTTTTAAGATAACTACTCTTGTTACATGAACATATGTGGACCATAACACTTAGCCAGACAATCTTTACTAGTTAAATTTCGATTTAACTTTGTAAACCACTGTGTCCTTCATTTTCACATGTGGAACAAACATCTCTCAGTTCCCCTTAGAATTAGTTAATAAATATTTTGAATTCTTGAAATGTTCTAGGATGCAAACAAAGCAGTGGAAAAAATAAAACACATTTTTGTTAGTTGTTATATCCAGGAAGGAAAAAAGAAAAGTTTACCCTAAATGTTAAAACTTAGGTTAATTTGTGCGAGAAAACAATTTCTGAAAATGGTAAATTAGGCTTCTTTTAGAGGGGATTCAGTGATGGAGAAAGAAATTAAATAATTTAATTTATAATTAACATTTACTATTTGGACATGTATAACTGGATAATATGATCTTTAGTCAAGATCACCTCTATCATCTTCATTGAAAAAAACGCTATTTACTTCATCAAGGATAGCACTATTTCTTCTCTGTACAGAAAAGAAGGTAACACCTTTTTCTATACAAGATACAAGGTGCTGTGTCTTCAGCCAAGGCTTCAATAAACTGCTTGGTGATTTCTTCAGGCAGGAATATTAGAGCAATGAAGACAGAGTTTATGCTTTGTAACCAGTTCAGTGCACTCAAAGTGTTAGCTGTCACAGGTATCACAGCACAGAGGCCAGAGTCTCACAAGATCTCAGCAATTTTCAGCAATTAACTACCTGAAAATTAAGACTGTTTCATTTAACAGCAATGGAAAGCTCCTTCTAGCCTCTTGGTTGGGACTCTTAACATTAAAGACTGAGTGCCAACAGAGCACTATCACAGTCCCAGCACTGGTATGCTAAGTACTGCAGTAACAGAGCACCAGAGGGGTTTTCATACCTACGTCCTCACTTGCTGTACTACTGAGCGTTCATGAGAACACCCTTGATTCCCACAGTGCAGCTTCTTCAGCAGACGTCGTAATTTGTTGGGGAAGTTTTTGTTAATGTACCTGTAGAGCAAAGGCATTACAAAGCTGCTCGAGAAAGCCAAGAACTTGGATAAAATCTTGGTAAAATGCAGTATTCGACTGAAGTTTTCATCCGCCATTCGTCCTCGTGTGTTAGCGAACGTGCTTACCAAGAGAGTGACATAATAGGGTGTCCATAAGGTGAACTGTGTACAGACTGTGGCAATCAAAAGCCTGTGCACCGATGGATCTAATCGTCCAGTGTCTTGATCCAGCGGCGTGGCCTCTTTGCGTATCCTCAGGATTAGGATCAGTGCATACAGTACAGCGATGGCTGGCACCACATACCCGATAAAGACCATAATGGCGTGAGCTGCTTCTTTGTTCTGCATCTTGGAACATTCAATTATTTTAGTGGAGACGTGATTGCAGACGTAGAACAGGAGAGATGAGAAACTTGTCAGCATGGCACCACCCCAGATGAATCCACAAACGTGCTTGGTGTTGTACACGCTCGACATGTAAGTTCTCGGTAGAGCGCGTTCGATGTAGTAGTCCAGGCTGAGTAACGTAGTAGAGTACATGGTAACTAAAGAGGAGACGTTGAATAAAATAAGTAACGTAATATAAACTTCATTGTTAGAATTCCAGATGGCCCATTTTGTATTGGCAAGACCTAGAAGGTACATTGGTGCCAGGGCGTTGATGATGAGACCAGCAATAGCGATGTTGACAAAATAAACATCTGGCATAGTCATAGTAGCTTTGTTATAGAGATTAACCAGGACCAGCAAGCCATTGTAACACAGGCCAATTGGGAAACATATAATGAGGTAGAGTAGGGAAAAGATGGAAAGCACAAGGTGGAAGTCATGGCAGAGATGCTGGTCCTCACTGTGCTCAGTACTGTTGTTTAAGGTTTCACAGCTCCACATAGTGATTTTAGCTTTTGTGTCTTCTCTGTTGGTTAACAGCTCGTCTGTAGAGAGAAAAACAGTGAAAGTATTGTTGAAATATGCTGTTAGGAGTGAAATGCAATGCAGTATGAAGAAAATATTTTAAAGGTAGGAATTATATGCTTCACATAACTGATCAGTTTAAGGTCAGTGACTGAAATGCCTTTTGAGCTGGTTAGCCTAGAAGAAACTCATCAGTGACTCAAAATTTCATGAGACTAGTAAATGTTCTGAAGGCTTAATTTACATGAAATTAGTGGCAAATGACACAGGGCACTCAACAGAAGTACATCATAAACTGTGTCTTTAAAATAAGTACTGATGTGTTACACATGAAGATTAGTACCATGCTTTTTAAAATTATTAAAGAGTACCTTCTATATAGTTAATAATATGTGAGCAGTTGATGAAGAATTGTAGTTGAAGAAGCTGAAATGTTTTAGGAATAAGACAGAGTTCTCCAAGGTGTTAAGTAGATTCTCTCTTGAAAAGGTAGTATCTTAGGAGGCTCATCCAAGGCAGTACAATAGTAGAACTATATTGGATCTCTGATAAAATTGACAAAGACTAAAGGAAACCAGGAAATGAAGTGGGGGGTGGGGGGTGTTTATATGTCTGTTTGTATTCAGACTTCCAACCTACAACCATTTAGTTCTAAAAAAAACAATGGACCTCTGTAGTGTAGGGAACCTAATATCAGGGCAGCCTGACTTTCCAACAAGGCAAGAATTAGCTATCATTTCCACTCAGAACAGGTTGAATTCTTTAAAAAGTATGCTGGTATCAATAGGTATCCAGTTATCTTTGCTTTATCATCAGTCAAGAGGTAATATTTTAACTTCAATGCAATTACAAAAAGTCTCTTTCCAAAAGGTAAAAATAAGAAATAACCTCTAATATACAACTCCAAGTACCCACAGCCTTAAAATCGTGATTATCTCTGCCAGCCCATTTCTTACACAGTGTGGACTTTCTGCAGCAGATGATTTCCCATGTCACATACGCTCTGATCCTATCAGATAGTCAGCGTTAAATTTGTGTGCTTCCCTTCCAGCACGTATAGGAAAGTATAAGTACACATACCTGCATTCTTTCCAGAGAGGGAACAAGATTTAATCATAATCCACAATAAACATTGTGCAATTAAAATGAATGTTACTAGACTGCATGCTGTACTCCATGAACCATATGGCTAAATGACACAGTATGGGTTTTGTAAGCATGTGGGTATGTGGTTGCATCTCAAGTGCTAATCCTTTGACACTTCACCCGTAGTACAGAGTTTGTTCAGAACCATGTCAACTTAATTTTTTTAATTTTCCACTGCAGTTGTTTTGTGTGCATTTTTTTCCCCCTAAATACCACAGCCTGTGCCAGAAATCAGGCTAAACCCCCCAGTATTTTTAGCTGGGCAAACAGATTTGTATTCTACTGTCCTATGCTGAATTTCCTCAGAGAAGTGGCTTCCGTGGCAGTATCTGGTAGCAGCACAAGATGCAGTTTTGTTGTTTTCAAAGCTTGCTTTCACCTTTGTAGAACAGCTTCCTGAGATTTTTTTTTTTGTCTTGTTAAATCAGTTCTTCAGCTATGGTATTGCATGTGAGTAGAAAGTATAGTATCTTTATGTTGTCCTTCAATCCTCATGCTCTTTTTTAGCACCGAAACCATCCCAGCTTCTTATTTTCAGGAGGCATCTATTAAGTTCTTAAGGACAAAAAAGAAAAGCTGTTCTGCACAATTGAAGGTGACCAAACTTGTATCTCATTGAACTGTTATGACTTGATTGAACCAAAGCAGCAGACTGGAACTGGATATTGCAAATATATGCATTACAGTGAGTGCAAGGGTGACTAAGCACAGGCATGGAAACAGTTCACGTAATTCCATTATGTAGGTTTATCCTTAAGAATGTAGCTTTGATTACTCCAGCCTGAATTACATCAGCCACAGAATACCTGCCTGTATATTGTCTCAGAAGATCAACATGCTACCATGCTTTGTATTTTATAGAGCAGGAGGATGTCTGGTTTCACAAGTGTTTTTAGCAAGTGCTCCTTTTTTTCTTTACGTCCTTCAACTGCTGTTAAGTAAGACAATTCTATTTTAACCATGGAAATGGTAGGCAACTCATTGTGCCAAACAGTAACCTTAAGAAATGAGCAAAACTTACTCCCGAAATTAGCAAAGGGAAAATCCAAAATAAAAACATTTTCGGAAGAAATTTTGTTAGTGACTTCTACATTACCAGATGAGGTGTTTTTGCCTTTAATGTAGAAATCACCAATTTTCAACTCACCTGTGCAGGCACTGAACCTGTCTGCTGTGCTGTACAGGCCCAGCTCAGCATTCCTCACCCAGCCGTCCCCTTTGTCATTTTAAAGGCAGTTTTGTCTTCACAGACCATGTCTGGGTAAGCCCTGACGGTGCTTTGATGCACCAGTTTCACCCCATCAATCTAAACTAACCCCGTCTCCAGCCAAAAAGCAGTTTTGCAGCTCCAGGTTGACTCAGTTGCATAAGTGAGTGCTGCAGCCCTCTTGTTTACTGTGGCCTGGCTCAGCCTTCCTTAACGCTTCCCCGGGTCCCGTCTGCTTTCAGACTTTTATCACGTTGCAAATGAAGCTCGGTACTTTATAAAGCATTGAAGGGAAGAGGCTCCTGCCAACCGCCGCTCGCTCTCCAGCCAGCCTTTCCCACGGCCCGACCTCGGCAGCCCTTGCTGTAAAGCCTCTTACCTTTAATTCACGTCTGACATTCCTCCGCGCTGCCGGATCCGAGCGCGTTGGATCAGCGGCGTTGCCGCGGAGGGCAGCTGGCAGCACAGCCCCGGCTCGTTCCTCCCGCAGAACATGGTGCTGGCCCCTCGCAGCGTGCTGCCCTGCCAGCTGCCTCCGCTGCACTTGTTTTTCCTCTATAAGTTACTCACAAGTTTCTGCTTGGCTTGGCAGGCGGCAGGCCCCTCCCTTCTCCTGTTTACAGCCAGCTCCAAGGAGGGAGGCTGCGCTCGGCTGGATCCAGCTCCCTTCAAGCCTCTGGGTTTCAGATTTACTACTTTAAATACAGGGGCTGCTGGAGCACGCAGCTTTTTGTTATGGTGTTGTCATCTCCACCCGGCTTCTCCGGGGACTCTGGAGAGGCTGTTCCATTCCCTGCAAGCGTAATCAACAGCTCTCCTTCAAGAGCGTGGGTTTTATTTTTAACCTGGGATCAGAATATGTGGCTTTGAGGTTTCGTTTTTATAGGCCATAGATCCTGAACAATCAGCATTTAAAAACGACTGTGCTGTGATGTGCACAGGTGCCTGTGCTGCTTGCGGAGGTGAGCCAAGCTTGTAAAACGAGCCAGGAGGAAAAGGCTCTGAGTGTCTCCTTTGAATCTGGAAATTGTTTTGGTGTTGGGGAAAAGGCATTAATGACACAAGCCTCATTTTGTGATGCTGTGATGGACTCCATTCTGTTTCCTTTTTTAAGATGAAAACAGTCCAGGAGTCACTCCCAATGAATGGATGTGAGTGTGTGTCTTCTTTAAACCTTTAAAATGGATCATTTCTTGAAAGAGTTTTTGCACTCGAATTTATCCCATACTGGATTTTTTACTGTGGTTGTTCTGTTTATATAGAAACTCCTCAGACTAATGAACTAAATAAAGTTGCTACCTTCAAAATGTATTTTAAATTGATACTGTTAACCAGAAACAAGAGCTGTCTTACTTTCTCCAAATAATTTGGCTTATATTTAGAGGTTCTGAGGCTTTATTCCATAGAGAACAAACACCAATGAAAAATTCCTTAATTAAAAATTAAGCAGGTGTTTATGGAATAAATACCAGAGAAATGCTAAAAATGGTTATTCAGTTTGTGTTTTACTCCATCTGACTGCAGTTTGTTTTGTTTTGTTTTAGGCAAGACTTGTGCCTTCTTGGTTTGTATTTAATAATTCTTTATGAATGTAGTAAACTCACTGCAACTCCCAAATGGCAGAAAATCTCTGCATTCCTATTTGATACACAGTTCACAGACAGAGCTGCATATGTGCTATAGATAGCTTTGTGTTACAGACTCTGGCATCAAATCTTTGCTGCCTCAAAACTTTAGAATGATTACAGATTCACTGGGGAAACAGCAAAGTGGGAAATCTGTTAGTGTAGAAATACTTTTTAGAGTATTGATATTTGGCCACATCATAAAAGTTGAAGGTGGTTCTATTTATATAAAACTTTGAATTCAGTATGTAAGAAAGACTTCTTACAATACTGCACAAAAGAGCACGTGGTGGCAAAGATTATTTTAGAAAAGATGCATAAAATGAACTTTAATTACTTGGAAAAATGAAGTGCTGCTTGGCTGTCTGTACCGGGTCAGGTGTGTTCAGGTGTTTCCATTCAGAAGACAGCACTAAGTTGCAGAGCAGGTTGGTTAACAGTTTCAAGTGTGACCATTCTGTGTGCTCATTATTTTCTTTGGCTTCAGAAATCCCAAACGTTTATCCAGCTGTAGCACTATCTCTGGCTCTGCAGATTTTTGTTTTGTTTAGACAATAAATGATTTATCTACTGGCTCTGCTATCTATATGTGAAATAGCTTTTATCTAGATTATCTAACCTCTGAATATGTGTTTTGACAAGCTGTAATATCATTATAAACCATACCTAGCTAATAAAGCTGTTGCCAACAAAGTAAGTCTCTAAATAAGCTTTCGTCAGGTGTTCTAAAGTTCCCACAGGGTCTCTTAATTCCTAGAGGCTGAAACCTGAGGGTGCTGCATAGGAAAAGGCTGAGTGCCATGTTCAGCATTGCTGGATGGCACAACCTTGCTTCAGATCAGGACTGAGGAAACTGAAACATTTGACCAGAAGTGCTGCATATATACATAAATCCTGATTTAGCAGATTGTCAGCTACTCATTGGGGTTTGAAAAGTGCTGTCATACTAAATATTACCTATGGAGTAATTCTGAAAATTTAAAATTATGGACTATTGCCATTTCTGGAAAAGAGCACAGGATACCTGCCATGAGTTGTGCCTTAAGGGGAACACACTGTGCACTCTGAACTCTCACGTGTGAGAGAATGAAGTGTCACGCTGCTGTTACTTCTCAGTCTGGGTAACACGACATTTTTTCAGACTTACTAGCTTATATACATACCACAGGGATTAACAGAAGACTTGTTGGCTGGATACACAGAAAAGCAAAACTAGATTGCCCAGGTTAGCTGTGAGGGGGGAAAAATGCAGCAGTGCAGGCGAGTAGGTTTCAGCATATACTTCCTTTATTCAGTTGCTGAGTTGCTGCTGTTTATAGTATGATGATACAGCTCAGATAAAATGCTTTTAGCATTAGTGGAGAAGAAAATCCTGCTTGATGCTGGGTGCTGGGCTGAAAACCAAGCCCCTTCCAACCCTATCATTTATGTCCTTGTGGTGCAATCATTGCCCAGTTTGGCAGGTGGTACGTTTGTAATTGATACTGGTTCCATTTTATAACGTAGGTAATTCAGTGTAATAGAATGTGGAAGAAGCCACGACTAAGTAAAAAGAGTAATTGATATAAAGTAGCACTGACTATAACCCTGTCTGGGATGTTCAGAAAAGCAAGAGTAGGTCAGCTGGAAAGAGGGGTAGGGTAGTTTTGTCCTTCCACAGTAGCAGTGTTTGTCCCTGGTCCTGCGAGAGGGAGCAGGGAGTTCACCACCCCTGGCAAGTGAACTCATGGGAAGAGCAGGATGCTCAGCCTCCTGGACCCACTGATTTCACTCTTGTCACTAGGCTCAGCTCTTGGGTTTCTAAACCCATTCCCTTTGCAGTGTTGAATGTGCTTTAGTAGCAATATACCAGTAATTAAAGACCTTTGACTCACAGAATCACAGAAACATTCAGGTTGGAAAAAACCCTCATGATCACCAAGGCCAACCCAGAACCCTACTCTACCAGGGTCATCCCTAAACCATAGCCCCAAGCACCACATCCAAACCACCTTTAAACATATCCAGGCCTGGGAACTCTACCACTTCCCTGGGCAGCACATTCCAATGCCTGACCACTCTTGCTGGGAAAAACCTCTTCCTACTGTCCAGTCTAACCCTACCCAGTGGCAGCTTGAGGCTGTTCCCTCTTGTTCAATCACTAATTACCTGTGAGAAGAAACCAGCAGCAGCCTCTCTACAATGTCCTTTCAGGTAGTTGTAGGGAGCCATGAGGTCTCCCCTCAGCCTCCTCTTTTCCAAACTAGCCATCCCCAGCTCCCTCAGTCGCTCTTCATAAGATTTATTCTCCACTGATTGACTGATTGCTCCTCCAGGCCCCCCAGCCCTGCTCCAACACAAAGACAGCTTCAGTAGGAGCAGAGCTGTAGGTCACCCCAGCAGTGGGAGCAGTTGTGGGGACAGCAATGAGAAGGGAAGGTCCAGGAGGGTATCGACTCATACACCTATTGCTTGCTCCTGCTTAATCCTGCCCAACTGAGTGCTGTCAGCCCATTTCCAGCTTTGTAGCTGGTCCAGTGTTATTCTTTTATGTCTTGACAGAAGGATCACTTAATGTTTACATACATTTCCCTCCCCTTTTTTAAAAAAGTTTTTCACATCTTCCTGTCCCTTATTTTCCTCTCTTTCTCTCCCTGATAACTCCATTACAGTTAACCCTGCACATCCCATCATCGTTTGCTTGTGACACATCTACAACATCACATCAGACTTATCACACTGTTTCCAACTATGATATTCCTTCACTTCTTACTCCAGTGTTACTTTCCCATGGGACCTCTCAGGCTGTTCTTAGGTGTGTTGAGTCAATAGTATAAATTGAATTCTCAGGCACCACAAGGATATATACTTCTGTCACGTGGAATGAGTACAGAGGTACTCATACTTCTTAAACTGGTCTTTGCATTTGACTTCTGTCATCCTTTGAGGATATTCACTCTCCTTTTCCAGAAATTCTGAATATATGTTGTTTTCAGATCACTTCAAAACTTAGCTCCCTCCTGTGGGCCTCTCTCTCACTTGGTGGGTGACCTTTTTTATCATTCCACAGATGTTGGCAACCACCATTCCATTCCTTGTCAATTCTTTCATTCTATAAGCACCATCTATGTGATAAATCATCTGCATAGCAGCTACCTGGTCATTCAGATCCCACTTGTGCCATGATAATCTGCCTACACTCCCAGCCTCTTGGAAACCTACTAAACAGATGTAATTCAATTTTTGTTTAAACCTTTTGTTTATATTATTGTTATTCCATATAACAGAAGACATATAAACAATATCAGCTGCACACTTTTTTTCTATTTAGCTCGTTCATCTCTAGGGAATCTGAGTTCATGTAAGGCCATGTCAGAAGTATGTCTCTGCAAATTGCTGTCACTGGTCAGTAAGCAGCAAGAAATAAATTCAGATGCTCCTTTGGTTTGGAAGAAAGAAGAAAACTTAATTTTAGGTTATGGCAACTTTTTTTTAAGATGCACATCTTCTATATATTAGATTTGAACTGGAGAACTTTATTGTGTCTTCACAGTTCATAGATACACGTATTTTGGGCAATGTCTATCAGATGTGGATAGCTGCATTTCCTTTCTTCTTTCTTCCCCTCCGTGCCCTTCCCTCCAATTTTTAAGCAGCTTAAAACTTATGAGAACCAATAATATACCCCAATAAAGAAAGAAAAAAAAAATCCACTAGTCTGGAAGCTGTAATCAAAACTGCCAAAGGGCATTTTTTAAGAGACTGTTCTATCTGTTAGAGAGTGGCAGGGTGGAAGTGGTCTGGAAGGTTGTAATGACCAAATACTAGAGGGTAGAAGAAATTCCTGCAATATGGGGAAACTAAGCTCTGTGGAGAGGAGATAGTCCAGCATTAAGGCCCCTAAAGATTTGGGTGGAAGGAGTCCCATGTTCAGACACAGATGCTATCTGCCAGGCACATCTGCCATGCCAGATAAATCCTCCTTTTTTATGCTGTTTATTTCTTTGTAATAGAGTCTCTGCAGCGGTTTGGTTGCCGATGGCTGTGCCCTCCTTGCAGCTGCTCTGGAACAGCTGCATCGAGGGCTCTGCATGGGTTAACTCTATAAACTCAGTCATGTTTTGTTAACTTCTCTCAGTGTCCCTGTATCAGATGAGTGTGACTGGTCTCCTGCTCCACCTCTTCCTGGCTTTAGCTTTATCACTGAATTCCAACAGAGCCTCTATATGGAAAACCTGACATGCCTTTTTTTAACATTTGTGTGCAGCAAGGAAGTATCTGCCATACAGTGAACAGTGTGATTTTTAACACATCATAGATGTGTTGTGGGGTAAGATTTCATTACTGCAAAAAATGAAATACCATATTCTCGTGCAGTTCTAGAGGCAGTATTCCATCAGGCAGTAGAATGAATTTACAGAGTGGTTACCTGAATTTGTCTACAAGCCATAACTGCCGGCCAGGGTTTGCAAAATGAGATACAATTTTGAGATGTCCAAATACCCACTAGGTAAAAATCTTCTTAAAAACCAGAGTTAAATGCAAAACAAACCCTGCAATTTCCCAGTATTCATAATGCACCTCCAGTAACTTAGAGTGTATTGAATAACAGGAATAATTAGAATGAATGTAGTGTTAGAAAAGAGGCTTCAGAAGATGCTTCGAGCTCTGGATTTTATGAAGCTGACTAATTGTAATACAAGAAGTGGCAGCTTTAAAGCATCAGTAAAGTAAACAGCACCATTCAGAGTGTTGAACATGAACAGCCAATTAGCACTACTGCAGTTCCTGGGCCCTGTTTGCCCAGCACCTGGAAGCTGATTTTGATGTAGGTATCCCACTTTAAAACTAAGTGGCAACAAATGTAAATAAAATTGAGTATCAAGATGATTAAAAGGTGCTATATATATATATATATGCAGGTTTTTAACTGGTTCAGGGAAAAAATATATTTTAAAATGGAACCTATGGCAGAATTTCTACTGTTCTTATAACTGGTGAGCCACATGATCCAAAAGCCTTAATTAAAACACACAATTTCTTTTTATTTTTTTTCCAGGGCACACAAGCCCATTAACTGTAGCAAATATTTTAATTCCATTTAAAACTGAATGCAAGTTGCAGTTTCTTCTCAATGGATTTAATAAGGATTACAGGCACCTTCAGAAGCCATTCTTACTGTCATGATGCTGATGCTCAGAGTAGCTGGGACTTCGATTTGCACTGTTAGATTTACACTTAGTAGATGTCCCACTGCTTTTAAAGTATTCATTTTTTTTTTTCTGGCTGAAGGGACTGAATACACTTGGTGAGTGATTTCATTAAAGGATCTTTCTTATATGATAATCAGCAGTGTTTAACTACAGGAGGGTTTCCCCTGGGTATCAACAGAGACTTTAAAACAAGCCAGTTAAAGACTGGCTTTAGGGGAAAAATGTTTATGAAACTTATACATTCCTTTTTTTTTTAGTGTAAAGATCATCAGATCATGGAGACAAGTTTAAAATTTTCTGCAGAGACCTTTTTAATATCTGAGAAAATAGAAAATTACAAGGTAGTTTTGTAGTTAATTTTGTTTAGCTTTTTTTCTTTCTTTTTTTTTTTTCTTTTTTCCCCATAACGTTCCTCCTAATTTCTTAGGAGAAAGCAAGTAGCTAGTTCTCTGCATTTCCAGCATTTTAGAATTGCTTAGGTTCCAGGTGAGGAATGTATATGAACTCAGCATTGTGCTTCTGCTCCATGTAAATCAGCATCACTCCAGTAAAGAAGTCAGATTCTTGCCAATCAACAGGAATGCAAACTATCCCTATTCTAGACATTGCAAACTGAATTTATCCTGGGGACACGGTGTCAAAGGTGCACTGATTCTGCTAGAATTAGTCTGTAAATGAGTTGGCCTGATGAGCTGGCAGGCTGGAAACAGCAGCTCTTATCTTAGCCCACTGTTTGTTAGCTTCAACCCATGCTTAGGACTTGTGACAGGGAACACTGCTGATATTTGGCAGTGAGAAAACATTCCCCAGTGATATTTTGCTGCCAGTTGCAAAGACTGACAGGAGGCACAGATGGTAGTTTTCCTGGAAACCATAACATAATGCCATTTCCTATTAGAAACATGGGTGAGAGCTGACCTGGTGACTTAACAACGTCACGTTGACTGTGTAGGAAACTCTTGTGAAACAGACTCAGGCTGCAGGGACCAGCTTTCCAGTAAATCCAAAAGTATTGACATAGTTCTTTCTCAGATAACATTTAGAAAAAAGAGTCTTAAAGTGGTTGGAGTCTGAAGGGGAAAACAGTCCCTCAGAAGAGTTGCAGTAAGGCTGCAATTACTTCAAAATTTGTCACATCCATTGGAGATAAACAAATACCTTTCTGATAACTGTCAGCAAGTCAGAGACATCTTGTTCTTGACACTCCTGTGGCTTTTAATTTCTATTGCCTGGCAAAGGAAATACCATTTTCTAGCTGCCTCTTGGATGGACTTGCAGATTTACTGCCTGCATCTTACTCTATTCATGATGTCTGAATAAAACTTTTTAATTTTACGTTCTAGGAGGGCTAATATAATAATAATGCTGATCTAAGGGTGGCTATTATTAGACTGTAAGATTTGGAGTAGGAATTTTCATTTACCTGAGGCTTGGTATTTACTAAGGAGCATCTTATTGACATTTATGGATCCTGATTTGTACATGTTTTGTCATCTGCCACTCCCCACTCCACTCCATCAGTGACAGGGTTTTTTTTTACCCCATGTTAATGTAAATTTTCTACCAATAATTTTGATTTCTTTTAAGGCTCCTCATTGTACCTATGTTCATTGCACCCCACAGGAAGCCTGCACTGAAGCAGGCTCTTGACAGTGGACTCTGGAGAATAGAGGAGCCCAGGCTGGAGCAGGTTTGCTGGCAAGACTTGTGACAGATACCATGGGGAAACCATGCTGGAGCAGTTCATGAAGAACTGTAGCCCATGGAAAGAACTTGTGTTGGAGCAGGGGAGGTGTGTGAGGAATCCTCCCTCTGAGGAAGGAGCAGCAGAAACAGCATGTGATGTACTGACCATGACCCCTGTGCCACTCATGGGGAGGAGGTAGTGAATTCTGGAGTAAAGTTAAACCCAGGAAGAAAGGAGTGTTGGGAAGGTGTTTTAAAGATTTGGGTTTATTTCTCATTACCCTGCTTTGATATGATTGGTAATAAATTAACCTAATTTCTCCACAGCAAGTCTGTTTTGCCCATGATTTTAATTGGTGAGAGATCTCTCCCTGTCCTTACCTCAACCCGGGAGCCTTTTGTTACGTTTTCTCTCCCTTGTCCTGCTGAGGAGCTGAGTGACAGAGCAGCTTTGGTGGGCACCTGGCATCCAGCCAGGATCAACCCACCACAAAAATAAATTCAGAATCTACTTCCTACTGTGCTAATGGGTGGAAGCTGAGGAGTAATTAGTTTGTCACAGAGCCAGTTTCTTAGTAATGATTGATAAATGGTTGTTCTTGAATAGCCCACACAGGCACAGAGTGCATACCATGAGGAAACCACAGTTTGTAGGGAGGTCACTGGAGCCTGCTTGCCTATCATCACTTAAATGAGCCTTCCATATTTTAGTTGCTGTGGAAAATATGCAGGCTATTTTGATAAACTCTTATTAGAAGTTCAGATGAATCATTCAGTGATGTGCAGATCAAACACAAATGTTCACATGAATCACTTTGTCCAGACATTTGATTAACTTTTTTTTTTTCTTCATCATTTCAGCATCAGTCCAACTTCTGTTGAAATCCAAGGGATACTGCTTTGGCTTTAAATGATGGGGCCAATCAGATATGTGTGTGAAGGATGTGATGCTGGCATGAGAAACAGGGTGCTGCCTTTTTATGCTGCTTTAGGACTTACACAGAAAGGACATAAAGTTCAGCTGACAGAGCCCTAAAGGAAAATAGGTCTTCTGCTAAATACAGTAGAAAACAGATCTGCAAATGTGGTGGTGAGCAGAGTTAAAAATGCTTATGGAGGGTGCAAAGGACAGCAGTCATTCTGCTTATTCAAAGCTTCTGCTGAAAGCAGTTAGAAAGTTTTTTGGTGCTTTGAAGTTTGCCTTTGGCTTGCCTTCTTTTATAATAGAATTGAAAATGCAGCCTAATTGTGATTAATTAGTTAATTGGTTACTGCTGTGTCATTTAGCTGCTTTGTAGTGATATTTTCACAGTATGGTTTGCTGTGGTTTATTATTGTGCTATGAATAGAAGATTCACAAGTATCTCACTTTCATTGAGACCTTTTTGCTTTATTAAAGGCTAATTAGGTTAACTTTTCATCAGTTCCTTGGCTATACTTCTAGATGTAATATATGGAAAAATTGCGATCTCATATATTTAGAGCCATTAATAAAAACTTGAAGGCACATACTCAGTACATAAAGAAACAGCAAATGAGAATTCCAGCCTAGTGTACAAGAACATGAAAATTGCTATGCATCAGATAAAGCCTACTATAACTTTCTGTTGGACAACCAGATAAAAGTAGCAGCATGACCCATTTAAGCAATTATGTTTTTTCCTGAAGATCTGTTACCTAAAACCTGAACATCACCTTCTGTTCATTTTCACTTATCCACGGTTTACACACATTAATGTGAATTGTTTCTAGGCTATAAACACTGAAAAAGCAATCTAAAAGTTGAAACCTCTTAACTGCTCTGCTGAGACCCCACCTGGAGTACTGTGTCCAGTTCTGGAGCCCCTATTACAAGAGGGATATGGACATGCTGGAAGGTGTCCAGAGAAGGGCCACCAGGATGATCAGAGGGCTGGAGCTCCTCTCCTATGAGGACAGAGTGAAAGAGTTGGGGCTGTTCAGTCTAGAGAAGAGAAGGCTCTGAGGTGACCTTCTTGTGGCCTTCCAGTATCTGAAGGGGGCTACAAGAAAGCTGGGGAGGGACTTTTTAGGATATCAGGTAGTGATAGGACTAGGGGGAATGGAACAAAGCTGGAAGTGGGGAAATTCAAGCTGGATGTGAGGAAGAAGTTCTTCACCACGAGAGTGGTGATACCCTGGAATGGGTTGTCCAGGGAGGTGGTTGAAGTCCCATCCCTGGACATGTTTAAGGCCAGGCCAGGGGGTTTGGAATTAGATGATCCTTGTGGTCCCTTCCAACCCTGACTGATTCTATGATTCTATGAACATCTCATCTGGTAGGCACTGCCCTGTCGTTCCTTGATGGCTGGCAGAAACATTTTGCCCACCAAGTCAGCCCCTTTTCCAGAGGAGCTCAGCAGAAACTGCAGTATCTCATTTCTCTAGTGGGGATAAACAATTGGGAGAGCTTAGGGAAGGATCGCTGACGCCGCTGCGCTGCCCTGGGCAGTGGCACTGAACTTTGTGTATACATGTGACTTCCCCTGCACATACATCCACCTAATCCTTTAAGCTCCAGCTGCACGCTCTTACTGGTGTGGAGGGCTGCTGCAAAAACAGGGGGCCTGATCCCTCCTGCCATAAGGACTGTGCTGTGTACCCAGGTCATAACTGCAAAAGAGATTTTAGGGCTCTTTTTTTTTTTTTTTTGGGGTGTTGTTGGGGAAGGACAAACTGATCATGCCACGGCTTGATGTGGTAGTTTTAGGCTGTGCCTAGAAAAGTTTTCCACAGATCTTGAGCAGAAAGTAGTAGAATGTAAATAAATTGCTATTGGATGTAAAAAGGACAATAATGATAAGGTCTAAATAATCCCATTGGACAGATACCTAACTGTTTAGTCTTGAGAAGAGAAGACTGAGAGGGGATATGATCAATGTCTATAAATATCTGAGGGGTGGGTGTCAGGAGGAGGGGGCCAGGCTCTTTTTGGTGGCACACAGTGATAAGACAAGGAACAATGGGTTCAAACTTGAACATAGAAGATTTCACCTCAACATGAGGAGAAACTTCTTTACAGTGAGGCTAACAGAGCCCTGGAACAGGCTGCCCAGGGGGGTTGTGGAGTCTCCTTCTCTGGAGAATTTCAAAACCCACCTGGATGCATTCCTGTGCGGACTATCCTAGGTGATCCTGCTCTGGCAGGGGTGTTGGACCTGATGATCTCTTGAGGTCCCTTCTAACCTCTGATATACTGTGAGACTGTGATAAAGCTAGTTTTGCACACTAACTCTTTGTCTTTTCACTTCCTTTGCTCTGGCAGGTACTAGCTGGCTCTTGCTTAGCTGCTGCTGACCTTGAACGCGTTCTAGTTGTGGTTAACTACTAAGAGCAGCTCTCTGCTTTTCTCCTTTCTTCTCTTGTCCCATGTGCAGCAGGGAGAATGCGGGAACAGGGAGTGGGAAGCTGCTGGTAGTCCCCTGGTTTTGTCCAGGGGGGGTTCTTGTGTTATTTATAAATTGTATATATATGTAAATATTGTATATTTTGTACATATTCATTGCATCTCATGTTTTAGATTGTAATTTTGCTTATATAGCTTATATATATATATATAAGCATATATATATATATGCTTATATATAGAGCTTCATTTGCTTTCAGCTGAGCTGGCCTGGCAGTTTTATGTTTGGGGGTAATTTCAACCCACCACACCTGAGAACAGCTCAGCCTTTGGTGTTGTTATGTAATGGCAAACAAATAGTTGTGCATCAATCCAGGAGAGCTTTTTTTGGTACAGGAAAAGAAATTCCTACCATAGGAGTAGGTAGTCTGCAAAGCTGCACATGTTAAGAGAGTAAGAAACCAGCAGCAAAATAAACTAAAGGGGCAAAAATATTATGTTAGTAAAATTTGGTTTTCTTTAGAGCTGCTCATCACAGCTGTGTTTGTTGGGAGTCACATCCCTTCCCACCTTGGCAAAACAATGCTATTAGCAAAAGCACTTGGCCTCTGCAGAGTTTAGACAACAACCAGCATTAGAGCTGAAAAAGAGCCAATGTATGCCTTATAAAATACTTTAAGCCTCAGAATTATTTTAGGCATTCAAAAAGAATATTTTAATTAAAAGGGAAAAAAAATCCTATCCAAATGTAAGGAAAATGCTGCTGCGGTATCATCTTACTTTAATGAGCTGGTAGGTAAATGTAAATTTTTTCCATTTGAATAAAACCATCATGATTCTGTCTGCTTAGCCTGAATACAAATAGTCCTTAAATAATTTGTCTTTTTAAGCTGTATGAAGAAATAATTTATGCGTTTCCTCCCCAAAGCAGTAAAGTTTAATATATTGTTTTACTTAATGCACCAAAAAGGAGCTGATCCCTAAAATGAATGAAGAATTTGTCATTCACGTTAGGCATGTATGTAGCATGTCCATTTTCTTTAGTGTAGGTAGTATAGTTTGTGTTGTCATATTTTATATCATTAGCTGCTTTTTTTTTATTCTTACATTATCTTATAAGCCAAAACTTCACAATAGGGCTCTAAGACAGACTCTAAGGTTAACACCTGAGAACTCCTTTGATTGTTAGTATTTGCAATCTAAGCATTTGCCTAGTTCAGTTCTTTTTTTGGTTCCATTTGACTAAGCTTTTATTACTTATATTACAGTAAAAAAAAAAAACAAAACAACAACTCAAGTCTCTATTTACAGTCTTCATAACATAGCTGCTCAGCTTCTAGGTCCCCCATTAACATTTTCCATGAAATGTTCTATTGCTGGAGGTTGGTCACATTGTTAAATAAACAAGCACTTCTTTAATCTCAGAAGTAATATTTCTAGGAGGAGACAACGTGGGGCAGCCCAGGATTATGCTTTTGTTTGAATGGTTTGTAATATTTCATGCTTATCACTCGGTTAAGCTATTATGTGTGGTTTGTGTTTTGAAGCACAGAGCACAAACCCCCAAACGGGGATGATTTACATTTGAGAAAATCTCAGTGACAGTTAGGGATGGAGTTGGAGGTGGAGCATGCTTTCCTTTGGAAACTCAGACCTCATAAACTTGAGTCTGTAGGCTTTTTGCAGGAGAAAAAATGCAGAGATTGGGAGATGGAATAGTACTCCTTTGGTCTCTAGGGAGAGCAGAAGGTAATAATGTGGCTCCTTCGAGTCTGCTGCTCTCTGGGTTTTATAGAGGTAACTGCTTGCTCTTACAGGCCTCACCAGTCTATCACTTCTTTCACTTTGCAGTGCCCACAGCCTAAGAGTTTTGACATTATCCTGGTCAGGTTTGTCCAGCACACTTTCCCTGAGGCTCATTTGAATGTAGAGATGCATAATCCTGTACAGAGTTATGCTGTGTAACTGTCACTTGCCACTGATTGCAGTAACTTGGGGTAGTTGCGGGGCAGAGGAGACTGCTGTGCTTTGACCCAAGCCATCCAGATTTTAACCATACACATACCTGCAGAGCTTGACCAGGTATTTCTTGTGGCAGACCCACAGGGTTTTGTGCTGAGACTCAATCCTGGCCAGAGAGCTGCAAGGGGACTTGGGGCAAACAGTGAACAAGGATGTTTGAGGGTTACTTTAAGTGACTTATTTTTTAACTCTGCCCCATTGCAAAGTAAGCAAGTGCCAGCCTCAATGAAGGTGAAGCCTCCTCTATGACTTGCCAGGAAAATTAACCCATACTTAAAACACCCTTGAACACAAGCCATGTATTTGTTTTTCTGTGCATGTGGTAGAAATTCAGATGGACAGGAGTCCAGCACGAGCAGAAAACAGATACATAACCTAATGCACCTTTTCTTTACCACCACTGAGCAGCAAGATCGCAGAACCCTTTGGGGTCTTCCTCACGTGCTTAATTTTCAAAGTATATTGTTGCTAATGGCTTGATTAATTTGCTGAATTAAATATGGCAGATCTTTATCCATCCTCTCCCAAATACAGTTTTCATTACTGATGGTTCTCTGAAGTTAATGCACAGCCCTAAAGTTCCTAAGTACAAGTAACTGTTAATGTCAAAGCTGTGTTTGAGCAGTGCAGGGTTTTGTTTACAGAATCATGTGTGGTGGTTCAGATGATGAAGTCCTCAAGTGTTTGAGGTGCTGATGGTGCTACATCTGATCTGAACTGATAGACAATTCTGGTAATATCTTTTGCTTACAGGAGCTAAGTAAGACAGAAATTAAGGTTTGATCTGTTTGGTTTTGTTCAGCAATATAATGACTTTCAGAAGTTTGCCTTTTAAGAGTGCTCTGCATGCAGTAGCTTAGGCAGGGTTAGTGATTCAGAGGGATTAAACAAATCACAAAGATGAAGTGAAAGTAGTTATTTAGGACTGTGGTTGCCAGAATATTATTTTTATGAGCTGAAGAGGTTTTGTTGAAGCATCACTGTGCCATTAGGGAATTAGTGGGTGTACATTTGGGCCCTTTATACCCATGTGTAAATTGTCTATAAAGAATAGCTATTCATATAAAAGAAATACTCCTCAATGTACTTTTATCTTAAGCTGAAATGATGATAGTTTCAGAGGAGCACACACAGTTGGTGGTACAAGAGACTGGTGTGGGCAAAGATCTCCTTGTTCATCACACAGAATGCAGCCAGTCCCCAATGATACTTCTTCCCATTTTTCACTACTGTTGTTTTAAGGATAAAAAAATGAGATTTAATATTAATGGCATTCATTCAGGACTGTATACTTGTGTTTTATCTCAGTGTGAGTATTCAGCAAGTTCATATTTGGTCATAATTCTGAAAATGCTTTCGTAATTACTTAAAGAAAAGGAAACTGAATGTGCAAATCAGCTGAAGTAAGCAAGACTTGCAAATTTTAGCTTGGTTGCTTCAGAACAGCACAACTCTTAGTCCTTTTCATTTTTTTAATCTGCTACAATAATTCAGGTTGTGAGAACTTTGATGGAAAACTTGAAGAAGGTGACCACAATTGCAGCGGTGCTGCAACCCCATTAATCATACATTCGCTCTTCAGAACCAGCGTCTCTGGTTTGAGTAATTCCAGCAGCTTTCCCTAAGGGCTCTTTGCAAAGGAGCTCTGGTGAAACTTGCTGGGGTGGCTGGATCTGCCATGGCCTCAGCAGGATGGACTTGGCCTTCCTTCTGCTGAGGGCTCAGCAAAGGGATGTGGCTGTCTGCTGTCCTACAGCTTCATTTCCAAAGTGGACCACAAAGGTGCACCCTTCCAAGGGGTGCTGCAGTGCACTCAAACTGCTTGAATGTTATTTCCCTTGTGCCAGCTCCATTGTTACAGGAGTGGGAACCTCCAGCACAGTCAGTAGCAAATAGGCTGGGAGAGGAGTGATAGCATCGGGATCCGTCGCAGCTCCTTCCTCTGCTGACATGAGTCAGGATCCTCATGTGGTTTAGTGAAAATCCCTCAAACCTGCCAACCCAGCTGATTTAGAGAAGCTTTCCCAAAGCATTCAGAGCTTGTGATTCAGTTCAGTAACTTGTCCTATTTCTCTATTTTGAAAAGGCTGCGATTCTGTCTCAGAAACATGACTCTATGCTAAAAACACAGGACAAAACCTGACAGTTACATACAATGGGACTGATAATGGCAAGGCTGAGGTATTTGTGTCTCTTCTAGTCAGTAGGTTTCTTGACTTGGCCTCCTTTATATTTGACCTCTGATTTGAATGGCCAAACTGCTGAATTTCACTCTTAGGTGGGTGCTTGTGTTGCTGTATGGGAGATGTACTCTGGTGCACCTGCGTGCATCTTTTCCCTCTGCATACTTTGGATAATTTTATTAGCTATTGTTTGAAGATGTCATTAGACATTAAATCAGTTTATTTAGCTATTGTGGGCTAATCCAAACATACAGAATACAATGCACTGCTCCTGACCTTTTCCTGCTGCCAGGCTTTCAGCAGCTCTTTCCTTTGCAGACCTCAGGTGGCAGGGGTGGAGGAAGAGTTTTTAACCCTCTGAGTGTGTTTTGTGAAGACTATGGGACAGGATGAAGGCAATACAGCTTACTTGCCTGCACAGGAGAAACAAAAGAAAAGTATAACAAAGGAAAATGTCCATGGCTTTACTGTCTTCCCTAATAAATGCTTGGATGCAGTCTCTTCACTGTCAACCCTTCAAATAACATGTAAAACAGCACGACTGCACGCTCAAGACTGTGGCTGCTGACTATCAAGATTTCATTGCCAGCTGACCGTGAAGTGCTCCTAGCTTCTAAAATCTGTTTGAACATTATTTCTTGAACATTATTTCTTGAAGCCTTCCAGATTTTGGTGAAAAATCTTGCACACACAAAAAAGAAATCTTTTAAGATGAGGTTGCATGATAGAAGAATTATTTCTTCTAAAGGATATGGAGAATGGAAATGGAGTTAAAACATCATTTCCTCTAGCTCTCCATTTTACTATTGCCACTATGCTCATTTGATAATACAAATCAGTAATCAATCTCTACCTCAGTAGATACTTTGGTATTGTAAATCTGTTTTATTTGCTGTTAATAGCAAATTTTAAAGGGAAGGGGGAGAAAAAAACAGAAGAAGAATGTAACAAAAATGTTGACCTCAATGAATAAAAATTGGACTGTTTGTACTATGAGAAAATGAGATAATTATGGCTATAAAATCCTGTGCTGAAAGAATGAAAATAAACAACATCCACACGATGTGGAAACAGGAAAGAGCATTACATTAGGACAGAGTCACCAAAATCTTTTCTCTGTAGTAATTCTTAATAACATAGGGATTTTGTTTTTTTTTTTAAAGTTGAGGACTAAAACTCTCCTGGAGAGTGTTCCTGGAGTTTGGGAGCAGTTTGGGAGGATGGTTTACAAACATTCCACAGCAGAATAATATTTGGAAACCAGCACTGGGGTGTTTGGCCACTGTTATTGTAAGCAGCATTAGGTGCATTATTTTGTTGCATTGCAGCCATCTGTCAGGTAAGTGCTCCATTTGTTTGTTAACAAATGAAGATTTCCTAGCCAGTCTGCTTTGAAATCATTCCATATGAAATACAATTTTAGGTTTGCTCCTTTTTTTTTTGGAGGAAAAAAAAGGCATGCCAGAACCAAGGGTTAAACCATCAGTTAAGTACATCACAATAACACTGCTAAGTACTTCAAGCCACTGTGGAGTTTGACTCTTTGTTGCTAGATTTTTAGAATGATGCTTTTTTGCCTTTCAGCAATAGCTAAATGGTTTTCTCAGAGTGTTTGTGTGTTACACAAACCCTATCAGATCAGTCTATAAAGCTCAGCATTTTCTCCAGTGTCTGAAATCCTACTACAAAGAGTGCTTGGTCTTAAGAGTCTGACTCCAAGGAGAAATAATAACACCACTAACTTGCTTTAATTAATTGTATGTTTCTGTACTTAAGCTTAAAGGGTGGAAGATATTGCTTTAAAGACTACCTACAAAACTGGTGAATGAGCAGCCACTCGGGGTGCCACTTCAAAGAGAAACACCCAAAAGAGCAACAGAAGGGAAGCTGCTTTTGAATTCTCTCAGTTCCTCCTGGCAGCCCAGAGTTTGCAAAGGAAAGCAACCTAGAAATGGTTATTTCCTTTTGTCTTAGTTACCTAAACAGCTCCCAGCAACTAAAACTGGAGGTGGAGCAGCTATACAAAGACCCACTTAATGAGCTCTGCCTGCCATAGCTGCTAAAAGAATCCTATCTGACTTTAACAGTCTTTCCTTCCACGCTAGGGGAGATTCCTCACACTATCTCCAGACAAAAATCCGATCAAATTCAGGAGCCAGCTGCAGCTCTCACTGTTGCACTGGTGCATGTTTTCAGGTTCAAGAAGCCTTTGCAGTTACTCCAGATTATACCTTACTGCTGAAGCTGTCAGACAGATCTTGCTTTCTACCATTCTTTTGTTTCTCAGGTTTCTCTGTACATAATATTGCTGCAGTTAATACTAAAGAAGTAGGAAAAAGTATCTGAAGATGGAAACCTGGTATTTACAAGATTCCTCAGTCTTTCCTTCAGGATCACTTGAAGCTCCAGGAATTGTACTTTCATGCTTTTCATCCCATGCTATTTTTAAACTTTGCAGTCATGCTGAGCTTCTATTAACCAGCATCCAAGATTCAGGCTGGTACTTTGTTCCTGTAGATGACAGCTCCAGATGCTCAGCATCCTTTGTTTTGGCAGTTGTGCTCTTTGCCTCTGTCCGTGCTAGCCATCCTCCCAGCTACCCACTACACACCATGCCTTGACCTAGCCAGCTAAAGGTTTGCTGTCCCCCTCTTTGCTTTCTTCCCACAGCTGTACTAATGGCCTTGTCTTGGCTTTGAGACTCCAGTTTGTGATTTAGTGGTTACAGAATTCTGGGATTACGTGCGTGCTCTTTCATTGTCTCAGGCATCAGCTCTGACATCACTGCAGAGATGTTTTAATGCCATCATTTAACAGACAGGAGATTCGAAGGTAGCTATTACTAATGATATAAGAGGTAAAAAGGATTGAGAAAATTTATGCATTTGGCAGTTCCAACCATTTTGTACACTTCCTTTATATGAAATTAGACTTGGAAAGGAGGGACTTGTAGCAAGTATAAAACTCTTAAATGTCACCTGTGCCCAGCTTGCACAAACTTTATTATCATGACCTCTGTAAGAATTAAAAGTCAGTTCTTGTAGTCCAGGGCAGCAAATATTGTCAGACAATGTGTAATGGAAATTTGTAAGAGCCAATATTTAACATCTTGAAATGAGAAGCATCCAGGATAATTTCTGAAATCACTTCACTTGAATTCAGTATACATTACAACAAGATATGAAGGTAAATATTGAGGTATTTTCATCAGATGACTTTAAATTAATCTTTGGATTTCCTTTAAAAAAGGAAATTACTTTTGTGTAATGGAGAAACAGGGTGCTCTTCATATTGTTACTGCTCTGAAGTATGACAGAGAGAGAAGAATTACTTAGAAATAATTTCATTTCTGGCCTTTAAATTACCTAGTTTAGGCCTTAATACTGCAAATTAACATTGGATAGTTAGATGCATATATAGAGGCAGAACAAAACCCCACTGAAATTAGTAGGTCTTGTGTGGCCTGGGGCTGTGTCTTGTAGGGCTGTTTGCAGCGCTTTTGTTTATGTTTTGGAAGTGTTTTAGAATGCTTTTCCCAACCAAACACATGATGTTGCATATATGACAGATGAGTAGCACCAAACTTCAAACATCTGACAAAGCAGCTTCCCCCTTTGCTTTGTTTAGGAAGATCTCTTTGATTCTGCTTGTATTTAAAGCGTGCTGCTGGGTAATCATGGAACATGTATCTGTTTAAAGCAAATTCAAAGAGTATCACGAACTGACACCTGCTTAAGTCTTTAATTAAAAGTGGCTTAATCTCTAGCAATCTCTACATACATAAGCAGAAAGTATCTGTGTTTAATGTGTACTTTGAACTGCCATTCATTTAGAAATCAAAGATTTGTAAATGAAACACAATGTGCTAGACGTGATGATGTTTGACTGGAATCCCTTCTTCTTGGCATAGCTTAGTTTTCCTGATGTTTTCAGTGCCTGGTAGTACATTCTTATTAATAATCATGTATAGAGGGAAAAATATAAAAAGAAGGCTATCTCAAGAAAAAAGAAAGAAAGAAAAGAGAGAAAGAAAAGAAAGAAAGACAGAAAGAAAAGTGTACCCACTGTATTTAAAACATATTTAAAAGAAGCAGATATATACAGTGGAACATGTGGAGAATTGCTCCTCCTTGGAAGGGTCAGCAGAGGGAATGTTGTATTTATTTCCAGATGTGTATACCCTAGAGAAAGAGCTGTGTTTTCTGTATTTTTCCCAACTGTGTGGATTTTGCCTGGATATGTCTTAAAATTCAAGACTGATCTTTGTTCAGTTACTTTTTAAATTAATGTTCATATTCTCTTTCTCAAATCTCTCAGCTTTCCTCCTCCTCTGAAAGACCTCCCCAGTGCTCTTGGAACAAAATGCATATTGAGTCTTGCATTTTCTTTTCTTTCTTTGGTAGCTGGGGATGATAAACGACAGTAAGTGATAGGAAGTATTGATTTTAACTACTGGAGACAAAAAGAAGAATGAAGAATCACAGAATCGACCAGGTTGGAAGAGACCTCAGAGATCATCAAGTCCAACCTATTACCTAATACCTAACACCTCCTGACAGCTAAACCATGGCTCCAAGTGCCACGTCCAATCTTTTTTTTGGTAACACGTCCAGGGACGGTGACTCCACCACCTCCCTGGGCAGCACATTCCAATGGCCAATTCCTCTTTCTGTGAAGAACTTTCTCCTCACTTCAAGCCTAAACTTGAGACTGTGTCCTCTTGTTCTGTTGCTGGTTGCCTGGGAGAAGAGACCAACTTCCACCTGTCTACAGCCTCCTTTCAGGTAGTTGTAGAGAGCAATAAGGTCTCCCTTGAGCCTCCTCTTCTCCAGACTAAACAACCCCAGCTCCCTCAACCTCTCCTCATAGGGTTTGGAGCCCTTATTTTTTTGCAGTTTCAGTTATCCCTGCTCACTGGTGGCATCTCTAACGATTTCCAGTATAACAGCATGTCTGATCTCACCTCTACTGTCCTCACAATCAAGTTCAGCATGCTGAGAACCCCAACCCCTCTCTCAAACAGAAAACATTAGCAATGATTTTTTTTTCTTTTTTTTTTTTTTTTGCAAAGTGAACATGGTCTCACCTGGCAGGAAAGGAGACTGAAACTTCCTAAGGGAAAGAAGAACCAAGTGTTTAACTGGTAAAAGGAAGGAAGTTGGTAGGGGGATTGTTATAATAATACAGAAATGAGTACAAAGGGGACATAGATCTTAGCAGGCATCAGAAATGAGACTGGGGGCAATCTGGAGATTAAGCTCCATGGTGATAAAAGGAGAGGAGTAAATGGTGAAGGAGATGTGGGTAATGAAAGGAGGCCTGACATGTATGTGGGTAGGGAGGTGGCATATGTACAAACCAATGGGGTGGAACAGGGGGATGTGAGGAAATCCCTGGTACATGCAGTGAGCTTGGCTTGCATGAGCTTAGAAGCCTGTAACCCTTCTGACATGCTCCCCTTCTCTATCTTGAATTATTGCAGTGTCTGTCTTATGTATGTGTTGAGTTAAATTACTAGCAAAGATGTGTGGAAATGTATCCGGAAAGGAGATGAACATTCCTTGAAAACATTTCAGAGCTGATCTTTGAGAGTACAATGTCAAAGGCATTTGCTTTTGATTTGCTTTTGACCTCCAGCAGAGCTCACCAAACTAGTTTTGGGTAAGACAAGACAGCACAAAGAACTTTGGCTGGAGCAAATGTGAGTAGTTGTGCTTTTAGGCTGGAGACTTAAATTCTGAAATGTTAGGGTTGGCTTTTCTTCTTAGAAACTTACTTTCCCCCTTATACTGTGGTTTGTTTTTATTGCTAGATTTTTAATATTTGGGATATTGTTTGGGTCACTGCTGCCAGCTGGTTTTGAGTTTGTATTTGCTGGGGCCAATGTAGACTGTGATACGAAGAATCCAGTGTGACAAGCAATGGTAATGGTACTTCACCCTAAGAAGGATTAGACCTGGGATCTCTGCAAGCTGCATTCAGGGAAAGACAGCTGAGGTAATTTTAAAAAGTCTTCTAACTGTGCCAAAGGTATTTCACTATGAAGATTATTGATGACTGTTGTGATTGCATGTCCAAAACTCGTTAAGATAAGCCTTTATTTGCCCCCTTTTCTCCTGTCTGAACTTTGCTTCACAAAGGAGGACTTCAGTCAAGAAATTGAGTCTGAGGTTAAGCACTGTCCCCAGTTGTTTTTCTGTCATTATTTAAATTATTACACCACAGTATTAGCAAACCAGTATGGCAGTATGATTCTAATAGGTGGAGAGAAAAAAAAAATCAAACCAGTCTGAATAAATTCCAGATGCATTCAGTTTGTGGCATTTACAATCTTAACTTTTTACTGGGTTGAGTCTCTCATAGTATAATTCAGACTGGAAGAGACCTCAGGAGGTCATCTCTCCAAATTCCTGCCCAAAGCTGGGTCAGCTATGAGATCAGACCAGATTCTGATCCTGAAAATCTCTGAAGATGGAGAGTGTGCAACCTCTGGACAACCTGTTCCAATGCTTGTTTGTCCTAATGGTTAAGAAGATATAATCCTTTATATGTTGGAATCCATCTGTTTTTCATCTTAAACCCATTGTCCTTTTTTCATCCCACCATGCATGGTGATAAAAAGCTCCAATCAGTCTTCTCCATAAGCCTTCTGTAGGTACAACATGCTGGTTGTTAGGTTCCCCCCAAATCTCCTCTTCTCCAGGCTGAGCAAGCCCAGTTCCCTCATCACAGGGCAAGTATTCCTCATCCCTGACTATCTTGGTGTTCCTGCATTCAACTTGCTCTAGTTTATTGAATGATTTCTTCTGTTGGGGGAGGGCAGAACTATACAGAGAGATATCAGATCTTTGTGCAAAAAAAAAAAAAAAAAAAGGCTTTGTTGCAATTCTGTTACATGGAGGTTTTTATATGGTTTTTTATCTGGTCAATAGGACCAATCTTTTTTTTTTTTTTTCTGAATTGAGTGTTTTTCAGGTGTATACCTTGAAGAATCTTTTCTAGGCCCCTAAAAGGATGGCTCTCCATGGAGCTGCATGCATGTAGTGGGTTTATGACTGGCCTTCCATCAAGAATTTAAACTAGAAGCTTGTCTTGCTGTAGCTGATATCTTACTCAAGATAGCCTCTCTGTTGTTTTTTTTTTTAATACATAGACTTTAAGATTAGTGTGGTTGAGTATATTGAAAGTAATAAAAAACAGACACAGGAAAATTGTTGCATGTTTAAAAAAAAAAATCGTAAAATGAAAGAGGAAGTGCATCATTTATTATAACACCATGTAGGCTAATGAAAAACATACTGCAGGCTGGAAATTTGTTAAGAGCTGAACTCAAAAAAAAGTTTTCCATTCCCCAAAATGCCTTGGGGCCTCTGGCTGAAAGCTTGTGGCTCAAGAGGCCCTATGGTAAACTGACATAAAAAAATAACTGCTCCATAAACGTTCAACTCCTGTTTCACAATAGTTTGAAATAAGGTTTTTAAAAAGTGTTACCTATTGATACTGACTGTACTTTATCAAAGTAAAAAGGAGGCCAGTGCATTTATGACTGGATTATTAAACTGGAATGAAACACTGGGGAGATAGGGACTGGGCACAAAAATGTTGCATTAATTGTACACAGGAGAATGTGAAGAGGTGAAGTGACTTGAGAGAGCTGCAGAGCAGCACTTGGTACTGGCAAGAGCTGATACTAACTTCAAATAATTCCTGGCTCCTAGTCCTTTGCTCATTAACCAGACCAAGGTGAACAACTCCCCTACTTCCTACCACTCTGAGCAGGTGCCAGCCCTTGCACTTGAGCACATTTTTCAGGCTCCATCCAAACACATCCTCAGACTGTTGCTGGTATTTGCACCATTAGTGCTCAAAGAGATGGTATTGGCCATTTAGAGAAGACTGAGTTTTGTGTCTCTTTTCTTTTAATGGTTGGCTTTCTTAAAGGTGTGTGCAGAGTTAGCCCAGGCTGACTGACCAGGTGTTGGCTTTGTCTTTCTCCTTTTCCCTGATCAACCCTTGTTAGTGTATGAAAATCATTAAGGTGGGCTGTGAGATTTCAGGCAGTTTTAACTGTGATGATGGCTCAGTGGTAGAGCCATGACACCATGACAGCCTCGATTCCTTCTTCCCATTCATTGGCAAACACTTTACAGAAATAATGCAAAGGAATCCTTCTGATTGCTGATGTCCCTCCAGTCTGTTTCTGCACTTGTGGTTAACAGAGGTTCCCCTCCCTGGCAAGGAGCACTGGAGTGCCTCAGGATCATGGAACACTTCCATGAAGTCCAGATTTCACAAACTTAGGAAGCTGTAATAAATTGGATGTCTTTGTATGAGACTACTTGGGATACCCAGTTGGTGATCTTTGAGAAGGATGATTTGGGAGTAGCTTGCCTTAGCTAACTCTTCAGTGAGGATTTAGTAATCCAGCAGTACATAGCAGGTCTAGAAGTCCCAATTTTGATAACTATGTTGTGCATTGGTGAAATAAATGTACACAATAATAGTCACACTGTATTGCTACAGCTGTACTTACATGAGGTGCAGCCCAGGAGAGTGCCAGTCTGATGTTGAACCACTGGGAGGAAAAAAGAAGAGAAAGAAAAGGTGAAACAGTTGTTTCTAGGTGCTTTAAAGAAATGAAAAGACACTTTAATCAATTCTGATAAATACAGATCACTTCCATTTATTTTTTTTTTGTCCTTCCATCTCCATGCTTGGTGCAGAATTTACAATATACAATGTTTTCATCCAGCGATTAGAAGATTGATAACCTAATTGTTGGTGATGTTTGGCATTGAATTGCTGCATGTACTGACCTGACTGTAGCTGAAAAGTCAACAGAATTAATGCCTCACAGTGCTGTTGATGGTTTTATTTACATCTGTGAGGTGAACTGAGGATCTTGAATAAAACCTGTAGACTGATCCAAAAAATAGTGGCGTAGCTTCCTTCTCCTCATAGAAAATGTCATGCTTGGTGGGTTAAAACTGACACATAACAGTCCTGATATGAAATATTCATTGTGTAATATGATACTCTGATAAATTATGCCAGTTTGGGTTGTTACTGCAAAAAGCAGTGGGTTTGGCACACAGTTTTACACTAATTCACTTTGCTTACTGAGTGTGTACTTGTTCCTTTGCACGCTGTGGGGAACAGGGTATGAAGAACAAGTATGCATCATTACATTAGAATATATCTGACTGCTCAGAATTTGTAGCCAGTATTTCAATATGCAGATGCAACATATCTAAGGGAGAAGAAAAATTAAGAAAAGCACTAATTTCCCTCGCCATGCAGTAAAAAAAAAAAAAAAGTAAATTATCAGTGATATCTGGAAAGCAAGGTAGCTTTTAGGAATAGATGAATTTTTCCCCTAAAAAGTGTTAACTAGTTCAAGGCTGCTTATTTTTGACTGAAGTTTGAGGTAAGCAGAATACTTTGGGGGGAAAATGGTTTAAGAGAGCAGCCTGGACCACTTTATTCTTGACATATTAAAGTTTTATTGAGGTGCAATATTGGTCTGTAAAAGACCTGATCTCTTTGTGGTGCACATTTTCCCTTCCCATTTTCTCTACTGTTAGCAGTGGTTCTGGGGAGGTGGTGGAGTCACCGTCACTGGAGGTATCACAGAGGTTGGAAGGGACCTCAAGAGATCATCAGGTCCAACCCCCCTGCCAGAACAGGATCACTTAGGGTAGTCTGCACAGGAACACATCCAGGTGGGTTTTGAAAGTCTCTGGTGAAGGAGACTCCACAACCCCCCAGGGCTCTGTCACCCTCACTGTAGAGAAGTTTCTCCTCATGTTGAGGTGAAATCTTCTATGTTCTAGTTTGAACCCGTTGTTCCTTGTCCTATCACTGTGTACCACCAAAAAGAGCCTGGCCCCCTCCTCCTGACACCCACCCCTCAGATATTTATAGACATTGATCAGATCCCCTCTCAGTCTTCTCTTCTGAAGACTAAACAGCCCCAGGGCTCTCAGTCTCTCTTCATAGGGGAGATGCTCAAGTCCCCAAATCATCCTCATGGCTCTAAAAAGGTGTTGAAAAAAAGATTGGATGTGGCACTTGGAGCCATGGTTTGGTTGTCATGAGGTGTTAGGTATTAGGTAATAGGTTAGACTTGATGATCTCTGAGGGGTTTTCCAACCTGGTTGATTCTGTGATCTTTGCTACCCTGTGTTTCAGTCAGAGCCACCCAGCTGCCTTGTTCCGCTTGGCCGTTCCTTGCCCTCTGTTTCAGATATTGTGGCTGGTGTTTAAGGACCCAAGAAAAATAAACAGTGCAACCAGTATTTTGCTTGCAATTTCAGTTTCATAATTTGATGAAGAATAGTAAATGGAAGCACAAGCTGTTATTATTGTGTGGTCTTGATCTGAAGAGGAAGGGATTTCCGTGGCTAATGGGTCCATGTGACGTGACATGCAGGTGGAAATCACCTAACACCAACTCTAGTGGTCTTGAAAGTATGCTGTAGTGGCTGGCTGTTTGGTTGCAGCCTCTGGCTGGCCTCTCTTCTCCAGAGCAAGAACGAATGCGCTGCAAATGCATGCAAATAAAAAGCAGATCTTCTGTTTGTACTTTCACACAAATTTAAGCCACGTTCAAGGACCTAGTAAGACAGCTGCCCTGTGTAACAGAGCAGCAAATGGATACAGAGTGCTGATCTCTTCTGTGTTTGTTAGGTGAGGAGGAGGATTTCGGTAGTTACGTTGGTGGATGTGAAGAGGCTGGGCTGATACCTCTCCCTGTAATACGTTCTGGAGCTCCATGAGCTTCAGCCATGAGAAGACAAAGCCATAGGAGATGGCTTTTCCTGACTAATACAGGCCCTCAGTGCCTTCCTTGTTGCCTGTGGCCTCATAACCATGTATTTGTGGACACGACTGGAATTGCACATGGGAGTTGTCGTTGCACAAACTTATTTATATGCGTGGCAAAGTGCAATAGTGAGACCTGCTCTTCAAGGACTGCTCTGTCACAGAGCTCTTAGGGGTAAGATGGAGAAAGGTTCTGTCCACAGTGGTCACCCAGCAGTAACCAAAGAGAAGCTTTGCTAATGCTGACCTACTCTGGATTCACAAGGATAACATGTCTTGTTGCCATCCTCCTTAGTGACTCAGTAGCTCTTCTGGGTCGATCTGATTTTTTTTCCTTGCTTTCTGATCCTTGTTGCTGAAGTACAATTTCTTTTATGTAGTAAACAGTGTTTCAGGAATGATTAAATTACAACATGAATCATAACTGAAATGCTGAGCTCTACACATTGCACTTCACATCCATGAACCTGTGGAGATGAATAACAAGTTTTGGAGTGACAGCCTTAAAGTGGGTTTCCAGTTTTGCTGGGAGCTGAACCCACTGGTTTTTGTCTTTTTAATGTAAGCAGCTTGAGTGGAATAAAAAGGTGGTTCATCAGCTTGAAATGAAGTTGTGGCATGGGCAGAATGAGCATGGGGTTTTCTAGATAGCTTGAAGAATGGAGCTTGTTTTCAAATGTCAACTGTAAAGTGTAATTTTATTCATGAAGCCTGTGTTTAATGTTCTAACAAATATAAATCATGCATTGTATTAATCATGCACAATTCTGAATCACAACATAAAGTTTGGCAGTGCTTTAATTAAGAAAAATGAAAGAGATAAGGAGCAGCAGCTGTATAGCTAATGAAGGAGTTAATTTCAGTGTGTGTTTTGGACTATTAAGTACTATAAAGCAAAAAGCTTTGTGTTGCCAGCACAAACCAAAGGAAGGCAGTTAGCTACCACTCCCTTCCCCAGACCAGCATTGCTGGGGACACCACAGAGCTCAGGCCTCACTAAACTTGATTCATGAGTTCAGGTAGTCATGTGCACCAGAAATGTGGAAGAAGATATAAATCATTGTTGCAGATTGTCTTTTAGCAAGGACAATCTCTTGTATTCTGCATGTGAATATAAATTTTTCTCTGTGGAAACACTTTTATCCTTTCAGATTGGAATATATATTATAAACTTATTTAAGAATTTGGAAGGATTTTTTTTTCTTTCTTTTTTTTTTTTTTTCCTGTCTGTCAGGGTTCTCCAGAGGCTGAGATCTGCAGGTCATGCCATATGTCATTGCTCACACTGGACTTCTTCTAACAAGTCTGAAATGTTTTCCTTGTGTGGTTTTGCAACCCCATGCCTTTTTTTTTTTCTTTCCAAACAGCATGAGTCCTATCACTAGATCAAATTTAGAATTCACTGCTTCCAACAATTGTCTAATGAATCCACATGTTTACACAGCATGACATTGGCATCCAGATAATGTCGTGAAAGTCTCCACTCAGTACTACTGTTTCATGCTTCCTCTCTGCTTGAAAAAAAAACCCAACCCAAAAAGCTCCAGTTGGAGTGATTCTGATACTCAGGGAAGGAGTGAGTAGTGCCTCTACTTCAGCCACCAATACTGTCTCACAAAACTTAGAAAACAAACTTTTTTTTTTCCCCCCCAACTGCTGTAAATGAAAATGTTAGCTCTTAGGTATTTTATCAGTGCTTCTTGTAACAATAAATGAGTAGGGGAAAAAAAAAAAAGCTACTGAATGAGAGACTGTAAAATAACATTTCTAGACCAAATCCTCTATTCTGTCCTGAGATTCCCAGCTGGAATGAAAAACTTTGATTTGCATATGCCTACCAGCAGCATGTGTACCACTGCCTTTCTGCAGCTCCCAGCTCCTTCTCCCTGCCACTGTCTCTGTTAAAATTTGCGTGTGCACCTCACAGTGAATCAAATCACCCAACACAACTGACTTACCAAGTGGCAGCTTGCTTGCTCAGCATTCATGTGGCATGGGAAGACCTTTTGTAATTAACTTGCCCCATGTATTTTGCAAAGTGTTTTAATTCCTGTGCTCTCTGATTGGATGTAAATAAATCAGTAGCAATTACTTGGCAGCAACCTTCCACAGTAGTTTGCTCTGAAGAAACTTACTCCCTGGTAGCATTAAGTGAAGGAAGGGGGTTTGGCTAGGACACCAAAACCTTTTTTTTTTATTTTTTTTTTTAATTTTTTTCCCCCCTAATGCTCTCATGGGATCTTTAACTTTCACACAAGCAACTCCCTGAACTGGCCAAGTGGTCTTGATTTAACATTGCTTTATGAACACTACTTGTCCCAGCTGCAGGATGTCATAACGTCTGTTTCCTTAGCTTAGATTTGAAATCTGGAGCTGTACGATTCAGACAAACCACAACTGCCCTCGCTTTAGCTTGGTGTTATTTGTTTTGAAAATACCATTGTTTGCTCCAAGTTTGAGCTTCTGTGCAAATCCAATTGATCTGCACTGATAAATGGGAAATACTTGCCAGCTTGATTTAAAAAAAAACAACCCTAAAACCTGCAAAGGAAGTGGAAGCAATTTCTAACTCATCGGTGCCAATGACAATAATTAGTGTAAACTTTAGTAATGCAAAGCTGCTTTTTGTCTTGTTGTTTTTTTTTTTTTTAATGAGAAATTATAGATAATCTCTAAGGTAAGTATAGCTCTGAGTAATAATAATAATAAATCTTACAACAATAATTGCATATTGTACAGTATTTCACTGCAGGACAATGAGCTCACCAAAAAGCTTGCTGCAGACAGGGTTCAGAGTAGAGGATGATGAGCAGAACTGGGTTGGCTTTGCATTCCAAATTTGATACCAGGGCTCCTGTTCTTGTGCAGCTTAGAAACAAGCTTTTGGATTTGAAGTAAAGCCAACTGGATTTGTAAAGATGCTTATCTTATTCTCTGGCCCTGTTCAAATCACCAGAAAATATTAAGGCTGACAAGCCTAACTGGATACGCTTCTCAATTAATATTTTTATGCTCCATTATAGCACAGATCTGCACAAATTCTAAGTTTGTAATCACTGGGTTGGTATTTCTAGGAGGCAAATGCTTGCTGCCTTTGCTACTGTGCTGTAGCTCTGTGTGTCTACTCTCCTGAAATAAAGTCACTGCAAATATTAGTGTCAGTTTAGTGCCTTTACATGTAACTTGTTGCCTTGTGGAATTCTCCATTTCTCTGACAGATAACGTCAATATGGCACTAAACCTTTCAGTTACAGGTTCACGTTGTACAGTGTGTGGCAGCTCCCCTCACCTCCCCTGTTCCTTTCAGTGAAATGGATGTGTTAATCAGTTGAGCAGGGCATAATTTCTTGGATTTTAAATGTGTGGTTTTGTTTTAAGGGTAACTTTAATCTAGAGCAAACAGGCAGAACAAATGCTGTGCCACACTCTTTCTGAAGATACTTGGTAGAGTTAGGTAGTGGTTGGACTCAATGAACTTAAAGGTCTTTTCCAACTGAAATGATTCTGTGCTTTAAAAATGTAAAATAAAGGACACATGGAAAAAGAGCCTTTGCCGTGGCTGTAGCCTGTTTAAAAACAACTCCCCTTTTGTTAAAACAATTGAGATGTGGCATGAAAAATGGAAAACCACCCAAGAATGCCTGCATGGGTACCCCATCACTGGAGGTCAGTCTAAATTGTAAATGTCCCCTACTGTCACCAAAAATTAGGGATCGAACTCCAAGGTTTTTGTCATTCCTCATTATATAAATGAAGAGTATTTACTGGCTCTAATTTGTAGAAATCTTTTACAGTTAAGCTTATACACTTCATAACCTAATTACATTCCTTACTTTCACTTTTTACAATTGCCAGTTTGTCATGGCACTTTTGGTGAATGCTCTTATTTATTTATTCATAAATGCTCAGAGAGAGACTCAGCTGCAAGTTGGAGAGCTGGGATGCTTTCCCAAATATAGTTCAGAGCTGTTGGTCAATCAGTGAACTGCTGCTGCACTCTGAAACACAAGTCGCCCCAGCAGCACCTGCCAGTACAGCATGTACAGGATGATGATAAGTTTGGCAGATCAAGATTTCTCTTCAGATGACACACGGGTGGATCAGTCCTGGGGCATCTGGGGAGTTGCTTCTAATTGTCAGGCGTGGCTTAGGGATTGGAAAAGTCTTGAAGAAATTGCAGTCAAATACTGAAACTGACCTTACTATTAAGGTGCATTTTTCCTTGATGGATTTGCAATTCTACTTGCTGCCCAACTGCGGGGACTAACTGAGGTTTTTCTTCCTCCTGCTTCCCCTCTCTCCCAGTGATGCAGCATATACTGGTTCTGAGTTTGATGTAAGCTAGTGGAGCTTTTCCAGATTTGAAAGCTAGTTTTGATGTCTGAAGGCAATGGTGTGGCCCAGGGACGTCAGTTGAATTCCTTAGCGGAGGTTACATCACCAGCTGGAACAGTTTTTTGCACCATCCACGTCTTATTGACAACTGTTGGTGCAGATTATTTAGTCACCATAAGATTCAGCCTGTCCAGGTTTCCATTTTGTTCCATGTCCCAACCTTGTAGGCTGATCTGACTTTACAGAATCACAGATTCAATCAGGGTGGAAGAGACCTCCAAGATAATCAAGTCCAACCCATCACCCAACCCTAACTAATCAACTAGACCATGGCACTAAGAGCCTCATCCAATCTTTTCTTAAACCCCTCCAGGGACACCAACCCCACCACCTCCCTGGGCAGCCCATTCCAATGGGCAATCTCTCTATCTCTGAAAAACTTCTTTCCAAGATCAAGCCTAAACTTCCCCCAGCACAGCTTGTATTCACACACAGAGGCACACACAAAGGTTGCATTTCACGTATCTCTGAGTCAGCCCTGCAAAGCTGACACCTAGAAGAGTGCATCCTCTCACCTCCCAGCAGCCAAGAGGCAGCAGGTGATGCTGGCACAGTGGCCCCATTGCTGGCCAAGCAGCTCCCTGAAAGGGAACATGTGTGCCTCCTGGCTCGCTGGCTGATTTGAACAGGGGCATCTTCTTGCTGTGCAGCTGGCCCATCTGAACCTGACCACCTCCTGACAAGCTGCAGCTGGGATGTCAGCATTGCCTCCCTTTCTGGTAGATGCTTGATGCCATGGGATTATTTCCCAGCTAACCTGCTGCTGGGACAGAGAGCAACAGAAAACCCTGCGTGTCTTTTGTTGCTGCTCAGCATTGGTGGAGGTAAGGATTGTAAAAGGGAGGCAGAAGAAAGGATGGTGAGTGCTGTAGTGCTCATGGATGGAGAAGCTGGAGGTGGGTTGAATGCGTTGAGGTTTTGCAATGAGGAGGAAGTGATGTGGTTGCTATTGCTACATCACAGATCTGAGAGGCTCACCCACTTGTTTTGACATAAATACCTACTCTCAAGCTGTGTGCAGGCATGAAGACTAGACACATACCTGCAGACTTGTGGTTTGTTGTTACTCTTTGAAGCTTGAGCTTGATGTTTTAATATGTTGTTTGAAGACTTCAGCATTTAGATTTATAATTGTGCCCTTCTAGCTGTTTCCCTGTGTTACCTTGCAGAATAAACATGCTCTCCTTCTGTTTTCCAGATTTCCTCCTCCCCCCTCCCCCTTTTTTTTTTTTTTTTTTTTTGCTGTTAGCTTAATTTTGAGATATGATACTTAAGTCAGAGTTAAGTGTCTCTTTGGGAGCAAAGAGAAAAAAAAATAACCAGCTAAGGATCTGACTGAGCTAACTATTTTCTCTGTGTAGGAGCAACAGCTTATTTTTCAGTATTCTGCAAGTCCTCAAACACAGGTCCTGCCAAAGGCACCGATTTCAGCAGCAGCACTTAGGAGACCATGCTCAGGTTTTCTGGCAGTGCTTACAAAAACCAGACATGCTGCTTGCAGTGAGTGCCCTGAGTTTGGAAAGCACTGCTTAGGACAAATTTGCCAAGAATTTCTTCTTGTGGTTATAGTTCTCAGTTTTCATTCCATCTAGAGTGGGCCCAGTTTCCTCTGTGTTTGCCATCTAGGATCTAAACATCACATCTGTAATTAACACAGCTGCATTTGCAGTGTTACAGCAATAATTCATTGTGTGGCACAGTGTGGAACTTAGCATCTTTTAAGCATTCTCCACTTGTGCAAGTAGAGACTTTTATAGTTGAATTAGCATTTATAACATGCTGGGTCTCATATTCCAGGTCTGTTTGTTTCTAAAGCTATACACAGAACTTGGATTAGGTCATAAATTTCTGCAGATGAAATGAAAGCTGATTAGAATTTTAATATTAAGGAAGGAAATGGCCTTGGGTAGTACACCATGGAGCAGAAGGGGCCTTCTGTTAATACACAAGAGTATTACTGTTTTCTTGAACTTTGCCTTCCAATCCAATTACCATTTGTGCCTAGAAATCATAACTCTGATGCCTCCCATTTGATAATGCTGAATGTTATCCCTGTCCAAGTTTATATCATTTCCAGCAGTAAAAATGATCTTGATTATAAAACTGCTGGATAATATTCCCCTAAAACTGAATTATGGGCAGTTGTACATGGTATTTGTTGATAAACAAAGCAGAGTCATGATGGTATATCAAACTGACCCAGTTCTGTCTCTTCTTAAATTAAATGAAGTCAAGAGGTTTTCCTTGTGACATGCTTTTCCTGTGATAACATATTTTATGTTGTACTCTTTGTGATATGAATGAAGACAAAATTTCCAGTGTAAATGATTGTTTTTTTTTTTCTTTTTAGAGTCAAGCAAAATAACAACAATCTATGCTGCTGACTTTCTTTTTAAGCACTTCTGTGATAGCATCATGCTCACAGTATGTAATGAACTCATACAAGGAGTAGTTCCAGCCACCTCCTTTATCAGTGTAAGCCATCGTAGCTCAGTCTGTGTCCTCCTGTATCCTCCTCCCCTGCCCTCATTGGGAACTGGATTGGACTAGATGCTGCTGCATAATTCTCTGGATCTGTATTACCAAGCCTTCACTGCACACACCTTTGCTGCATGTTTACAGCAGAATGTTATTCCCAAAGCACGGAACCACGCTCTGGTATTATTACATGAAAATGGATTCTGATTCCTCAGGATTTGAGAGTGTATCATCAGTGTAGTATAACTAATCATTTTCATACAAGGGCAATGCCAACTGTAGCCATGTTTGGATGCTCCATGTGTATTTATAGGCTCCTGATGCCCAAATATGGTGGCTAAACTTGGCTGCTTCTCCTGCTGGTTTCTGTGGTTTTGTTTCACTGTCCAGAAGTGACAACATTCTCAACTCTGTGGCATCTACCACCAGGACTGATGTGTTGTCCACTTCTGGCAGGAAAAGAAAGATGTGTATTTGTTTATTTGGACCTTTCAATGGTATAGCAAACTTCCTAGTCTGTTATCTATCCTTAATAAGTTTTATTTATAGTTCTCACACCATTAAAATGTCACATTAGTGGCACAGCCTGAAACGTATTTATCCCACTCAGAAAACTCAAGAGTTTATGCACAGTCTGTTATGCAAGGAGCTTTGCTTTAGGTTTCTTCCCTTTTTCCTTTGATTATTTGTGTAATGTTTGAAATGGATGTCTGATGTTAATTCTTTTGTGTGTGTGTGTGTGTGTGTTCCATTGTGTGCATTTCATTTGGCAGCTAAAAGGATTGAATATGAAATGTTCTTTATGAAATGTTCTTTTGGCACATGAACATAAGAGCATTTAAGTTTTCTTTTTTCATACAGACCACGGGAGTTCCTAGGATTTAAGTTCTTATAAAGTAATAAAAAAGGTAAATCAACCCCCAAAATCTAAGATAGAAATGTAGTTTTATACTTGTGTAGGGGGGAACTTTTATGCTGTAAATCAGAGCAGAAGGAACAAACTGTATCAGAGATAATATTGAAATTAAAAAAATTAAAATTGTAACATTACATTATCCACATTGTAAGAACAGTACAGATAAACCTGGACTTCCTTAGTGCATTTTTTCTCCTCCTATACTAACCTACCAGTATTTCAGTAACCAGAAATAAATGTGTAAGGAATCTGGTGCTGTTATCCCCCTTCCTGTTTTTTAAAGTAGAAAAATCCTAGTGTTTCTTTTCCCTCATGAACAGCAAGACTGGAACTGTGTCTGATAATCTGGCTCCAAGGGTAAAAGTGCCCTTCAGAGATCCTCTTCATAGAGCCTATCAATTCTTTTGTATTGTTTGTTGCAGCTTTTAGGCACAGCACAGCAAGTTTAGCTTAGTTTTGCTACCTGTGTTAAACACAGCATTTCAGTAACATTCCTGTTAAAGGGTTCTGTGGTGATTCTGTATTGATACAGCTCTGGAGAGACTCATTTCTTTCTGGTCCCATATGTTATCTTTAAACAGGAAACCATTTAAACTGAGATGCCTTCACATATATAACATGAGCAAATATAGAAGTTCAGACCTTACTAGACAGTTTTACAAACTGCAAGGGAGGTTCTGATTGTGGTTTTGCCTACAGACACTTTTTATCTGTCGAGCTGCAGTTTTTAATTATTCACAACTGTGAGTAATTTCATGTCAGCCATGTGAGCTGTATGAGCATTCCAAACAGAAAAATTATTATGAGTCTTCCATGTATTTTTACTTCTTCCCCTCCTCAGTTCACTGAAAAGCTGAGAAGGGAGCACTGGGCTGAGCAACTGGAGTAGAGAAAAATGGAAAACTTAAGATGGTGATCCAGCTGACATTTCATACATTCTCAAATGATCCAGGCATGATACAAAATGATCAAACCAGCCAGTATGGTGATACTCAGTGCTATCAAAACTGAACAGTACTGCCCTTGGTGGATGACACCAAGCAGTCCTGTGATGTGTACCACAAGCAGTGCTCTTAACACTGGAGATCTTCCCACCCTCCGTGGTATCTGCCCTGCTGAACATGGACATGAAACAACCAACAAACTGCAAAACCAACAGGGCACATGTGTGTAGACCAGAGTGCCCCATGAGCACTGGGAGAATATTTGCAGCTTTGTCAAAGGTGTCTCCCCCCAGTAGTTTACAGAACTGGTGGGAGTGCAACTCACACCTTCACCCATCATTGCTTTCTGAAGGGTGATGCTGTGCCCATCACTTGTTCCAGCAGTCATCTTTGTCTTATTGTCAGAGTTTCTAATGATTTTTTTCTGCAAGATCACTGCCTGAAAGGCACCATAAGCCAAATACTCTGTGAACAATTATCCCAAGTCAGTAATTACTGTGGAGCCACTACATCTCTTTTAAAATGTACTGCCTATACCCATACCATAAATCCACTTTCCACCCTTTGTATTCTGGATTCTGTGCTAGTGAAGGTACTGAAGAGCTGCTGTGGCTTATTCCTTGTGCTGGGGGCTGTCATATTGAGACCAGCATGTGAGATGGAAACTCAGCTACAAAAGACCTTGTTAACCAAACAGGTTAGGTGTTTTATGGTCTAGGTTTTTACATTCTGATTATCACTCTGGAGAAAGAGCCACACCAAATTTTCTTTGTGGTGGATTTTGTGGCTTCCTATTTGCAGCGTTTGTTGCAAGTAAAAGTTTGCACGTTGGCCAAAACAAGAGTGGGTTTATGACTTGACTTCCAAATGTGTTGAAAGCTTATGTTGCTGCATTATTTATTGGACAGCACTTAAATAACTTTATGGACTGAACATATGCTAAAGCAGAATTCACAAATGGCATCTCCCTCAGTGGAACTGTTGAAGTACTTCAGAGAACCTGCAGTTGGTGTCCTACTGAACTGTGTAACTCTCCAAGGAAGCAAGGATTTAAAAGGGTTTGGGAAGAATGATGAAAATTATTCATATCTGAAATTGTTATAGTACCAGGAACATTAAGCCTAATGGGATTGAAATCCAAATACAAACCTTATTCTAAAAAGCTAAGAAAATAATGCAAGTTTTAAGGCTGGGTCAAGGATTTCAGAAGCCTTCAGAGATCTGTGTGCTTTTTTTTATGGGTTGTTTCTGACACTTCTCCACGTGGATCTGAGGCAGTTTTTTATTTAAAAGGAAAGATACACAGTTTGGAATAGATAAAAAATGCTTAATAGATAAAAATGCTTAAAAAGCTGGACAATTGCTTGCAAGAGGAACTGAGTTAGAAAGTTATTTTCCTGCTTTTATTTCTAGTAAATTTATAGGCTGAGCACTTTTAGGGGTCAGTCCAGGTTAATTATTCATTTGCAAGTAACAACTTCTCTTCAGTCTTTTGATGGTGCTTCCAGTTCTAAACTGAAGATAAACCTTGAGATGATTATACTTTTCACTTCTTTAGACTTTTGCAGCCTGTCAAAAGGTTTGCATAGGTTTTAATATGAATATTTCTACTGTCAAATGTATTCCTTTCACCTAAATGGTGTAGGGCTGCAAAAACACTTACCTGACTAATTTTCATCAGAAAGGTCTTTTATTTTAACCAAAGTGCTTAGGGTCATTGGTACAGAAATAATGACACAGAAAGCATTCAGGTACAAAATGTCTAATTCTGCAAACATTAGGTTAATTTGTTTTCTAAACCTAATCCAATACCTGATCAGTTGAACAAATATTTGCAATGCCTTTGGCTAGTTATCCATTTAGAAAAAGAACAGATTTATTTAAAAGGACTCTTTTCACTTCAGGCACCACAGAGCAAAAGTTAGACTGAGCTCATCAAATCTGAAGATTTCTTTTTAACCTGATCTCAGATTAGACCCTTCCTAACAGATTATTGCTGTAGGGACTCAAGTGGTAAATGGGAAATGCTTTAGGAGTGCTTTCATGAGAATTAGCAGGTGTGCTCTAAGAAATGCTGTGGCAAAGCACTCTTCATCTAACACTTCAGTAAGTAGAGCTAGCTTAGGTACTAGTTTTACCCCTATTACTACCTCTTTCTTTAGGTACTACTTTTATCCTTATGGCTCAATGGCTGTGCCACATGATCCTGGTAGTATTTAAATCACTAATCCTAGTTCCTTTTCCTGTTCTGGAAGCAGGGGTTGTGAACTCCTTTTCTGCAGCAAGTGTAAGTAGCTGGTAATGTTGAGTGTACTCAGAGACACACAGGCACGTGAAATGCATTTTTGCACGTGGCTTATGACTAAGAGACTTAAGCAGACCCAGTTAAAGTTTTTGCAATAAGATTTCAAATTCTCAATGGATTTCAAATTCTCAATTGATTTTTATCATTGCTGTGCTCTGTTCTGCTGCTTGTATAGCATGCTATGGTGTGTATCCCCTGTGAGGTTACAGACTTCAGTGATTATTGTGTGTGCTGTTTACATAATAATGAGCCTTTTGGAAAGGTTGTTAGGGTTTAACTTTTAACAGGGGAGATGCTGCTTGCTTTGAGTGATTGCTGAACTGAGTGATGTCTTCTAACATGATGCAGCTCTAAGAGGAAATGCAAAGGGAAGGACAGAGGCTGGCACCCTGTGTTCTATCTTCAACTGCCTTGATCACCTCTTGTCATATATTTATGTAGTATGTGATGATTATTTATTTATTTATTAGATTAGATATCTTAACAGAGTTACAGGTATGAGTTATTATTAGCTGGTAGTGTTTCTTTATTTAGTTAGCTAAATAATAAAAGGGAAATGTTATTTTGATCTCAGTCATCATCTGCTAAACTACTGGAGCAGTTCCATAATTGACTGCTACCATTACCTGTCCTCAAATTAGCAAGACTTTTTTTCAACAAAAGCAGACAAATTTGTTCTGAGGTGTTTGTTGGCCACTGATCAGTGGGTAGGAAGTGAAGGGGATTTTCTCACTCAGTCTCAAATGCAGGAAGCTAACCAGCACCTTCTCACTGCAGTTAGAACTTGAAAAGGCTAGAAAACCTGACAACTCCAATTGGAGTTGATCTGTTTCCCTGGCTGCTTGCTTCCTGGCTATGATTCAGAGTTAAATGCTGTGGTTCGAGGAATAACAGCTCTGGCAGCCAGGGAACATCATCTAAAGGGAGAAAATAATCGAACAAATAGCTCAGCTAAGAGGATGAAGTACAGAGAGACACTTCTCTTTTATACTAATACCTTAAGTATTGTGAAAATGTCAGTTCTGTGCACTATAAAAAAATTATGAATTGCTATACTTGCTATCTGCTGGTGGATTCTTACATTTCCTTGTTTGTGTCTGCAAGCAAAACACCTTTTTCAAAATGATCAAATACCTGAGGATGCTGCTGGTCTGGTTCTATTGCAAATGCTCACCCTCTGTGTAGAAGGAAAATGTTCTCTTGGATCCCTGACAAACTGATTCTTACCTGACACGTTTTGCATAATAAAAATATGAAGCAGACCTCATTGGTAGTCCGAGGCTAGATCACAAAGTGGAAACCATACATCTAAAAAGAATCCCTCATTGTTTACTTAACTTGTGGAAATAGTGGCTGCCTTCTGGCCAGTGGTCTCATTAAGCATCCATGTCTGAAGCCATGAGCTGCCTGTTCTCCATCTGGAGGTGTTTCTATTTACCTGCTCTGTCCTGTGCTTCGTTTAGGGAGATGGCTTAGACTGGACATTAGGAAGAAGATCTTTACTCTGAGGATGGTGGAACACTGGAGCAGGTTGCCCAGGGAGGTGGTGAAGTCCTGATCCCTGGAGGCATTCAAGGTCAGGCTTGATGTTGCTCTGAGCATCCTGACCTGGGGATGACTCTGCTTATTGCAGGAGGGTAGGACTAGAGCATTCTACTGTTCTATGACATTTTTATTCTTGAGCAGCTCTCTAAACATAGAACAGCTATTCTGGTCATATTACTCATGTGCTCAAGGGTTTTTCTCACGTTCACTTTTGCCTTTACTTCCCTTTCTTCCATTGCACTCTCCCTTTGTGGTATTTCACATGGTTTAGCACACCCTTTTAAGCTTTTTTTACTCACTGTATTACCCCAACTATTTCACAGGGCCCCTCTCATGCCCCACAGTGTCCTCCTGTGCACTTAGATACTACCTGCTCTTTGTACTTTCAGTTCCCCTTCAATTTCCTCCTTCAAATAAACATTATTTTTTCTGACTCATTTCAGTTTCTTGTTCCTCTTTACTAAACCAGTTCCCACTCCCTGCTGCCTCCTTTGTCTAATGTTTTGCAGCCTCTGACTGAGGTCATTGAAAATGTTGTCACGGGTCTTGGTAATAGAACCAGGCTCTTGGTGACTGCTGTACCCTCATGCTTCATGGGAACAGCCTGAGTTCAGGCCCTTGGCAGCAAAAATGATGTTTTCTGCTTTTACTTGACTTCTACTGTCATTTTGAAATGAGAGGGAAATAACTGAAAGCTCCAAACCATGCAATGCATGGCACTCCTAAAAAGCAGCAAATACCAAAAGATCTGTGATAATTTTTAAGTTGACAAGCTGAAGTTCATCATCCCTCTATGCAGAAGGTAGGATACACATTGCAACAGGACATATTTTACATTTATATTTATTAGATTTACGTATTTTGCACTTGTATTTATTTTAAGGAACGGTATCTTCAGCCAGAGGCTGCAAAAAAGTGAGACCCAACAAGCTTCATAACCACCTGCTTCCACCTTTCTATCACCTCCTCCTTTTGCTGGCAGAAATATTCACAGTGAATTGAATTAAAGAGCTTAAAGTAACCTTGGAAGGGAGGGGATGGAGAAGTAATTTTAACTCAGATGAGTTTGCAAGGCTATACAGACACTTGTGCCAACCCAAGGAAAAGGTGGGAGAAAGTGGAGAATGTGTCTTTTGGCAGCAGTATTAACTTATGCAGGTTTAAATTGTTCCTGAAACTATTACCTGAGATTCTTTTATCCATAAGTAAAGCTTTCTTTAGAGCCTAACCAGAAGTACTTGGTTGTGTAATCTTTCACTGTAAGCAAAATACACTGCCTCTACTTACAAGCATGCTGTTTGCACTGTGTGACTATATTTCTCCCAAGAAGTTAATAATTTCTATTATCTAGGATGTGGAAATTCTAGTGTAAGGTGGGGAAGGAAGAAATCAGAGCTCTCTGTAATTCCATTAAGCTTTTAGGCATCTAGACAGCTTAAATGGACTCACAGCTGTTTAACATATGCCCTCTGCCTGAACTCATTTTATCACTGGGTATCTGACTTCCCTCAACATATAAAAAGTTGATGTGATTGATTGTTGGTTGTACAATATTTGTCAGGGAGAATTGAATCATGATGTGTACAGATTCAAGAATATAGAAAAAACAAAAGCTGGAAGAACAACAACAACAAAGGGGGAAAAAAAATCTGGCATTTTTTTTCCATTCATTGAAGCTTACTTAAAGCAGCTCTTTTTGTTTGCTGGAGTTGGTGGTTGCTGGTTTTTCTAAGCAGCAATTGCTGAGTGATTTAGAGTACATCTCTGCTCTTTTGTTTGGATTGCATTTGTGAAACCATTTAGAGTTATAAAACTGTCAGCTTAGGAACATTCTATATATTTTGCCAGCGAGGGCCTCATGGATGCAGGGTTTCTATTTTTCTCTCCCTTTTTTTGTGTGCCTTTTGAATTTTCCAGTAGGTATCATGGTCATTAAAACAAGTCCCATGGCCTTCTTTAGAGCAGCAGGACTCTTTGAAATAATTATGAAATTGCATTTCAGAGTAGTCATTAGATAAATGAATGCAGAAGATCTTCTAACCACAGTATCTTGCCCTTGGCCAAGCCTAGCCTAGAAGTGTAGTAATAGAAGGCTCTGCTGATGCCTAAAAACCAGATGACATTTAGAAGGCCTTGACTGCAGCTGGAGTTGAATCATACATCTAAACATTAGAAAGCATCAACCAGAACTGTTAGTTATGTTAATTATAGTAGTTAAAACACAGTATGGTGCCTTTCTGAACTGTCAGATTCCCTAAAATAACTACCAGCTGGGAGTCAAGGAATGTTATGCAAACTGCATTAGCCACTGCTTGGAGTTTTGTTCACTAGGTTTCTCCAGCAGAATTACACTGGAGCTAAGCTCAGCTTTACACTGTGTGCAAGGTGTGGAGCTCTGGTCTATTGTCACTCAGCATGAAGGTCATCTTTAGTGGCCTTCCTGATGATCCTGTGTGCAGAAATCATGGGAATGCTGTCCAGGTGGTTTCATTAAGTCCTTCTCCTACAGGAAAGCTGCAGAGGGACTTTTTATAAGGGCATGTGGTGAATAGGACAAGGGGCAATGGTTTTAAACTAGAGCAGGGCAGATTTAGATTGGACATTATGATGAAGTTCTTTACTATGAGGGTGGTGAGGCACTGAAGCGAGTGGCCCAGAGAGGTTGTGGACACCTCATCCTTGCAAGTATTTTGACCCAGACTGGATGAGGCTTCCAGCAACCTGGTCTAGTGGGAGGTGTCCCTAACCATGGCAGGGGGGTTGGAAGTAGATGATTTCTAAGGTACCTTCCAGCTCAAACCATTCTATGTCTTTCATTCACATTGTCTACTCCTGTTGCTCATGAGATGTGGTGGATTTAGAAAATTAAATACTTAGTCAAATGATATAAATGTTGATGTGACAAATCTTGAATGAGAGGAGCTGTGTCACTTTTGGGGACTGAAGAGAGTTGTGGCTAATTTCTTAATGGTTCTCTGATTGTTTGTTTTTCTTTTTTAAATCTATTTTGTATTTTCTAATCTCTGAGCAGCATTTCCACCCTGTTGAAGAACTCTGTTGTGTATGTTTTGCCAAGCACAACAGGGCTTCAGCCTTTGTTGCTGCATTTCCTGAGCCCAGGGCTCCCTGCAAAGGGACAAGGAGGGCAGAAGGCTGTGGGTGGGATGCAGGAAGCAATGGGTGTCAGCTCTGTTTGCTGCCATCAGGCCATCCTAATTACAGCTACGTTGGGCACACTTAGAAAGGTGCAAAAGAACTGACGTGCAAAAATGTGTGCAAACCAAGGTGGTTTGGGAATGTTTATCCAGTTGGAGACTCTAGGAACTATAACCCTTTTTGATCTTAGGTATGTAAAAATGAATACATAGTATATGAAAGGAGAAAATTAATTCTGTGATACAGGAAGACAGGCTGAGAGAGTTGGGGTTGTTCAGTTTGAAGAAGAGAAGGCTCTGAGGAGACCTTATTGTGGCATTCCAGTATCTTAAGGGGCTACAAGAAAGCTGGGGAGGGACTTTTTAGGGTGTCAGGTAATGATAGGACTAGGGGGAATGGATCCAAGCTAGAGGAGGGGAGAGTTAGATTAGATACTGGGAAGAAGTTCTTCACTGTGAGGATGGTGAGAGACTGGAACAGGTTGCCCAGAGAGGTGGTGGAAGCTTCATCCCTGGAAGTTTTTATGGCCAAGCTGGATGTGGCTCTGGGCAACCTGATCTAGTGGAAAGTGTCCCTGCCCATGGCAGGGGGGGTTGGAACTAGATGACCCTTGAGGTCCCTTCCAACCCTGACAATTCTATGATTCTATATTGTGCTAAACACATGCCTGAAAGTTTGGAATTTTTAAACTGAGAAGTTCCCCTTGTTGGTTTAAATTTATGTTTACCTGGGGCAAGTTGCAAAGTTTGGCTTCAAAGTGCCAACATGCACCATGCTTCCTGTCATGAAAGCTGTCAAGTGTTTGATGAGTCAGATTATTATCTTTCATTTGCAGTTGTATCCCAAGTCTAATCAGAGGAAGATCTGGGTGTAGAATTTAAAAAAAAATATAAATACTGTAAACATTTTCAAAGGCAGGAAAAGTATGAATCATGCTCCTGTTTATAACTTGAAAGTTGGAATTTAGCATGGATTTGTACCTCTCATTGTTACTGGATGCCTCTTTGTGTACTGTGGGAGAGAGATCAGTGCTTCAAAACTGCTTTGGGCTTTTTGGAGTTAATTGATAGAAGTTTTTAAGGGTCTGTGACAGATTTTATAGGAGCATTACATAAATTGAGTTCATTCACAGAGTCTGGAAGAATTCTGTGCTGGAAGTACAATGTTTTGTCTTGGCTTTCTTGAAAGAAAAATAAGTGTTGATTTTCCTGACTTTTCTAACTTTTCCAGTGTTCCCTTGTTCCCTGTTCTTAACTGTGTTTCATTTACCATGCTGCCTGCCTCACTGGCAGGAGGTCACCTCACAGTTTCCACCTTAAAACCTTACAGCACAATTTTAGCTCCCACTAATAATTTCTAAAGGAAATGAAAACCCAACCAACCAACCAAGCAAACAAACAAAACCCCAACTAAACAAAAAAAAATCCCCACCAAAAAACCCACCCCACAACAAACCCAGCTTCTAAAAACAAACAAACACAAGCCAACAAAGAACCACCAAACCAAACCAACCAACAAACCAAAAAACAACCACCCAAAACAAACGTAAGACAATATTTTTTGTCAAGCTTGCCTTTTTTTTTTTTTTTTTTCCTTTTGGAGATTACAATTTTATTTAAGGTGTTTTAGGAAACACCTTGACTTTTAATTCAACCTTCAACAGAGGAGTATGATAACTGCTTTCACATTTCCCATTCACAGTACTGGAATGTCTTATGTTAAGGTAGAATCTTTAATTTTTTTCATTTTAGTTTGGTTTCTCTCTTTTCAAAGTATGTTGTATTTCTTGCAGGTAAAAAGAAATATGTTGCTGTTCAAAAAGGAATTCTGCATCCTGGGTTTTTGTCATATTAGTTAGATTTTTTTTTTTTTTAATTGCTTGAAGGTCAGAATTTCCCTTGAGATGGATCTTCCATTTGCTGTTAACCTCTCTCTTCCTTTATGCACAATCACAGAACATCAGGGGTTAGAAGGGATCTCTGGAGATCACCTAGTCCAACCCCCCTGCCAGGGCATGTTCACCTAGATTGGGTTGCACAGGAACACATCCAGGTTGGCTTTGAAAGTATCCAGAGAAGGAGACTCCACAACCTCTTTGGGCAACCTGTTCCAGTGCTTCGGCACTCTCAAAGTAAAGAAGTTTTTCCTTAAGTTCAAGTGCTTGCTCTCCTTTTCTTCTGCCAAGCATAAACCACTTCACTTTCAAAGCTCTGCAATCCATTCCCACTCCACCCATTATCAACTATGTACTATGGAAATGTTGACTCTTCTTTCACTAACAATTCAAACATTTACCTTTTGAGGGTTGTATTTTCTAATGACCATCTCCAGCGCTTTTTGCTGCGCTGCCCTGCGTGCAGCGAAGACTTTGCTTGTTGTTCCTACCTTAAAACTTCCCTTTGGTTTCATCTCTGCAAAATTCCATGGTAACACGACAGGTATGTGATAAACCTAATCCTCCTGCTGGTGTGTTGTTTGGTGCTTGCTTGCATTTCACCTGTTATTCCCTCTGTAATTATCCACTCTGTTTTATACCTCACTTCAAACTGCTGTGGGCAGCTGCCACTTTTCTGCTGTGTTTATACTTGGTTTCTCAAAGATGTAAGTAACTTCTGCATGTAAAGCCTGACTCTGAAACTAACATCAGCTGTAAATTCAATCCATGCAAACCTGTAGTATTTTATAACATCTGTAGGCTACTTACTACTGAAGTGTAGATTAATAGCAAATTTATTTGGGGGTAAGCTGCTAGGTGCCTTAATTTAAAATAAGCAACCACCATCACCTTGTATTGTGCTGCTCTTACAATGATATCCTTCAGTGTGGTCTGTGGAAACACAAGCAGGGTTTATGGAGTATTTTTACTAAACAGTCGACCGGTTTTAATTTAGGGTCTTAAATCATAATTGGTTTTCAATTTTCTGCTCTGCCTCACCAAAGCATAATGAGGGCATACCTGAGGCTATAAAAAGCAGATGTCATTTCAGTCTTCCAGGACTGTGTGATCACTTTGGACAGCTTAAGTTAGTATCATAGACATATAGTTATCAGGGAACTCATAGGATCCCATAGGATTTGGGAATGGATTGCACCTTCATTTCACAGACTTTCAAAATGCTGAAAATATTGATGGAACTTTCTTCAGGAACTTCCAGGAGACCATTTCTAACTGACAAAACGATGCATTCAATTTCCCCCCCACCCCCTGCCCCCAGTCATGTTTAATGAGACAGGTACTGCTTGCACTTGATCATTTTTAATTGGAAGAGCAGCAAACAGACCTGGAGGAAAGCTAGATGGTGTAGTTTGTGCCAGCTCTTAGAGACATCACTCCTTTTCCTTTCTCCCTGAGACAAAACCTCTTGAACCAGGATATTCAGTGGGAACTGAACTGTATGTAAGATACAAGTGGAGCTTTACAGTATTTGTTTCTTTAAACAGGTTAAAATTCTGTGTAAAGCTGTTCAAAAGTCTAGTAATGGAAATTACATATATTTCCAAGATCAATAATTTCACAGAAATTAATTGTCACAGTCCAAGACACCCATTTTAGGATGTTGGGGAGTGACAGGACTAGGGGGCATGGAGCAAAACTGGAAGTGGGTAGATTCAGATTGGATGTTAGGAAAAAGTTCTTCACCATGAGGGTGGTGAGAGACTGGAACAGGTTGCCCAGGGAGGTGGTAGAAGCCTCATCCCTGGAAGTTTTTATGGCCAAGCTGGATGGGGCTCTGAGCAACCTGCTCTAGTGTGAGATGTCCCTGCCCATGGCAGCGGGTGTGGAACTGGATGATCCTTGAGGTCCCTTCCAACCCTGACAATTCTGTTTGATCTCTGGTTATCAAATGCAAAAATCTGTAATGTCCATCTCGTTAATTCCTCATTTTGGGTTAAGTTTTCATAACCAAACTCAGGGTCCAGTTCTCTGTCTCCTGAACTATTTTTCCTATTATAAAGCAAATCAAATACCAAGATGTGAGGTTGTTGATACCCTTCTGCTCAGGTGTCATAGTATGAATGTGCAGGACAGCTGAGGGGCTGCTTGTGTTCTGGGTACTGATGTGGATGCCTGCTTTAGGGTCACTGAATCATGAAATGAACATGTTCTACTAAAGAAATTCATCCTGCCTACTCTGTTTTCTTGAGTGTCTCCTTTTGCGTCTTACCATCACAGAATATTCCATGTGTGTGTGTGCTGTGGTGTGTATATAAATACAAGTATGCAAAAAACACACTCTGGAATATTTAGCTAGGTTTCTTGAGGAATCTGAGTATAGCAAACTACAAGTGATGATAGTCTTATTTAGTAAGAAATTAATGAATGGAAGTTTTGGTGAGGTCTGGGAGAATACAGAGAGTTTGAAAGTAGAGTGTAGATAAGTACCAGGATATGTATTCCCTATGTTGAACTCTGGAGCTGAAGCTAATGACAACTTGATGTTAAAGAGAAAGGAAGAGTTTTTTTTATGGGTTTTGATGCCTTCCTGTTTTTAACAAAAAAGTCTTCCTAAGTCAAACATAAGAATTGCTGCTTGAGTTGTAAGGAAAGCCACATTTCCTTGGGACTGCTAACCTTTTATTTTTCATGTAATAGTTTTCTGCTTCACTAGTCTTTGCCACAGATGGGGAAAAACACACCTTCTCCAACTGTATGTTTAATTGTATTCCATTTTTGAGTCAGAAGGGGTATGTTACAGAGAAGCTGTCAGTTTGAGCAAACTAAATATACTCAGATGACTGAAGCCAGTACTGTGAACATGAACCACTGGTGAAAATAAGAAAGGAGATACCTTGAAGCTTTACAGTACTCAAGAAGTGTCAGATTATGATAATTGGAAAGGGATGGCAATACTTATTCCACCAGTACAGGCACAAGTATTATGTTTCACCCAAGATGGGCTCTCCAGGTGTTGAGCAGATCCTGATGTTTGCACTTTCATTGTTCAATTTCATCATTTTTGGAACAGCCATCCAACTTGTTTTGTAGAATCCCAGGTATTTCCCTTCATAAAGATTTAGACAGATGAGACTAAACCAAAATGTTTGTCTTTCCATCTTTAAAATAGTTTAATCTACTTTGCTGAGCATTACAAAACCTTTCGTACTGTATTCTAAAAGCTCTTTTACCACTTGTAAAGGACTGTAAGGACAACTGTCATTGACTGTTAGGAATTCTTGACTATGGTGAACATGTGTTTTGATGATAGGGACCATCAAGATTAGTAGAAAGATAAGAAGTATGTTCCCATTAGTTCTGTTTTGTTGTATCCATCTTGGCAAAGCAACATGGGATGCTTCTAGATCTCCACACTCTAAGGAAGAGTCTGAAGGACTGGGTCACTGTTCAGGGAATCTGCTTTAATAACATGAAGAAGTTTGACAAGTCTTGCCTTGTGGGTATGACTGCTAGAATATCTGTCCTGGGTTGAAATTTCTGAAAGAGAACAGAATTTTTTTCTTTTCCTATGTTGTGTGTTTGAAAAGAAGACATTCTGTTAGCAGTCAGTGCTGTGGAAACTCATACCACTTAGCTTCTGAAAAGTATACACTGTGAGCAAAAATACCCTGCACTCTGCTTTAAAGATAATATTTCTATTTTCTACTGAGGGAGTAATGTGTAGGAACATCATTTGAGCTTGAGAATGTCAGTACAAATGATGTGCATTGTCTAAGTCCCACCTAAGCTTTCCTCGTTTGAAATGTTAAGACTTTAGAGAGCTCCTCTGCACAAGGATAAATTTAGCTCCAAGAGCAGTGTAAAACAGACTTGTTGATTGGTGTGGGAGTGATTGCTGTGAATTGGAGGCTATGAAGGTGCTGTGTGATGGTTTTAAAGACTCTTTAATTTTTCCTGGTTATTGTTGGTGTGGGAGGGGAATCTTAGCTCTCACACTGTAACAACGCTGTCATTTCTGCAAAGGGAGGCAAAACCTGGAACAGGTTTTGAGAAGGTCTGTGGATATGTCCAAAACTCACATGGGGCTCTCTTCTATCATGAATGACAACTTTGCTTTTTTTATTGTAAATGACTGTTCTTTAATTGCATCTTCAGCTATAATTTTGTGACTGTTTTGTGTAAACAGTTCAAAACTGGACTGATAAAATCAGCAGTAAAACTTCTTGCTATTTAAATACTGCCTCAGCTGTTTTCATAGCTTGATCAGAACAGTCCAGGCTTTAAAAATGCTTAAATTTATGTGCAAAAATAACAATCCCTTTCTTTTGGTCATGGAGGTGTTCTCCAGGTCACTCTCTGAGTGTATGGGGTCATTTCCATTTCCATGTGATGTGAAAATAATAAAATCACCCTCAAAAGGCTGTTTTCTAAAGAAAGAGCAGCATTGCACCTGTAGAAATACATTTGCTGTACTTAGTTCTTACATTCTGCCTGCTGGTACTGAAATAGGGGAGATGCTGGGAAGTCTCTTCTACCATCGGAGTCATCCAGGCACTGTAGCAGACAGGTTTGGGTTAATGAGGTGACAAAACACTAAGTGGAAGTGGAGGCTTCCAGTCCTTCCCCAGCCCTCTCTGACAGTGAGCATATGCGTTGCTGTCAACATCTAATGGTGACCAGCATGGAGAGGCCAAGCATGGTTACTTTTGCTCTGCTCTGCAGGCACCTATTTATTATCAGTTCCAGTCAATTCCTGCCGCCGCTGGAAAAGAGGTGCAACGATCATCATTTTTTTGCTTGCATCGCAAAAGGTGAGCTTGGATTTCACCCTTCATGTCTCACTGAAGTCTAGAAAAATCATCTGCAGTTGGCCAAAAACACTTGAGAAGAATGTTGTGATCTACAGCTGTGATCTTTATCTTTCCCGTTTCCATAGGGTTATCTCTGTAAAAACTGCATGCATTGGGGGGACGGCAGAATATCCATGTGCTGGGTAAGCCTGTGCTGGTCATTCCTGAACAAGGTGCCAGAAATCCCCCTTGGCTGTCTCACCGTGTAATTGCAAAGTTCTTTTCGACGAAAACAATCAGGCTCGCCCCCGTCCATGCAAGCTGCAGAGCAGCACATGGAACTCAGTCCAAGTATGTACTGTATGTGGCTGCTATGGTGATTAAAATACATAACTAAAATAGATAAATGTGGACCGCATTAGAAATTCATTACTGGCACTGTCTCAGATCACAGGCGGCTCCAGCGCGCTGTCAGCCCTGTTCCCTTACTCCGAGCCGGCCCTCCTGGACCGGCAGCGTGAGCCCCTCGAGGGGCTGGGCTTACGCAATGGCCCCGTCCTACCTTGTCAGCTACCAAATTCAACGCAAAAAAAAGGGTAAACAAAGGGGTTTTGTACATGTCCTATAGTCCAGCCAGGATTAGTGGCCCGACGCGATTTAGAGACGCGACGAGCTTAGCGTTAACTTGCCTGAGGTTAATGAGGGAGGACGTGGGGCAATGTGTGGAGGCTCCGGTGCGGGACGCGGCGCAGGGGATCATGAGAAGCAGGTTCTGCTTACCTGGGTCAGTGCTCAGTCTCGTGTACCCCGGGGGTTCGGCTGCCTTAAGATGTGGATCCTGCCGAGCTCAGGCGCTGGCTTGCAGTCCTTCCCGCAGCTTCAGAGGTCCCCTCTGCTGTGGTGGACATCCTAGCCTGTACGTGGGCTCTGGCTGAATCAGTTTCCTGCTTTTCTCTCCCCTCTCACCTTTTACCGTTCTCCGACCGTAAAATCCATCCCTTTCCCGAATTGTAGAACGATGCACTTGTCTGATGAAGTTTTTTTCCAGGAGGGAGTCAGATTCCAAACAAGCTTTTCATTTCCTTCACGCTGGGGGCAGAGCGAAGGCAGGGAGGCGAAAGCAAAGCACTCGCTTCCTTTAAATCCCCACCAGCGTCTTCCCAGGGCTGGAAGCGAAGTAGCTTGTCATGGTGATCTTCAGAGTTTAACTTTAGGGGGGGAGGGAGAAAGTGGAAAGCAAACTGAATGCTGTAGTGGAGATTTCTCTCTTCCCCCACTGGGCCCCTTGCCGACTGTTTTTATTGATTTCAATCACTGGAGGCTAGCTGGCTCTCAGAAGAAACACTGTGTAATGTGTTCTTTCCTGGCTTTCATTAAAGAAACTCAATGCAGTGCGGTCACGCTGCCGAGCTCGCCTGGCAACCTGCCTACACCCTGTGGTACCTCTTTCATTGGAGGAGATCGAGCTCGTGGTTTGGGGTTGTTTTATTTATTTTTTTTTTTATTCTTTTATTTATTTATTTAAAATAATTATCCAGCAAGGATTTCAAAACAGCCTGTGCTCTGCTTCTACCTCCTCTGGCAGTTCGAAGCCTTTTTAAGCTCCTGCAGACTTGGTCAGCACCCCTAATAGGGTCGACAACTTTGGTGGCGATGTTAATGCCGAGTGCTTCGACAGTCTCGTGGCTCCTTCTATTAAAATTCCTCTCTGTGTTTCTGGGTTGGGGTTAAAAGGACTGTGTGTAAGCCACAGGGATGTGGATACAAATTATTTCCAAGAGGGTCCCCCCCTCCCTATTTTTTTTTGTTTTGTTTTATTTTAATTCCATCTTCTGATTGGTTCACATGGTTTAATTAAGAGTTAGAGTGTGAGCAAAATCCTTCAACAAGTATGTGAAATTCCCTGGCAGTGCTGGAGTTGCAAATGAAGCAAAACTGCATTCCCCAAGCCTGCAGTTGTGGTGGTGTCTTAAATATTTCTGTTGTATTCAGGACTGTGATACTGGTGGAGAAAAAGGAGAAATAAAATGTGGTACTAATTTCTGCCTTAGAAGTGAAACTGCTGTAGTACATATTTTATAGGGGCAAACAATCTATAAAGGGGAGCTCAACAAGCTTAGGTTCTGTAAATGGTTATTGTGCTGTGTGCCTATAAATGCTTTCATTTAGTTTAGTAAATTGTTCAATTTCTTCTTATTCAGCAGCTCCTAATGATAACACTTTATGTGCTCCTCAGAATTAGCTGTAAATATGTGAAACAGATCTGTGTAAAGATCACATAGTTGTAAATTAAGCCTGGTTTCCAGCTAATAAAGGTGCATGTATTCTAAATTACAGCTGCTAATTTAGGGTGCTACCTGATCACTTGTGCTTGTGAGATACTATAGCTCAGTACACAAGGACTCTGTTTTAAAGAAAGAGAACAACACTTAAACCACTAAAAGAATCCTTTCCTGGATCAGAAAGATAAAAAGCTTGTTCTCATTTAAATCTGGCTTCCTGCAGAACTTATTTTGAGGCTTTTCTGCCTGGGTTGAGTCTACAGAAATCTTTCCAAATCAGCTTAATGTAAGTTATTCCCAATGTTTTTGTGGCGAGGAGTTGAGATCCTAAACCACCTAGGTTTTGTGAAAAACTACTTTTGAGCAATGCCTGATTTTAAACAAATCTTCCTCTGGTTAAAGCTAGAGACATGATGTAAGGAGGTATGCTTCTAGAAGTTGTACTTCTCATTCTGAATCTGCTTTCTGCATGTGGTGGAATTTCACATGCCCTTTCTGGTCATACTTCTTCTTTTTGTAAGAAATGATACAAAATAGTTATTCAAATTCAATATGGCCATGAACCATTTGATGCAAATCCTGTGGCTGTAGTTGTAGCACAGTTCTTTGGCCAGCCTCAGCTAGTAAATCATTTGTCAATCTTTCTTTTATGAACCTTGCATCTAAGGATTTGCCAGCCTTTCTTCTTTGTAGGTTTTGAACTGTGTTTATAGATGCTGCTTTTTGTTTTTAAGCTGGCACATGGCCAGTTGTTTATCTGGGATCCTATGCATTGTGTAAGACTGAAACACGACATTGTGCATGCAGATATCATATGCATGGGGTATTTTTAGGGCAAAAGGCTATTTGTAAGCAGAAGCCATTATGTGACAGGTTGGTAGCTCCTCGTCAACTCTTGGTCAGTGAACAAAGCCCCTTTTGACATCTCTCTGTATTAACAGTTATGAAATAACGTGAGCTTAATGAACAAACATGGTGGTACAATGCTCCTACTATGAAACAAGCCATACCATACATTTCCCTGTCTTTTTCTTTTTTTTTACTTCAGAAATTGGACACATTTTTAATATGTTTGTCCCTGTTAATCAATTAATAATTCAGGCCTCTGAATTTCTGATGCTGCTTGCCTTGCTGTTTTACAAGCTTCTGTTGCTGTGCTGGTAGAAAAGGATAAAAGTCTGCTGGGTTTTGGAGGAGCTGGATTCACTGATACTAATAAATAGCAAATTTGGTGTTGTGGCTGGTCTGTGGTTACTGCTATAGGTTTGGCAGCAAGGCTGAATCCCTGAACAGGCAGAAAGTTTAGACCTACACAGGCAAATCCTAGAGGCAGATTTGTAATAAATGAGTATTCAGTTCATTGCAGTAATTCTTCAGTGTTTCTGACTCTGTCAACATTATTCTGTGCTGGCAACAACTAGGGATGCAAATGTAGGAGTCTTTGAAACAGTGATGAGGGTGGAGGAGGAACAGAAGCCTTTAGAAGACGTCTTCAGTTCTACTCAAGTATGAGGCAGTCAAGGACCTTTGGGTAACTATAAATCTGGAAGCAAATTAAAAAATGCACTTACTGCTCTGCTGAAACACAATGCAATTAGTGTCCTGTTAATGCCATCTCAGTACTGGTTGCCCAGTTATTATGGTTCATAGTCCCCTGGCAGTAGAAGCTTTTACACAGATGCAGTGTCTGAAAAAGCTACGGCTGTTGGGGTTTGTCACGCTTTCTGCAGAAAAAAGGCTCAGATATCTTCAAGAAATCCTGTCTGGGGCACATCTTTCTGCCAGTTTTTCTTGCAGTTGTGGTTGATTTTCTCTATTCTGGCTTGCCTAGCAGGACTGCTTTACAGCATGAAGTACTTTGCTTCCATTGCAGATGGCTCCCCGTTTGTGATGGGTAAGCTCATTTCTAAAGATCACCTACAGAATGGTTTAAATTTGTGCAGTATTTCCAGATTACAAAGAATAATGGGGAACTTCAGATGGTATCTAAAACTGCCACAGCTGAAGCCTCCAAATATTTTGAGTCAGACATCTTAGACTATTTACAGTATATCACTGTGTTGATGTGCAAGTCAGGAATTTGGAGCCAGGCATTGATGAAAGGCACAGCATTGGCAGTCACAGCGCTTTGCGTGCAGATGGGCATGGTATAATCTGAATTTTGGGAATTTGTTTTCAGATGTCTGAGCTCACAGCTCCACAGCCCTTTGCACAGATCACATGGATTTTTATGTGTGCAAGTGCTAAAGATTTGGGGGTCTTGTCTTTTGCTCAAAAATAATGCCTTCCAGTGGCAACATCCCTTTTAGCACCTTTTCAGGCCTTCTGGAAAGTTTCCAAGTGGAAGACTCCCACCTCCTTAATCACGAGAAAACACTGGCTGTCCTCTGAATGTCATTCATTCAAGTGCACTGACCTAGCCTGACCTTGTTTAGATTGAGATCTAATGAGCCCACAATCCAAGGTGGTGTGGTAGCTCTCAGCAGGCTTTGCAAATAAGCAAGTGTTGTGTTTTTCTGGATGCACATGGTTTAAATTTATCACATCAATAAACAAGTGTCTCGCAGGCACCAGTATGGACTTTACAATGTTGTAGTTAAGACTAAATTGTGGCACTACAAATTGTGGTGTCACTTTATAAATATAGGAGGAGACAACGTGGAAAATTTATGACCTCAAAACAATGAAGTCCTGTTAGTTAGGGGTTTGGTTGGTTGGTTGTTTTGGTTTTTTTTTTTAATTTAAATAGTGACATAATACTAAAACTCCTGAATGGCTCCCAGACTTTGGACACAGCTTTCAGTAAAATGGTCACAGCAATGGCTCAGGAAAAGTGAAATTTAAAAACCAAGGCTGTTGATTTAAAGGAAAGCAAGATGCATCAGCAGAGTATCATAACAGAGCCCATCCATGTCAAAATAAATACAGCTAGACTTTGCATTCCAGTCAAAGGTTTGGCTTTGTTTTCTTGTGAGGCCTAGGTTTTGGGAAAGGTTTGGTGTAGTTGTGTTGCTTTCTTTCAAATGGTGATAAAAGTAACCCTCAGCCTCAGCAGCAGTGATACCCCCAAATGTAGGAATTTTTATGAACCATGTAAAACTAGAGGCTTTTCAAATGAAAAACTAGTCAAGGCCAGATTGTGGTACATACTACTAGGTTATCCAAGTTGAGGTGGATGGGTAAAATAACCAAAAAAGTTGTTTGTGCTGTACAGTTGTGAGTGCTTCCACAGTATGCGTGCCGGGAGTCCCAGGCAGGAGCTGGACGAATCCCATTTTCCTTGGATGATGCTGTGGGCTAACAGAAGGTACCTCCAGCTGTAAATCCTAACTCTTTCATGCTCAGGACAGCCACAGCCCTGCAGGGAGAACAGTGCTTGTGTTTCAGACAGCCCACGGTGCATCGATTGTGATGCTGGAAACAAACGTCGTCTGGGGCTCGGTATTTACGTTGAGACCTACAGGGAGGGAGCAACTTGTTTTGTTTTTAATGGAGCGGTCAGAGAGAGGGATAAAAAGCTTTTTGATGATGCAAGGAATGTGGGGAGGGGGAAGGGAAGGTACAGAGATGTGCATTTACTGTAAGTATGAAGAAGCTTTATCAGACCAGCTCTAATGATGTGCCACAGTCACTTTTATTTGAAAGCTTCGTAGCTCACAGAAAAGTAAACAAATTCATTACATTATTTTTCAAAGAAGATTAACTGTAGTGTGTCGTCTGTTGGACAGCTGCTGGAGTAATCTTTTACAAACACTTTATAAATGACCACCCTCAGTGTTTTCCTGGGTTTTGTGTGGCTGGGTTGTTATTTTAGTAAGTACCAGGGTGGCTTTTCAAATGAAAATGTTGTTTCCTGTGTAACAGTTATGTACCTACCTTCACCCTAAATATTGCTTTATTCTCAGCATGAGTTACAAAATGTCTTCTACACAAACGCTTTTTTGCTTGCTTTTTTGCACATTGGCACACCAATGCTGGCTTTTCCATAAAAGTAGCTAAAAAGTTTAAAAAACCAAACCAAAACCAAACAAAATCCAAACAAATCCTCTTTACTGTCTCATTTCTGTTTGTTCTGATTTCTGCCTTCTTGCTTTTTTCTTGGTCTTTGGAAATAGCAAGTTGAAAAGATGAGCTTGAGTAAATTTAGATGATACATGAATTGACACTGAACAAATGTTTAGTCTTTAGCAGGTGTCTAAAAGCAAATAAGATTGTGTCCGGGTATTGTCTTGTTTAACCATCTTTTGCTTGTGTGTCAGCAGAAATAATGTTATTTAGCACCATGTCTCAATTTTCTTTGGAAAGCACTCAACTAACACAAACTGATACAACATTAAGGATTTGCCAGTTTATAAAGTGAGCTTTACAAAAATCTGTCCATAAAGCAGTTGATCTTCTTATGGACTCAGATTTCAGTTATGGGTTCCTCAAACGGGTAAGGAGGGAGCGAGTAAGTGGGAAGGAGGAAGAACATTTTCTTTTGCATCCAGTTTGGCCTCCAGTCATTGCTGATGCTCTAGCATTTCACAGAAGAGATGGATTGTGTTGTCCCAAGTCCTTCCTGCTTCCCATGGTTCATAGGTGTTTGGATACCCAAGGTATCCAAAGTTGAGGTTCTGTAATATTTCTCTTAGGGAAATATTGAGGACGGCATTGAATAAGCAGACCCAATTTTTTTTTTTTTTTTGGTGTGCTTCTAGTTGATGCTTAACAATTCAGTGAGACTGTTGCCTGGAAAGATATGAATGAATATTTCTCAGCCATCTGGAAGTCCCTGGAGTCAGTCTCACTTTGCTATGGAAGGGTGTTTTATTTCCGCACTGTGATCTCATACTGGATTTTCCCTGATAAAAACAGGGTTATCTATTTAACCCTCTTCATCTGCATGTGAAATAGCAAATTTTCATTTGGAGTATGCTCATGTGTATATTTGTAGTGATGTGATTAGAGATGTGAATGATTAACTGTTCTGTCTGCAAGCCTGAAGAAACTTCAACCTTTATGAGATGTATGTTTATTGAAGATTGTGTGTATGTTTACCCAAGATTGCTAAAGGATCTCTGAGTGGTCTTGGATGAAGATGGCAGTTATCACATGTCCTTTGGCATACTGCAGGTGAAGTCCCTGTGTGGCAGACAGAGGTTTCTCAGTCCAGGGAAGTGTGAGGTTGCACAACAAACAGCCCCAGAGAGTTAGGATCTTAGGGAAATCCCACTTCTCCCACTTAAACCTGTGTATGCTAAAATAAATCCATACCCTCCCTCCACTATGAAACAGCCTCTGCTGTTCACATTCCCCCCTCAGGTTTGAGCGTGGAAGAACAAACAGCACAACAAATTTTCATGGTTTTGGTGTTAAACAGCTAGAAGGTGCTTAGATTACTGTGCTGCTGAGAACAGTAGAATCAACTCTAGAGGGCAGTTATACAGATCTCAGTGCAGAATTTACAGTTCTGTGACTTGAGCAGAGTAGAGGGGTGGTAGAAATAGTGAGTTATGAAGATTGCTGCATATTTTGTTCACTCTCCTATAGAAGTATAAACACTGTATTTAAATGTTGATTATTTCAGGCAACGGAAGAAGAGGAAGAGCTTACAGCAGAGGAAAGGAGGAAACTGGAGAGAAAATTAAAAAAAGAGCGCAAGAAGAAGGAAAAGCAGCTGCTGAGGGAAGCTGGAATCTCTACTAAAAAGGTGGAACCCAAAAAACCCTCAGCATCTGAGCTGGCTCTGGCCTATTTAACCAGGTGAGAACAGTAAAACCACTGCAGGTGCTCCCCACAGCTGTAAACAGTGCCAGAAATGCAGAACAAGCTGAACCACCTAATAACACATTAAAGGAAATTGCTGCAGTTAATTGCTAAGTTAATGTTTCATCTCAGTTGACACCCAGCATACAGTTGATCACCTCAGTGTATTTATATCACAGGAACAACTGAGAGATGGTAAGTATGGTGCCAACATTTTATAGAAAGACAGCTCCTGTCCTGAAGATCTTGCAGTTGAGATATAAATCTCCCTGGGTGCTCTCATTACAAGGATGAAAGGCACGTTGCAGAGAAGATTGCATTGAGGAAATTAGTTTTGTTTTCTTGAGTGCCCTGTTCTAAGCAAAGGGATTCCAGTTGTTCTCTTTAGGAAAGCAAATTGCACAAAGTGGTTGAACATTATGGAATCTGAATTTAACCACCTGCACGATGATGTTTGGGTGTTTGTAAATTAAGATGGGATTATGCTGCTGTTTCAAAGTCAATAGTGCACAATGCCTTATTTTTGCATACCAAAGGATGCTGCAAGTATAGCAGCTGACTTCAGATCAGAAGCCATTACTTTCACAGTATCAGAGTACATTAGAGGTTGGAAGAGACCTCCAGAGATCATCAAGTCCAACCCCCCCTGCCAAAGCAGGATCACCCAGGATCTGCACAGGAATGCATCCAGGTGGGTTTTGAATGTCTCCAGAGAAGAAGACTCCACAGCTCCCCTGGGGATCCTGTTCCAGGGCTCTGTCACCCTCACTGTAAAGAAGTTTCTCCTCATGTTGAGGTGAAATCTTCTATGTTGAAGCTTCTACCTGTTGTTTCTTGTCTGATTACTGCACACCACACAAAAGAGCCTGGCCCCCTCCACTTGACACCCACCGAGATCCCCTCTCCAGACTTAACAGCCCCAGGTCTCTCAGTCTCTCTTCATAGGGGAGGTGCTCAAGTCCCCTAACCATCCTTGTGGCTCTCCATTGGATTCTCTCCAGCAGGTCTCTCTCTCTCTCTCTTGAACTGGGGAGCCCAAAGCTTCATCTAGTTAGCAGACTTATTTAAAGTTCCAACCTAAAGCAGAGTCTATAGCTAAGGAAGAAGAAGTACAGCAAAGCATTCATAGCACCCTGCAGACAGTAAGGTCATGTATAAACAGGATGATAATGTTTATTTTCTTTCCAAACTGCAAAATATACCCTGTGTGTAAGACCTCCAGAAGACTGGTGTGTTACAAATAGTGGGTTACCACGTGGAATCCTTCCAGGGTTGCATCTCTGGCCGTGCTCAAAACTGAAGCATCCAGACTGTCTGAATTGCTACTTACCACTCTCAGTGGGGAGGGAGGGAGGAAATTAATTGCATTCCAGGCAGAGGGACATGTGCATTTTTGTTACATAACCCTCAGCATGCAGCGATAGCAAAATGACAATAATATTTTTGATCTGGAAAACAGCTGGAGTAGTTCACCGCTGGTTTGAACTGCAAAGGGATTGACAGTTTGCTTTGAACCATCTGCTCAGACTGCACTCTGGTATGTGTGCTAGGAAGTGGTGAATCTCTAGATAATGCCTTTCAGGTTTGGAAAACAAAGGAACAAGCGGTGGGGTTTTGCTTCATATTCTACTGTTATCCCCTGGGGAGTTTTGCCTTGTTAGGTGAGAGAACATGAAACTGTAGTTGAACTAATGTTTGAACCAGTTTAACTCTAGAATTTCACTTAACCTGTATCAGATTACCTTGGAATAGTAAACTAGCTGTGTCATTTGGTCTTGCAACACACAAAGTCCAAGGGCTGTATGTACAGCAGTAGGTTGTGAGGGACAATTTGCATTTGCATAGAATCAGAGAATTGTCAGGGTTGGAAGGGACCTCAAGAATCATCCAGTTCCAACCCCCCCTGCCTTGGGCTGGGACACCTCCCACTACATCAGATTGCCCAGAGCCACATCCAGCCTGGCCTTAAAAACCTCCAGGGATGAGGCTTCCACCACCTCCCTGGGCAACCTGTTCCAGTGTCTCACCACCCTCATGGTGAAAAACTTCTTCCTAACATCCAATCTGAATCTACCCTTTTTTTTTCCATCCCCCACACTCCTATCACTCCCCAACACCCTAAAAAGTCCCCCCCCCAGCTTTCTTGTAGACCCCCTTAAGATACTGGAAGAGCACTGGTTTCCTCAGAGCCTTCCCTTCTCCAGATTGAACAGCCCCAACTCTCTCAGTCTATCTCCATAGAGAGGAGCTCCAGCCCTTCTCTGGGCATGTTCCAGCATGCCCATATCTTTCCTGTAATAGGGGCTCCAGAACTGGACACCATACTCCAGGGGGGGTCTCACCCGGGTGGAGCAGAGAGGGAGAATCATCTCCCTTGACCTGCTGGCTATGCTTCTCCTGATGCAGCCCAGGATGTGATTTGCTTTCCATGCTGCACGTGCAGACTGATGGCTCATGTTGAGCTTCTCATCCACCAACACCCCCAAGTCCTTTTCTTCAGGGCTGCTCTCAAGCCAGTTGCTGCCCAGCCTATGTCGGTGTTTGGGATTGCCCCAGCCCAGATGCAGGACCTTGTGTTTAGTGTTGTTGAACCTCATGAGGTAGTCATGGGCCCGCTTCTCCAGCCTGTCAAGGTCCCCCTGGATGGCATCCCTTCCCTTCAGGGTGTCTGCTGCACCACCCAGCTTGGTGTCATCAGCAAACTTGCTGAGGGTGCACTCACTGCCACAGGCTTATCAGGGATAGCCACAAGATGCTGAACTGCCTAGCAAACAACCATAGAGAACATTGTGGCTGCAAATCTGCCAAGACCATCTTGTGTTGTTGTCAGTGACAGAAAAACAGCTTTGTCCTTTTGCACCTCAGCTGTTTTTTCAACCTAGCAAGACTGGAAAAAGAAATGGATTAAAAGTCATCAGAGAAGTAATCTATCAGGTGGAGAAGGGAAACTAAAGTTTGAGCTCTGGAAGTCTGTTGCAAAACTCCCAGGAGCATCAGTAGTTCAAGGATTTCAGTCTATTTTTTTTTGTAGGGCTACAGGCATGAAGAGTATGTAGGAGGAGAAGGTAATCTTATAGATGCAAGAGATTAACATAATTGGAATTAATCAAAAAAGTGCTATGGATTTCTTTTTTGCCCCACCTACAATAAAAAGCCTGACATGCCATAAGGGTTGCTAAGTGAAGTGGCATCTTAATTGCCTGATGACATGTGAATCTCCTGTAGGACAGGTGGAACTTGATGTACCATATGATAACTAAACCTCATTTTTCTTTGCTAGGAGCTAATTTGCAGCATGAGAGCACCACTGTACGTGACCTCAATGTATGAGAGTAAAATACTGAACGACTTTTAGTGAAATTTGGTTGATAACTTTAAAAGACAAATGTTAGGAAGCATTCAGTGAAAGATTTTTCTTTTTATTACACATCTAGACTTTTGATATGTGCCAGTGAAAACTCACTTTGTCAGTCATACATTTTTTTGAAGAGGTAGCAGTTCCCTCAGAGTGCAGAATCATCCTTTTTTTTTTTTTTTTTTTTTTTTTTGGGTAAGCAGAATTCATCACCAGGAGAATGAATTTCTGTTTCAAGCAATAAGGTCAGGGAGAAGTAGCAGAACTTCCCTTGCAGGAAATCAAATGTAGTTAATAAATGACTGTTTTGTGGGCGTCCTGTGCCTATAAAGCCCTGCTTCTGCAATAGCTTTGGGTGTTCCATTTAAAAACTAGGATGGAGGTAGGCAGCAGCCCACAGGCAGCACTCCTTTCTCTGCTGAAGTATGAGGTGGCTTGTGCAGCAACGTGCCTCGTTCTTTCAGTTGGGATGAGTTAATGAGGAGAGCACTGATGAGAAGCAAAGCAATGCAGCATGCGAGGAGCAGCACTGCTGATTGCATGCTGCACTTCCTGATGGCTGCAGGACCACTGCTGCAGCAGCTGAGCTGGCTTTAAAGTGATGCTTCTAGCAAAGGGCACTTGGCTGCCTTTGATAGCCCTGCTGGTGTGTGTCCATGCTGCTGGGAACTGCTGGGGGGTCTTCATAAACCACTGTGCTGTTGGGCGCAGTGTGCTGCAGGCTCCCCAGTTCTTCCTGTTTTCCAGTTTTGTTATTTGAGTCTAAAACCAAGCAGTCCTGGGTGCTTTGCCAGGTTCCAGAGAGGTCAAATAATCATAATTCTGGAGGACCATCCTAGCAACTGAGAGAAACTTCCTCCCCATGCATATAGGATGGCTGCATGCAACAGCAGCTGATGCCTACTAGTGAACTGCAGCCCCCAGCTAGACCTCAGGGTGCTGAAGTGACATTGATAGCCCAAGCTTTTCAGCAGCTTTCTCTTTTGAGTGAGACCAGGACAAGCATGCACCATGTTTTCCACTCCTGGTAGGGGAGAAACAGCCAAATGCCTCCTGGTTTTTGATTCTCTCACTTTCTGTTGGCCTGTGAGAATATGAAAGGAGGAGGGAAAAAAAAATGCCTTTGCTTCACCAATTTTTTATCTCACCTGAGATAAACTCAGGTGGTTTCCCACTGCAGTTCTGCCTATTGCAGCAATCGTGTGGAAACAGAAGAAACTGCTGCCATCAGATTCTCCAGCTTGCTAGGGGAGTGGAGAGGAAGATCTGGAGATATATCAAGGATTAAAAACAGGGAGCTAAAGGGAAAAAGAAAGCAGAAAGGTTACAAAACTATGAGATGGAAAAAAGAAAATACAGAATAACGAAAATAACCAGAGAGGTACTGAACCGAAGGTTAAAAAAAAAGTGTACAATTATTGCAAGGGAATAGGGAAAAGGAGGAGTGAGGAAGTGTTAATGGTTGAATAAACTGCACAAATATCTTCCTTTCAAGTCATGAAGCTTATTTTGTTTATGATGGTAAGTAATGGTTCAGGTTTAAAGCCAAGATTAGAATGTCTTTGCTCTGATTCTTGGAAAATGTGAGACAAAAATTCATCTTTTTCTGAGCTTAAAGTGCCTTGAAATGAAAAGATGTTGCAATTCATGAGAATGGTAATTAGACTTAATTATAACCTAACTGACCTTCTCTGGTGTTAAAATGTTGGCAGAACTTGTTTGTCTTGGCAAGCCACTCTCCTAGAAATTCTTCTGTGCTTGGCTTAGAGAGTTCATTGCTATATGGATCTGCACATATGTTTTTTTCCCATCACCCTTCAAAGGAGTAGACACAGATCTGAAAAGATGTCACTAAAAATATGTAGAATTATGAGATTGATATCATATGAGGAAGAATTTTTTTCACTGGGAGGGTGATGGAGTACTGGAACAAGCTGCCCAGGGGGGTTGTGGAGTCTCCCTCTCTGGAGATATTCAAGACCTGTCTGGATGTGTTCCTGTGTGATCTGGTAGAGGTGATCCTGCTCTGACAAGGGGTTTGGACTAGATGATCTTTCAAGGTCCCTTCTGGCCCCTAAGATTCTGTGATTCTGTGATCTGAAGTAGAAGTGATTGATAATATCATTATCTGGATATTGCTGTTGAATTACCTAAGCCTTGCAGTACTGTTCATCATGTTAAAATTTCAAATCATAAACTGCTGGACCACATTTCTTTCTGTAGTGATTTATGTTCTACTAAGAATATGTCACCAGCATATTTCCCAAGGCATTGCCTTTTCAGTTTTCTTTATAGATTTTACTTTCATCATCCCTACTTTAAATGTAGGTGAGATTCAGAGGATGTCAGAGATTTCTTTAAAGAAGAAAAGATGCTTTTAAGGAAAAGGCAAAGCAAGGGCATGTCGCAGAAACACAAAAGTGAGAGACAGAATTTCCCATGGAGTGGGGAAATAGTCTGACTCTGCAGAACACGAGGTGGTTTTTGCTGAGCACAGTGGCAGTGCTGCTGGAAGCAGAGTAGAACCCAGGGCAGTTGTTTATCTGCTGTGTTTGCAGAATGGAAACAGATCCCAGTCCTCACTCAAACTTTTATTACATGCAGTGCCAAACGTGGGAGGTTTTAAAGCTGAAAACGTTCTTCTTCCTTTCAAGGAATACAGAAATCTGAGGGGTGTTAACTGTGAGCATTTATTTTGATAGCTTTGTATTTTATAATGTATGTTATAGATATTACATAGCTATGATATAAATAAAAACAAGATGTGTGGAGTATATCAAGTTATTACTCCTAGTGTAGTAGAGGCCATCTGGAGAAGGGTGTTAATAGGTCTTCACTCAGTGTTAGCATCTAAGAAGGTTTTGATTTTTGAAAGAACCAAGAGGGGCTTGTGTTGGGCTGTAATGAAAACAGCAACATTTGAGATCCTGGTCAGTCAGCTGAGATGATGGTGGCCCTTCAGGAAATCACAAAAGCATTCATCCTACCACATTTATGACCAGGTGACTCTATTAGAAGAGCCTCTGTGCAAATGCTCACTCCCTGGCGTAGAAATGCCACACTCACTAATGTTGAAAAACAGTTTCTAAATTTAAAGTGCATTTAGTGGGCTTGTGTCAGACTGAGTTTACTTCTTTGACCCATAATGTTTGAAGCTGGTTTTCCTCTCACAGCTTAAGTATTTTTCTAGCTTCAGTCAGTGATGGCTTCTGATAATTCATTCTGAACTTAAGTAGTTCTCATTGCTTCTGGCCTTAATCTCTATTTATTTCAAACTTGGCACTGATGTTAATGTGTCACCATCAATGGCTTAAGCTTTTAGATATTAAGTGATGCACTAGAAATGTAAACATATAACATATACAGATTTTCTTTTTTTTTTTTTTCCCTCCCTCTGGAGGCAGACTCCTTGGGCTTGATAACAACTAACATTAGCATTTAATGTCATTGCTCCTTCCCCCACCCTCTGGGACAGAGAATGAGTTGTCTTCCTGACAGGGAGTTGCAGCCAATAAAAAAGCTCCTCAGTTATCTTGAATTTCATAAAATATTGGAGAGCTGCTCAAGTGATGAATCTCAATTATCCACTAGCAAAACCAGTACATGAACTTAAGAGAAACCATGGTAATTTGACACAGCAACATTGCTGAAGTCACATCAGCTACTGGGGCTTTAAGGTGTCTTGAAAGAAACTTTTTTCCTCAAAGATTAAGGGAATAGTGTTTTGCTTTAATAATCACAGGGCTGGTTTTCAAAGATTCTGGAGGCAAGCATTAACTCTGGGTATAATTAATCTATTCATGTATGCTTTTAGTCATTTTGTTACACTCATTAGCTCCATAAGAAGCCTCATGAACCCAGAGAGTCAGATACAGGATAAATTTGCATTTGGCATTGTTCTGCGGCTGTTTCATATGAACTTGGCCAGGCACTTGCTGCTATCTGATTTCAAACACTTGCACTCTTGCTACTACTGCAGAGATCAGTGAGTTTGGTTTAGCACTGCTCCAACTTTCTATATTACTTGACTTTCAATTCCTACCAGGGCCTGACCTGCCTCTGAGTGGGATTCTTCGCCTTGACCTAAATCAGCATGTCTGTAAAACTCAGGATTTTCCAACTGATGTTAATAGTTGGACAGATCTTCCTCATTTTGAAGGAATCCACTGTCTCTGTGCATGGCAGAGAAAAGTTGTCTTGTCTTATTAAGAGCTACCTTATCATTATCCTACACTCCCTGTGTAACTCCAGTACCCCATGGCATCTGATGAAGCTGCCTTGATTTGTTTGCAGTTTCCTAGCAGCCCAGGCATTACTCAGAAACTCTACAAAGCTCTCTGTTGCAATGCCCACACCTTTCCTATTTTTAGGGTGCTGGTATGCCAGCAGTTATTCTTGTGGGGGTAGGTGGAGAGGGCATGTTCACTCTACAGATTTGGTGCTGCTTAGGGCTATTCTGTAAATGTACTCAAGCATATTCTCTTCTGCAGAAGGCAGAACTTGCGGTCACGTCGCTGAAGCAGAAAAATTGTTCTGCTGTGTTGGACCTGTTGTTGAGCAAGGTTTTCATTGTATTGCCCCACATTCTGTAAATAACCTCTCCCCATCCTGGTGTTTACATCCTTCACATGGCTCTGTATCAGTTTTCTCAATCTCACTGCACCTTCACTGAAGGAGTATGTCCATAATCCTTCATCTGCAGCTGAGTCCTTCCAGACACTGATGTGCTCTGTTGCTCTTGGAACTCCTGTGTCTGTGATTGTTCTGGAAATGTGAGACCTGCTGCCTTTTTACCAGAGCCACCTTCCAGCTTTATGCAGAAGAGACTGAGAGTCTGTGATTCCTTCCTGCTCCCTGTCACTCTGCCTTTGGTTTATGAGCAACGACTCATCTTTGAGCCACAGTACGCTGACATTTGACATTTAATTTGCTGCACACTAAAAACCTTTGCTTTCCTCCCCCCAGACTATTGCTCAGTTTTGTGTTAATGGCAGTGTTGGCATGGACATGCCAACTGTAGCTGGTATAAATTCTTCACTGACTGTGGAAGGAACAGTGCTTCTCATCCTACTTCAGCCTGGCTGCAGCAAGTCAGCTTCTCTGCCGTTTCAGGGCTGGCTTTATGGTACCCGTTTCCAGATGTTAGTGTTCTCATTATTGTTTGATTATTCAAACTATGCATTTAGGATTCTGTGAATGTCACGTTACACTCTCAGTAATAGCTCCATACAGCTTTTGCTGTTTAATCAAGATGTCTGACAGCAGCCTGACTTGATGATTTTCAGTCCCTATGATACACTCACTGACTTCTGGATTCACTTTCCTGTGTCTTGATGGCAAGCGATATGCAGAACAGTGTTGGAGGCATGCCAGTGTTTTTCTAACCCCCACATGACATCCACAGGATGTCATATTGAGCAGGAATTGCTTTTAAACCATTATTAACATCTTGGTGGATCAGCTGCTTTTTATAGTTCTAATACAACAATTTCATTGCTTTGCAAGAGGTGTGTTAACATCTTACTCAGTTTAGTGAACTCATGCAGATTCCTGTTCCTTATGTGTATGCTCCTTATGTAATGGGTTGCCCAGAGAGGTGGTGGATTCCCCATCCCTGGAAACCACATTCAAGGGCAGGTTGAATAGGGCTCTGAGCAACTTGATTGAGTTGCAGATGCTCACTCACTGCAAGAGGGTTGGACTAGATGACCTTTAAAGGTCTCTTCCAACCCAAACCAGTCTATGATTCTACATCCTGTTTCATTTTCCACCCCTAAGTATTACAGCTGTCCAGACTGAGTGATCCATCCAGGCTTATTCCTGATGAATGCTCACCAAAACAAGGAAGGCAACAATTCTGATTTGCAGCTCTTCCATGCAAGTCCAGCTGTGCAATGCAGGTGGTTGAAGAGCTGCTTGCACCGGCACTAAGAGGAAGGTGTCTGCATGACACAGTGCTGTGCAGAAATCCTGACTGGGGGCTGGAAGCTGAGTAACCAGGTTAACACCCAGATCAGCCTGAATTAAAGAGCTGTGGCTCTCTGCAAATGAGCTCAGGCACTGCCCAGGGCTGATCTCTCAGTTATGCCCCTGCCAGTGTCAGACTGAGGCTTCTTTAGATGTCACTGAGATAAACATGCAGTTAAAGCTAATGCTGACAAATGATAGCATTATTTACTACATAATTCTAGAAACAACAACCAAAAGTAAGAACAAAAAAAACCCAACTTTAAGTAGCTTGGAGCCAATCTTAGCTATTTTTGCCAAGAATTTCTGGGAAGAAAATGAACTGTAAGAATATGTTCTGGGTATTTGTAATACCGGCCTGGAAATATTCCAGATGGGCAGAATTACTTTTTTGGACAATTTCAGTCATTTCTAGCAACTTTTCTCCATATTGACTTATCAAGTTGTGAAGGTCCTAGGTAACTATAAATATGTTTGGATGTAATTTGCCATTTTTTGCTTGCTGGGTAAGCAATTCTGCTTTCCAGAGACAAAACAGGTGATTGCTTTGAAGCTTCTGTAATGTCAGGTCCTAAGACTTCTAAGCTTGCTTATACCTGGAAGTTCTCAGATGTTTTTGTGGCATTTTCAACTCATAAAGAAGTAGGAAGTTTTAGAAGCATCAATGATTGCATGATTTTCCAGCCAGATTAGTAAATGCTTATGATGTTTTAGAAAAGCAGCCAGACAAACACAACTTTCCCTGAACCAAACCTCTTTCTGGTTCAGCTATTAATGTTGTTCTGGATAAACTCCTTTCTATAGGGAATGGGTTTGGAGTAGCTTTCCTGCTCCCTTTCTATAGGGAATGGGTTTGGAGTAGCTTTCCTACCCCTTTTTGTAGGGAATGGGTTTGGAGTAGCTTTCCTACCCCTTTCTATAAGGAATGGGTTTGGAGTAGCTTTCCTATCCCTTTCTATAGGGAATGGGTTTGGAGTAGCTTTCCTACCCCTTTGCCTAGCACTGATGTATGGCTTAAGAGGAAAAAGTAAGAGAGCTCATGTCCATGCTCATTTTTGTCTCAGAGTCAGTAGTTCTGTCTTTCTAAATCTGCTCAGCATTCTATTCAGTTTATGGCAGAGGGAAGAAATTTCTTCTTGTAATTTCCATCACCGTAAATGGTCACTAAATGTAACAAAAAAAAAAAAAAGGGAAGAAATAGATTAGGAAACTCTAATCCTGCTTTACAGCTCCAAATCAAATAATTTGTCTTTCTAAATCATTGAATTAATTTTATGGAAGGTCACAAGTACACCTCTCAGCATATTCAGTAAAAGCTGCAGAGTGATTTACTTTGAAACCTTCTCCCTCTTTGTGCTTCTACCCTTTTTGCAGTGTGAAACAAAGCTGTCAAAATATTTACTTGGGCATTTGGTTCAAACATTCTCCTAGGGAAATGCTGTATTTAATAGTATCATTAACATGGATTCACAAATCCTTTCATCTGCAGGATCACTCTGAAAAATATGTTATTGACTAACCAGCTCTTGTCTTTTAAAGGGATTTTTTTTTTTTTTAAATACTTTCTCTGTCTTCTCCCCATCGTAGTAATGGTAATTTGTTTTCCCAGGATGCCTGTCTTGATAGCATCTCATGACTGTATTTTGACAAAATTAATGAAAAATATTTTGACACTAATTTATTCAATCTTGTTATGACAGCTTTTGGGAAGTTGTTACATTACCCCACTTTTCAGATGGATAAATTAAAGAGTGATGAAGTTTCTGACTCACCAAAGTCCTTGTGCTATCCGAAGGTCTCCTTTCAAGCAAGTGACAGGAGGGAAACCAGACATAACTTTCTTCTCATCTGAGCACAGGCTCTGTTTACTTTGGCCCTGTACCAAGGTCTGGTCCCAACAGACCTGTAGAATTTTTTTCAGTCCCTGATTTTGAAAGAGGATTTTGCATGGATCTTTTTCTGTAGTGGCATCTGAAGGCTCTCCTAAAGGCCACTAGCAGCTATACTCAATCTCCAATTGGGCATGTAAGGTATGGACTAATATTCCAAACCTTCTAGCTACTTTGGAAGGAGTTTCTGCCTTTCAGGTCTCCTTGCAGTTGTGTGCAAATGACCAGAACAGCTTTATTCTACCTTATTGCTACTGACAAAACTGGGAACAAAATTTCCTGAGTTAGCAAACTGAAGGTTACAGACAGCACTTTGATTCCCAGTCAGATATGGGAAGATTTTTTTTTCCCTTCTGCATATGGAATCATAGCATTACAGAATCATTTTGATTGGAAGAGATTATTAAGATTATCAAGCCCAATCATGATCTTCTCTCAGGTGAGATTGCTCTGTTCTCATGTGCTTGAGGAAGCTTCCAATGCATTCTGGGTGAATTGATTTTTTTCCCAAGGTTTAGTTTGCTTTTGTTTATTTTTTTTCAGTAATATTTCTAGGATTCCTCACCAATTTTCACACATGTGTTGTCACAGCTATGAACTGTATTAGCAGTAATTAACTGGTGTGCTCTAAAGTGCTTCCTCAGATGGAGAAAATTAGGTTAGGCCTGGTAAATCCCTAAATATTGGGGTAAAAGTAGAGAAAGTTTCTTTGCCTGATTCTTTTTCCTGTAAAATACCATCCTTATTTCCAAACCTCGTTAAGAAAACGTAATGCATCCTTTCTTAATGACTCTCATTTCCAGTAAAATAAAATCTGGTATAAATGAGTTTTCTGAACAGTTTATTAAATGTAGCCATTAGATATTTGTTGTTGAGATCCAGCTTTCATCTGACCATAGCATTAGACAAAAGAGGTTGCATCTAATTGAATAATTAAGCAGCTCTATTTCATTATTTAATCTGAAATGACTTTTAGAAGCTTTGTGAGGTTTATTGGGGAGCTTCAGAAGCAGAAGGTTTTAATAACAGGCCAGTCTGCTTCAGGACCATATCTTGAAAGGATTCTCAAACATTGGAATTGTCTGCCCAGGGCAGTGGTGGAGTCACCATCCCTGGGGGTGTTCAGGTGGTGTGTGGACCTGGTGCTTAGGGCCATGGTTTAGTGCTGACCCTTCAGTGCTGGATTGAAGGTTGGACTGGATGAGCTTTGAGGTCTCTTGCAAGGAGATATATTCTATGATTCTGTGCCAGGAACTAGATACCTTCATAGCTCACTGAAGTTGTGAGTGCTCAAGGCTTCACAAAACCACTTTGACCTTTTCCATTTGTCTTGAGGAAAACTTGTGTGTTATTCAGGTCGGTTAAAACCAGGAGAATTAAAATTACTCATTTCACATAGAAGTATTACAACAAACTACCTCTTGGTGTTTTTTAAACTAAAAACAGATTGCAGGGATTATTGTCTTGATCTTAATAAAATTTCCTTTGCAGTGAGGCTTGGCTGAAGGAGTATGAGGCATAGCTTTTTCCTCCCAGCCTCAGAAGTCTGCTCTCCAAAATCCTTGCCTAGTGCCTGGCTCTGAGCCCAGACATCCCATCCTTAACCTGTCTTCTGGCTTTGAGAAAAGGCATTTTGTACTCACCCACCTTCTGCCATTCAGACTGTGTCCTTGTCATGGCACAAATGCAAAAGGAAGTTTTTATGTTTTCTTTGTGTCATAAAATGCAGATCTAGGAGACTTAGCACTGCTGCTCACTTCCTCAAACACTTTCGAACTATTCATGCACTGCCCAAATACTCAAAATAGTGGTGAGTACTTTCATAGCTCTAGGGAATCATTTAGCCTAGTCAGCCAAAGCCAAAATTAAAATTTAAAAGGCAGTTGGCAATGATTAGTAATCAATTAGCTCCAGGGAGCTGTCAAGGCTTCCTAGCCTAGAATAACAAGCAATATTTTTGAAATAATAAAACTGGATCCTTAATAAAACTTGTCTCCTGCTTCACACATTTATTAATACCCTGATGCCCCAAAAGGTATCAGTAATTACTTTTATATGAATAAAATTGAATTGGAATGAGAGCCATCTGCAGGAAGCAGTAATTGGCAGATTGGTTTCTTTTAAGTTCAGGTTGCTTAAAACCTTAGTCCTGCAATGCATATCACAGGCTATTAGAAGAGGGGAATCTGGTACTGTCCTGAAGCCTGTTGTGCAGTGGCACTTTTTATTATGCAGTGAGAGATGCCTGAACATAGCAGCTAAATCAAGATAAGGCAAGTGGGCTGTCAGCTGCTGTATACTTTTAGGCTGATCTTTATTCTTTCATTGGCTTGTCCTCATTTTTTTTTAGAGCTCTTCTGCAGAAAGAAGAGTAAATCATTCTGGAAGGTCACAGCTTAGGAGATTCGAGTGGTCAGGGGTCTGCAACACTCTCCTTCTGCCTTTGGCATGCTTCCTATTTACTACTGTGGGATGTCCAAATTGGGATGCAAAAAATGACAGGGAGGGTTAATGAATCTTTGTAATTTTTAAAGCTTCTATGTATGTTCTTGCTGTTGATCCAGAATAAGCCTAAATGTGGTATCCTCTCAGATGCACTCAAAAGCCATCTGCGTGATGGGTTATTGGAAGAGGGCTGTGTGGGGTTTCATGTAACAAGGATGAGCTGTGTTTAATTCACCAGCAATAAAAATACTTGGTTTTCATTAAAAAAAGGAGGGAAAAAAAAAAAAGACTTGCAAATATAATTTCTGCAACATTGCATATAGGGCTGGAATCTGTATCTGTTCTTCAAGTGTCCTAACAGAAGCTGGTTAAGTAAAGGGGCTAGGTAAGAATTTAACTATCCAGGATGTCTTCTGTATTCCTACAGAGCAGACCAGTGTTGTAGAGAAGGTGTAGGGTTAGTCCTGCGTGGGCTCAAGGTTCAACTTCCCCTTGAGAGAGGGATTTCTCCTTTCCTAGAGGCTTCAGCTACAGACTCTGGACACGATGGGATTGATTTGAGGCCAGCTCTTTGTCAGTGTAAATGTCTCTGCTTGTCAAGCAAGGAGAGGACACAGGAGGTACTTCTTCACAGGTGCTGCTGGCACTCATCCTGCCTGGCTGTCCTCCAGATTGCAGTGAGTGGGCTGCACCCCTTGCATCCCTCGAATTCACTGAGACCATGCCCCATGCTCTAAGCAGCTCCTGATCCTCAAGGCTACCAAGAAACCCTGTGGTGAAGTTTGCAGGCACAGGATTTGAATCTTGTGGGGAGGAAAGGAGGCCAGTGGGGCTCCCTGCAACTGGAACTAGATGTTCTGGATGCTGAGAGCATGGTGCTGGGACTTAGTGCCAGCAGGCATTTGGCACTTGGGCATCTTGTTAGCATGAGAGAGCTTTGTGTTTTTGTAGTATAGTTGGATATTACTCTGGAGTTTGGAACTGCAGAAGAGCACTTGTGATCATGTTGACCATTAGGTCTTTGCAAGGGTAGAAACAGAACAGAAACACCCAACCTGAAGTTAAATTAAAGACATCTGCTTACAAAAAAGCAACACCTTCTCAGCAGCTGCTGATCAGAGACTCAGCTGGATTTGACACCTTCATAGGGTGCCAGCCTCACTTTATAGCTTCAGGGCTTCTTGAAATAGCCCATGCATAATGACTGAATCACACCAACTTTCAACTCAGTATGGTGAGCAATAAATTAGCACTTTGGCAGCCTGGCTGGTTCCAACCCATTTTGATCAGCCAACATCTTCAGTATTAAAACCCTTCTCTGTGTGGTCATTTCTTCACCTCTCCTCAAAAACTTTCACTGATGCATTTTCACATGAAGTTGGTTTCTCTTCCAGTATTTGCTTTCATTGTCACTATATGGAAAACCATGACCCTGCTGTTGTTTTCTTAATAAAAGCCAAAAGTGGTTCTTTCAGTCATTGCTAGCATTTAGATCTTAGAATTATACAGACTTTTTTTTTCTTTCCAAACACATACTTCTCATAACAGCTTTTAATAGCTTATCTAATTCTTTTTTCATCAACACTGTAATGTTCTAAGCATAGCTAATCTAACTATGACCCAGGACTGCTGAAACTGTAACATTTTTGCTTTGACACCCAGAGCAAGCTGAAGGTATGTTACTGCTCCATGAACTCTATACCCATGCCTAGGGATTACTGTGGTCATTTTGTAGCACTGAACAATAGAACCGAAGCTTCTAGACCTAGTGTGAAAGGACTTGCATTGTTCTGCTCCCGATGAGCAGTAAGAGCCAGTGATGACTTGTTCTAGCTGAGAACCATTCTAGAGCCCAGTCTTCTCCCAACAACACTGAATTGTAGAGCCAGGAGCAGTGATTTCAGCCTGACTTCAATGACATGCTCTTCAAATCATTAGAATCATTAAGGTTGGAAAAGACCTCTAAGGTCATCAAGCCCAACCATCAACATGATACAACCATGTCCCAAAAAGCCATGTCTACATGTTTTTGAACACCTCCAAGGATGGTGACTCCACCACCTCCCTGGGCAGCCTGTTCCAATGCCTGACCACTCTTTTGGTAAAGACATTTTTGCTAATACAATTAGTTAAGATTAAGAAATTAATTTTTCCTCATTTGTTCTTAATCGTTTAATCCCCTCCATTATTCTTTTCTTCTTTGAGATGCTAAAAGGGGAGAAACTTTGCAAGTTTTAAAGCTGATTTTCAAATCAAAAGGAGAAACCAACAATGAAAACGAGCTACTGGTTGCAACTCAGCTTGAGTCCATGCCTTGGCAAGAGTATTGTGCACCACAGCTGGACATTATGTGGTGTGATGGTAAGGCAGGAGAGAAGTAACCATATTTGTTTTTTCTGGGTCTGGTAGCAGATCCCTCATCTGATCATCAGAAAGCATTTATATAACTGGATTGTTGCCAGCTTTTGAAAGTGGTTTTAGTTGCAGCTGGCTTCTGACATGATTTTCATACAGACTATGGGGCCCTCTTTATCTCCTCGTACCCCCCAGGACGTTCTTCATGGGAGGGAAGCTTAACAGTTGTTTTCATTTTCCCTTTCCCTTATTTTTGGTCTGGGCATCAGTGTGACCAGAATTAAGTGCAAGAAAAGATGGACATCTGGAGAGGAGCTGGGACTTCAGCACAGCACTGGGGTAGCACTTAGTCATGGATTCCTTGCAGGAGCAGAACAGATTGCCTATGGAGGGCTCAAATTCTATTTTTTTAAATTCACTTGTGATAATTCAGCTCCTGCTTTGTCTTCTTTTTATGAATGTATGTTAAATAAAAAGCACATTTAGGTTAATAATCCAGTAGTATTAGCTGTGGGCTTTCAAGCCTACTGCTGACCATTTTGTTATTACTGAAAACAACAGAAAGTTCTCAGCATGCTATTACTGCTATATATTTTATTTCAGCTCAGAATGCAGTTTTGCTGCAGGCTGCCTAATACAGATAGCAGCAACTAAAAATCTGTACTGGAAAAATAATTTTTAAAAAATAATTGTAAAAATTATTGTAAAAATTGTTAAAAAAATTCTTTTGGTTTTGTTGGGGTTTTTTGTTTGGTTTGTTTGTTGTTGGGTTTTTTTTTTTTTTTCCCCCAAGTGGAATGCTCTGGGCATTTGCAGGTACAGTGACAAGTTGATTCACAGTAAGATGCCCTATGTGTACTGTACCATAGACAAGAGCTCTGCTGCTGACCTGCTGTATGGTTTTGAGGCATTGTTCTAATTTTCTGGGTCAACTTCCCTTTCCACTTATCATCTGTCTCATCTGTTTATACTCGAAGCTCTTCAAGGGAATGGCTCCTGTTGTGTTTGAACAGTGCCTAGAGTGGGGGGAGGAAGGGGATTTTGAGCTTGGCTGAAGCTTCAGGATGCAAACATTACAGAAAATGTTACAAATAATGGCAAGTGATAAAAATGCCTATAGTAAAGGATGCCCTGTGATAAACATTTTATGTAGATGTAATCAAAGCTTTGCTTCAAGGCAGAAAGGCTCTTTCCTTTTGCTTTATAAATACTCTTCTAAGAAAATTCCATCACCTGTGCAATTTGCTGTGCAATCAGATACAATCTGTCCTTGTATTGGACATCAGGACAAAAAATGGGACACCAAAAAGCAGGTTTATTTCCTGCATGGGTGTTTCCTAAATTAAACAAAACCCAACCCAAGCCAACCAAACAAAAAAGCCCCAAACACCCAAAACAGCAACAAAAGCTTTAAAAAAAAGCTTCCTCCCCTCACCTTTGCACAAGTCTTCAAGTCATTACCCTGTGTCTAAACCAAATGGAAGAATATATTAAAAATTGGGTTTGAAGCCATAAATTGAGAAACGGTGCCAGGATTTTCAACCAAAAATGTGGCACTGATTCTGAAACCTGTTGACAATTTTAGTAAGTTTTCTTTCTGGCAAAAGAGTTCCATTAGTGTCTCTTCTTCTCTTCCAGGAAAATAAGGAAAAAACCCTTTATCTGAGTCAGAATTTAATTAGCTTCCAAACTGGATTTGAGGATATCAGTATAAATATATTGACTTTCTTCAGGAATTGGAGTTGCTGCCACAGATTCATATGTCTAAAATTTTAACTACAGCCATCCCAGTCGAGTCTTTGATAATCTATTTAGAAGTTTAATGTTGGATTTATGTATTTGTTTGTTTATTTCCCAAATGAGGGATATTAGCATCAGAGACGCTTGATGAGATTTCCTCTTCTCTTGCAGCGAGCACTGAAGCACGTTGCAAGGCAGCTTTCTGGGCATGCAGGTGTTGACAGAGACAGACATTCAAAGCCAATCTTTTCAAAAGTAAGTCTGTTTAAATGCCCCTGAGAGAAACAGAAGAAATTCTGAATACCCCCAATAAAAATAAACACTTTTACATTTCCCTTTAAACAGCCCGATGTGTTACAACTGGACAAAAAATTCCTGCTTCACTCCGTGCACTATAGGGCATATATAAAACTTCCATCCACATCCACAGATTTTTTTTTATAGATCCATATAAAAGCTCCATCTATAAAACAGCTCTTCTCCCACAAGAATAAGCTTATGCCAAGTTTCTGCTCCTTCAGTGTTTCCAGGGAGCCTCTCTGAAGTGCTGGGTTCCCAGCTCACCTGTTAGCCATATGTGGTGTCACACTCTCACTGCTGAGCTGACTTGATACCAGTATTCAGAGTTTCCAAATTCAGACCTTCTAAGGGCAGTGAGCTGCCCTAAACATAAGAGCATGGCATTTTAAAGTCACTGCTTTTGTATGTGTTGGATAGTGAAAAGATCACAGCAGAGCACTCTAGTGCCAAGTGTTTCAGCCAGGCTTGACATCTCTTTGAGGGAATTTTTTCAAGCATGGCTGCTCTTTATTGAGGAAGCACCTGTTATCCATATTTCAGGGATAGAGCAGTGAGTGCAGAAATGATCCTTTTGCACTGTTTGTAGAGCCCTTGGGGAATAACATGCGTGATTCCTTCAAACCTTAATCATGTGCCCTCTGATAGAACAAGGGGCAATGGATGTCAACTACAGCGCAGAAAGTTCCACCTCAACATGAGGAGGAACTTCTTTACTGTAGGGGTAATGGAGCACTGGAACAGGCTCCTCAGAGAGGTTGTGGAGTCTCCTTCTCTGGAGACTTTCAAGACCCATCTGGATGTGTTCTTGTGTGACCTGTGCTAGAAGGGGGGTTGGACTTGAAGATCTCCAGAGGTCCCTTCCAACCCCTAATATCCTGTGATCCTGTGAACTTTTGTGGGACTTACTTGTGGGACATGTAGAAGAACACAGGTGATGCTTAAAGACAGGTTTCAGGGTGAGGAATAACTGAGTGTATCAAACCAGAAATACCCAGATGCAGGAGGTGGGAAGAATGTGATGGTTGTTGTATGGAGTCATAGTGTGCTGCTGTTAATGTGTTGAACAGAGCTTTTCAGTGTAGCCTTGAAGGTAGTGTCATGGACCAGATCTGTTCCTCTGTCCCTCCTTTGAGATTCAGTGAAGCTGGAGAGAGTAAATCATAAGGGTCCTCCTGGATAAATCACAGGATTGGAAGAAGAGGCTGCACTCTGACCTAGTCCTCAGGGCTGAAGAAACCTTTCAAATTTAATTCCCTGATGCTAAGCCTGGGCTCTGTGTTGGGGAGATCTAAATCTGGTGGCAATCTGTTTTACCTTGGATAAATGTCCAGGCTGGAAGGTGTATCTAAAGTGGGCAGGACTGTCAATGACACAAAATTGGAGCAGTAGATGTAGGTGAGTCCAGGTGTCCTTGCATTTGGCAGGCAGCAGTGCTGTCTTGTCTTCTGGAAAGTTACCAGCAGACACATGTCTGTCTATCTGTCTGTCTTTCTGGCTTCTTGAGACTTGTCTCCTACCCAATCATCTTTTCAAGCTGATTGAGCAAAATGGTTGATTCTTAGCCCAGTGCTTTTCTACATGTAGGAGATTATGTAATAACTATGACAGCTTTGTAGTGTTTTGTCCTGCCCCAGCAGTCTAAGCAGTTGCATTGTGTTGTCTTCCTGAATCCAATTTGTGACAATAATGTGCTGGGATTTTTTTTCTTTCTTTTTTTTCTCCCTCTTACTGTATTTCTGGAACCAATTTCTATTATTCCCTCCCCTCCTCTTCCTATGAGGACATCCCAGAGAGTGCTTCCACACTACCAGTTGCATTCTCTTTGCCCTGCCCATATTCCAGTGTTTTGAGAATAGATTTGTGTGAGATTATTTTAATGCCGAGACTAGAAGTCATTTATGAGATAGAGCAGTAGGAATCTTGGGCAGCTTTTCTACATCATACTCTTATGCTAAAATCCAAAAGCCCAAATGTAAAATTCCCTAGGCCATGTAATTAATTTGATTAACTTCCTCTGTATATTCAGTTTCAAAGCCATTTAAGAAGATCATTTGTGTAAACATAAAAGAGAAACGTCAAGTTTCTCAGTTTCTCTTTAACTAAAGTCAGCCAATGTGTTTGGGTTTGCTTTTTTTTTTTTTTTTTTCCAATGAGCTAATACTCATAAGAGAGATTCAAATATTAACTGTGCGAAGAAAGCAATTAGAGATTGTACAATATATTGAAAATTAGCCTGAGGCATACTGGCAAAATGCATCCTTTACATGTGTGCAGTTTTCATCCAAGTCTGCAGCTTATATTAGAGCTGGACATAGATCCTTCTAAAGGCTACCAAGTTAGCTGTGATTTGGTTGTGTGGAAGAGGTTGTGATGTCTATTAAAAAATTCTTTTTTTTTTTTTTAAACTATATTGCAGTTGGTCTTACTCTGTATATTGAAACACTCAAAGGAAAAGCCTTTTCTACTGCTGTACTCTGTCAAGGAAGCTTATCTGCATATAAACAGCAAAATGAGACCTCTCTTGTGTTACTAAGCTTTAACTTTTGAGTTTAAAAGTTGAGCCTTTCTAAAAATATACCAGTTATGTCATTCTGCTAAAAGGAGATAGCTCTCTGCCATGGAGTGATACTTTCCATAGGTTTTGGAAGCTGTTACAGGAGTAGGAAACAAGCCGTCATAGGAATCAGTGGAAAACTTTTCTTTCAGGAACTGTTGGGGGGTCCAATTGCAGGGAGCCACTGCCACATTATCTGTCTTAAAGATTGTGCATCCATTATCCTGAGTGTTTTGTCCATGGCCTGATAGGAATGAAGGTCAAGAGAAGGCCTATTTTCCTGAAGGGAGAGAAACAGGGATTTGATACAAACATGGGTAGAGCACCAGTTAAAAACTTGGGAGCATTTTCTGGAAGTATGACTATACTCATAATCTGCTAAGGAGAATACTGGGTTTGGGGTTTTTTTATCATACTCATTTAGCATTTGATTCTGATAGGACAGAGCATAAGCCAAAAGAAATTATTTGTGAGGCTCCAGTGCTATAATGAGCACAAACCTACATTTTTTTCCTTCTTCCTTTCCTTTCCTTTCCTTTCCTTTCCTTTCCTTTCCTTTCCTTTCCTTTCCTTTCCTTTCCTTTCCTTTCCTTTCCTTTCCTTTCCTTTCCTTTCCTTTCCTTTCCTTTCCTTTCCTTTCCTTTCCTTTCCTTTCCTTTCCTTTCCTTTCCTTTCCTTTCCTTTCCTTTCCTTTCCTTTCCTTTCCTTTCCTTTCCTTTCCTTTCCTTTCCTTTCCTTTCCTTTCCTTTCCTTTTCCTTTCCTTTCCTTTCCTTTCCTTTCCTTTCCTTTCCTTTCCTTTCCTTTCCTTTCCTTTCCTTTCCTTTCCTTTCCTTTCCTTTCCCTTTCCCCTTCCCCTTTTCTTCTCTTTTTTCTTCCATTTTTTCTTCTCTTTTTCCCCCAGTTGATTCTGTTTAAGTATTTGTTGCTTATAATGTATACGGAATGAAACTTTTCAGGAAGACTAGCTGAAACTTTTGTTTGTTTCTACAAGAGAATTCCCTAGAGTGAAAGTCAATGTGGGATCTTACATGCAGGAGTATAGTGGCTTGCCTAAACGTGTAGAAGAGAGCATATGGTTTTAGTAATAGACTAATAAGAGCAATTAACCTTATAGTGCACTCATTTGTTGGTCTCAGTTGTTTATAAACCAGGCAATAAAGATATTTTAACATCCTAAAGCTTTATAGGAGATTAGTGAAATCAGGCTGTATTTTTCCAGTTAATGCCCAGCAGTACTCAGGTGACAGCATAAGTGACAGAAACAAAATAGGCAGAGAGGAAAATATTCAGAGTACTGTGTGGTGTGTCTAAGCAATGGATAGAATCACAAATGGATAAATACAGAGTATAGTTTAAGGAAATAAAAAATCTGTGTTAAAGGTTTTCCTGAGGAGAATGCTGGTTTCACAGGATGCAGTCACAGGTCTGTCATTCAGCTTGTTCTTGTCACCTGGCAAAGGTTATGATGCAAACTGCTTCCAGGCTCATTTAACATGACAGAGAATTTTAAACTTACTGTATTTCTTATAACATCTGCCATGGAATTGCTCAGAAGGATGGACCTCATGAAAGAATGAGTTTCTTTTAACAGCAGGCACCATTCTTGATGTCTTTTTTTTTTTTTTTTTTTTTTTAAAAAAAAGGACTTTTATTGCCTGGCAAACAGAGAAATTGAGTACAAAATGAGGAAGTAGCCTGCCCCAGAAACTGCACTCACAAGAAAACCCTTTTTGACTTCATTCTCTGTTGGCTCCTTCATTACAGGTGTTTTCATTTTGATAGTTGTTGCTGCCCAGTTGGGCATCTTGCTGCAAAGCCAAATGGCATCAAGGGCTGAGGGTTCTTTATTTTGCCAGTACTTTGCTTTCTAGGTTGGTGGTGATGGGAGAGGGATGCTTTCCCCATAATAATTTTTATTTATTTTGTTTTATTGGACTCTGTAGCTTTCAGGCTCCTGCTTTCCTGCAATATTTGTTTTGTAAACTTGTGCCTATTTATTGACAGCATCCCCAAAGAGACCTTTAAATCAAGCCATTTGTGGATTTAATTTGGTGGTGTTGTTATTAGCTTTGTTTGTCCTTCCTGGTTTACTGTTATTTGTCTGATTTTTACTGTGCATGTTGCTTAATAGGCATTCCAATTGAATTTGGCTAGTGATAACCCTAATGAGTTGTTGCTGCTTTTTCTTTATTCTGAATTTTACAGTCAAGATAATTACTTTTTTTCTTTTGGGGTTTTTCTGCAGAGAACTTCCATCAAGCCCTTCTGTACAAATCTCTGGTCTTGTTTTTTTTTTTTTCTTTTCTCTTCAATTGAATTGTCTGAACAATGTACTTGCTGGTGCAGCATTCACTGAATATGAGGACTCTTTTGCTTTATTAGACTTGACAGTGTTTAAACAATACTAATTCTCATACCCAGCTGGCTTCTCAATTGATTTCTCTGCTCTCTGTTGCTGTGTAAACCAAGCTGGAACATTAAAGACATCTTGCATGCTGCTCTCTGGGTACTTGTTTTTCTTTAGAGAAAAATCAAATAAGTGAAAACTTTCTGGGTTTGCTCATATATTTTTTTTCCTGGGTCTTTAAATAATGTTTCCATATACTGACAAATTTTGTACATTTTGTTAAGCTGCTGATTTTCAAGTACATGCTTTTAAAAAGCTGTCTTAATTTTCTAGTGAGATTTGATAGCTTGCTTATTTGTTAATGGAAATAAACATCTCTTTCTTATTACAAACCCTAATACAGCAACAGTAAAATCATGTTCAAGAGGTACCTAAAAGTGCCATTTAAACCCAGCTAAAATGTTGCATATTTACAAGTTGCTGGCTAAACACTCCCAAGAACATTTGCAGATGTTAATAATTTCTTTTACTCTCTCACTTTAAGCAATATTGAAGCAGCCTCAAGTTTTGAGCTGAATACTGGAATCAGAGTTGCTGGGGGGAGGGAAACACACACACAATTCTTCTGTCCTCTAAGCATCACTATTTAAGTCACCCGAGCTTTAAAATGTCTCTTCCTGAAAAATTAATTTTCTATGCTCTAGAACAGAAGCTCTGTGATGAGCTTTAGTTTTTGTAGAGATGAGTGAGGAGCATGACTCTCCAGTCCTTTAGAGCTGCTTAGTTTCATATAAACTTCAGGGTTTTGTGCTATACCAACTTTCTGAAACCCAGCTGTCTGAATTCCTCATCCACTCCACCTCCCCAAACACCCAAGTGTCTGTGTAGCTGGGGTAAGGATTTGGGGTGCTCACTTGTCAGGGATCAAATGAGGGCAATGATCTCTGGTAAAGGACTGATTCAAGCTGAGGAGTGGGATTTGGTTTTTAACTTCAAGGAATCAATGCTTTCTGATGAAAGTTTATAAAATTCTTTGCCATAATGTCTTCCTTTAAACCTTTCAGGTGTGGCACAGAAATCAGGTGGCCATCCCCTGTGACCTTTATTGACACCCTTATGAAATATGTGCTAGCATCTGTTTCACACAATGTCATGAAACCCCCATGTTGTGCATGCAAAATTACTTGGAGTCATTGTAGGACATGTTTTATGAATAATGAATGTTTTGGTCACACAGTCTTTCATTGAAGTCATTTATTTGTTTTGTCTCATTAATTTGCTGCAGCTGGTCTGAAAACCCAGAAGAATGGAAGTTTCAGAAGACAAGACAAACCTGGCTTCTCTTGCACATGTATGATAAAGAGAAGGTTTGTATCAGCACTGCCTTTTCTCAGGACAAATATGATGCAAAGTTTTGTACATTAGTTTTAGCTACTCTTTATTGACCAAAAGTTGCTACTGCTAGCCAGGCAGTTTTCTCCTTTTTTTTTTTTTAATACAAATTTATAAATCAATTACTTCCTTTTGAACCAAAATGCTTGCAATTAGTCATTGATGATCATTCTGATGTGTATGCTAGATTTTTGTGCTTGATATATGCCAAGCATAAATAGAGCAGATTCATGTTTTATATAGATCTGGAGCTTCCTGAGAATTTGAGTCATAGCCTTCGTTTGAATTTCTGCATGTAGTGTCAAGCAGGATTCTCATCTTGCTTCAGATATCTCTGGCTCCATCTAAGCCATACTGGCAAGATGTTAAAATAGCTTTCTCATTAAAATATAAGTGAAACCCAATGGTGATTGTAAAAAGCATGAGGTATAAGCAGAAGCTAGGTTTTTACCATGACTGAAACCCATTCAGTTCATAACTTGAAAAACACCAGAAACTGAATTTCCAGGCATGGTATTGAATGGGGCTTTCAGGTCATTCATTTTGTTGTGTAACAGAACAAACACTGAGCTGTTTGCACAGCAAGTTATTGATTCATGTAGTTGACATTCAGTTAGGTTTTGCTGAATTTTTTTTTTAATTTATTTTTTTTTATTTTTTTGCTGTGTAGTTAAGCATTGAAGCATACCAATCATCCTGACCCAAATTACTCAGCAGTTCTTAAGCCAATCACCTGGCACAGTGATATTACCTTTTATGATTAAAAATACTTCTGGAGAACCAGATAATTAAAAGCAGAGTTTCATGAAGGCAAAACTTTTCACACAATACAGTACTTTAAAAAGATCAGTTGTAGAATGCAGATTTGATTGTAGGTGTAGAGGCTGTTCTCTCTGTCTTCTATTTTTAAGTTTAGTTTCAAGTTAAAAAAAAAAAAATCTTTATCAAACTTTCCAAATCAGTGTAGGCTCCTTAAAGCTGTCTAGAAATTGTTTTACAGGCAGAATGATGTTTTTAGGTTTTTTTACCTGTTCACTTTGGGGTTTGTGTTGAAATATACTGGGAAATAATTGGCTGCAGGGAGCATTTGTTTTGCATATTGGAACACAGCTTAACTCCTTATTTCTCAGCACTGGAATGAAACTTCCTTGAATGAAACTTCCTTTTTGTTTTGTTTATTCCCTTTTCTTTCTTTTTCAAATCTGATGAAATTTCTAGGAATTTTGTTTTGGTTTGGTTTGTTTTTTCCCTGTTCTTTCTTTTTCAAATCTGATGAAATTTCTAGGAATTATTTAAATTCATATATTTTTTGTAGCTTAATAATCAGAGACACACTGAATATGAGCTTTAGATAATGATTAACATCTGCATCCAGATTCAGTACAGTTAGAACTTGCTCAAGTGCTTGCAATTAAGCATATGACGAAGTCTCTTTCTTCATCAGGACCGTAGGGAAGGGAGGCCAGCTTCTTTTGAATAGTTTTTTTACACCAAGATTCAACTTCCTGTCCATGACAGAATAAAATCTGTTGGACATCCAAGCATGACTAAAACGCAAAAGGAGATGAGTTTCTTTCTTTCCTGAGCGTGTCTTTGATCTCATGGTGTCATTTGGATGCCTACTGAAAAGCCATGTCTTACAGACAGGACTCTGGGAGAACTAAGTTGAGGTTTGAAAGTCCTTTCCAACATGAGGGGGTTATAAAATCCTTTTAAAATCCATCTGGTGGTTGGCTGACAGCTGCCAAGCCAAGCCTGTATACCTCCAGTGTATATATTTCTCCAGAGTTCAGTATAAAGTAAGCACTAGATCATTTGTTGATCTTTGTCATCTGGCACAGCATTTTTAGCAAGGAACTCTATCAGCTGTCTTCAGCTTCTGGACTGCAAGGCCCTGGAGGGGTTTCTGAAGCTTCCTCAGAAGGCATCTGAGAAAACTAAGCTGGAGTTCTCTGTGCAGATATCTGTATCTGCTTTGCCAAACATATATGGGTGTCTGCAGATCTAAAAAGTCTGAAAACTCTTGGGTTACATTAGAGTAATTTAAAAGTGATAACTGTTCTTTTCCTGCTACTGTTTTGTAGTTTCCCCCCCCTCCTTTTCCTGCTGATGGTGATTATTTCACTTTGGGATATTTCCGTATTAGCTCCAGTGTGTATCAGCTACTTAGCACAGAGGCAAGGTTAATGTGTGTGTGAGAGAAAAAGAAACAAGAAAAAGGTCAAAACAGTTTAACAAAAGAATAATAATAAAATCCCATAAGCATCACTTCCACTTGCCAGAGCCATGCTGGGAGGTCTTGATATCCAGTTTCCAGCCAGCCCAAAAGCTGATCTTAGAAGCAGGATTGTGTTCCTTCTTGTCAAACCTTGCCAAGAGTCTCTGAAATTTCAGCTCTTCTACTACTGTGTGTGGAGTACTAAAATTTAGATTTCCTTAACTTTTTGCTGGCACTTTCTACATTCCAGTCCTTCTGTGGGCTCTTTTCTCTGTGTAAGTTAGGAGGAAAGAGGATATTATCTTGGAAAGAGGATATTGTCTTGTAATCTCTTGCTGCAATAAACCTAATAGCAGTACGAAAAAGGAAAAATCAGACTTCTTGACCACTTATCCTTAGGGCCAAATGCTAAATGTTTTCTGGGTTTCAGGCAGCCACATATCTATCTGCACACTTAGTGTTTCTAAGTTTAGAGTTTTAATTGTCCCTTCAAGCACTTTACTTCAATGATAAAATAATAACTGTAATTCCACAGGGTGAGGGATGACTGTACTGCAGTGCCTGAGAAAAAGAGGTGTAAATTACGTGGATAATTGAGCTAAAGTTTGAAACATACAAATGTGCTGAGCTTTAAATACCCAGTCCAGAGCATCTGCTTAAAGGCACACTATCTTGCTGAAGTTGTTTGTGCCTGAATGGTTTTGTCTGTCATTAGTCCCAGTTTACTGCGAGTGAAGAGGTTAATGGAAACATTTTTCATCATGTTTAAATGTGTTTGATTCGTGCATTGTAGCAGCACTTCATGTATCACCCATTTCAGTGTTAGTCACTGTAAAATTAATATTAATATTCTGGGGGGTATCTGTATTGTTTCTTTAGCACAGGAGTGTTTGTGTGAAGAATTAGAAGGTTTTTCCATAGCATGAGAGGCTGAACACAGACTTCAGTTTTGATGTATCGCTTTGTAATAACCCCGATGGGCGAAGGCAGTGTTGGAATATTCTCTCTTCCTCTTCTTTTGGAGCGAGAGAAGTTTTAGTGATCAAAGTTATGCTGCCAAATGTCGATGGAGAAATGAGTTGTAAATTGAGTATCTGTTGATGCTCTGTCTTCTCTGGAATGTTGATACTTTGCAGCATTGAAACAGCCCTTGAATAATTAGTCTCCAATCCTTTAAATACTTACGTGTGTGTTTAACTTGACTCCTGGCAAAGTATGCCTTTTAAAGCTGTATGTGTAAAGTTAAACATGGAGGAAAATGCCTGCAAGATTAGATCACTTTGACATCTCCTGATTCACAGCAAAAAACAAAAAAAAAAAAAACAAAAAAAAAAAAAATCTCTTATTGGCTGAAACCTGTTCCACAAATACACAACAGAAGTTAAGATATGGTTCAACGTGGATCTGTTCACCTAATGCTTTTGCAGATAAATTGCTTTGAAACACTGAATAAAAATGATTGAAGTCTTTTCTAGCTTGTTGCCAAGATTATTTAATGTAATGATCATTTAAAATGTGTGCTGTACCAGATAAGCTAAAATATTACCTGTGACTTGCTCATTAGAAAGGAAGTGAAATGGGGATAATGCAACTACAGATGATTAAACTGCTTTTAATGTTAGTGATGTGAGTGGAGCCTATCAGTTCTAGTCAGCATGCTTTAAAAATTTTTTCCATATGTCTGAATTCAATTTGTTTTTCAAATTCTGTGCCTTTGTAGAAGCACCCAGTCAAAGTTCTTGATGGTGGGTGGTATCTCGTCTTAGCAAACAAATCATTTTTGGGTAGGGACAAGGGTTATTTCAGCAAAATTCTTTCCTCAGACAGGTACATGCAATTTTCCCTGATTTTAGTAAGGTTTGCATATGGAATCATAGAATCATAGAATTTTCAGGGTTGGAAGGAACCTCAAGAATCATCTAGTTCCAACCCTCTTGCCATGGGCAGGGACACCTCACACTACAGCAGGTTTCTCAGAGCCACATCCAGCCTGGCCTTAAAAACCTCCAGGGATGAGGCTTCTACCACCTCCCCGGGCAACCTGTCCCAGTGTCTCACCACCCTCATGGGGAAGAATTTCTTCCTAACATCCAGACTGAATCTACCTGTTTCTATTTTAACTCCATTCCCCCCAGTCCTGTCACTACATGACACCCTAAAAAGTGTTTCCAGAAGTAGGATTTGGCTAGTGGCTTTTTCCTTCCAATGACCCTCACAGCTTTGAGCTTGCTGTTAGGGAGTGTTTGCATTTGCTGCTCAGCATTTCCACATCTGCTGAGAGTTTCCTCTCAGATGCTTCACTCATCTGGGCACATGAGAGTGGTTTCACCATGGTCCATCCCTCCCTGCAGCTTGAACCTTGCTAAGAAACTCTTCCCCTCAGACATGGGTGTTGGCAAACACAAAAGCCCATGCAGTCCTCCTAGTTACATTTCAGGTGATGGTTTGGAATGGTTGTGACTGAGTATGGAGAGAGAAGAAAATAAAACAGCTATTTTTTCTTTCCTTTTCTTTTTTTTCTTCTTCTTTAAAGGTTCCAGACAAGTATTTCACCATTTTATTGGATTACCTGCAAGGGCTTCAAGGCAGTGCACGAGACCTGACTGTGCAGAAAGCTGAAGCTTTTATGAAGGAATTTGATGGTTCTGATACAGAAGACCCAAACCTGTTGGAGAAGTGTGAGCGCATACGACAAGTTCTGCAGCTGCTGTCATGAGAGTGATTCTGTGTCTTAATGGTTGTCTGGTGGTGAGGAGGGATAGGGTGTCCTATACAGAGACTATAAATTAGTTATAAAGATGGATTTTCTAATAAGAATCCTAACAGTAAGTGTTCAGATTTTGTACTCATCCTTTTTTATCCAATTGCAATTATTTATCATGTTTTGAGGTGATGAAATAAAAAGATGTGATTGACAGACGTGCTGCTGAAAGTAATCTCACTGCATATCTTTACAAAGATCAACCTCTCTCCCCTGTTATTTTTTCTCCACCTTCCCCTCTAATTACTTTTAAATAAGAGGAAGATTTGCAGCTCTTAACAAGAGCAGCAAAGGAACCAACAAAAAAGCCTGGAGGGTCTCTTACAATGGCAGCTTTTAAAATGAGCGTACAGTACAGTGCTTGCTCAGCCAGCTGTAATCTATCACTTTCAGCTTTAGAAGTATGTCATTTGGATTTGGGAAAGATCATTTTCAGTCTGTTGAACATGAGTTGTATAACACAGTTGCTTATTAGTACTTCACAGAGTAATCTGGAGATGCCATCAGCTTTGTTAGCTTTCCTTTTGTATCTTAAGGTTTTCAAGTGCATTATGGCAATGGTTTAGCTACTCAGATAACGCACAGATGGGAACGGACCAAATCCTTTGAGTGTTTGGAGTGCAATCATCTGGTTGCACCTAAGCTTCCCCTGCCATAAGCAGGGCTGTGCTGCAACATTTTGTATCCAGCCTGCCAATATTGCATGTTCATTTTTCTCTTCTAATTGGCATCAAAAGAGTTAATTTGTGTTCATTCCTTTTGGCATGGGACAGTTTTCTCCTCTGAACAAGCTTTCAAGTAAAACCCAAAGACATTAATTACTCAGAAGTTGGCTGATTGGCTTATTTAATAACACTTGTATTCAGACGGCGTTCTTGACCTCATTCTTTAATGTTTCTGCAAACATTGCTCATACTTTATTAATAACAACTATATGAAATGTGTAGTGTTTCAGAAGAGAGGCTGTCTTTGGGAATTACAGCTTTCATTTGGATGGGGGAAGGAGGGGAGGATCTATGGATATAGAGACCTAATTCTTCAATAAGAAGCATTCGAGTGGATTTGACAGCCTTCACAGTCATGGATTACTACAAATCTTTAAAAGCAGGAAATATATTACTAGTAACAAGTAACTTATGCTTTCTGACTTCTTGAAGATGATGTTTTCAGCCAAAAAGACTGGAGACCAGCATGCCTTGCTCAAACACAGTAACTGTGATGGGCCTTGCTGCAGCGCTGAGCAGAATTCCGCAGCAGTTGCCAACCTCTGCAATGGTTCAGCAGCAGTTTGGGTGCTGTTCCTGCACCATGGGGTGATGCTGGGATGGGGGCTGCAGAGGATGCATGTGGTGTCAAAGCCTTTCTGAGGCCCAAAGCTGTGTGAAACTGGTCTTCCGTGGTAAACGTTGGCAAAAAGGGTCTAAGAAAAAGAAAGGATACTGATATTTAGTGAACTTGTAAAAGACAATTGGATATTGTGTTTTATAGAATCATAGAATCAGTCAGGGATGGAAGGGACCACAAGGATCATCAAGTTCCAACCCTCCTGCCATGGGCAGGGACACCTCACACTAGATCAGGCTGGCCAGAGCCTCATCCAGCCTGGCCTTAAACACCTCCAGGGATGGGACCTCAACCACCTCCCTGCACAACCCATTCCAGGCTCTCACCACTCTCATGGGGAAGAACTTCTTCCTCATGTCCAGCCTGAATCTCCCCACTTCCAGCTTTATTCCATTCTCCCTAGTCCTATCACTACTTAATATCCTGAAAAGTCCCTCCCCAGCTTTCTTGTAGACCCCCTTTAGATACTGGAAAGTCACAATAAGGTCACCTCAGAGCCTTCTCTTCTCCAGACTGAGCAGCCCCAACTCTTTCAGTCTGTCTTCATAGGAGAGGTGCTCCAGCCCTCTGATTATCTGAGAGCATGCAGCTGGGAAAAACTACTGTCACTCTAGGCAGAAGCTGAGACTCTTAGGTTAGGGTTAGGGTTCCTGTCCATCAGGAGAAACAGGAGTTTCCCAGGGATTGCATGTTCAAAGTGTCTTTTTGTGACTCTATGGCTGCGTTTTAGCTATCAGAGAAGAATTTGTATTCTTTCATAAGGTCACTTTTGATTTCTCCATCATGCAAAAATGTGTGTCCTCATTGTGCACTTAATATACCTTGTAGCTTAAAAGCACAACTACATTGCAAACATGTTTTGGAAGGGACTCATTAAAAAAAAAGATTGTAAAGGTAAGTTCCAGGCAAAAAGATGTAGAACCTTTTATGAGTTTGACAGATTTGGCAAGATTTGCTTTTCCCAAACCTTGGTTCTGACAATGTGCAAATGTGGACAAATCTGTGTGAAAAGAGGCTTTGTAGATCAAGAATGTCATGTTCCTTTTTATATCAATTAAGGTTAAAAGCACCCAGACCCTTCCAATCTGGAGTCCATGTGAACATTTGGAAAAGAACAGTTAAAGCCTCTCACCAGTGCTGCATTTCAGATCTCAACGTCACTTGTAGCTTAGCCAGTCATATGGCTACAGACGGGACAAAGTTGTGTCTCTGCCCCCCATTTAAATCAGTCTGCTGTGTTAATAAAAACTGCATCCAAGGCTAGAAGTAACAGTGTGTGCAGACTGACAAATTACATCTTCATCTGCCTACTCTAATTGTCTTCTAGTTGAGTTAATCTTTATTGTGCAGCTCTGGCTAGAAGAGTTCGTATCCTGAGAGAATGCTGAAGTCAGGACTTCTAGGCAAAATAAAAGAATATAATTACTCAGAATTGCTTAAAGCTGGAACTGTGCCTCTAATGGAAATGCTAATTACTCAAGATTTGACAGTGTAAAAAGTTCCCTCTAATTTGGCTGATCCTTGCTAGGGGTTGTGGAGCTTCTTGGTTCTCTGCTCTCTGCCCACAATGTTAATTTGTTATCGCTGTTGTGAAACGACTGAGTAAATGAATTCTCTGTTCTTATTTGGGAAGGGTGTGTTGTAGTTGTTGAATGTGGAGTGTATTTCCTTCTTTCCTCTCACTGGAGAATAGCTGTGCTGTGTTGCTGTTGATTTTAAAGCGAGGTGGCCCTCGATTCACCTCCCATCATTTCCAAAAGCTTCCAAAATGCACTTCTTTGGATTGAGCCTTGGGGGTTTGTTGGTTTGGGTTTTGTTTTTCTTGCTGTTTAAAGAAAACTTTTGTCGCTGAGTAAGGCAAAGTAACAAACATTAGAATCCACTCACACTTCTTCAAATCAGTGTCAGAAAAAAAAAAACTCATAAAAGAGATTTAATTTGCAAAGTCAAGCACTCTGAAAATTAGGAAACAGAGGCATGGAAATTGTCTGTGGAATTTTAATTTAATCCACGCATACCTAGTATGATGTGATGCAACCTCCAACTGTGTCATCAGCACTGTGTTTCCATTGTGTATAACTTTGTTTATTCAGTGTCTCCATTGCAGTTCTGCTGCTGTTCTCATTTTCAAAATTTAGGTCTACGAAGTAGTTCTAAAGTTAGAGAAGTGACCCCTCTGTGGAGATTTGGTCCTGTGCAGAAGAAGTAAGTAGGAACTTTCCTGTTCCTTTGCTGTAAGAACCACTCAAAGCAGTTTCATCACAAATGTTCCCTTTACAAAGATGTTTGAATGTTTTGACTCGTTTACAATCAAAATACTTAGTTTAAATGCAGGTTTGTGGACATAAAAACTTTGCAGTGGCTTATTCTGGTTTAGCTTTTGGTTTCCTTTTATGTCTTCCTTTCTGTACAGCTGAATGAGTCACTTATTTCTGTCCCTGCAAATAGGAATATTAGCTGTTTACAGTGATTCCAGTCATACAAGGACACAACTAAATGTCCTTGCCTTTGTAGGACAAGCTCATTTTAGCAGTGATTTATAGTCACATTCTGTTTTAAATTCTTTATAAGAACATACATAGTCAACAACTTAATATGGTTAAAAATTATTATTATTTTTTAATCTATTTTTTTCCCCCTATGAGAAGTAGGGAATGCCAAACTAAATAAAACTAATGAGTAAATGCTGGGGGGGTGGGGGGGAGGAAGGGCAAAGCAAAACAGTGTTTTATCTTTCTTTGTCAAAACAAAGCTGAATAAGAAGCTTGTGCTACTATAAGAACGTTTGACTGGTGTTACAAACACAGAGGGAGGGCTTAAAAACAGAAGAACAGTCATACAATTGCCCTGACTGATTGCCCCTCCCCCACCACGCAGAAAATTGTTGGCATTCCCCAACAAAACCCACGAAAACACCTACGTCAAAAAAAGTTAAATAGGTTGCAAAATCAAGTACTTAAAGGTCAAGAAATGCCACATGCGTATAAATGGCCAGAAGAATTCAAATTCTACCTCTCTTGTGCCTCCAGCCTGGCAACTGAATGAAGGGGGATTGTGTTAGAAGGAAACAAATAAAAAGCCCTGAATTAGGTGAGCACATGGCTAGCAATGACCAAGGTGGAATTACATTTCCTGTTGGCTTTACTTATTCAGCTTTTGTCAAGGAGATTTGTTGCTCCTCGAAATACTGTGTTGCCTTTTGCTGTGACAACTTAACATCTCTTCTCCTCAGGGTCTCCCATGTGTAGTCTGTAAAACTGTAAGCCATGGGACACAAGATCTGTCACTCTCATTTGCTTATAAATAGCTAGACCTAGCTGCGGCACTGGGAAAAAACAGTGTTTGCTATTGAGCTGCTTTGGACCCAAAGGAGGATGTTGACACTGTGTTTCTCTGTGCTGGTCTAGGGGTACAACAGGCTTTGGCAGCATCTTTTACATCAGCCAGGCTTCCTTAAGCTCCATGAAATTGCCTGACTTTGGGAGAGCAATGTTGCCTATGGAATTTGCCAACTGAACAGCAGCGTTTGTGGAGCACTTTGAGACCCGAAGCTGCAGGATCTGAGCTGCTCAGGATGCTCAGCCCACAGCTTAATGCCTTCCTTGGCCTTGCTGCTTGTTTTCAGTCTTGGGCTGCTGAGAGTTGCAACCATTTTATTCATCTGCTTTCTGTGGGCTAATTTGACTGAATGAACTTTTCAAGCTATGTTTTGGCAAACTGAAAGCTGAAGCCGCAGCGGTAATGTTCCTCTGGTAGCACAGATAACAAGGATTTCATAAAGATAGAACCCCTTATTAGAAGCAGAAGCTCTTGCAGGATCTTGGAAATGACTGGCCAGCAGCCTGATTTACCTTGTTAAATCAGATTGGTATTGCAGTGAGCTGTCACAAATCTATGCCAGCAGATAGACAACGGCGACAGGCAGCCAAGCAGCCATGTATGGGCATCCAGCATACCAGAGGGTAAGGATGACAGTCAGGAATGTATCCTCCTGAAGTTGCCTGGTTAAGGCAAAATGCCACCTGGCACAAATCCTGGCTGCCATAAGGTTAAAAATAACAAATAGTATCCCTGTTACATAAGGAAATCTTTTGTCCTTGTTTAATGGGGCACTATGATAGGCCGGAAAGGGTAAATGTGGAGCTTCTCTGAACTCTTACTTGTGGTTAGTGCTTAGGGCCAAACCAGCTGAAAATACCAGGGCTGACTGCAAGCAGGGCCCCATGTGCAAACTGTGGTGTTAAACAGGCTAAATCTGGGTGAAATTCCAGTGCCTGAGCATGCTCAGCAGCAGCAGCAAACCGGTTCACTGCACTGGTGACATTCAGTCCCAGGAAGGACTTCTAATCCCTTTTCCTTTGAGTCCTACTTACTTCTGGTCACCCTCAAATTGAGACATTGTCTGTGATGAGTCTGGGGATTGCATCCAAGCCACATTCTCCCATTCCATTGGCAGCTTTGAGGACTGTCAGAGGCATAACACGTGCTTTCAGTTTGACTGCACAGCTTTGCCTGTACCCATCACCTCTTTGTAGACTACGATGCCTTTCAGGTCAGCACAGCTGTTTCTTGGTAACCCTTACCAGATTTCTTGGGAGCTTCCAGTGCCTGTTGTAAGCAGGACCTTCTTAGGTCCTCAGCTCTACCCACAGCATCTCTGTGTACCTAGCAACTTGCCTTCCACTATCCATCTTCTTGTGGAAAAGTGTTCTGGTGCTTGCTGCTTCAGCTAGGATAGCAGAAGGCATCGAGGATTTAAGTTTCTTGATATATCATAGTCACAAGAGCTGAACTATCTTTAAAATTCACCCCAGATTCCTTCAGAATAGCTCTGGATTTCCATCTCCATCAGCTCTTCCCTGGGGAGATGCCCCATCAAGCAAGTTCAGACCTTGCATCTGAACATGTAGTGTGCTTTTGTTGGGAAGAGATTATTCCTTCAGAGCCTGATCCCAGACCATGTGTGACATGTAGAAATCAGAAGAGATGGCGGAGATTATTTAAGCACATCTAAAACAGCCTTAGATGGCTAAAAAGAAACCTTCAAACAAAGAGTTAGAAGTGCCCTGATAACACCTGAGAACATCTGCCTCTTGTTTGGGTGGTGAAACATGTGTCAGTGCTTTCCAGCCTTCAGTCCATGTGTTTACCTCCCCTTGCTCATTGATGCAGGCTCCCAGAGAGTATCACCTTCAGGAGGGTTGTTCTCTAGGCTGTCCCTTCATTTACATGAACACTTCCTGGCCAAATTACTGAGATGCTAATGAGGCCACTCCAGCCCTTGTACAGTTGGCTGGAGTGATTTGGAAGGTGAACAGGGTACAATCATGGTGAAACACTGCTTTCCTCATAGAGTTTGTATAGGACATCTCAATCAGTCTATTGTCAGCTATTTTTATTATCAAAAAAGAAGAAAACCATTTAGATTATTTTAATTCCCAGTGCTTTTAATGTGCTGTTTAATCTCAGAGATGGAAATCCTGCAGTGAGCAGACGGCTGCATTAAGAATATTGCTCCAGTGTCCTTCTTTCCTTCCTGTACAAGCTCCTGAGCAGATTATAACTCACTTTAACTGAGACGTGGGGAAAGTTCAGCTGAGAGAATTAGATGAGGAGGAAAACAACTCATCAAAGTTAAGAAATGCAAAAGTTAACTTTTATTTCAAAATAGGCCAGATATAGCTCTCTGGACTCTTGAGCCTTTGGTATTTAAATCAAACTCCTGCAAAATCTCTCACCTGTGCAGCAGTGTGGCACGAAATAGCTCTCTGCACTGTCTTATATAACATTGCTTCTCTTTTGAAGAGCCAAGACTGCCAACTACAGAACACAGCACGTGGAAGGAAAACTACAGTGAACTTGACAATTATTTCCAGAGATTGATTCAGCCCTAGAAAATATTCATTGGCTCTCTAACCAAAAAAAAAAAAAAAAGAAAAAAAAGCCAGGGGTTCCCTTTTTTGTTTTCTAAATCCTTTTTTTTTTTTTTTTTTTTTTTTTGGTATTATTTCAGCTGTCTTTGGACAAAGGGAGGGGAAAATAAAAAGGGAGATCAAGGGTACATCTTTGACATTGTTTAGTGAGAAAACACTGACTCTTTTTGCATTACCCTGTTAATGCAGAGCAGGCAGAGTGTCTCAGGGCATTTTTGTTTGAGTCTTCTTATGGGGGTAGGGGTTGGGGAGGGGTGTCCCAGGAGCAGATGAAATAAAAGAGCCACAAGGATGATTCGGGGACTTGAGCATCTCCCCTATGAAGAGACTGAGATCCTTGGGGCTGTTTAGTCTGGAGAAGAGAAGACTGAGAGGGGATCTGATCAATGTCTATAAATATCTGAGGGGTGGGTGTCAGGAGGAGGGGGCCAGGCTCTTTTTGGTGGTTCAGTGATAAGGCAAGGAACAATCGGTTCAAACTAGAGCATAGAAGATTTCACCTCAACACGAGGAGAAACTTCTTTACAGTGAGGGTGACAGAGCACTGGAACAGGCTCCCCAGGGGGGTTGTGGAGTCTCCTTCTCTGGAGACTTTCAAACCCCACCTGGATGCACTCCTGTGCAGACTACCCTAAGTCATCCTGCTCTGGCAGGGGGGTTGGACCTGATGATCTCTTGAGGTCCCTTCTAACCTCTGATACACTGTGAGACTGTGAAAGCCTGGCAGGTGAGTCTTGGTTTGTGCTGTTCCCTGCACGAGGGTTACAAAGGTTGCTGCCGCAAGAGACGAACGAAGGGAATGTGGCAACCACGACCCTGCTGCAGGCAGCACAGTGCTGCAGGCTTTCCTGCTCTGCTTGTGCTGGTGTTCCCCTGCCTTCTTAATGGAATGGCATTTCAGCCAGCAAAATGTATCAGTCAACCTTTATTTGCATCGCTGCTGGGGCCGTGGGTCTTGTATGCCTCATCAAATGGCTTTAGTGGTCCAATTAAACTTTTGGACTGCTGTACGGCTCTGAGCCACTGGTGGCTGGAATTGTCTGCAGGAATGCTTTGGAGGATGCTCTCTGGACTCCAGCACCAGCCCTGGCAAAGCATGAAGATGATTAGAGGATGAGAATGACTCCCTTAGGAAGAAAGGCTGAGGAATTTGGGGCTTTTTAGCCTAGAGAAGACCGAGGGGGGGAACCTGATCAATGTTTATAAATACTTAAAGGGTCAGGAGGATGGGGCCAAACTGTTTTCAGTGGTGCCCAGTGACAGGGCAAGAGGTAACAGGCACAAATTTGAACATAGAAAGTTCCTTCTGAACGTAAGGAGGAACTGCTTTACTTTGAGGGTGATGGAGCACTGGAACAGGCTGTTCCAGAGAGGTGATGGACTCTCCACCTCTGGAATCATTCCAGAGCCCCCTGAATGCCATCCTGTGCAGCCTTCTCGAGGTGCCCCTGCCCTGGCCAGCGGGGTTGATCTCCAGAGGTCACTTCCAACCCCTATCAATCTGTGATTCTGTGTGAAAGGACACCTGAACACAGGTAATGGATAACACAACCTTCAGACATCTTAGACAGGAATCAGATTTCACTGTGAAGTTGAACTGTGTGAATGATGACTGAAAATGGCAACTACAGCATGCATGCCTTGGTGTCAGGTGCCATGTAAGTTGCTGATGCTTGTAGTTGCTTTGAGAGAAAGCTGAAAGGTATTTGCCGTTCATCCAGTTACAGGAAGATAATTATCAGTCCTCTGAAACTTTTCTGCTTCACAGATTTAAAATGACAAAATACTGTGGCCTGCTGCTGCAGCCCCACAGATTAAAATGTTCTGCAGCGTTTCAGAGTGATCTTTCAGTGTTTGAAAAAAGATAAAATAATTGTCTTGGAGGAAGGAAGACAGATGTCTCAGCTGGCTTAGCTCGAAAATCCTGCCATTTCTCTCTCAGTTGACCTTTACCTAGGTCATTCTATCTTTCTTGCAACTCAGCTAGATCATTATGATGGGCAGCAGCCTGACATACCCTTGAAATGGATTCAAAATCCATCCCAAGCTGTTTTGTGCATAGAAGAAAGTCAAATGCTTGTAGTCCTGTTCTGATTGTCAGGATGCTAAGGCTATAATTCAAATCATTAGGCTTAGTATACAAAGCCCTTCATAATCCAAGTCCTAAGAATCTGAAAGGTCACTTGTGGTCCAATAATCCTGAATAGTAAATGTGGCGAGCTGGTGGTGACTGTCTTGATCCTAAAGCACCTCCTAAAATAACTGCTGGTCTCTGTCCCCAAACCATATGTACATTATTTCAGTGTGATCCAAGGGGCTGTGCAAAGAGTGAGCAGCCTGGCTGTTGCACAAAGTCAAGCAGTGCTGAGTTTTGGAAGTTATTTTCATAACCAGATTGAAGGAATAGACAGGAGGATGCTCAAGGATTTAAAGACACACCCTCCTGAGGCTGCAGTGGTCCAAGTGGAGAGATCTCTGTTGCAGACTGCTCATCACCAAGATCCTCCAAATCCTCCCCAAAATCTGTCAGTGCAGCTGCTCATGTAAATAAAATGAGCAAGGATGGCTTAGATGACAGGAACAGCAGGGCCTTGCTCATCCCCTGGTCCTGACAGCAGCTCCAGAGATCACCCATGCAAGAGAATGTTCACACAAGTGATGGGGATGATGAGTGTGAGGAGAGGGTAACATCTGGCCAGACATGCAGCAGCTGGCAGGGGGCTGGAGAGATCTGGCAGATCCCAATTAACTGTAGTCCAGTTGTGACCAGCTTGCAGGGATCCCAAAGGCAGTGGCTTTGCAGAGCAACCCAGAAAGCAGGGTTGGTACCTGGCTGTGCAGGATGGCTGTGTGCAAGGAGCCTCAGGGTAGTTTTGTGGGAGGAAAGGACCAGCAGCAATGTGTCAGACCTGGAGGATGCAGGCATGGCCTGGTGGGATAGCTTACAAGGTGGATTCCATGTGAGAATGAGCACTTTGCTGTGCTCAAGTCCAGCAATTAGGGAGCTCAGTCCCTTACCCACTTCCTTGCCTTCTCCTCAGGAAGATGCAAGATGGGTGAAGAAATGGAGGAGTGGAAACACTTAACCGTTTATGGGGCCACTGGTAGCATCCCCTCTTGGTATCTGACACTCTTTCATCCAAGGTTTTGTGCTGAGGGCTGTTAGATTCCACCTGGGAGGAGGGCTGGATGACTTTGTTTTCCCCCTTTGATATCTCATTGACTTTCAATTTGTTCAGTATTGGGAGTGATTTCAGCTTTATATTGTATTTATTCAGTGGTTCTCTGGATATAGGTATTTTTGTGCCCTGAAGGGTTTACTTTTCCATTCCATCTTGATGTATAACTTCTATTAACATTAAGGCATGGTGCCTGCATGCAGGAGCAGTGCATAGCTAAACTCTGCTTAAATACCTGTGACCTCTTGGCTTTTCTATGTGGAATGATTATTAATACTTTGTCCTTGCCATGTTTCATTAGAGGATGCATAGCAGGGGAGGTCTGATCATCCCTTTATTACAGAAGGGAAAGACAGAGGGGAAGAGATTAAAAGATTTGCCAGCAACACAGAGCAATCAGTGGCTGTGCTGAAAATAGAAACCAGGCTCCTGGTTTCCATTCCCCAAATCTGGCCTCTAGACAACATGGCTATATTGAAAATGTAAATGCAAATATAGAAAATATTTCCTTATTTCAAACCTTCCCTGCTAATATTTTGTGTCCTTTTGACTCTCTGCTTCACAGAATAAACTGGTAGCACTTGGATCAAAGACTGAGCAGTGAGATGGGCTGTGCTTACTGAATACAGCAAGGGGAACTGGACTGAACCACCAAAACCTCAGAGTGACCAAAAAGCTCATGGCAGAAGGTGGGAGGAGGCTTGTGTCTATTTTGAGACAGAGAAGTATTCAGCAGCTGGAGGCTACTGTTCAAAATACTTTGATTACTGTATTTAAGGAAGCCAAAAGTGATACTGGTGGGACAGTCAGTCCCTCAGCCTTTGTATTCTAGAAAATATTCTCTCTTACAGTGTACCAGAGGTATGAAGATGGCAGTTTAAGGGCATGCAGACATTTTAACTGGCATTACATCTGCAGATGAACACAACTGAGGTTCAAAATCCATAACCAGAAGAGAGCAGTGAACTGAGCCTCACTGAGGTACTTCACAGCTGCAGGGCTTCTTGCTCTTCAAGCCAGAGATGCTGGCAGTACCATTACTGGTCTCATTCCTTTGGGTTTGTCACAACTTTATTTCTGTTCCCATATTGTTCTTCTGTGCTGTAAACAGGCTGGATGGTCAAAAAAAAAAAAAGTAAAAATAGAACGTGGATGCAACCCAGCTGAAGGACCAGGGTAAACTTCATGGGAGAAACTGCATTTAGAAATGCTGCTCTGAGTCATGCCAAAGAGACTCCATGCTGAAGACTTTTTTAAGAAGCAATTAGAAAGCAGTCTCCTTTTAAAGACACTTTGCTGTGCTCGTTAACACTGCAAATTGGGGCTGAATTCTGCCAGACTCACTCTTGCAGGGTGTCAGATGTAGCCACGCTTGTTCAGGAGTGCCCCGTGGGGCTTGGTGACAGCAGCACAGGGCTCACCCTTGTGTCCATCAGAACTGTGAACACACAGAGAAGGATCATGGGCACATGGTCATTAGGACAGTTGAAAGAGGATGATTGTGAGAGTTATTGGAGCCTGTGCAGGGGATTGACCCCTCTGCCCCAGCATGTCCTAAATTCCTGCTGCTGTTGATGGTGAGGTGTAATATAAACTAAGGGTAAATGTCAGGGGGACAAGAGTTGGCCTTGATGGAGCTGATGCATCTTCCCTGAGGCTTCTCATCAGCTCCTTCTGAAGCCCTTTCCACTCAGCAGAAGCCCAAAGTAAGCAAGATGAGATTAAATATAAACCATAGTGGTGAGCTGAGGACATCCCTTGTTCTCTGCTCTTAGGAAGCTCTTTGATCTAATTAGTTCTGGGGGCCAAGTGTTGCTTGCTGCAGGTTGCTCGATCTGCCCCAAGAGTGGGGCCGTGGTGGTGACATGGAGTGACCTCTCATGGTTCATAGGTCTGGGTAGTAGCCCAGCTAACCTTTGCTCAGCTTTGGTTGTAGGGTCAGGCAAGAGCTGAGAGAAAAACCTAGGAACTTCTTCGTGCAGTTTTTCTTTTGATACTTCACTGGGCTCTTTATAAAACAGAGAATACTTGCCACACTTCACAGTGACTTAGAAGATTTGATTCCAACAGCTAGATTTACATTATCATAACTATAAAATTCCAGTGCATAATGGGTTCTGATTACTTCTGGCTTTGTTTCCCATCATCTCCTCTTTCACTAAGGCCTTGGAAACTCTAAAACCATTTTAATGGCTGGGAAAAGCCTGTTCAGAAAAGATCTTTTGTGTCATCTTCATGCTCATAATTGATAGCAAGTAAAAAACAGTTTTCATTAGAAAAACTGTTGCCTTTTTGCCTTTTTTTTTAATGGCTTAGGAGAGCCAGAGTTTCATTGGTAAAGACTGCACATGATACAGTTTTCAGTGCTCAGCCAGCAGCTTCTGAAGTCCATCTGTGTTTGAGGAGGTTAATCATTTTGAGGCCACTGATGTGGATTTTTTTACTGATTCAAGACTGGTCTCTGACCTAATTAGGCTTTTGCTGGCTAATGGCATAGGGAGCAAACCTCTAAGGGTTCCTGAAGAATCACTGGCAAGAGGGAGATGAAGCTGGCCAGTGCTGTGTCATCTTTCTCTGAAATGGGCAAGTGCCCTCCCTGTTTACTTACTGCAGGTTGATAACTGTCCATGCTGTTAACCTGGTCAGATAATACTGCTACATTTTAACTTAAAATTGCTGGTTGGATTAAACATTAATCTGTAAACTCAGAAGGAGCATGGTGCCCCTTTGACTGGTGATGGCAGTGCAGAGATGCATTAGCATTTCTGAAACCTACAGTTTGCAGATCCCTAAAATGATTCCAGGCAAGGTCTGGCTCCTCCTAAAAGGGCTTGGAACGAAGATGGCATTGTCTCTCAGTACTGCCACTGCTGAGACTAGAGGTTTGGAACCACATACTGAATCTTGCAAGTGCAAGTCATGTTTCAAGTGCTGTGTGGCTGACAAAATATCCAAGTTGTGGTAGAGTGAGTTGCTTTATTATCTGCTGGGGACACGTTTGTGGTGTCACCCTTTTTGTTACACCCATTAGTGCTGACTGCAATACTGCTCATGTTTCTGTCACTGTCTCATGTGGCCTTTTAACTAGTCTTTTCCCTTTTCCACCTGGATTTTCCTTCTATAAGCCAGGGATAATGACATTTCTTTAGCTGGAGTGCACTTCACATCTGTGTGAAAGGTAAAGTGGTGCTGCTGGAGATCAGCTAGCATCCCTGAAATGAGTGGTGAACTCCAGGAACTGAGACCTAGGATGGAGCTTGTTAAAAACCAATCTGCACAGGACTATAGGAGCTGTATCTTCTTAACACCATTTAAGCACTTTAACCTTCCTCTGACAAATGCCTGGCCTGCAGCTCTGAACAGTAACCCCCAAACCTCTCCAAACCCAGAAAGAGCTAGTGCTCCCGAGCTCTATTATGAGACACAAGCTCACAATAGGCAGCTCCAACCTGGGAGACAGCTTGGGCATTAATCAGTGGCTCAAAGGCACTTGGCTGGTTTCAGGATCAGCAGCATTGTGGCTGTGCAAGGCACAGAGGGGTCTGGGCAGTGGGGTTTGGGGCAGAGCTTGCTTGCGGCTGCCCTGACTTTGCTGCGGCAGGCTGTCACGGCTGTCGGCACGTGTTCATTACTGGAGAGAAGGGTCTGGGGCCGTTCAGGGTAACATTTAAAACACCACTTGGAAGAAAAATAAATAGAGAAGGGCTTCGGTTTTTTCCTGTGGAGCACAGAAAGTGCTGCTGTGGCCACCCACACTGGAGGGTGCTGGCTCCTTCCTGGCTGATCTGCCCTTCATGTGGGTCCTGCCACCTCATGCTAATCCCAGCAGCGTCCCGGGGCACAGCCCTCCAGGCATTCTCATGCTTGCCTGAGGAGGGCTGCATGGAACTGATTGGGGCTGAAAAACCCCACTCATGGATGGAGAGAATGAGGTTTCAAGACTGCAACCTGAAAAACCCAGCCTGGAGACCTGACCTTTGCCAACCAGGCAAGGTTAGCTTCTGTCTGGTGTGTAGCAACACGGGACACTGGTGGTGGGAGGCTTTGTCTGCCCATGATTTCGTGTTTGCTTTGGAATAACTGCCAATATCAGGCTCTGTTGATGCCAGGAAGGCAGAGGTTGTGTGAGGATGTGTCCCAGGCTGGTATGGTGTGATGTGGGCAAAACGTGGCTTTGCCACCCAGGCAGGGGCTTGGATATGCAGAGCTTTCTGGGTGGGTAAAAGCCATGAAGGCAGGGCAGAGCTTCCCATTGGTACCATTAGGGAGCAGATTGGGGTTTACAGAGAGGAAAAGGAGGGGGCAAAGCTGAAATCTTCAATCAGAGAGGAGTGAAAAAGTATTTTTCTTAAATATGTCACATTTCTGTGCAATTAAGCACCAGCTAAAACCTGGGATTGAATCAGAGGCTGGACAGATGGGATGAGAATGCCAGAGATGGAGAATTTAAAAAGCACAGCAAATCCTGTGTTGAAATCTGCTGCAGCTGGATTTGCCAGTGGTGCTGGGGAAGGAGGAGCCCAGTGTGATGATGAGGAGTAAACTCCAAAGCCTTGGACAAGAGAAAAAGGTCTGAGAGGAGAGCTTCTGCCAGGCTGACTCCCGGGGAGACTAAATGTCTCAGAGACTAAATGCTCATCAGTTAAAGCAACTTCAGGCTGAAGCTGCCAAGTGTGCTGGGGGGGGGTGGGGGGATGGAACATTCAGCTCTGCTGTGAGGTTATTTCATTGTACCCACCTCAAAAAATGGTCTAGAACCACTGAAATGGGCCAGCTGGCTTGGGACTGAGCCTTTCTCTCTAAGGCAGAAATGAAATTCTTCCCTACTGTTGCCCAGGAGGGACATTAATTCTTCAGTGCTGTCCACCTACAGGAGAGGCTGAGGATGTGGCACTACGTGTCAGAGACTTTGTTGCAGGGTTGAAGAGCACATCCCCCAGGGGGTTGTGGAGTCTCCTTCTCTGGAAACTTTCAAAACCTACCTGGATGTGTTCCTGTGCAGACTACCCTAAGTGATCCTGCTCTGGCAGGGGGGTTGGACCTGATGATCTCTTGAGGTCCCTTCCAACCTCTGATATACTGTGAGACTGTGATCCCAAGGTGCAATCACACGTGAGACTGGTGAACAACATGATGCTTCTTAAAGCTGCCAGAAGATGCTATGGGGGACAAATTTATGCACCTGATAAATCTACTCTCAAATACCACAGTGCAAGGTTTTGAAGGCTCTCTCTCCCAATTCCTGCAGGACCAGGGCTAGAGCTGCCTACTGCTTCCAAAGTCCCTTGCTGTCCAGAAATGGTGATTATGACAGTATGAATTTTAACCTCACCTGCCTGTTTTTGGCTCCAAGGGTAGAGGCAAGGAAGGAGACCTGGGTTTCTGCTCTCTAGTGCTGTTTGTCCAAGAGTGGCTTATTTGGAAGGGCTTGACACACAGCCCAAGGAACAACTTTCCTTCCTTTCCCATGGGTGGTTTGGTCCTGGGCCACTCTGTGTAAAGGTTTTTCTTTCTGTGCTTTCCTTTCCTTGTGACATGACCCTGCCCTGACTAGGGAAGCTGTGATTGTTTTCAAAGAGATCATTTATTCCTAGATAAAGATTGATTTTCATTTTAATTTTTAACTTAAGTCTCTCAGGTGAAAAAAGGTTTTGTAGGCCATCTAAGATGCTGCTATCTCTGCCCAGCTTTGCCTCTTTCAGGGCTTGCTTCACCCAGCAGGTAATGAGTAACCTTCCCTCCCTTGGGCAGGCTGAGGGTGGATGTGCTGGAGAGGTTGGGATCATTGCTTCCCTGCTCCCCTTCTCCTTGGGAATCGTAAAGGCATTTTTAGTGTCAGAGTGACATCTCTCTGCCTCTTGCTTTTGGTAATTCTTATGGTGTGGAAGATGTCACTCCTACACCATGCCCTGCTTACCTCCTTCCTGCACACAGCCCAGAAGACCTCCCAGAAATGGCTATAGCAAAAGGGTAGGAGCTGAGTCAGCCCCAGGGGAGTGGGGCTGGCACAATGGCTGCATTCACAGCCCAGTCCTAACACAGGCTTTGGGCAGTCCCAGAGCACAGCACTGTGCTGCTCTCCCCAAACCCACATAGACAAGTCATTGTCCAAGCCAGGGCACGAATGTGCCTTTCCAGACTGCCCGTCTCCAGCTCTTACCACAGATGCTGTTGTACATAACACAAGTGGGTTTGGGATGCATGGATGGTTCCCAGGTGGTGCGTGGTTTGAGAGGACTGGGTATGAGCTGAGTTCATGTCCTTTCCAGTCTGTCTGTGGCCTGCCTGAGATGGATGGGAGAGTCCAGGTTTGAATGCATGCTGTGTCCAGTGTGAGTGTGAACCTTGCTGCACCTTGGGACACTCCCAAAGCATCCTCAGAGCTGATATCCTCTTCTTGTGAAGAAAAGACTGAGAGGGAATCTCTCAGTCAAGTGGAGGGGGCCAGGCTCTTTTTGGTGGTACACAGTGATAAGACAAGGAACAACAGATTCAAACTTGAACATAGAAGATTTCACCTCAGCTGAGGAGAAACTTCTTTACAGTGAGGGTGACAGAGCCCTGGAACAGGCTGCCCAAGGGGGCTGTGGAGTCTCCTTCCTCTGGAGACTTTCCAAACCCACCTGGATGCATTCCTGTGCTGACTACCCTAAGTGATCCTGCTTTGGCAGGGGGGTTGGACCTGATGATCTCTTGAGGTCCCTTCCAACCTCTGATATACTGTGAGACTGTGATAGCACAGCATGGAGCAGTACAAAATCCTTGTGATCTGAAGGGGCCTCAGCAAAAAGATGTCAAATGATATTTTCCTACCTGTGGGACCATTGCATTCTTTGTGAGACCAAGGTAATTTTACACTACTGTTTGTGACAGGCCTTGCTCTGTTAGACACTGCCAGAAACCAGTGACAACAGCAGAGCTATGCTTGGGCTTTGGCTTTCACAGACATAAATGCCAAGTTCTGTGAGGAGCTGGGAGTGGAGGGGAAGATTTATCTCAGCTCTCACTATAAAGTCCTGCTGTGCAGTGGGCTGAAAACTCTGGTGTAGCAGAAATAAGAAGCAGAGTGTGGTGTTGTGATAATTTTCTAAGGTAAGTGGAAAGAGCAGTGGTTTCTGATGCCATCATATGACCATCCTTGGTGGATCATGTTGCATACCTCTTTGCATTAATTACAGCAAAGCTTTTCTTTAACGTTTGTAACAAATAAGGACACCTTTACTCTTCCATCCTCTTGTGGTGGACTGCAGTGTTACAACCTTCCCAGCCAGCCTGGCTTGATAGCTGCCTGGCAGATCTCAGTGATGCTTTTATGCTGCTGTTGGTGTTCAAAGTGTCTTGTTACCTTCTGCCTCTTTGACCCACTGAGCCAAACTGACTCCAGCCAGCTCAGAAAAACAGTAGTTTTATGGAAGCTGTTGGGTTAAACAGGCCAGCATTTATTTGCTTGGATTCCTCTTTCATTTAAGTGTCTCAAGGCTTTATGTCTGGCATCCCTCCATCCCTTCTGGCCACAGAAGAAGGAAGGAAGCAAACTCTTCAGCCGTCCCAGCAGGATGTATTGCTCCTGCTGATGACTTCCATGCTCTGATTTTTGTCTCCTTCTGGATTCCAGAGAAGTATGGTCCTGTGTTCACCATCCACCTGGGTTTTCAGAAGGTGGTGGTGCTCACTGGCTATGAGGTGGTAAAAGAAGCCCTTCTGAACATGATGGGTGTGTTTGTGGGCAGAGCAGCTATACCCATATTCTATCACACCCACCATGGAAACAGTATGGGCAGCTTGAAATGATAAGGACACACTTGCTGTGTGGTTTCTCAAAGACATTGTTTCAATTGCAGCAGTATTTTAGGAGTCTGTATCTGTGCCCTTATCGTTGAGGGCTAGATTCTGTTGGGGCTTGGGGGCAGTTGTTTTGTTTTTCTCAAGAAAAGTTCTCGTGGGGACCTTCCTATTTGCCTTATCAGATTTTTGCTTCTAGTGGCACTTAGGTCACATTTCAACGGAATGTTTCTGCAGTGCAGAGGGAAGGAAATGATTTTTCACAACATGAAGGCTGAGGTCCTTATGCAATCTCTTCTCTGCAGTTACTGGGAGTTCAGACAGAGCGTGGATCACACATGATGCATGCTAAAAGCTGCAAGAACTGGCAAGAGTGCAACAGCCCAGGCTGTTTGTACCTCAGACAATTACTGCTCTAAACAGATATCTGGCATGTTTCTGAATTGCATGCTAAGAGTAATACATTACCCAAGAGTAGACATTGAAAAACAATGAAGGGAATAATCCAGAGCTGCAAGGAAAAGCTCTGATGACCTAATGTGTATATAATGCATACAGTTGGGATGGGAGGCTTTCCATCTTGTTTCTAATAGTGAGGCCCAGTGTGAGGAAGGGTGCACTGAGCTACTTTCCTAGTTGCTGGATGAAGATGTAAACTATGTTCAAACCTGGAAGCTCTCCTGAATTGTATTCACACACCTGGGTGTCTTCTTGGCTGAGCACTTGTTTTGGTCAATGGTTAGCAGAGGAAGGGTATTCCCTTGTTGTAAGCAAAGGTTATACCCCTGCCACCTCCCCTTGTCCCCCTGCACAGATGCAGCTCATCCTGTAAAATGCAAAGTTGTTCAATGAACTCATTTGTCCTGTTCATGGCAGGGGTGGTGTGGTGTCATCTGCCCCTAGCTCTGCTGCTCTGAAACAGCTGTGCAGTTTTTCTAAGGGAAAACGAATCAGCTGAGACAAATTCCATGCACAGAGCTTTTCACTGTGCATGGCTGCAAAAAGATCAAGCTACAAACAAGCCAGACCCAGAGCTTTGGTTTGAACAGCACCTGACTGTTTAAAACATCATCTCATGCCCTCCTGAACCCACATGAGGTGGTGCTTTCCCTGCAAAATCCCTGCTGTGCTCTTGGTGCTTCTGAGAAAATCCCTTACTGCTTGGGCAAACAGGACTTGCAGTCCCCTCACAGGTGTGTTCTTTTCTTCTCAAGAGCTCTGGAAGATGCCAAGGCAGTTGACTTCCCATCCCTTCTTCTCCTGAGGTGGCTAGAGATGGAGCCTGAGCGGTTCCCCGGGCAGTGAACTCTTTTACAGCAGCTGGCTTCCTCTTTGTTCTGAGCTGCTGAGTGAAGGAGCTGCTAGGACTGCAAAGGGAGATTGGTTCAGCCATCGTCCCACAGCTGTTTGAACTGGTTAAACCCCGGGAGGGATCCTAGCCTGTTGTAAGCTGGAGAGGAGAAGGCTTCTCCCGTTCCCTGCATGCTGCCTGATTCTGCCAGGTTCATGGTAAATACATTTTGCTTATGTCTTTGCTCCCAGCCTTCCTCACAGGTACACGCAGTTGGACCAGGGGTGCACAAAGCCTCAAGGCTTAGCTCTGCCCTCCTCACAGAGCCCGAAGTCGTGGCTGGCAGGGGACTTCACCCCAGGAAGGGCTGCAGGGCTGGGCTGGCTGTGACTGATAGGGATCGAGGTGCCATCTCGTGGCAAAAAGAGAACAGAAACGATACCGTGCACCGTGCTCCTTCCTCTGGGGGCAGCGCAGAGGGGCTGCAGGCACCAGGCAGCCTTCGTTTCACAGATCTGTACATTTGCTGCAGTCCTGGCACCTGATCATTGCCCCTCCGAGCACAGGAGTCCCAGGTCCCAGCATCACGGAGCTTAGGGAAGACAGGCTGGGCTGTGGGATGTGCCAGATGTGTATGGCATGAATCACAGACATGGTGGGAATTGGATTTGTTCAGATCTCACCTTAAAGCTCAACCCAGCTGTCCCACCACAAGATGTTTGCCTTCAGTTCAGGTCTGGGTGTTGCAAGGCACAAACATGTTTTGCAGCTAGAGGGAAGACCCTCAGGGCCAGTGAGGAATGTGGAAATGGTATTTCCAGCCTGAGAGCCAATGTTTTCTGCTAAATAAATATGTGAGTGACTCATAATCAATGTTCTGCCATCATCTGGCTGAGCAAATAAATGGAGGCAGGTACTTTGTTTTGTGGAGACAGAATCAGCTGTCTAATTCAGTGTGCTGGAGCATGAGCTTTTTATCCCATCTGCTAACACAGGCTCTAGTAGGATGCACTTTTCAAAGGAAGTGAAGGAACCTGTTTTCCTTGGATGTTTGCACCTGGTAGCCCATGGCTCTGGCTCTTGTTGAGGCACAGGTATTGTGCAGGCTGATGAAGCTCTCTGTACATGGCCGCAGGCTCTGCTCTGCCTGCCAAGAGTGCCAGGGTGGGAGGGGATGCTGTGCCATGTAAGAAGGGATCCATCTCTCTCCTTTGAAGCCAAGAACTCAAGAGCCCATGGCAAGGAGTCAGGTCTGACATTCCACCAGCGAATTTGTGCTGATTTGAACCCAGCCCACTTTGGTGCCCCTGAGTTCTAGATTGCTGCTGTATCTGTCTTTTGAGTTCATGCTATGTTTGGAGGGGACTGGAACAGGAACACTCTTGGCATCTCTGAAGCCAAAGGCAAAAATCTGTTTTTATTCAGCAAGGCCAAGTTGTGCTTCACTGAGTTGATATGTGGCTTGCTCCTCATCTGCTTTGTCTGTCTCTACCTTCCCTCACCATGACCCCATCCTGCTGCCACCACTCCCCAAGAGTGACCTTGCCAGTAGGTGATGCTGTGGGAGGGCAAGAGGTGAGAGGCTCAGGGCCCAAGACACTAGACAAAGGGACAGCAACAGTATCAGTGAAACTGTGGTGGAAAACTTTCGTTCAGCTTCTGCAACCAAAAGTCAAGGGCATAAAAGTAAAGAGCCAAGGCTATCCCTAAGACTGAGTAGCAGCCCATAGCTGACCACAAAGGGAAAGCTCTACCTTCTCTGCCAGAGAAGTCACTCTGCACATATGGAGGGACCCTTGTTGAGGTGTTTTTTACTAGGATGTGGATATGCAGAATCTTGAGATACAAGTAAAATGACAGTATTTGTTGTCACTCTGAGCTCAGGACCAACCTTTCATGGCATTTGCATTTCTGTGTAATGCAGAGCTGGGTGGCAGCTCTGAAATATAATGAAGACATGGGATGAAAACTTTATTTGGTTCCCATGAAGGGAGAAACAGACAATATGATCAAGCAAATGATAAGAAAATGCATATGGAGAAGTGGCAATTCACAGGCAGATAAATGGATGAAAAATTGCCTGAGCTCTGCATCAACTGGAATAAGATTGCAGAATCTGGTGGCAGATCAGGGAGCTAGGGAAAACTGCCAGACAAGGCTACAGGGGAAAGGAAAACAACCAAACCCAGGACTCATGCAACTCTGGATCCTCATTCTCCTTGTGTGTGTGTGTGGGTGCAATACAAGCACTGTGAACTTAGACACCATTTGGAGGGAAATTGCATGGCTGGTTTCAAGGGCAAGAGCATCCCAAATACCAGACTGACTGTTGGTGGTGGCTGTTAACATCACCCAGGAAGTCTGAATAGAGGAATGGTGTTTGCTCCCATTGAACAAGGGCAGAAAAGACAGAGATGCAAAAAACTTAGAAATGAGTCTAGTTTATTTTTCTGTGTCATTAGCCTTTCCTGTTGCTATAAATACCAAGTGGTCCTTATGACTTAGCAAACTTAGAAAGGTAGGTCTTGTTTCATTCTGACTGTGAAGCAATGTTGAACTTGGTGGTAGCAGCACTTGCTTATCTAAACAGGTTTGCAGACTCTAGGGCATCTTTCAGGACACTGTTTCAAGCCAGAAATAACTTTGTCCTGCCATCACATGAATCGATCTGCTTTTTACTCTTGCTGTTTGACGTGACTCTTTAGCCTGGTAGGACTTTCCTAGAAGCTATGGATAATTAGGGAGCTTGGAAAAGTTCAGGAGACACCTATGGATGGTTCAAGTGCACCCACAGTGTATTTCTGTGGCTTTTAGCAAATGGCAATGCCCCTTTCCTCTTGATTTTGGGCAGATTTCTGTGACAAAGCTCATTGCTTTGCCATGGGAGCCTAGCTGTCACACCTGCTACTCATGGGCTGCATCCCCTTCAGCAGACCATCTCCTTGGTCCCTCCATTGACTCCATGCACAATCTGTCTTGAGAAGCAGCAATGTGACTGTCAACCATGATCATGGTTTCTAACTGATCATAGGCACCTCCTCGCAGCACAGGAGCAAAGGAGGGGCTCAGCACCTTACAGGGCAGATGAAGTGGTGGAGAGAGTGGAGTGGGAATGGATGGAGACAGTGGGAAGGGGATGTGAAAGATGGTGATGTGGCAGGATGGGGGAGGGGGTGGTGAGTCCTAGCAGAGCTAAGTTGGCTGTAAGCAGCTTCCCCACTTGCTGGGCTGCTCTTCAGCAAAGCTGTCCTGGTTATTCACGCAGGACAGCACAGGTTGCCTGGGGCTGAGGCCTTAATGTGAAAGTCGTCTGAGGGACAGTAAGGTCCAAGTCAGCCTCTGAAACTCCTGGCTGGGGTTGAAAAGTGAACGTCTGCAGCAGCCCTACAAAGAAGACAAACAGCTCCATCTTGGCCAGGCTTTCTCCAATGCAGTTCCTTCGCCCTGCAGATGAAAGCAATGTGTTTACTTGGTGGGAAGATGAAACCAGAATGTTAGCCATGGATGTGTTAGCATCTGAGATGTTGTTGTAATGGAAGCAGGAGTAACACCTTGGAACACACCAGAGCGTTTTGGAGCAGAGGAGCCCATGTTGTCAGAGGCTGCTGTCCCAGTCACACTAGCACTGCATGCCTCCCTGGTCTCTTTTGTCACAGCTACCTGCAGCAGCGAGTCACAGCCATGTTTCAGGGTTAGTATGCATTTATGATGTCTCCTCTCCTCAGCTCTTCCAGCCCTCTCATCATCTTTAACCCTCTCTCTTTGAAAAGCAGCCTGATAGAAAAATGCCATCTACCCCCAAAGCAAAATAGTTTGAAATTCCCTTTTCCTGTGGAATTTATGCTATCATGTCCCTTTTGATAAGACAGTGTTTCTTCTTTATGCTAGATTCTCAGCCCTTGCATGACAATCCCTATATGGTTGAAGCACTTGGTGGGCAGCAAGGACTGGTTGGAGCATGTTGTGGATTCCCTTCAAGCCATACTTTTGGAGGAACAGCTGGGAAGTGTAAGGTTACTCAGGAGGACTTGCAGGATTCTGTAGGACATCTGTCTTTATAGTACTTCTGGGCTGCTGCAGTGTTGGGATTTGTTACAGCAAGACTTCTCCATCCATCTGTGCTCTCTTGTAATGCACACTGCTGCAGCCATGGAGGGCAGCAGGCAGGTTGAAGTACTTAGCCATGAAGACCACATCAGTTTCTATTGTAATAAAATGGTCCTGCCTCAGCTCCCTGCAGATCATCACCTTAGTTACCTGTGGAGAAGGGCAGGAAGGCCTCTCTCTTTACAAAATTCCCTTCAGCATCAAGGAAGTGATTGGGGTTGAACTCATGTGGTGTCTCCCATTGTGTCTTATCCAGCAGCACGGAGGTGAGTGATGGGATTACAATTATACCCTGGAAGAAAAGTATGTGAAGGCACAAAAGACAGCAAAAGTGCTCTGTTTTGGTTCATTTTGTGACACAGACTTTGGTGGCCCAGGAGATTTGATCACCCTGGGGTAGGTGGAGAGGATTTTATCTCATCAGCCAATAGAGAAGTCAGTGAGATTTTCCCAGCAGTGCCAAGGACTGAAGCCAAACCCCAGGAGGTGCTGTGAAAACCTCAGGCAGATCCTGTGAATTCTTTGGCAGATACTTCACCGTGCAGATGGCATCAAGGAGGTAAATCACGGTCATTCATGGAGTGAGGAAGTCCTGGGCATGAGAGGGACTGAACTGAGTCTACAATACCAGTCTCCCTGGACTCAGCAGTCACTGGGAGGAAGAAACTCTTCTGGGAGTGATTTTGGATGCTTCCTTTGGGCTTCAAGTCCTTACAATTCCCTCTAAAGAAACCGGTCTTTAATGGCACTAGCAAACATTCGGAGGGTGATGTGCTCCTGGAATGGAACAGTTACCTACCTTGGGGAGGAAGTAGCCCCTGAAGTGGGTGTCAACAGCAGTGCAGCGGGGCACATGGGGCAGGAGGGTGATGAACCTCTGCACCTCGTGCAGCACGGCGTTTGTAAAGGGCATGTTCCTCCGATCCTCGTACGTGGCCCAGCTGCCTGCTTTCACAGTTCTACCAATCTCCTCCTGCACCTTTTCTGGAAAGAATAAACAAAAGGGATGTACCCTAGCAAGGAAGCCAACTCTCTCCTTGGATTCACTTTTGAAAAAAACTATTTTCCCAGGGTCTGAAGGGAGATGATTCTTGAATCAGTAGGCTGGGGTGCCTTGCTCTATTTCTAGTTCAGGTACATGGATGGGTTGTGTCCTCAGCATCACACATTGATTCCACTCATCCTCTCTCCCAGCAAGGCAAAGGGACTGGTTGGTTGTGGCTTTGATCAGCATCTAATTACATCAGGTATTCATAACAAGAGAGAGATGGGATTCAGCTCTTAAGGGAGAAGAGCAGCTGTGGATGTGAGGCCAGGCCTCTCCCCTCCCCATATCACAGATGGACCATAGGTGAAATGAGCTCACTTTGAATCTCTGGGTATTTCATCATCAGCAGGATGGACCACTGGAGTGTCGTGGCTATGGTCTCTGTTCCTGCCATGACCAGGTCGAGTATGGATGCCATTAAGTTGTCATCGTGGAAGAGGTTGTCTTTCTTGTTCTTCTCCTTGAAAAAATGCAAGAGGTAAGAAAGGTCTTAAACTCATCAGTCTTAACATTCAGCAAGCTTGAGAAATACTGCATGGCCCACAACACTCTGCTGTGACATTATGAATGCATAGCATGCACCACAGAAGGGAGCACCAAAGATGAAAGGCTTGGAGTGGAGTTTTGGTTCCACACACATCTCCATCCAGAAGTAGGCTGAAGCCCCAGGGCCAGATGCTGTTCATGGACTCAGCCTCACAGGTTTGGAAAGAACCTGGCCTCTGTTCTGTACAGAAGGAGATTCAGCTAATCTTAACTCCAAGGGACTCCTCCTGCCCAAAGGTAGGTTTGAATCTCCAACAATGTTCAAAATTACCTTTTAGGCCATTTCTGCAGGGCTCTAGATCTGTACTGATCCTTCCTTCACTTAGCTCAGTAGAATACTTAGCGTCTAAGGTTGGCCCAGGTCCAGTTGGAAGCATAAAAGCATAAAAACCTCAGAACCTAAGTATTTGGTGTTGAATGAAATCAACTGATGTGTGAAACTGCCAGGTTTCTGCTGAAGTGAGATGCAGGGCAGGTCTAAAACTTGCACTGAGGATTTATCATTCAAGGACTTTAAGTGTATCATTCATCTTGGAGCAATGTTATTGATGATTAATTGATTTGTCACAGAAAGAAAGGCAGAGTCAGTTTTCATGTGAATTCCTGCATTTTCTACTAGGAACAAGTTGCTGATCTCTCATTATCAGGGTTGCTGTTTCAGGAATGGGCTGAGCCAGTGGCTTTCATATCAATTTTGACAGAAAAATCTCTGTACTAAATTACAGCAACTGCAAGAGACTGGCATCTGCTTTCAGCACCAGTAGAGTAACAGCATTCATGACATGTCAGAAATCAGAACTTAGCAACTGTTTTAGCTAGAAAATCCAAAGGAGACATTGCAAACAGTCAACAGAGCAGCCAAATACCTCTTGCTGCTTGAATATCAGTGCATCAATGTAGCTCCTCACGCTGTTCTCATTGACGTCCTCCCTGCTTGCCTTCATGTATTGCCTTAAAATGCTGCGCACGTCTTCTATTTTGCTAAGCATGATCTTGTGGGTTTTGAAGAGAAATCCAAGGAATGGGTAGAAATTGAAATACTAAAGGGGTTGAAAAAGAGGAGCATTAAGTCTGCAGAAACAGCAGCACGCTTCAACAGCATGATGCAGCAGTTGAGTTTTGTCGTCTTGTAGTAGTATCTTAGCATGCCAGGGACATCCTGGGCAGATTTTCACTGGAAGGCTTTGCAAACTTTGAGCCTTCCTTTAGTACTACTCAAGTTTAAGCATTTATGCTGGTGTGTGGCAACAGATCTACCAGTAGCAACTGGGCCAGCTTCTGAATAGAGTTGGGGCTCCAGTGTGCTAGGCCACCAGCTAGTTGAGACCAGTATGAGACTAATTAGCTTTTCCCAACATTACTTGTGAAGGACTGGGTGTGAGTGTTTGAAGATAAAGTTTTCCTGGCACTCTCCAAGGAACCATTTTTAGTGAAATCTCACATAGACATCAACACTGAATGTGTGCTTATAGAACACTTTTTGGACACTGAATGCATCTTTAGAAAGGCAAAGAAAGCCTCAGTGGTGCAATTGTGTTGAAAAGGAAAAAAACAAAATTATCTGTGGAGAACTTAACATAGTTAAGTTCTCATTTCTGCTCCACACAGATGTGCAGGATGGTTCAAAGTGAGAGCAGCAAGGTGAGAATCTTGCAGCACATCTGTGGTGACCTAGGTGGTACATGGAGAACTGTCACATTTTAGGTGTAATGGCTGGTTCTGAACATTTGCAAACTGCTGAACTTGATCCTGTGGTTTGTGTGACTCACAAATGTGATGTGCCAATGTGTGGGACAGGTTACTTACGTTCAAATACGGAGACCCCAGAAGAATCATAACTTCATCTATGAGTCTTAAGAGAGTAAGAAATGTGGGGTCCTTATAGTCAAACCTGTCCCCAAAGAGCAGGATGAAGGTGATGTTGATTGGAGCGCAGTTGAAGGAGGGCAGGCTGAAAGGTTCCCCTGCCAAGGGAGGAGGATGGAAATGTTAGTGAGATGTTGCAGCAGCAGTGATGCCTATGAGGCTATACAGCACCGTGGTGGTGTCCAGCTCACCTTTGAAGGATTTGATCATCTCAATGAGGAAGTGAAGCTCCTCAAAAATCCTCCCTTCAATCATTTTTTTCCCCATGCCGAGGTTGCGCATGCTGGATACGGTGAACCTCCGAGTTGTCCTCCACAGTTCCCCAATAGAGAAGAACAAACCTGGGGAGGCCATGAGACGTCGCCGCTGGGCTCATGCGCGGAGGAGCCCCACCACACGAAACAAGACAGGGGACTGGAGGAGGAGGGTTCTCCACAACTGTTTCTGCTGCCCAGTTTCCCCTGGATTTGAGGACTAAGGGTCTCCCATTTCTGTGTGCATCCCTGCACCCTCTCAGCTGCTTTCTCCTGGTCTTACTGAGCCTGCAGTTCGGGAAAAGGAAGCTCCCACCCAACCCAATCTTCCCCAGCCCTCTCCTGAGTGCAAGGTAATGGCATGGCTTTCAGACCAGTACTGGTTGGATGTAGAGCTGGGGGGAGATGTTGGTCTCAGTCAATCACATAACCTTTCTCACCTTGTTTGGTTGCAAGTTCAGGGCCTCAAGCAACAATTTTGTATCTTTGAAGCTTTGCCCTTTGTCCTATTCCAGTCATAAAGATATTTTATCTGTGTGAGATGGGATCATTTAGGCTCCTCAACCCTGGAAATGCTGATGTGTTTTATGAAGATTCCCAGCAACACTATTTTCAGCACTGGCAAAAATATTATAGAATCATAGAATCAGTCAGGGTTGGAAGGGACCTTGAGGATCATCTAGTTCCAACCCCCCTGCCATGGGCAGGGACACTTCACCCTAGATCAGGTTGCTCAGAGCCACATCCAGCCTGGCCTTAAAAACCTCCAAGGATGAGGCTTCTACCACGTCCCTGGGCAACCTGTTCCAGTGTCTCACCACCCTCATGGTGAAGAATTTCTTCCTTCATTTTGTAGAGGTCAGTGAGTTTATGTCTTGGTGATCACTACCACCATCAAGCAGGGATGGGTATTTCATCCCACCAGAGTGCTGGAAATAGTGAAAGAAAAAGTGGTGTCAGCAATCCAAAGACTATCTCAGTTTGGTTCAGTTGACAAACTGGATTCCAGCACTTCACATCTTCATCTTGGCTACAAGGTTTGAAAACATGTTTGCATTTTCTAGAATAAACACTAGATTAGAGCTGTGTAGTTTTGATTCAGAAAGCAAAACTTCTTTCTCTAAAAATCATCAAAGCAAATTTCTAAGTTTGTTTGGTTTTGGGATTGGGTTTGTTTTGTTTTGTTTTGTTTTGTTTTGTTTTGTTTTCCTTAGTCCAGGCACTTTCATCTGGATAATTAATTTTCTGCAAACAGCTTTGGAGTCAACAAATTGGCTGTTTCTGGATGAACAAAAAAAAGTTTCATTGGAAAATTTGTGAGCATTGCTACTTAATAGCCCCTGTGAATTTACAGCTCTGGGTCACCTCTAAGTGGCTCAGACTTGGGCTGAGAAGGTAAGTGTGAAAGGACTTATAGTGCAATACTCAGGCTCTCCCTCAGGGACACTTCACATGTAAATTAGCTCTGAAAAATGCTTTTCCCCCCATCGATTTCTTTTCTTTATGTAGCAATAAATTAATCTGTTGATAATTATGGCTGGGTAATTTAATTTCTAATTGTAAGCTCAACTTCAGCCTGTGACCAACATATAAATCTGCCTTTTGGATGGTCAAAGCTAAAGCCTCAGCTGAAGCTGAGGATGGACAAACAAGGCAGTTGTTTGGGAGGGCAAATTTCTAACCTCAGCCTATTGCTTCTGCCTGAACCTGTTTCACATGGTTCTCCCAACAGCCTGCATGAGGAGGCAAGGCTCAGGGAATTGATTATGCCCAAAATTGTGGAACCTGGCAATGGGAGAATGGGAAAAACCCTACAGCTCCAAACAGCCGAACCAGTTAGTCCAAAGTCCCCTGAAACCACAGGGTGGGTTTGTAAATGTGGTGGTGGTGGTGGAGCGAGACATTGACATCTTATGGAAACTGACCCCAGGCTTTCCACGGTGCCTTTAAAAATCCCAATCCTCACCCCTGAACGTTTAGGATATGGATCAGCCTCAAGTGCATGAGCAAAAAATGAAGGTAATGAAAGGCCAGGAGGCATTGCATGAAAGCGAGGAAAGCCAAATACTTTCTGTCAGCTTGGCTCCGGGTGGGTGTGAGGGGGATGTTTAGAAGCCACGCCGGGGGCGATGCGCATTTAGGCTGGCACTAAGCGACGGCGCCGTCCCTCCCGCCCGCCCCCGCTCCTTGCTCTAGTACCGTTTCCGTTCTGAATTTGGTCAAATATTGGGATGGATGGTCTGTCTACAAACTCCTCTGTGTAGTTCACAAGCGCCTCCCGCACAACTTCATACCCGGTCAGGACCACAACTTTCTGGAACCCGAAGTGGAGAGTGAAGATGGGGCCGTATTTTTCCGCGAGCTGAAAGAGAAGTGAGCTGTGATGGTCAGGAAAGGAGGGAGCATGCATGGGGCAAGCACCCATTGCTTTCTGACAGGACACCCATTGCTTTCTGACAGGACACTCATTGCTTTCTGGCAGGACCTGTTATGTCTTGGTGCCCTGCTGGGAGCAGCTGTGGAACCGCTACCTGCAGAACCCCACCTCAGCATAGTCAAACATGAAGTGTTTCATACGCATGCCTGGCTGGCATCCATATGGATTTGAGGCTTCTTGCCATGAAAGAACTCCCACCCCCATCCTTGCATTTCACTGAAAAGGAAAAAATAAATGAAAAACCAAAAAAACCCACCTAGGGTTAAAGACTGGACATCAAATGGCAACAGAAGTTGGCACACCGGAGAAAGATGGAAACAGAAGACATTTCAGTGTAAATGGTGCTGCTGTCACACAGGAAAGCTTTGGCTCCTCTCATACCAAAGCGCTCCTGCATCCCTGCTACAAGACCAGAGGAGTTGTTTGCCCCATGCCAGGCATTTAGTGTACCCTGGATGACCACAGGTTATAAATCCTTGCCCCTCTCCTCAGACCTGCCTTTGGTATCTATAGGTCAGCCATGCACAGCAGGAAGACCCACAGCAGGAGCAGGATGCTGCCCAAACTCCTGACTGGCTCTGTGCTTGTACATAAAGTGATGCCCATTTTACACTCAGAAGTCTTGGGCTGTAGAGGCACAGAGAAGTTTTTTTTCACTACCACACACCCCAGGAGGAATACTCTGCAGCTCCCTGCCAAAGCTGTACCTTGCCGGGCAGCTTTCAAAGGCAATGCAGTGCCTTTGAAAATCCCTCCCAGAGCATGAAGTCCTACTGGCATGTCCTGCACGTGTCCCTAGAGCTGCTGTGCTGTGTGCCGGTCCCCACTCCTCTTTGCCAAGGACGGGGGCTGTGGCAGAGCAAGGAGGCTGACAGGGGAATCCTTGCTCCCTAAGGACCATGATGCCTGAGCTTCCTGCTATGTGCCTGCGTTTTACAAGGGTGAGACTGTCACGTCCCTCCAACCCCTGCCTGTGTACCTCCTTGGTGCTGCATTAGGGACTGTGGGAGGCTGACTACTCCTGCCTCCCACTGCCCCATGGCTACTGCTGCATCTTGCTCCCTGGTAGCTTGAAAAGGCACTCAGGGATAGTCAGGAAGAGGTTGGGCTGGAGCAAGGTGATGGGAAGCCACAGTACAAATCTGCTGTCGGAGTGAGCACAGTGTATACATGCAGCCTCAACCTGCACCAGCTCCACCAGCAGCTCTTGCAGCAGAGAAGGGACACCCCATCAGGGTCCCAGCCAACAAACGCTACTCAATGCCCGCTACTCAATATAATCACCATTTTTTTGCTCTCTGTGGGGTGAGATGGAGGGGTAAGCCCTCTGGAGTAATCCCAGTGTAAAGGCAAACATAGGCAATCCCAAACTTAGCCTAGCAGGTGATTGAAAGCATTGAGGAGGTAATGCCAAACCACTCTTCAGAGGCTGCAGCAACGTTTGCCCAGCCCTGCTGGGTAAACTGACCCCAGCCCTGACATCGCCCATAACACTACCAGGTGCTGGGAGCCTCACCCCATGGCAGGGCTAACCCATGCCCAGCTGCTGCCAGAGCCCCACCGGTGTTTGCTGAGCACCGGTGCTGCGGGAGCCGTGCCGATGCCTGGTCGTGAACCACGGCTGGCTGTTTGCTCACTCTCTCCCTGACCCTGGCGCAGGTCGGTGCTCCAGGTGCTGTAGGCTAAGGAGAGGACGGAGTGCCCAGCAGCCTGGCATAAACACCCTGAGCTGTGCCAGCCTCATCTTGCACCGAAGAACAGTTTACCACCACAAGTGGGGTAAGTTGTCTTGATTACACGTTAATGAAAGATCTTTGAGGCTCTGCTTCCTTAGCACAACTTCTCCATCCCTCTCTAGTACCTCCATCTGGATTTTAATGCATATCCAATTCGTCAAGAGGGAAGTGGATTTTGCAGTGGGGCATCTGGATGTGACCTTCTCTTGAAGCAGTTTTGGGGTCACTGCATCATAGAATTCCCCTCACTAGTTCTCCAGGGCAGAGGGGAGGGAAGCAATTTCATTTCATGTTAGTTATGTCGGAATGCTTTAAAATATTTGTAAGTGCCCAAGCTGTCAATTTAGTATTTCAAATCCCACAAGCAGCATATCCTTCATGTACATCATCACAATTACATGAAGAAATCCCATACCACCCAGAGGTCCTTTTTTAATGGTTGGTCGCTCATAAAGGACATCGAATCAATAAAGACATTTGCTAGAAGCCCAGAAAAATGTTACAAAGCAATTTTCACACCTTCACAATTTAGTTTGAATTAGAAAATAATAATAATAATAATAATAATAATAATAATAATAATAAAAAAAAAAGAGAGAGAAAGGTTCTCACTGATATATCTCAAGTAGCTTTAAAATCTATGAGGGTCTGGATTTGGGGGTTTTTGTCCTACCTTCATTAGTGATTTATCTTGCCTTCTAAGATCCACCAAGTGCAGGTTACCAATGATCGGAAGAGGAGTTGGACCAGGAGGAAATTTAAAAGCTGAATATTTATAGCTGGTCGAAAAATAGAGCACAGCTAATAATGCTGCTGCACACAGCAGACAAATTAATGTAGGATCAGAGAGAAATGAAATTAAAAAAGACATTTTTTTTTTTAATAAAACTTTTTTTTAGTAGTAGTAATCTAGTTTTGGGGGGGTTAGAAGCAATAAAAATGCAGTGGCACTGTTCAGTTTCTGCCAGCTGGCTTTCTGTTTGCTCTCTGCGATTGCTACAAGCACTCGATTCTTATTAAGGTTTGTAGAGTACCTAAATAAATACAGCATACTCCACCCTCTTTAAACACCTCAGAGAATGTGGTCTAAGCAGTTTGCAAAGCCTGTCCAGAAGTAAAGAGAGTTTCAAGTTACAACCCCATGCATGTGTGTGCAAGAACATATACATGGGAAAAGGTGCTTGGCATTCCTCTATAACCTCCTCCTCCCCCTGAGACCTCAAGGTCCTTTATTAGCAGTACTATGACCCTCCAAACACTCAGCTGATACAGAGTAAATGAGAAGGTTTCTTTGAATCCTATCAGGAACCTCCAGATTCAGGTTTGGGTAGGGTTTGAGATCTCTGGGTTGCTAGAGGGAAAAAAATAATCTTGTTATGGGAGGCTTTAACTTTCTTGATGTCAAGTGGAGATGAAAGGTTGTTAATCATGGTAAAGCCATGTATCCCTGGGGGGTTGCAGCCATAAACTCCTTCATAAAGTTGTCTCAGAACTGCCCAGAAAATAGGTGATTTCAGACTTTGTGTCTGAAGCAGAGGACATGTAATAGCTAGCCATGGCAAATTAGCTTGGATCAAGTGATCATGAGTGGATTCATGAGTGGAATGGAAGGACAAAATTAAAATTGAAACTTCTGAGAGGATTCTTCATTTTGCAAGAGCACTCTCTTGGTTAATGAAGTTAATAAAGTCAGCTGGCCTGGCAGGCTTCAAAAGGATAACGAGACAAGAGAACAGAATTATTTTGAGTCAAAGGCACTAAATACCTGGAGCTTGCCTAAAGTTTTCAATCTTGGACACAAAGAACTGATATCTGTGGTGCTGAATCATGGGTTTCAGGAGGATATTAGAAATAAGCAACCCCAAGAATGTTGTAGAAAAACCAATGAGATGGCTCAGAAGAAAGAGCTGTTCTACACCATCAGGAAGCAGGGAGCTAAAGGTACATTTATCCAAAGGTTAGACTGTATAAAGGCCGTTATGCAGCAAATATGGGTCCTCAGCCATGCAAATGCAAAGAAAGTAGGGAAGGAAGTGGCTCTGATTTGAATCAGAGCATAGCTATGGCTAGTCCCAGAGCAAACAGCTGCTTGGTTGCACACTGGAGCTGCCGGTGTTGTATGGAGACGTTACAGCACAAACAGCTGCCCTGAAACAGAAGTGAGTGTGTTGCAACATTTCTGGGATTTCATTTTTTTATTAGGTTCCAAGAAATGGGCTGGAGGCAATGGTTTCCTCCAGAGCATGCCTAGGATGACTCAACCCTGCCTGTTCAAGTGAGAGAAGAGGCAGAAGGGTTGTAAGGACAGGCAAGAAGGATCAGGGCTGGCACAGGATGCAGAGTGTGGGCATTGCAATGAGAGGTTGCGATGGCAATGCTCTGCACCCTGTGCAAAATCTTTGCTCCTGCAGAGCTTTGTCTGATCAGCAGCACCCTGCAGTGCAAAAGTTACATGTTGCTGCCATGCTCCCAGTACTTCATCCTTGCCTTGGAAGCTGCTGAAATCATAAAAAGGCCTTTCAGAAAGTGACTTAAATTACATTTGAAAAGCCAGAGGGGAATGGATTGGTGTTTTGTTTTTTTTTTTTAACCATGCTCTGAGTGCAATGCATTAAAATGACAAAGGTAAGTAAAGCTCTTGGGATGACAAGAAATTCCTGTCTCAATAATGTGTCTGCTACGTGTTTCGCTCCGGAGCCTCGCTGCTACGTGCTCCCTGGCCTGAGCACACAGAGCTGAGCACAAAACACCTGCCAGGCGCTGACAGGGCTCCGGGAGCATTCCTGGGGCAGCCAGGCCCCTCAGGGTGCTCACAGCTGGGTTGGCCTCCATCCCTTGTGCCCATGTGGCAAACCCCTGCCAGAGCATGGGAACTAGGTGTTGCTAGTGAGGACATGGAGCATGGGTATCATCTGCTGACCCCAAAGTGCAGCCACTGTGCTGCTAGTTAGCCAGCCTGGGGAGAGCCAGCCAGTAAAGCACCAGCTCTGCATCCTTTAAATCAACTTAAATCCCCCCAAATCTCTGTGCCTTCCCTGACAGTCCCATCTTTGACTAACAGTGCATCCAGAGCTGCAGCCTCAGACAACTCCTGCTGTGCTGAGTTCCTTTTAAGCAAGAGTAGGAGCCACAAAAATCAGTATAAGAAGCCACATCAGAGAGCCATGTTCTTCCTCAGACAGCAACTGTGATTTTCTGCAGCTAGAGATGCAATTATTTCCCTTGAGCTGTGTGTGGCTGTGAGTATTGCTCACTGCATTGCTGAACATGTCCTGGCTGTATGTTGCCCAGGGATCCCTGTGCTCACCTCTCTAGTGTAGGTGTATTAAAGGCGATGCAGTCCAACTTTATCAGTTTGACCCCAAATCGACTCGAACCTGCCACACGAGATAGATCAACATGAACAGAGCAAAATATTTATTTATTAAGTAGGAGATAAGGTCAAGCCTGCAGTAGTTAGACTGCAAACAGAGTGACAGCAAAACAAACGTAAGCAGGTGCAGCAGGGAGGGCTTTCTTGTTACACAGCTTGTCAAGCGGACTCCTTGAGATGCAACCAGAAGCTGGAGCTGTCCCCACAGTCCCATGTGTGTACAAGTGTGATACCAGTGCGAGTACAAGGTATAGTACAACTGTTAGAGTGCTGCCTTCACTTGTGTGAGTTAAAGCCAGTGTAAAGAGTCAGTATCTTGGCCAAAGACTGTCCTGCTTTGTCATCCATTTATATTCTCTCCCTCCTTTCTTTCCTTCCAAATTGCCTTTAGATGACAGCAAGTTTAGGGATTTTTGTTGTTGTTGTTGTTGTTAGAAATTTACCGTAACTGCCTCCCACACACTCTGCAACTTTGTGTTTCTCTCTTTTTTTCTTTTCATCCCAACCTGCCTTTCCTGCCTTCAAGGCAATACAAAAGGACCTTCAGTGACTCACTGCTCCCTAACCCACACATGATTTTCTGCCTGTTTCACAGCACATGGAGCAGCCTCCTCTCTTGTACCTGTACCACTGCTCAGATTTCACACACACATCATGCTTCCTCATTGGGTGTAGCCTTGTGGATACAGCTGGTTTCCTAGTCTTAATGGCTTCTATGTGGTATAAATCATTAATTGTAGTAATCCAACAGCTGCTCTAGGACAGCTGCAGTCTCTGGGGTGTCACCAGCCTTCTACAGAGACCCCTATACAACACGTTAATGATACAGGTGAGTGACTCAGTAACAAAGTCTAATCTGCTTCTCCTTCCAGACTCTATTACCAGTTTTACATCTGTTTTCACAGTGACTACATTCAAAATCCTATTACCCTTGACAGTGATGCAGGATCTCTGCTGTCAGAATGTGAGCATTTTCAGCTCTGAATTTTTAACTTCAGTTCCTACAGAGGTGGCCAAAGCACTTTTTGCAAGCACCAAAATTTTGCTTGCAGTTCCCATGGTGATGGCCTGGCTCCTGCTGTGCTGAGCACATATAACTCCTATAGGAGCCCATGGCAGTGGGATCTTCTCAACAGTGCATGCTGAGCTGTTACTCTGCCTGGAGACCTCACTGCTTATCCCTGACACAATGAATGTCTAGAAAGGACAGCCAGGGGCTGTGTATCTGGTGAGCTGAAGACAAGCAGTAGAAGTCAAAGCCTTCAGTCAAATGGAAAATATCATCCCTGTTCATCCCAACACCCCTGATACATGAGGCTGATAGTTGCATTAGGAGCCTGTCACCCAGCAGTTAGTGGAAAGAGTTGGTAACTCAGATGTTATGGCATCCACTGAAGGATCCTCTGTCTTTCCCTGGAGAAGGTAGAGAGCAACTATGGCTCCTAACGTACAAGCAGAGAAGTGGACTGAGCTTCTCTCAGCTCTCTGATGGGAGCATGGTGGTCCTGCTGCCCATCACCCTCACACAGCCTTGGGCTTCGGTCCAGCTTTAGCCATGCTGATTCAGAGACTGTTTACATTCTGTGACTGGTCATTTTCTGCCAGTTTAGGGATCTGGGAGGGCCCAGTAAGGAACTGGACAAGTGTGGGAGCTAGCACAAAGCCAGGAGAGGTGAGGGAGTGGTAGAAATGCCTTTCTTAGCAGAAGCAGAAAGCTGCTAGATTGGCCCCATCATAAATGGGCTCTTAGGCATAAAGTGCCCAGTGTGAGTTGGAGTGAACCCACTTCCCAAACCACTTAGATGTTTTCTGATAACTGTCCCGTGCCTGGCTCCTGGCATCAGCCCATGTTACACCCTTGTGTCTGGGACTCTGTAATAAAGATAAGGCAGGTTGTATTGTACAATGGAAGTTCAATCTGAGGCTCAGCTGAACAACTGTCCTGGGGAGATTTCTAGATCCATTAAGCATCTGTTGTCTCCAGCTGGGTTATCGTTAATCAGCTCTGCTATAGAGCTTGGACTTTGGGCTGAGAAATTCCCTGTGGAGGCTCTCAGGAAAGAGCCTCTGGTGGGTTGCATTTATAGAGGAGGCTTGAAGCCATTTCATTCTTTCAAACATCCCTGAAAACTGCATCTCTGATATGTTGTTCCAGGAATGAAGCACACTGTTTCTGAGAGCAGCACTCAGGGGTTTGCGGTACTGAAGGGTTTGCATTATACCTACACCACAAAAGGTGTTAGAAAAAATGGCATGAATGAGGGAAAAACAGCAGTGCCTGGTGTCTTCCTTCCCCTAAAGCTCAGGTACAGCCAGGTTTCCCCCCACCACCACCCCATAACTAGACTTGCTTTCAAGCTTGAAGTGTTCACTACTCTAACTCCATGTCATTTGATCATTCACAGGGCACAGCACAAACCAGGTGAGGCATGGGGTTCAAGATAAAGCCAACATCAGCAGTGAGATCTAGGTCTGACTTATCCACTCCTGGAGGGGGCTGGAAAACAAATTTGCGGAGCAGGCCTGCAAAGAAGAGGAACAGCTCCATTCTGGCCAGTCCTTCTCCAAGACAAGCTCTTCGTCCTGAAAACAACCAGGAAAGAAGGAAGCGATCAGCGCCGTAACTCTTCCTGTTGATGTTTGAGACCTTACAAACTGGGTGTTTGGGCCATAAGAGCGAGCTGTTAAGGTAGGATTTTTTTTTCCCCTTCCTTCTTCTTATTTTAGAGGTGCTACTGACTTGGTCTCAAAACACCCAGAAGCTTGTAAGTGTGTGAGACCATTCAGTGACTGGGTAAAACAGCGTCTCCCAGATCTTTAAAAGAAGAGTTGGTTACTTACAGCAATGGTGGACAGGGCAAATGACCAAAATTCCCTTATCCTTTATTAGTATGTTTTGTGTCCCTAACTTTCCTACTTCCCTGGAATCAGTGGGCACTCTGCCATTAGCCTGGCCCCAAGTGGTACACACATTGCCCCTCTCACCTATGGAGAATGGAATAAATGCCTCTCTCCTAATGAAGTTCCCTTCGGCATCCAGGAAGTGGGAAGGGTTGAACTGATCTGGGGTTTTCCAATGTAACTTGTCATTCAGAGCAGAGGTGAGCAGTGGAATAATCTCTGTACCCTGAAAGGGATCAAAGAAATTCACAGCAGTTGTTTAGAGCAGATCACCTTCCTAGCAGAGCCAGGCTGCTTTCTTTTTTTTTTTTTTTTTTTTTTTCTGATGGGAAGAGGCAAATAAGACTGAGCCATGGCAAAGAGAACTGGGAGATGCTTCCAAGACAAAAGATCACATCATAGATTAAACCCCACACCATGACAGTGCCTTTAGATTTTGGTGGGTTTCTTTTTCGCTGCATTAAGTAAAACTGTAAGGAACCTGTGCACTGCAAGCTGCTAGTCTCAAAGCTCACCTTAGGAATCACATAGCCTCGGAAATTCACATCAGTAGGAGTAGCTCGTGATACACCCATCGGGACAATGTTGGCAAACCTCTGTATTTCATGTATCACTGCATCTGTGTAAGGCATTTTTTTCCGGTCCTCCAACTTAGGCAGCTCTCCTGGTTCAATGACTTGGTTCATTTCTTCCTGAATTTTTCCTTGGAGGGAGGAAGGGATTAAGAAGCTGATAACCCTCTTATCTTGCAGTTGAGATACCCTCTCACGTGGCCAAGAGGAAGGAAAGGGAGAACTCGGAGGGGTATATGGGGAGAACAGGAGTGGGTAAGTCAGGGCATGGCATGGTTCTTTCAGGTTTATTGTTTGAATGGAGCCACTACAGTACACCCCATCCCTGATTTTGATCACACACCTTTGTTACCCCATAACCTTCAACAGAAGCCAGATCAGAATCAGCTTCTGAGGAGACCTTTAGTGAAGTAAGCCCATAGCCTGCAGGAGAAGAAGGATGGGGGAGCTCTACTGTAATTGGATAGTGTCCCTTAGCCTCTCCCACTTGGCTGGGCTGGTTTACTGCAATCCAACTGAATAAAATTCCTCTGTAAAGTCAACGGTTGTTATCTCTCTCCAACTATTCAGAATAATTACTCTAGACAACACTGAATGAGTTCCTCTCTGCTCCACAACCAAAGCCTTAAGCATGCAATTGTGTATCATACAAGAGGACTTCTCAGCCTTACTCTGAATTTCTGGGTATTTCATCATGAGAAGGAGACCCCAGCGCATAGTTGTAGAGGTAGTCTCAGACCCAGCAGCAAAGAGGTCCAGGGTTGAAAACAACAGGTTTCCATTGCTGAATGCAGTGTGGGGTTTCTTGGCCTCCTTCAAAACAAACCAAAACATGGCCATAAGTTCTACAGCAATATGTGACTCTGCTGCCACCACTTTAATCTGCATGCTAGCTTTTTGTGACTTGGTACGTTCTGGGAAACAAAATGTTTAGTGTTTTAGCATTAAGGTCTATGCTGTGTGGAATTTGGCTGGTGCCAAGCATAGGTGTAATCCCCAGGTCTAGAGATTAGGTTAGTTGGAATTTACTTACTGCAATGAACTTTATCACTGCACCATTCTTGCAGGTTTGGGATGACACCCTCCTTATGTGTGCTGAGTGGTAACTTATTTCACCACTGTGGGACGTGTTGACAACTAGATCCCTTTAACCAGCAGTTTCAGTGGAGCTATGAAGTGAGGACAGCACAGCTCACTGTGAGTAGGAGCTTTGATACACTCTGCTCATTGCAGGTATTCTGTTTCCACTCACTCCCAGTCCCTGTCAGATGGTAGGGACTAGTAATAAGATGGATAGACTAGTAATAAGAACTAAGAGAACAGGAAGATGCTGAAACTTAGCTTTTAAAGTACCTGTTGTTGCTTCATCAGAAAGGCATCAACAAAGCCAGTCAAGTTATTTTCATTAAACTCTTCTTTGTGTTCCTTGAAGAGCTTCTGGAGAAAAGCATTCAGTTCACTGACATTTTGTAGCACAGTCCTGTAAGCTCCAGAGAGAAATCCAATGGATGGGTAGAAATTATATAACTGTGGAAGAAGAGAAGTCTTACTGTTAATTGGCATTTTGAACATAATTGGCATTTTGAACATCTCAAATCACCCTGCTGGTCCCTTGTCCCACACCCTGACATTTCAGGCTGTAATTCCCCTACATTTGCTTGTACCGACCAAGCATCTATGAAGTGCTGCAGAAATAGTCTTCTCTCTGTTACACCTAGGCATGAGTCCTTGTCATGACTTTTGGGAGGTTCATCAGCTTAATTTTCTCTCAGGGCTTCCAGCTTTGTAGGTGGGGGGACAGGAGATCTTGGGTGTGAGAGCTGGGAATGTAAGCATGGTACTTGTTCAAGGAATAGCCCTCCCTCAGGTGTGTCACATCCTGTAGCAGCTGAAGGGACTTGAACTGGCCACCTCTACAGGCAGACTGTTGCTGTATCAGCATGGTGCTTTAAAAGCCAATTAGTTTAGGCATGGCACCAAGCTCATCCAGCTGCACCATTCAGGAGCTGGACTGAGCAGAGCATTGCAGTATGTCTATGGACATAAGCACTGAAGGGTCTCACCCCCATCAGCCCACCAGTGCTGTGCTCACCTCCAAGGAGATCACTGCTGCCCTGCCAGACAATGAAGCAAACAACCTGCTGGTAGCTGTTAACTGATGCTGCATCCTGGGAAAGTGTCTGCACATAGTGTGTAACTCTGGCTGTGCTTGGGTGGTGCTTACTGGCCTTAGCTAGCCTGGAGCTGGAGCAAGCCACAGACCTCTGTGTGGTGACTCCACTGCTGCTCAAGCAGAAGCTTTGTGTCAGGAAGGAAGGAGCTTCCATCAGCTGTTAGTTTGTGAAGACTGAATTTCAGCAGCCGAAATAAAATAATTCTGTCAGACCTGGTTCTAGGGGAGGCAGAAGAGAGTTGCTGAAAGTGTAATACAAAGAAGCAGATTTGAGGTGGCATTTCAGGGCTGATCTCTGATAGAAGAGATTTACTGCATTTCTGCTCTTCAAAGAGGGTAAAATGAGGGTGGTGAGACACTGGAACAGGTTGCCCAGGGAGGTGGTAGAAGCACCAGCCCTGGAGGTTTTTAAGGCCAGGCTGGATGTGGCTCTGAGCAACCTGCTCTACTGGGAGGTGTCCCTGCCCATGGCAGGGGGGATTGGAACTAGATGTTCCTTGAGGTCCCTTCCAACCCTAACAATTCTATGATTCTAAAATAGTTCTTTTTGTGAAGACTTTGGATTTATTCTTTTACTAATAAACATCACAGACTAAACACGGGGGCCTTGGAATGCTGATAATGTTCTTGTTCTCAAGAAATAATATGTGGGAGGGCAGGAGGACAAAGACAAGCTAGCAGCTACCCCCAAAAAAACCCTAAAAGCTAAAACATAAAATCAAGCTCTTACCAGTATCATAGGGGAGCCCAACAGCTTTGTGTTTTCATTTATCATCTTCAGCAAAGTTAGAAACACAGGGTCATCATATTCAAACCTCTCTCCAAACAATATAGAGCAGATGACATTGGATACAGCATTGTTGAGTATCATCTTTGTATCAAATGGTTTCCCTGTATTTCAAACAACCAAACCCAAAAATGACAACGTGATTATGCTCATTTCAATCTCATTTCCTACAGAAATGTGGTCCTGAGCTCCCCAAGAAAAAAAAACCTCATTCACCACCCAGAATGCCTGCCAGGGAACTTGGTTTCAGTGCTCTAAGGCCTGGGTTTAATAAGCTGCTTCAGCATATGCTGAACTTTAACCATTTGCTCAGAGTTAAACTTTCATTAAGCTTTATTGCTTTGCTAAGCAGGTTTTCTGTCGCTGGGTGAAAGTCTTGGCACTCACCATGATAGGATTGAAAATATTTGATAAGGGAATTTACTTCCTCCAGGACTCGGATCTCGATGGTTCTCTTTCCCATTCCAAAATCTCTCAGTGTGGACAGGGTGAATCTTCTCATAGTTTTCCATACCTCTCCATGGCTGAATGCTAGGCCTAAACCAAAGGTGTAAAATCCTTGTGTTATGTGTGGTTAATAAATGTGCTTAAGGCTTTCTTACTCACTGGCACCAAAGCTGCTTATGCAAACAAAGAACAACAGCTAAGAAGATGATGCTCTCTGATGTAAGAATATAATGAACCTAGACAAACAACTAAAACTAACCAGCCAAAAGGTCGCTTACCATTTCCTTGTGTCATTTTCCTAAATATGGGTATTTCTGCCCTCTCTCCAAATTCTTCAGCGTGATTTGAAAGGGCATCTTTGATGGTTTCGTATCCAGCCAGTACCACAGCTTTCCTGGGTCCAAAATGCACAGTGAAGACATTGCCATATATCTTGGAGAGCTGTCAAGGTGAACAAATACGTTCGTTCAAAACCAGATCTAGACCCAAACGCTGGCATTAGCCACCCGAGGTGATTCTAGCCCTAAAGGAGCCTCCCAACCCTGCCTGGAGTCTCCAGGTGCTGCGTAGTGCAACTAATAACCAACAGCTATCAATCACCAGCATCTCTGCTTGCACCCTGTTTGCACAACAAGGTGTCTGCTATCACTGCTGCTATCAGAGAAGTCAATAAAATGCCACTGCATTCCTGTGGTGTTCTGCAGTAACAGGCCAGCATAGTGATACCACCACTTGGAGTCTGGTTAGCAAGTGCTGGAGCAGGCAGGCCTGTTTATTTTAATGCTGTTGACCTGAGGCAAGCAGGGTGTGCACACAGCTTTGAGGCTGAAGCCACAAACACTACAAAACCAAAGCCAGACAATAACTCTTTCTTTCAGGACAGCACTTGTCTCTAATTATGGCAAGGTGGGTAGTGCTGCAGTCATTGCAAAATTATTTGCTGACCACCAGTAACTTGAATCCAACTAGGAAGCACATTCTTGTAGATAATGTTGCAGGAGCTTTAGGCTTTTACAGCAAATTAAATATGAATCATCTGTTACACAGAAGGGTGGCTTTGACAATCTAATCATTCACTCAGTATTTTAGGCTTGGTTTAAACACTGCAAAGCCATCCACTCCAAATGCCTCCTCGTTGCTGATGTGCCTGGGTTGCCATTTGCTATGCATTAGATACATTCTGAAAATTGAATTTCAGATTAGAAGCAGCTCCTGTTATTACACCAGCCAAATTGAATTTGTTTTCATCAAATAGTGGTTTGACGGCTTGGGAGATAACATTAACACTGCTTCTTTCAGCCCTGGCAGCTCAGGAAGCATGTGGCAGAGACATGAGCAGGAAATCACAGACACCTCCTAGCCTTCCTTTGGTCATTTCTTTGCATTGTACCTCTTGGCATCAACCTGTTTTTGTTTTTTGTTTGTTTGTTTGTTTTTTTCCTCAGCAACACAAGTATTGGGTGTAGCAGGTCTGAAAGCCTAAAGGAGGCTGCTTGGCAGACTGTAGGAAATGAGGCTGGTGCCTTCATGTGGCATTTGTACCATAAAATCTCCCAGTACCATCAAAACCAGCTGCTCTTCTATACCCACACCCTCAAACAAGCCTATGGTCAGATGAGAGCTCAGGCCCAGAAGCCCATCCAAACTTTGCTCTGCACAGTCCTCTGCCCCGTAAATCCAGGCAGAGGAGCACTGTATGACTGCTGTAGGAGCTGTGTGGTTTTGCAGCCCAGGATGCCCTTTCCATGGCTAACTGGAGAATGTCAATTTCTGCATTGCCCCCACAACTGCAGCTCTTTAGCTGGATGAAGGAGTTCACTGGGGACTGGGGTCCCCTGTCATAGTTTCCAGTAAGCACACACACAGGGTATATGACAGGTCACTCACAGCACCTCAGCCATCTCTAGAGCAACCAGAAGAAATCTGAATTCACACGGAATTATCCCCATCTCCCAATGGGAATACAGCAGACACTTTCTGAAACAAACATTGCACCTGGCTTTACAATATTTGTCTTCCCCTCCCTCCCCTCTTTACCCTCTTTTAGAAATAAAAATATCCATGTGGCTGCATAAGAACAGAAATTTATTTGCTTAACCATATAAAAGCCACCCATCAAATCTTAGATAGCCCTGGGCAGTGTGAGTGTACAGGGGGAGAGTTGGGGAGGCAGAGCTGAGCTTTCTGTTGTAGGAAGATAACGAGCTTTGGAAATAGATGTGCATATGACCCCATATCCTCTGCTGTGGGGATACCTCTGGTGTGGAAGATATCTTTTCACCCTTTCTACCTACCCTCAGTGGGAGAGGTCTGCATGCAGTGGGACTTCTCTTGATGGCCAAATAGTCCTGATGTTTCAGCAGGATCGAGCAACTTGAGTCTTTCACCCACAGCCTCTGAGAGGCTCCAACAACATGGAGCTGATTGCAAGAGGTTAGGGTCTGTGCTTGTGTGTGTATGAAGGAAGGAATGAATGTGTATTACAAATATATGTATGTGTGTGTGTGAAGGAAGGAAAAAATGAATGTGTATTACAAATATATGTATGTGTGTGTATGAAGGAAGGAAGGAAGGAATAAATGTGTATTACAAATATATGTATGTGTGTGTATAAAGGAAGGAAGGAAGGAATGTGTATTACAAATATATGTATGTGTGTATGAAAGAAGGAAGAAATGAATGTGTATTAAAATATATGTATGTGTGTCTATACCTCTGAAGGTAAAGTCCCTCTGCCAACCTGCCTATACTTTAACCACCTCATTTCTGCCCTCCACACAGCACAAACACAGCATCACATCTCCATTTCCCTGGTGGCATCTCTCCCTTCCCATTTTCCTCCTGCCTCCTTGCTCAGACCCTACCTCTGTCAGCGACTGGAACGGCTTTTTCAGGTCCACCACATTCAAGTTTCCAATCAGAGGAAGAGGTCGTGGCCCAGGAGGCAAATTGTGAACCGACTTCTTCAAGCTGGTAAGAAAGTAAAGGAGAACAACCAACCCCACTGCCAAGCAGAGCAGTGAACTGGAGCCCACATACTGCAGCAAAGTCTGCATGGCCATCTCTAAATCAAAGTGTGGGGATGAGCATCTTGGGGTCCCTTTATAGCCCTTTGGTCATTGCCTGAACACACCTTCTGGGGAAGTGGCTTTCCACAAAGAAAAGGACTCCAAGATCTTGTTTACTTCTAGACCAGATATACTTTTTTTCCCCCCCCTGCCTTATTTTGTTTTGAAATGTGGATTATCTTAATCTGGAGCTCCTATTTCGTCTACAACATTGGGGCAAGGTGTTTGTTTTCCAGTGAGAGTCTGTGTTATGGGCATGTTGTGGTCTATGTGATTTCAGAGGCAGAATTAAAGCACAGGACCAGTGCTGGCACCAGGACCAGTGCCAGGTCACAGGACTTAGCTGGACCACTGCTGATGCAATAGAGGAAGCGGGATGCAGGAGGAAAAGCACACAGTAATGCATGGCCCAGAGTGCATCTGGGAAGGAAGTCCTCAGGGAAAGAAAGCCTGACCTAGGAGCAGTTGGAATGGTGGTGGCATGAAGATTCAGCATCACAGACAGCAGATAGTTCTGATTCTCTTTGCTTTTCTGCCACCCTCCTTGAGCAACAGAGTTTTCACTGTTGACACTGTTGTTGACCTCTGTCCCAAAAATCCTCTACCAGCAATCCCCAAACACCCCTGAAACGATTCAGGTGCTATTTAGCAGTTGAGTGTCCAGAGGACTGTGTGCCTGCATGTCCATCTCTGAGTACAGTGATGACTCTTTCCTGCTGTCCTGCCTGTTTATGAGCAGATGCATGCAATCCCCTCCAGGCAATCTTTTTGCTGGGATTGGGAAAGAGATCCTAGATCTTTGTAACCAGGATTGGGCTCTGCAGCTGGCCAGGCAGGGGACGGAGGATGGAGGCTGCCCGGGCAGCTCTTGCACAGCCAGGTAGGTGCCAGCCAGGAGAAGCACAGAGCAACAGCTTTGGCACTCCAGGTGCGCTGAGTCATGCACCATGCCAGGGCAGGGTCCTACAAGAGCCTGCACGCTTGGGCAACAGCTTCTCAAAAGCCACCCCCAAGCTTTGCATCCCTGCAAGATGAGAGCCACCCCTGTTTGCATCCTTTGGGGATGACAACAAAGCAGAAGTGATCATGAACAGGAGGCCAGTTTTAAATGGTGTCTCTGGGTGAAGGAGCCAGGTTGATATTCTCTCACACATTCTCAGGTGGGGCTATTTTGCCCTTCAGTTGCAGGTTCTGTCAGATTACTGGGCTGTGCTGCTGTTCAACCCTTTCAGAAATCCATAGTTTTAATAACACTTTTGCTAGACTCCTCCAAGGCTCCTGGGTGCAGGCTCCACTGATGGAAAACTGATGATTATTTATTAATAATAATAAAAGTACATTAGCCGAAGGCAAGAGGAATCAATAAACTCTAACTAGATTGGCATGAAAAAGGTGCCTGCATGTCTGGCTGTTCAACAAGGTTTGTTACTGGGTAGAGTTTTTCACAAGGGAGAATTGCCCTGGCCAGAAAAGGAAAAGGAGGGCAATGGGTAGTCATGTCTGTCTCAAAATTTGCTGCACAGTTGTGAGGTCAGAGGTGTGCACCCTCTTCTCCTGTTCTGCCAGGCTCTTCTCTGAGCAAATGGTGTGGTCACTGAGACTCTTGAGACTGTAAGATGAAGTAAAAGTGAGGAAAAACCCTTACATGGGCCCAGTTGAGTATCAGCACTGCTTTTTTGGCAGTGGTAGAGATGGCTACTGCTGTAGAAAGCAAGAGTCTAGGCTTCAGGTCATAGCTGGTGATAACACAGGGTGAAATTCTTCCTCAAGTAATGAGCCCATGGACTTGCAATCTGCTGGCCTGATGCATGTGCTGTGGGATGAGTTTTCCAGAAAGAGGGAATCATTGCAGTTTTAAATTACAACTAATGTGCTGTCCTCAGCTCCATTTGTTCCTTCCACACCTTGGTTTCCAGTATGCAATCTTCAATGCAGACCACAACTGAGTTGTTGGCCTGCAGGTGTGGCTCCCACACAGGACTGGGGAGAAAATGCTGCTCCTTGCTCACATGCCTTTGTCTTTCTACCAGGCCAAGTCAGAACTGATATCATCTGCAGGTAAGCAAGACTTTGTGGCCACAGCTCAGGGAAAGAATCAGTTCCTCTTACAAAATGAGCCTGTGCATTGAACAGCCACGGAGTCATCAAACTCGTGTGTGCTCATCTGGAGAAGGACATGTAATCTTCTAATGGGACATAGGTTAATAATGCTACAGTAACAGTAGGATAATGCAGAGAAAGAGCTGTTAAAAGGCCATAATTCAGTCAATGAGCTCTGATAACATAATAAACCATGAAAGTGAACACCAAGAGCTTGTGTGCCTCGCAAGGCTCTGCCACTGATTTACAACCTCAAGAGATGCCTATCAGCCCCCTGCATTGTTATCAAGGATGTATAAGGCATGAGCACACCCTGTTAAACATTAACAGTTTTAAAGACTCAGATGTGTTAAAACTCAGGCTGCTCCTTCCTAATGGATTTTGCTCACCTTGACATATACCAGCACAGAAAGAAATCAAAAGCTTCCCGACTTTGACCTCCTTCCATTTTTTCTTAATTATTGCATTGTTTTATTGGATTGCACCCACTCCTTCCCAGCCTGCAAATCCATACTTCTGTAGGATCCCTACAGGGCAGTGATCAGTGGCTCAAATGTTCACTGTGCTCCTTTTGGTACAAACAACTCGTGCTGGATTTCTTTTCATTTATCTGTCAAATCGGTGTGGGTTGCACATCTACTTTGGGAAGAAAAATACTTAAAAAAACCAAAAAAATCATCATTTCTCTGCAAATTTTCAATGAAAGATTCTTGGGGTTTTTCCATATCCTGGGCTGGAAGGTTGTATGCGATGGGTCTGGACACTGGGAGAAGGAAATAAGAAAAATTTGTGCATGGGATTAGTGCAGTGTCTCTCTGCAGAGAACTGGGTGACACTACTTACCACTCATGTAAAGCATTTACTGTTTTTTAGCAACACACCAGTCTCAGGAACTTCACCAAATCACAGGAACATTCAGGTTGGAAAAGGCCCTCAGGATCACCAAGTCCAACCAAGAACCCTACTCTACAAGGTTCACCCCTAAGCCATATCCCCAGGCACCACATCCAAATGACCTTTAAACACATCTGAAACTGGCAACTCAACCACCTCCCTGGGCAGCTCATTCCAATGCCTGACCACTCTTTCTGTGAAAGCAACTTCATTACTTTTAAAAGCCTTGGGCTAAATAGATGTTATTTGTTCATGAGTTTCACCCAGTGATAAAATACATGGGAGAGCCTGGGATTTGGTGCTGGAGATGTATTTCATTATATATATACATATATATATATATATATATATATATAAATACTTGCAGTAAAATCCATTGTGGCTACAGCCAGAAGTATGATCTGGGGGTGCTGGATGATACTAGGCTGAACATGAGCCAGCAATGTGCCCAGGTGCCCAGCAGAGCCAATGGCATCCTGGCCTGTATCAGGAATAGTGTAGCCAGCAGGACAAGGGAGGTTATTCTGCCCTGTACTCAGCACTGATCAGGCCACACCTTGAGTACTGTGTCCAGTTCTGGGCTCCTCAATTCAAGAGAGATGTTGAGGTACTGGAATGTGTCCAGAGAAGGGTGATGAAGCTGGTGAGGGGTCTGGAGCACAGCCCTGTGAGGAGAGGCTGAGGCACCTGGGGTTGTTTAAGCCTGGAGAAGAGGAGACCTCATTGCTGTCTACAACTACCTGAGGGGAGGTTGTAGCCAGGTGGGGGTTGGTCTCTTCTCCCAGGCAACCAGCAACAGAATGAGGGGACACAGGTATAGGTTGGATATTAGGAAGAAGTTCTTCACAGAGTGATTTGCCATTGGAATGGCAGGGAAGTGGTGGAGTCACCATCCCTGGAGATGTTCAAGAAAAGCCTGGATGAGGCACTTAGTGCCATGGTCTAGTTGATTGGATAGGGCTGGGTGATAGATTGGACTGGATGATCTTGGAGGTCTCTTCCAACCTGGCTGATTCTATGATTCTATGAACCCAGACTCTGCACTTAGGCCAACAAGTCAAGATGGCCTGGCTTGGGAATCTAGTGTTGAGGAGATGAGGTTATGAAGAATTTATTTTCAAAATGTAACTGAACACATTAAATGCCTCAACGTAGCTCCAAGGACCTTTTTCTTCTGGGTCTCTAGCGTCAGTCTATCTCAACAAGGTACTGCAGAAATTATTTTAATACAAGGGCAACTCAGAGCATATCACAAAGCAAGATTAGTTATTAGGTGTCTACAGAGCCAGTACCTTACTTTTGGGGCCCCTGCTTTGGTGCAGATAAGAGATGTGGATTTAGATACACCAGAAGAGCAAATAGCAATGTAAGAAAAAGAGGTCTCTTTGGCTTTCAGTGCAGTGTTACTATTTCTACCACATTCCCCTCTAACCTGATGAGGCTTTGGCTCAGTCATAACAGAAAATGAGCTTATCATTCTGTACATCTTTGTAGAGCACATAATATATTAAGGCCCTGACCTCACTGGCATGAAACTATGGTTTCCCTGTAAGTGCAAATCAGTAATATTTCATTAATCATCCACAACAGAAATCCCCATTCCCCAGACTATTCTGGCAATATTCTGCATTTTTTCTTGTCTAGGAACTTGAATTAAAAAGGAGAAAAATGGTTTACAACAGCCCATGGCAATGGTGTAGCAAGAGGCCTTATGTAAGAGCTGGCAGCACGCTCGCTGCACGAGGGTGAGGCATAGGAGTGAGTGATCCTGGAAGGATGTTTCTCTGAGGTGTGTTCTGTGCATGGGCTGGGAACAGCAGTCTCAAGGGCACAAATTCCACTGTCTGAATGTGCTTGGTCTTGTTCAGCTGATTAATTTCTTACAGCTATCCCAAGTAAAGCTACAAAATCCCCATGTATGTTACTGAAGCCTTTCATGGCCTGTCAATAAATCATTTTCAAATTAGCTACCTGATAATTTGAATCTGCAGGATCTTAAATGGTGCAGCATGATGAGAGAGAGAAAATAATGAAAGTCCCAGACTTTACCCCACCCATAGAAAGGAATAAAGGTTCTGCTCTGTTGTATTATTTAATTTAGTGCTCCCAAAAGTAATGCTAAGTGCATAGAAACTCCTTCTGAAGGTGCATCTGTACAACTGACAGATAAGCATCAGTGGAATAAATTCTCAGCATGACCTGGCAACATTGTAAAAGAACAAACATTTTTAAATGTTACTTTAGTCCATAATTAATGAGTAACAGCTCTGAGTCAAGAAAAGGATTTTTTTTTTTTAATCTATCAGGTTGTGTATCAACTTGAAAGGGAAAGACTCAAGATTTTTCCCTAGTTTGGGGAGACTTCTAATTTTTGGAAAGGGCTCAAGGGTCCAGACCAGAGGTATTGTAAAACATTGGATGCTCTAAAAATTATCTGATCTCTCTTGTACAATGAGCACCTTTTTACTGAAACAGCTATTTTAGAATTCCCTGATGCTGTGGAAGTCTCTCACTTCTTTGTAAGATAATATGTAAAAAGCATTGAATTCTCTGTTTGTGGCACTACTCTTTGTGGCAGTGTTTTTATTGAATTCTTTTGGAACTGGTTGGCTTAGTCTGCAAATGAGGCTTTTTTTTTTCCTTCACACTGATTATCTAATGGGGGTTTCATTTGATCTCCTTGGGAAAAATACATACTAAAGAATGTGTATTAGATGCTAAGGCAAACCAGTACCTTTAAAGGAAACTCTAGAAGATACAACTGACAACTGCAATAAAAGCATTAAGGAAGCATAACCAAACACCTGCTGCTGTACCTGACCTGAATTTGGGTAACTACAAAATTTAAGACTCCAAAGAAAGACGCTGAGTTAATTAATAGGTAATCCAAACATTTGGGTATGGCATAATATAATACAGTGAGTTGATAAAAGCGTTTGCACAGCCTTTACTGTTGTTTTTGGGAAGAATTCCAGTATGGGATCCCAGGATATCTTTGCCTTTGATTTCTTCCTTCATCACACAGGAAATCAGCAAGTCAACCACTGTGCCAGCAACTAAGGAATGTAATTGGGGCAGTTTGCTAACATCAAGTGCCTTGACACTTTAGTTAAACTCATTCAGATAAAGCAAAGCTACTTCTCTTCTCAGTCCTGTGAGATCTAGGAGACAGCTTGTTGCATGTACTTGTGGAAGGAGAGCATCTCCCTTTTACTGTTAAGTGTTATAACGAAGTCAACTGGAAAAGTGCTACTTAACATATAATAAAAAACATCTATTGTTCAGAGCCCTGAAAACATAATAATAAATAAAACCTTATATTTCAGGCTGTGGAAACCAGTTGCTTGTGTAATAGAACACGGTGTAATTTTCCATTTACAATTTCAGGACTGTAATAAGGAAGCAATCAAAGCATAAACAAAACACACTTTAAATGGGGCTGCAGGTAATATTTCCATAATGGCTGTCCTTAACAATTGCAGCTGCTTGTTTTGTTTTATTTTTTTCCTTAGCCTCAAATTTTTTCTACTTATCTCAGTCATTTAATTAAAAGAAAATCAACTTAAAACAGATGAAAGACCATCTTAAACTAATTGCAGCTATGGGCAAAGAAGAAGAAGAAAAAAAGACTCTAATAACGTAATGTACGGTTAACGTTTGTGTGGGTTAAATTAACACCATTTCTCATCCTCCTTTCAGGATGAGATCTGAGGCTCTGCAGAGAATGTGCTGTAAACCTGCAGGCAAAAAGGGGGTTTTGTTGGTTATCCATCTTGAGGATGTTCACCATGCGCCAAGCATCTGCCGATGACTGCTTGGTTTAACTGGCCTCATCGGTGTTCCTGCTGTGTGATGGGAAGCTGCCTTCTTGCTCGTTTTTTTGCAGGAGAGGTAAAAGAACTCGGTGCTGTCCGTGGAGTTTGTGCACGGGCGTTAATCCGTGAGGTTTAGTGAGGGATGAGCAGTGTCACTGCCGCCGGGGCAGCTGATGGCGGGGTTCATGTCACTACAGCGAGGTGAAGATAACTCTTGTGAAATACCGCAGAAAGCTGACACTGCCTCCCAGGGGTGCCCCAGGTCTGCCTGCTGATCCCCAGGGCTCTCACATCACACCTCCAACCAGAGCTGGGTCCTGAAAACTGTGGTTTTAAGCTAAGATGCAGTGCTCAGCAGTGATGGGTGAGGAACTTGCCCTTCCTGGGAGATGGGCAAGGAGCCCAGTCCCTGATCGCCAGCTGCTGCATAGAAACCGGAGAGGCTCGGACGAGGCTGGATTCTTTATAAACCTGTTTGCTGACACCGAGCTCTAAGTTTTGCTCTTTCCCCCCTTATTTCCAATTGAACAAATGGGAGAGGGCACACCTTTTCCCTTCAGCATGCGAGCTGCCCATCACCGTCAGCCTGTTCCATTAAACACTGTAACAGGCTGCCCAAGGAGGTGGTAGAATCCCCATCCCTGGAGGTGTTTAAAAGACACAGAGATGTGGTGCTGGTTTTAGCACCAGATTTGGCCGTCAGATAACGCTTTGACTCGATGATCTTCAGGATCTTTTCCAACTCAAACCATTCACTGATTCTATTTCACGGATCGAGCCCTGGATGCCGGCGCAGCGGAGACGCACTGGGAACGCCACCGGCCCGACCTCCCTCCCAGGTGGGACCGACGCTGGAGTTCCCCGGTCCGTGCCAACATGGAGAACGGCAGCGCCTCCGTGGCAGCTCCCACCGATGACCGAGGCTTGTGGCAGCAATGTCACTGTCCCCCCGCCCGGCCCTGTTGCGCTACGTGGTCTCGCCCCTCGCCGCCGGAGCAGGGCTCTCTGGTTGCCACGGCAGCGCGGACGCCGTTTGAGCAGCGCTGTGGCTCCGCCCGCTGGGCGGTAGCACGGTTTCGTGCTGCTCGATGCGCTCGGTGCTCGCCGGCGACGCTTGGTGTTCGGCTCCCCCCGGCGGCCGCTGTGGAACCGGAGTGACCCCGGCCCGCGCTGTTCCGTTCCGCTCCGCCTCGCCTCGCTTCCCCCTGTCACCGGCGACATGTCCACTGCCATGAACTTCGGCACCAAGAGCTTCAAACCGCGGCCGCCGGACAAGGGCGCTTTTCCGCTGGATCACTTCGGTACGGTAAAGAGGGCCTGGCCTCCCCGCGGCCTAGTGCCGGGCCTGCTCCGCTTCCCTTCATCTCTCCACGGGCCGGGTCACTGGGACGCGCTCCGGGCCTGGGCCTAGTGCCGGGACTGGCGGTAAGGCGGCCCTCGCTGTGTCTTTCAGGGGAGTGCACCGCCTTCAAGGAACGGTTCATGGAGTGCCTCCGGAACAGCGACTACGAGAGCAGTGCCTGCCGGCAGCACGCCAAGGCCTACCTGGAGTGCCGCATGGAGAGGCAAGTGGTGCCCCTGGCCCCCCCGGGCACAGCACGGGCAGCTGAGCGGCCCCCAGGCCGGGGAAACAGCAGAGGTGTCTTAGGGAGAGAAAGGGAACCCGCAGTTGAGGCATTCATGCAGGGAGTTTGTGTCCTTTTCAGAAGCAGCTGCCCTGTATGGCTTCAGCAGCTTACTTGGCTTATGTTTTTGATGTGGTGTAAATATTCAGCCCAAAAGGTGGGACAGCTGCAAGACTTAACCAGCTTCTACTGCATGCAACCATCTTTCTCAGTGTGAAGTTTTTTGGTTTGTAGCTGTGGTTACAAGTTAAAAGTTTAACTTGTTTCTCAGTTCAAGTGAACAAAAGGGGCCCTCAGCATAAGAAAGATACAGACCTGCTCGAGCTGGTCCAGAGGAGGACCACGAAACTGGAGCATTTCCTATGATGACAGGCTGAGAGAGTTGGAGTTGAGCCTGGAGAAGAGCCCTTATAGTGACCTTCCAGTGCTTAAAGGGAGGCCAACAAGGAAAGTGGGGAGGGACTCTTTATTAGGGAGTGTAGTAACAGGACAAGGGGTAACAGTTTTAAGCTAAAAGAGGGTAGGTTTAGATTATTCAGAAGGAATTCTTTACTGTGAGGGCAGTGAGATGCCAAAAAAGAGAGAACTTACAGATGCCCCATCCCTGGAAGTGTTTAAAGCCAAATTGAACAGGGTTCTAAGCAACCTGGTCTAGTGGAAGGCGTCCCTAACCCCTGGCAGGGGGGTGGAATTAGGTGGTCTTTAAGGTCCTTTCCAGCCTAAACTAATGAGTGATTCTATAAGTGTTGGTGGTTGGTTTCCTAGCACTGTTTCCATTCTTCCATAGCTTTGCAGTGATTTCTGTTCAGTGGCGAGTCGGGGAGCACATTGGGAAATGCTCAAAGGGCCTTAAGTGCACTTAAATACAAAGATGCTCACATATGCTGAATGGGCTGGTGGTGAGGAAGGCTGCACATCAGAAACTGAAAATCACTAAAGTCTAATGGTTCCACAAATGTTGTTCTATACCACGTTCACTTAAAAATCTTAGAAATGGCACAGGAAGAATTTTAGGAAGCTTTATGCAGTCTCTTAATCAAAGATAACTTAGAGTCAGGTCAGTTTCTGAGGAAATTCTTGCTCAGCATCAAATATCAGGAGACAACACATTTATTGGAAAACTGTGGTTAAGAAAAAAGGATCACTGAAAGCTGCTTTCCCCAAACTGAATTTTCTTTGCTAAGTGGCAGTCTCTGTGGATTTCTTCAGTGTAAATAATGCAAATGAAATAGAAGATGCAGCTCTCTTCTCCTGGAAAATGTGTTTTGTTGTTTTGTTGTTTTTAACTTAGGCAACTTATGGCTAATGAACCGCTGGAAAAATTGGGATTTAAAGACCTGACAGATGACAAATCAGAAGCAAAACCTGAGAAGTTGTGATGATGAAGACACAGAACTTTACTCCTCGTGTATGGAAAGCATAACTCCTAATGTAGTACATATTGTACATTTCTGTTCATAGTGCAATAAGAGGTTTCCTGAAGGAAACCTTTTTTCAAAGTTTAATTTTCTTAAAAGAAAATATATTTAAATGAGCAAAAGTACTGCCTTTGTCTACTTTCCTGAAGTATTTCTTAACTTTTTTTTCTTTTGGTTTCTCTAGCCTACTTTTAAAGATCTGTAACAACCTAGAGAAAACAATTATTGCCTGAATTGTTCTCCATGTTTACAGAGAACAGTGAAGTCTTATTTTAAAAAGACAAAAATCCCTTTATTGTGCAGTTCTTGAACTACAGCTTAATTTTGCTTGGGTATTACTAATATGCTTAGAGCAGTTACTTGTCAGGTGGAAATAAAGCTGCTGTGGTATTTGCAAGTTTGTTTTTATTAAATACTAGTGTTAATCCCCATCTTTGGTGTGATCTTCTCACCCTGCTGTAGAAAACATTTGGGTACTGGGATGGGGTTGTTTTTTTCAGTCTTTTAATCTTCATCACTGCTGGGAGAGTATCTGTAGTTCCAGATACCAGTCAGGTAGTGATTCTGCTTTTATTTATCATGCCACTAGTGTTCACCTAACTTTTTTTTGGTCATTTGATGGGGAATCTTTGGTTATGGATATATTAATTTCTCCAAGTTAAAGCTGACGTTAATTTTTGTGAGATCTTTGCAGTGAAGTCAGTGTGGAGAAAGGAATGGATTTTTTTTTTTTTCATGTTCTAAATAAATGTGAAACATACATACAAATGGGATTAGACAATGTTTTATGTTATAAACCAGGGTAGATGAAGAGTCAGCTATCTAAGAAATACAGTAGTTCTTTCCAAAACATGTAGCTGCAGCCCACACATGGACATGGTAATGCAGCAGGCCTGCAGTAGAGGAGCAGTCAGGTCTAAGTATGGCTCTGAGATTCCTGCTAGGTGTTTGTATAACTTAATCATGCATTATCAGAGCCAGTGGTATTTTTCTCATGTATACTAACACAAATGAGTTTTTCTTTCTTAACTAGTAGTTAAAGCCAAAATTATTTGGCCTGTTAGCCCCTTAGAATTATGTTTCAAGCAGGCAATCTATGTTTAAGTCCTCTGGCTGTTTTCCTGCACTGTATTCATTGACCAGTCTACCCTGCTGCTTTGTTTTTTCTTTTTTTCCCTGTTTTTAACCCAGTGAATCATTTCTCTGTGTCAGACTCTTGCACACCAAGCTTTAGGGTGAGGGCCTGCAGACAGTGATGCACACTGTTTGCCAGGGCAGCTCTCCTACACTTTCTCCTTTATTTGGTGTCCTCTGTTTGATATATCTCACCTTTCCTGCTGTCTGCTATTATTCCTTTTGCTTCTGCTTCTCTCCACTGTGTATCTGTTCACACAGAGAGCCAGGAAAGAGTAAAAAAAATATTTTCTGCTCTTCATATTGATGGTTGGAGCTGGGATTTAAATTGTTGCTTGGATCTAATCTGATTGAACAGACTGCACATAGTTCAGAGCGGTCTCTGTTTGAAAAGAATGTTCACTTGCTGCTCCATATTTCATTCTACTTCATTCTGCTGTTTAAATTGCATCCTTTGGTGAGATTAGTACATTTATAGAAAAGAAAGCAGAGATTTTATTGCTGAAACAGATATTAAAAAACTTTATATTAAACCCCTGAACAAGAGCTTTCTTTCAGTGATACCAAGGAAGAATTATTAAAGTAATCTCCAGCATCTTCAGAAGAAAGAAATCAAATTTCATGCTTCTGTGCTCCCTGAATGCTATTAGGTGAAGTGAATCCCTGGTAGATGTGAGAGAACCCACCAGTGGTGGTAGAACAGTCTGGGCTGTTACCAGTGGTAGTTTCATCCTTGGGATGTTGCTCTGCACTGTCCTTTGGCCAAACAGTTCCTGAACTAGATGCATGTTTTTCCTGAGACCAAGTCAGTCTTCCAGGTTATTATAGAATGAAAGAAGTGAAGTTTTTGAAGCCTTGAGTGATTGATTTTGGCTATTGAGCATTCAAGTGTTGCCATTTAAATGAACTATCTCAGGTGGCACACTGAAGGAGGGACCACTGGAGACTCTCTTTGTTCATAGTGACTGAGGCCCAAATTTTGAACCTGCTAGAGGAAGGGATGGGGTGAGGGGAAGCAGTTTCACAAGGCTATGGCGTGCTGAAATGAGCAGTGCTCTGTGCTTGCAGGCCTGGATTCCCTAGTGTTACAGTGACATAGGCAGCAAGATACAGCAGACAGACTGACTGTGCTGCTGAGCCACCAAAACAGCCAGAGCATGCTTCACCCTTCACAAAAGAGCTGCAAAAACAGTACTTGCCAACCTGATAGGGAATATAGGGGTGAGAGTTTTTCACCTTTCACTAGGATGAAGACGACAACCTCATCCTGTCCAGATCCACAGGTACGTTTCATCCTGCCTCCCAGCATGGTGAGTCATCTTCACAGTGCTGTCCCCTTCATGCCAGGACAAGGAAAGGGTTGTGAATGGATGACTGGAAACTCAGAAAATTGACAGAGGCAACTATTTCCTGACAGTAAGGCATTAGATGGAGAAGTGAATGTGCTTAGTAGAGCTGCAAGGTGAGCTCAGCTGTTGAGGGCCATTACTTGATCTTCATTGAGATCTGATGCAACTCAGAAGTGGTGGAAAAAGAAGTCATTAATCAATGCTGAGCCTGGACTCAAGCAATACAAGTCCCTGCATCCCAGAGTCATCTGGGAGAAGTCCCAAAATGCTCTTCAAATTTATTCCCAGCAACACAGAGATTGTTAATTAAAGCCTTTCCATATAAACCTCTTATTTTAGGCTTGCTTGTGGGATCCTGGTTTATGCTCCCTTAAAATGACAGCAGTGTGTAAGCCAAAGGAAAGCTGTGAATTTGTAGTTACCTTTCCTGCCTTTTGTATCAAAGAGGAACTTCTCCAGAAGCCTGGCAGCAGGTTGGGAAAAATCTATATTCTAGAAATGCTGAGCTGAGGCATGTGTGCTGTGGGGGAGGCTGTTTGTCAGGGGCACTGATTGCTTTATGGAGCTGTTGGGAGTTGATGAGCTGCTCTGCTGCACGTGGCACTGGGATCAAGGGAAGTCCCACACAAGTACATTAATCTTCATGTGGAAGACAGTCTGTGTGCTGCTGCCTGCACCAGCACTGCCATGAAGCCCCCACCTGCTGACAGACCCTGGGAGCTGGAGAAAGGGCTGGTTGCAAAACGAAGTTCAGCAGGGGACTGAGGTACAAAGTGCCAGCCTGGATGTAATTGTACAGGTGTGGAAGGGATAGCCTGAAGCAGGAGGAAGTGCTGGCTGTGTTGGATCTATGTAAGCTGTTGACACAGAAATGGGTGAGGGGCTTGTTAACTGTCTTTGCTGTGGCTTCATCAAAGCCTCCTTCACACCATAATTGGAGGCACCTTGCTGCCTGTGACCCTGTCCCAGGGAGTCCCCAGGGTGCTCATGTTGGCTCTTAGGAAAGAGAGCCTTGCCCACACATTCCCCTTTTCTTTGCTCAGATTAGAATCCATTCAACCACAAAGCACTTAACCTTGATCCCCACAGTTATTTACAGAGGGAACACTGCTGCAAGCCAACCGTCATTATGTCTTCCTGGGAGACCTTCAGCTCTAGGTGTATCTCTCCAAACAACTGCAACGACCTGCAGAACAAGGAAGAAAGGGTTTAGTAAACATTTCCAAAGCTCTCTCATATAGAAGCCTATACAAAGAGAGCCTCCTGTGCCTGTGCTGGAAGTGGGCCATGATCCAAAGTCCTTTGTAGGAGCACAATGAGCCTGTGCCTTTATGCTAAGGAAAGATCGGTGCTGCATCTGCCACCTGGAAGTGGGCTACCTGGCGTAGCAGAAGGTTTGCATCTGGCAGCACTGGTAAAGTGAGTGTTTGGGACTCTGCACAGTTGCAGGCAGGCAATGGGTGTAGCCAGATGACCTTCATGCTTGGTCCTCTTCCAAAACACTCTCCACAGTCTGCCTTGCCTGCTTCAAGGCCACGGAAGTCCTTGCGGCTGAGCATTACGTTTGGGGTGAGTAGTCACCCACTTGGTTTCCTTTGGAGACCACAGAGTTGCTGGCCTTTGCTGATGATTAATTGCCCTTTGTGGCAGCAACTGAAGTAGCTTTTCCTTATTGTTGCTGTTGTAGGTTCAGCTTAACCAGCACCAGCAGTGAGGGAACTAGATCAGAGCACCTCGAGTTTCACCCTGTTGTTACCTCACTCCAAGCTGCTGTATGAGGCAATGGGAGAAGGAGCAGCCTGCTCCTCATACAAAAAGTTCCTGTAGCATCACTTACTGCTGTAGGCTCTGAAAAGTGCCTTGGGTCTTGTGGGCCCACTGGAGAGCAGTGTTTTTATACACTTCTCATCCATCATTCCTGGGAAGGAAATGATGCTTCTGATAGTATGCAAGAGCCTGGTCATTTCTGGTAGCATATACAATGATCCCAGAGGACTTGAGTTACTTTTCCGCCTGAAGGAGATCCCTTCTGGAAGAGAGCCTTCTGCTAAACTGGGAATGTTGCATATGGTATCATGTTTCCCTCAAAAATCCAAGCATGAACTCAGATTAATTTAAAAATGAAGGTTTGGAAGGGCATGTGCAAAGGTCTGTTTCCCCTTCTAGGGTACTTCAATGGAAATTGGAAGTCTGATTAATCTTATCCTGGTTCTCTTCTTTCTCTTAATGATTCTGCTTCTGTAAATAGCTGGTAATGCTGCATTTCTGTCAGGATGCAGCAGATTTTCTAGCTTACGGATTTCAAGACAAAATGCCTGCCTTCTGGAATGAAGGTGCCATATGGCTTGAAATGCATAATTGATCACTGCTCAAAATAGGAGCTTCATAGAAAGTCACCTAGAAGTCCAATGCTTGTGTGCAGAGGACTTGATAGACCTTGATGCATTTTTTTGTTTCCTTGGACTGATGATGATAAAGGTTTTTATGGCTCTTCCTAGAGGTTCCTATGCTTGTGCTCTCCAGCATGCAGAGACTGTTTCACCACTGGATTACGTATTCCCATTATTGCAGAATATCTTGGGACTTGCATTAGCACATGCATCAGTCTTATGCTTGCTGATTCCTGCTGGGCTTAGATGGATGAAACCCACCCAAAGCAAGCCTGGCATTGACTACATAGCCCAGCAAAGGCTGCTGGAATCTCTGTGAGTATAAAACAGTTTAGGTGCATCAAATCTGGTGGCTGAATCCAGCATTTACTGTCCTGTGCTCCCCCAGCTCTGGTGGGACATGTAGCTGTCTGCACAGGCAACTTTTCCTGGCCTGCACGAAGAGTAAGGTAGGTCCCCACTGACATGGAAGGGATGTTGTGCTGTGTCTTGCTGTGTGTCCTGCTGCCTGGTAATGAGCAACATCTTAAGCCACCCCAATGCTTTTCTGTTCAGGTCCTTATGAATTTTGGCAAACTAGGAGCAGTGGTGGAAAGGACCCTTGCATAAAAAAGAGCAGGGGGGTGAAGAAATCAAGGAGACTACCTAGAAAAAAAAAAACAGGCTCTTAACTTGACCTTGATGGTTTTGAAAAGCAGGAAGTGGGGGGTGCTTCTGCAGCCCCTTTGGGCAGCTGAGTCCTTTGACTATTTTAGTGACCTTCTAGGAGTTGACAGCTATGATTTCTGGTGGATTTCTAGTTTCCTCACTGCTAGCACTGCTCACACACCTGCTTCTGATCTTTCTTGCAAAGCTGCTAATCAAGGATAGCATGTGGAGAGGCAGTGGTATGTGAGGAGGTGCTCTGCAAGGGAGTCAGGTCCAGTTTTGTTTGCTCAGTTTACATTTCTCTGTTACCAAACTGGGTTCTGGGTTTTGGTACTAAATCTCTCCTTAGTGGACAAGGCAGGAGGACGACAGCACTACAGAATCTGGGACAGCAGGACTGCCCTGAGGATTTGGTGTGATGCTGTGTGTGCTGCAGCCTGCTTAGAGGAGCAATACGCTGCCAGTCTAGAGGGCTTTTCCCTCTGGGTTGCTCTGACAGCCTCATGGTGGCATGGCTTGCTGGATGGTGAAAAGAATTTCACCACAATGAAGGGGGCAGGTTTTGGGCAGGCAGATCCAAATGGGAAAAAAATTCCTGCTGCCACTCAGGAATTGCACAGAAGCTGCAGAGTGGATCAGTGCAGAGAAAATTGCTGGTAACTCAGGATGCAGACCCAAGCAGGACCAAAACCCCCCATTGATAAATGAGCCCTCACATCCCTGTGAACAAGAACCAAACAGGAGATCCCAGGAGTGCCATGAGGCTGGTCAATTTCCTTGCTACAATTGCCTCCCTCAGCTTTTGCTGGTTAGTGTGGATGTGGGAGTTAGGCTATGCTGACTTCAACCCATAGATTTAGAAGGCTGTCTTTTAACCCTTGTCCTCACTACCCTTCACTGCAACCCAGCCCTTACAAAGCACACACTCTGGGGTGTGCCTGTTGTTTGGCACATCTCCAGCCTGCATGTGCATGCTCAGAGTGGTTGCTAAGGCAGCATAAGTCTGTTCCCTTTTCTATATACATTCAAATTTCTGTCTGATCTAGAGGTATGTGTGTAATGGGTCCATGCAGCCCAGCCCCAGACCAGTATCTGTATGGGAGAGCAGAGGTGATGCCACAGCTCATGGGTGAACTGTCTGTGTGCACAGCCATCAGTATGAGTGGTACAGGTTAAGTGGAATGTGGGTTTGGTTTCGTTCTCCCCTCCTCAAACTGTGCTGCAGAGTCCAGTGGAAAAGAGGCACCGTCTGCTGCAGCACAGAGGGGAACCTCTCTGGCAAGAGATGCATCCTGGCCTCTTCACACAGGGAGATGCTCAGCATGTGCCTGTGCAGCACAGAGTTGTAACAGGACCCAGGTCACTGCAGGGCTCCAGAGAGAGGAGATCTGCACGTTCTGGTCCAAGGGACAGAAATGCTGAGTTCACCAGGTGCTGAAAAAGAACCAGGTGGGTGAAAAATGAGAATATGCCTGGAACATCTACCTCCATCCTTTCAGTGTGCATGGCAGGAGATTTGCAGGTGTTGTGGTGCCAGCTAGAAAGTCTCATTTGAGCAGAGAGATGTCTGGGTTGATGGCTTTATTTCAGCTGATTTTAGCAGGTAACAAGCAGAGGGGGGTGATGTTTATCACTGAAACCGGAGCTGGCTAGAACTTTAGATCACAGCTCTAATCGGTCGGACTGACTTAGACAGTAAATCACTTTAGCAGCACTAATAACCCAGAGTGACAGGTATAGTAAACCCTCTACTGCAGCAATAACCTGGTCCTGCTGGTTCTTTGACTCAGGTTGGTGCTTCTCTGCTGGTTTGTTTATTAAAGCTCCTTCACAAAAGTCACCTGGGTGGCTGCTTCAACTCAGCCTTTGAAATGGCTCTTTTCCTGCCATTCCCCAACCTGGCTTGGGCTTCTTTTTATAGCCTGCTATAAAATTCTTTATCTTTGCACCTGTTTGTAAAGGCTTTTTGGCCACAGGGGTCTCACGATGTTGTTTTCATGGCTTCTGGAGCAGGGCTGCTCTGTTGTTGCTAGAAATAATTGCTGTTAATTAATTCTTTGCTGATTTTTCTTTGGCAAAGCATATTGAAACAAATAAACAGCATGCTCTGTATCTCGAGGTTGTGGGCACTTTTAGGAAGCAGGCAATGACATCCAAACAATCCCTTCAGCAGCCAGAGGAAGAGCAGGACAAGGTCCTCAACTTTCTGTGGACAAAGTTAATTGAGAGGAGGCTCAATTACTATTTCCAGCTGTTCAGCAGCTTCCTTCAGGCCATAATTTCTAATCTCCTTCCAGAGAAAAACCACAGCTTTGTTTCCATCTAATGCTTTATTCAAATCACAGCTGAGCACTGTTACAGAAAGTGATGTGGTCTCAGATGTCTGAGCTGGACCAGCAGCTGAAGGCAACAGTCCGTGATATGCGACTGACACATGGGACCCATAATTGCACTGTTTCTTCTTTCCCTCTGTGCCCTTTAAAAATGGTTTGTCTTGTTTCTGAGGGATTCAAGCTCTGCTGCAGAGACTTCTAGACCAGAAGTGATGTAGCAGACTTCAGCTCCTCTGTCCTATGGTCTTGCCTGTAGCATCACCATCATCCCCTTGGCACTGAGTCCCTGGCAGGAGCAGCCACCAGTTCCCAGGACCCCAAGAGCAGGCAGCAGCTGGCTGTGCTACTTCCATCTCCAGCTGGGACATCATGCGGTCCACTCAGTTTCCCACTCAAATATCTCCAAGCCATTCCTGGAAGGATGAGCCATTTGAGCCAGGAAGAGATTAAATTATTGGAATCGAGCAAAAGCAATTTCCATGATAAGTGCTCACCCTGCAGTTTGCATGTCGAACCTGTCCTGCTGCTGTCTCTGACTCAGACTGAATGGATGATGTCCTGCTGTGAGTAATCACTTTGACTTTGCTGATATACTGGTGTACGAATCTCTTCACGCACATGGTGGCTTTCTCCATACAGAGCTTCCCCAGGCCTAAGTCTTTTAATTAGTCAAAGTCAAGAATAATGCTAAAAGCAGTGGTCTAACGCCGACCTAGGTGAATTATTGACTTTGTTGGTCTAATTTCATCTTCATAGAGAGCCCACTGTTAGGCTGTAGAAATCAGCATAGCTCCAGTGCCTGGTAACTGCCATGGAGACACTTTCCCCAGCTGCCCCCTGCACTTCATGATTTACATTGCAGGAAATGGGTTCAGTACTTGTATGAAATGGGTTCAGTACAGCAGTCACAGGGCTGTTGCAGCGTGGGTTTTCTTGCATTGAGTTATCCCTGGGAACCGCAGACACAAATGTCCGAGATCCTCAAGCTGTCAGTTACCTCCTCACTTTCTAGGCAATGAGGGGTATTTATTTATACCCAAACCATTTTTTGATTCCCAAACCAGCCCATTGCTGCAGCAAGCCTGGCCAGAGCATGAGCAGAGAGGAAACCAGAAGGATGTCCTGAGAACTGAGGCACAGACTCAGAACAGTGGTTGGAGCTGCTTTCGTGTTGTTGTGGCTTGGTTGTGAGAGAGCAGTTCTCAGCTCCAGGGTGTTGCAGAAGACTGAAAGAACAGTATTTAAGTCAGTCAGCAGCAGGATTTTCCTCTTCACCTCCCCTTGACCACATTCTCCCCATTTCTTCTTCCTGGTGTGCATGATGTTTCCTCCAGAGCTTGATTTCCTCCAGAGCTCCATGATTTAATAAATCATGGGAGTAAAGAACTCTTTTTTTTTTTTTTTTTTTTTTTTTTTTTACGTTGGTAAAACTGAGCTTTGCAACAGAGTTAACCACTATGCAAATGTAAAGAAACCCTGATCTGCAAATTATGCCTCAGCAAGGCACTGTTAGAGTTGCACAACACCTTTTCTTCTCTGAGGGCCAGTGCAGGCGTAGAGGAGCTCAAGACACACAGGACTTCAGTCTGTTATTTCAGCACCCTCATATCATTCTTGATTTCCATTGTCCTTTTTGACTAGACTAGCACATCCTAACTATGCAGATGCAGTGAGCTTGCTTTTCCCTGGGTTACAGGAGAAAAAAAAAATCCCACAGGATCCATAGAAGAATTTGTTCAAAATCAGACAAAGTTGCCATCAGTATTTGATTTTCTGTTCAGGAGTTTTTAACCATCGTGGTCTGAGCATTCTGCTCTGTGTTATTCCTCCCTCCCATCTCTGTAGCTGCTCTTGATTTAAGTGGATAAGCCAGAAAATAAAAGATGTGATTGTTTTAAAGAAAAACCTCTAAGATTTCTGTTTCTTTACATAATTTTTTTTCTTTTCTTTTGAACAGGAAAGCATACTGCAGCAGAAATGCTGCTTGAGCATGGGTGCTGGTGGCCAGTGCTATGACTTGTCCAGCTGCAAGAGCTGCCTCCCCTATGGTGCTGATGAAGCTGAAGGGATCCAGCCTGGTGTATCTACTACTCCACTGAGCAACTGCTTGAATGCAGTTGCAGTGGCATGAATTATTGATATTTCTGTTAAGGTTTGCTGCTCACACAGGAATTTGTTATGCTTCCCCATGCTATACTGTGAATGTGCTCCTGGGTCACATGAAGGGTTGAGTTTAACACCCTTTTACTTTCATGGTTGTTGACATTGATTTAGGGATTTCAGGGCTGGGGCTGCAAAATTAAGTAAAACCCATATGTAATCAGCTCTTTCCTAACAAAACAAGGCAGTCTTGGGGTGAAAGGATCTAATATGGAAGGGCAAGGGGAAGGTATAGTGATGTCTGTGCATTTTCATGGCATCACCAGAAAGATGATGAAAAGCTTTCCAGGAATTTCTGAGCACCCTTTGCCCTGACCTCAGAGTCTGGCATTTGCAGAAGTTGCCCTTGCTTGCCACTGTGCTCAGCACCTCAGGAGACTGTGTTAATAATGTCCGTTTCTAAGGCAACAACCTTGGGGTTTAGAAAAGGCTGAGATTAAAATGTGCATGTTTACAAACAAACACACTTCACACATAAATATGTAAGTGTTTCTATACATAAGTATAGACATTTCTATCAGGCTTAACAAGTCACTTAGCAGTGGAGGGACAGAAAGCATCTGAATGAGGGTGATGCATTGACAGGGACGACTGGTCTCTGGAGAGCTTGGCCAGAGACATTGAGAGAAGTAGGAGCAAATTCATTAAGGGTTCCCTGACAGGTCATACCCACAGGCAAAATGTGGGGAAAAGCTCAGAGGAGTTATTGGCTCCCCTGGGGACAGGCAGGAGGGAGCAGTCTGGTGTGGACAAGCCTGAGCAGCGATGCCCATCAGCCTTCTGGGAGCCTCTGCCAGCCCTGCCAGGGCAATCTTTGCCCTTTAACCCTGCAGGATGGCAAACTCTGACGCTGTCCCTGCTCTGTGCCAGGAATCACAATTATCAGGAGAGCCTCATTGCCTGCCTGGATCAACACTGTGCTGAACAACACTGGAGCAATACCCAAGCTCTTAACCTTGAATAAACCAAGAGTAAATCTACAGAGATACCCTTGTACATGTGAGATTGAATCAAGCCTTTCATTTTCCACAGAACAAAAGTTTATCTTCAGTTTTGGCTCATTTAGTTCCAACTTTTTTCTCTCTCTCTCTCTCCATGTCCCTCCACCCACATGTTTGTTTCCCAGCATGAAGCCTGGTGTGATTGTGATGGGAATAAATACTGAGGACCACTGTGGACTGACCCTTGCTGGCTCTGTTCTCCTGCTCTGCCTGTCCTTTATGAAACATCCCCTCTCATCACTGACAACAGGTTCTGTTATATTTGATTTTATTACAAGATATAAATTTCTGTCTGCAGCTCTGGTTTCCAACACGCAGAGGAGATAGAAGGATTGCTTAGCAACCAGTAGAACAAAAAATTAAGAGAATCAATAAGACTTAATGGAAAGCTAAACAGAGACTTTAAAACCAATCACCCTCTCTCCTCCTGGCCCCTGCCCTTGTTAAGCTCACGATGACGTGCAGCATCCTGGCTACTGCATGAAGAATTCAGCAAGTGTGTAGTCTGGAAAAGCAGGAAATGAAAAGCTAACCTAACCTGGATTGAGGTAAAGCTCTCATCCTGTAAGCATTTATACCAAGGAGCCAGACTAGAGCATGGATGTGGAGGATTAGGACCAAGATGCTGTGCTGGAGCTGGTCTTACTTAGTGGATGTTAAAAGCCAGTGCTCTGCTCCAGATTGGTATTAGTGGCTTGGAGGTTGAAGAAGATGAGGCTCTGAATAGAGCAGCTCAATTTCTCCACAAAAGGCCAGGGTGTGAGATCACACTTTTGGTTAGTGTGGGAATGAGTTTCTAGACATCATCAGCCTACTTGTGTAAAAACCAGCAAATCCCATCACGATGTGTGATGCTGTGTAGAGTCAGCAAGGAACAGTCCAATGTCAGTTAAAAAGAGTCAAAAATCAACTTGGTTGCAGTCGTTTGTCTGACAGCACAAATACAAAGGTCATTTGGGAAAATTTATTCCAGGCAAGGAGGGCAGAGGGGACATTGCAGAGGCAGCAGGACATGATTCTGCCCATATTTAAGGATGCATGCTATGTTTGCTCACACCTGTGTATGTTTGCAGGATCAAGATGGTGATCTTGTTGTGGATGTTTTTCAGGAACTATGAGAAGCCTCCTCCTGCAAGATACTCATGCACACCCTGAACCTTGTGGGGAACATGGACAGTGAGAGCTGAGCTTGCAGAAGGGTGCTCTGCTCTTTTTGAGGAAGCAGAGATCGACAATTTGAATGGGGGACTTGTTTTGCAAAACCAGAAATGTTTCTATAAGCAGAGCTATATGAACCACAAATAGGCCATAGCAGTGCTGCAGATGCTTGTGACCCATACCTGAAGGGAAGGTTTCAACTGGGGTTAGGGCAGCAGCAAACAAGGCACAGCTCTGAACTCCTCCTTGGCGAAAGGCTTCCCATTTTATGCCCTTGAATCACCCTCTACTCCTTAGCTGCTAAAACAGACAAGGCTGTGCCCTGTAAGGTGAAATGAAATGGTCCACGTTGCTGCAGCCCTCTGTCCCATCCTGCTGACACAGCCACAATGACAAAGGGAAACTATGACCCTGCCCCGAGGGTTATTTTCTTCCCCAGTACTCCCTCAGCACCATGGAGGGATGTGAAAAGCACGGGAAGATGCTTGGAGGACAGTCTTGCCAAGATGCAGACAGTGGAAGGTGGTGATGAAGAAGGAGCTTTTTGGAGGATGAGTGGGTATCAGTTCACCATTTGTGAGTACCTCTAAATGCCAATAACATTAAAGATGTGCCCCAAAAGCACAGCTCATAAGCCTGCCAAGGTTCTTGAGTGGCAAGGCCTCACTCCACGAGGTCTGGGGTGCTGTGCACCACAACCTACACCCGAAAGTTCCCTGGCCCTCTCCCTCCCCACTGCCATGCTAGCTCCAACCTCGTGGGCAAGAGCATCTCCTCCCCGGGCAGTGAAGCCAGGGCGCATCACGGTCACCCCAAACTAAACCCGGGAAGGTACCGCCGGGGAATGGGGAGCACGTCGGAGGATGGGGACTCCCAAAGGGCTAGGGACACCCGGGCAGGGGGGTGTGTGTGGGGGATGCCCTGATGGTCGGGGACCCCCCACGGGGACCCGTCGCCCCGGCGACGAGCTGCCGCTGGAGGTCGCGGGCGAGCGGCGCATGGAGTCGCCAGCCCCCCGGGCCCGGCGGAAGGCGGAACCGGCGCGGTGCCCGGACGGGCGGCTCCAGCTCCGGCAGCAGCAGCGGGGTGAGGAGGCGTCCAGGGCAAAATCCGCCCCGGCGCGTCCACTCCCGGTCCGACCCGGCCCGCCGGAGGCGTTCACCTTGCGCGGGGCGAGCGGGGCCGCATGGAGCAGCCCGGGCGCGCCGCCCGCCTCGCCAGCGCCCCCCGCCCCGCGCCATGAAGCTGCTTTAGCCGCGGCGGAGCTGAGCGGAGCCCCGCACCTTCTGTCCGCCCCTCTGCCCGCCGCCCCCATGGCGAAGGAGAGGAGCAGGAAAGCGCTGCTGGAGCTGCTCCAGCGGCCGGGCAACGCGGCGTGCGCCGACTGCGCCGCCCCGGGTAAGGGCAGGGCGAGGCGGGGGGCGCGGGCGGCGGCCGCACCTGCCCGCACGGCGTGGCGTGGCACGGCACGGCACAGCATGGCATGGCATGGCACGGCACGGAGACAGCGGCAGGGTGGGGGGCTGTCCGCTCCAGGCACGGCGGGGGCTGCTCCTCGACCCTCCCGTACATCCCGGAGCGGGGATGCTCCGGGGCAGGGTGGAGGGATGGGGATGCGCTGTCGCGGTACCCGCGGACCAGCCCCGGCTGAGGTGGTTCCCCCGGCCGCCGCCTCCCAGCCCGGCTCCTTGCCCGGCCGTGGCAGCGCTGATGTCATCCCCGGCAGGTCCCCGCGGTCTGCAGTGCAGCCCGGGTGTCGTTAACCCGGCAGCGAGCGGACGGCTTGGGGAGAGGCTGTGCGCCGGAGGTTGCCCTGTGCTGGCTTGTCCACCGTGTCCCCTCGCCAACAACGTGTTTTTTGTCGCTGTTCCTGTCCTATCAGTGAGCAAACAGATGGGAGGAAGCAGAGGTATTGCCGTGGGCATCCTGCCCACCAACCTTTGCCCAGTGTGCCATCGATGGGTACCAGCCTTGCGCACTGCCATGCAGAGGACGGGCCCGAAATATCTGGAGTCCTCTCGGTGTACAGAGGGGAGGAAATCTCATCTGGGGCTTTCTTCCTCCTCTTTGGATGGTGTATTGTCGAGGTTGGGGTATGAGCATGGGAAAGCTTTTCCTCTTGCTGAGCAGGGTCTGTGTGGTCTGGGGGGACCTGCCTTTGTGAAGAAGCTTTGAAAATTGCATAGCAAATAACTTTCCTTTTTGTTTCTAAAAAAATCACCCTATAGAAACACCTACATTTGTATTGGCTTGGGCAGGATGGCTCTGAAGAGGTGTAGAGAAAGGATGTTCTTTTCAGCCTCTGTCATTCTGTAGGTTAAAGGAAACCCAGCACGTCAGCTGTACCTTATTTTCCCAGCTATTGTTTTATTTAGGACTTCAAGATCTCTTGGATACCACCATCCTGCTCATACCATTAATAATCGTTTCATGTCCCTAACCTACAACTCAGGACACTGCAGTTCACTTTCAGATGCGTTGTGTCCCCTGGTACCCATCTGGAAAGGACAAAGAACTTTCTGCATGGTGTGGGCTGCTTTGCAGCGCTGCACTGCTCTGCTCAGCCTGCTCCCACCCATCTGCTGGCTGGTGTTGCTGTGCAACTGTACCAACCCACCTTTGGGGTATCTTGCTGAACAGAGCTTGGGCTTACCAAATAGGTGTCTGTTTAAATTATTTCTTCCTGGAGAAAACCTGGGCCATTCAGCTCGATGGGGTAATTCTCCCTTGCCCTGTGTGTAATATAAAGCTCCTCTGCAAAATGGGAAGTTTCTCAGCATCAGCAGGATGGAGATGAAGCTGTAGGTCAGTAAAATAGCTCATGTCAGGGAAAGAGGGGTGTTGTTAAAGGCTCCAAAAGGGCTTCTAAACCATCAAAGCAGTATTTTGCTTTTGGTGACATTTGTGGAGGTGTCTTAAGTGAATCTGAAACTTGGCAAGAATTTGGGCCAGTGTCTTTTGTAACATAGGATGTACTATATTAATAACATTCAGTCTCTCTTCTGAACTGTCACAGCATTACTTCTCTGGGACTGGAACTCTGTTCATCAACCCAATTTCTTTAGTGATCACTTTCCTTCAGTTTCTTTGCCAAAGGAGAGCTACTCATGGTGCTGTAATGTACTCATCCACCTAGGAGTGACAATAAAATTGAGACACCCTGGGCTACTTGACATAAGTTAAGATACGTAATTTTTGTTTGTAGATTATATATAAAATATTCAGTTGGAATGCTGTTATTCATCCTGGGCAGAAGTGGCAGGCCAGGTTTTTCTGGGTATGAGATAATGTGGGATAGATGTCCAGAGAACCTCCAGACTGGGGGGCAAGTATATTGTTTGCTGAGAAGTGGAGTGCACAGAAGGATAAAGGTGAGAGCTGGGGCTGGGTGGACATCTAGGCATTGGAACAGTACCAAAGTGGAGAAAATAAAGTGAGAATGAAAGAAGAGGTAGGAGGGGAATGAACAGAAGATGAGGAAAGCAGAGTGTGCTTTTGCCTTCCCATATGTGTGTATCATTGTAGTGCTGATCTGGTACAGCTGGGGTTAAGAGAAAGCTCAGGATCCCTCATTTATTGTTGCTGCTTCTCACATGAAAACCCCACTTGATACAGGATCCATGACCAACCTGTTGGGGAGCAGTGTAAGGGAAAGGGACCTGGGGGTCCTGGTGGACAGAAGGATCATCATGAGCCAGCAATGTGCCCCTGTGACCAAGAAGGCCAATGGCATTCCTGGGGTGTATTAGAAGGGGTGTTGCTAGTAGATGGAGAGAGATTCTCCTCCCCCTCTACTCTGCCCTGGTGATGCCACATCAGGAATATTGTGCCCAGTTCTGAGCCTCTTTAGCTTGGAGAAGAGACTCATTAATGCTTATAAATATGTGAAGGGTGAATGTCGGGAGCATGGAGCCAGGCTCTTTTCGGTGTCCAACGATAACGCAGGGGGCAGTGGGTGCAAGCTGGAGCACAGGAGGTTCCGAGTGAACATAAGGAAAAACTTTTTCACTTTGAGGGTGGCAGAACACTGGAACAGGCTGCCCAGAGAGGCTGTGGAGTCTCCTTCTCTGGAGACATTCAAAACCTGCCTTGATGCATTCCTGTGTGACCTACTCTAGGTGATCCTGCTCTGGCAGGGGGTTTGAACTACATGATCTTTCAAGGTCCCTTCCAATCCCTAACATTCTGTGAAGAGGTAGCCATTTAGCTCAGGAATACTGATAACAAAGAGTAGGATAAATGTAACAGGGGAAAATTCTCTTTGGCTCTTTAATCTGTGTGTTTGGAAGGCAGCTGGGTTTTCTTTTTTTCTCTTGGAAATATTTGTTTCAGAAATCAGCCAGTCAGTGAAAGGTGTTTTTTTTTAATTCCCTGCTGTTAACAAAAGGTTGTTTTCTTTTGTTACTGTTTTGGCATTTGGGTGAGGCTTGGAGCCATAGCCCTGGAATAAAGGCTTGTCCCAGGTCTTAGACACTTGTGTAACAAAATCCTGAGTTCCTGATGCAAAAGAACTCACAGCTTGGCATTGTTTCATCTAAACTGTGACCATGCAAAAAATATCAGAGCTGGGAAGGGACAGGGAGCATCAGGGAAGGCTGTTCTTTTCCCACTACACTTAAGTACCTTCATCCCCTGCAGGGCCATTGCATCTCCTTGGGGAGATCTCAGCAAAACCTGCTGATTGCCTGGGTCTGGGCCAGATTTTGCCACTTAATTGTGATTGAGGGTTATTTGAGCGGCCAAGTGCTACAAGCAAAGCTTCTGTGTTCAAGACATGCTCCCTTGGTTGCACAGGATACCTTTACTTGCAGCTGATCATACTGTGGAATTGAATGTGATGCTCAAGAAGGTCAGCTCCATGTCTTCCCCAGGACCAGTGTGTATGTTGTGCAAAAGCAGAGCTTCTAAGAACTCCTCCCAGATTTTGAGGGCATGTCTTAGGTAGGGAGAACAGGCTTGCAGTGGCCCTTCCAGCTGGGATTGGATGGCAAAGTAGATAACTGAAAATCAGAGTGGAAAAAATCCTGAGAGGTTACATTTTTTCACTTGCAGATTTGTTGTTTTTTTTGTTTGTTTTGTTTTGTTTTGTGATATTTTCGTTTGTTTTGATTGGTTGGGTGTTTTTTAAGTTGCTACTCAGGTTTCTATTAATTGTTTGGTTTTGTTTTTTTGAGTTGCTAGTCAGGTTTTTATTAGTTGTTTGGTTGGTTGTTTTTTGAATTGCTAGTCAGGTTTTTATTAATTGTTTCGTTGGTTGAGGTTTATTTGTTTTGAGTTGCTAGTCAGGTTTTTATTAATTGTTTGGTTGGTTGTTTTTTTGTTTTTTAAGTTGCTAGTCAGGTTTTTATTAATTGTATCTTTACAAAGCCTTAATTTGCCATGAAAGGTTGTTTTGAATAAAAAAACATTTCCGTTGTAAAAATGTAAAGACGTCATCCCTCTGTAATAAGTAATAAGATCGCATTAGCTGCTGAGTAGGGAAGTTAATTCTGAATTCTGGAGTAGGAGCCACTGTAGTGAAGTTAAAACCTGTGGCATGAGGTCCCCTGTCACTATGTACTTCTGTGCTGGAGCTGGGGTCCTGGATGTTGTTTTGGAGTGGGTTTGTTTTGCTGGATTTCAAGATGTGCTTTCACAGCGAAGGCAGCATGGTAAACGCAGTCTTGAGCGCAAGCTGAGCAATCTCACTGAATTGTGGGTGTGTAATGGCTCTCCATGTATTAGAATAATCTTTTCTTCTTCAAGACTAATGTGGCAGTTCAGCTCCTTTTTTTTTTTTTTTTTTTCCTCTCCCTCCCCTCTCTAAATGATTCTTTGTCTCGGGCAATCTTTCCTCACGTCATGAGACGGATGGTTATCTCAGGCCATAACAAGACCTCAAGTATTTATTTCTTTACTCCATTTTTCTGTGACTTAGGCTCGTGTTTCCACAGAGGGAGAATAATTTTCCAGCGTAGGAGGACAGGGAGGCTCTGAAGACAGAAATGGAAATCCCATCAAAGAAATTCTGCAGTTAAAAAGCTTCCAGCAGCAGTTCATGTGGCTTGTTCTTATCATTTTCACCTTTCTTATTTGGGATGGATTACTGGGATGTGGACCCTGGGTGACATCAATCTCTGTGCCCAAGGCTCAGAGGGGATGAGTGGTGGAGGAAGAGCTGAAGGTGTGCAGTAGTCTGGTATCAGAGCTTTGTGCTGCGAAGCTGAGCAGGTCTGGTATTTTGGTGTAACAGAATACATGAAAGCCTGAGGGTGGGTGGTGTATGGTGAGGTGGTTGTAAACACCTTTCCTGCAGGCCCAGCATCTTCTCATTTCTCAAGCAGGTGAAGCTTTTCCATTCCCTTGATGTCAAGAAGTGAAAGTGGTGATTAGAGGGAAACACAGGAGTGCTGCGGGGGTTCCTTTGTTTGCTCAGGATTAAGGAGGGCACCAAAAGGATTCAATCTCAACCCTCCCCTTCCCCCTGTCCAACCACCAGTCCTAGAAACACAGATTGGGCAGACACTGGCCGTGTCCCCAGGTCCTACCTTGTGTGCTGTCACCTGCAGCAACATCTCCCCATCCCCTCTGGGGAGCGTTGGGGCTCTGCTTTGCAGCTAGTTCTCTCTTTTGCCCCCACTACCTCCTACTGGAAAGCTGTTCCAGAGCTTTGTGGCTCTAATGGCGTGAAATGGCCTTTTCATTTTCAAGCTAAAAGTGGAAACTTGTTCCCACACCTCCATTGTCCTTTCACTTAAACACTTGATTTTTTTTTTTCCCCCGTTTTTTTTTTTTTCTCCCCTCCCAGGAATTTGCCAGCCCTTCCTTCTCCCTGGGTGTAGAGCAGATTGGAGGGGTAGGAAGGGAAATAAATCCCACAGCAGTTGTGTTTAGCTCTTTCTACAGTGAGAAGGACTTTCTGAAACAGAAGAGGTTTCATGTGATGGTGTTTTCTGTTCGGTTCCACTGCTGGGTCACAGCCCAGCTGTGGGCTGCAGACAGCAAGCAGAGGGGCTGCAGAAACCTGCAAGCTGAATAAAAAGACCTTGGCAAGTCTTAATGCCTTCACTGAAAAAAAATTTTCCTCCTTAGAGAGGAGTGTTGGTGGGAGGCTGTTTGGCTTCGGTTTTAACGTCTTTTATTGTTATTTTTAAACATGCATGACCAGAGTCTGTTTATTAAGTTCTTAATCTTTCCCTAAAGTAAACAGCAGCAGAACTTCAGTGCTGAACACGAGGTTCTCCTGGCTGGGGCAGTGGAGCAGCAAGCAGCAAAGTCTTTTTGCTTGTGTTGATTGTACTAAAACCCCAGTGATTATATCCTGTATCTTAGGGCATGAGCTACGTTTCTACTGCAGGGTAAGAAAAGCTTTGCCTACCTCCAGAGATCCTTCTCTCCCCTCTAATTAGTTGTTATCACCTCAAACAGAAAAATCTGTTGAACCTCCATCCCAGCAAAGCACTGGCTGGTGTAAGGGGCATGCAGCCAGGCAGCTAATTAAGGGCCAGGCCATTGTTAGTGTGCTGGGGAATGCATTAATGGGTTTTGCTGTGCATTGGTCACCTTCTCACAGGTATTTGTCTTGGTCAGCAATATGTTGTGCTATAGATATGGTGATAACTGTGGCTGAAGGCAAAAGGTGGAGCAGGGGCATCTGAGTAAGTTTTGGGACTCTTAAGTTCTTGCTTTTGTGGCTGGTTTGAGCCTGCTTCTGCTCTGCTTCATGTGATTTTACTTGGGTTGATGGCATCTTGGGATTTTCAAACCAGAATCCTATGTTTGTATTCTGGCTACAGGAAATACAGATTTTTATTTTTTATTTTTAAGTTAAGTTCCACTGCATTCCTATTTCAAATCTGCTCTTCTTTTGACTTGTATAAATTGTCATCTGTCTTATATTAGTTCCTCTTGTTTATTGTTTTCTGGGTCTAGCCTTCCTCTTTCCCTCCATGGGCTGTTCTTGACCTCAGTAATATTGGGTTCAAGCTGCAGAGTTCATTGTTCTTTGGGCTGGGTTTTGCTGGGGCTGGTGGTGGTGAAAGGTGGCTGAGTAGGGAAGTTAATTCTGAATTCAGCTGTGTTGCCCAGGGGTGTTCCAGTTTTGCTTTGGATACTTGTCTAATCTCTGGCTGTGCCTACTCTTTCAGATGAGTGAGGTGGGAAAATACCCCCTCAGTGCTCTTCTCCTGAGTTCACAGAATCATTAAGGTTGGAAAAGACCTTTAAGATCATTGAGTTCAACCCTAAATCAACTACCATGACCACTAAACTATATCCTGAAGTGCTACATCTACATGCTTCAACACCTCCAGGGGTGGTGACTCTGACACCTCCCGGGATGGTGACTCTGTCACCTCCCTGGGCAGCCTGTTCCAGTGCCTCATCACTCTCTCAGTAAAGAATTTTTTTCTAATGTCCAATGTAAACCTCCCCTGGCACAACTTAAACCCATTTCCTCTTGCCCTATCACTAGTTACTTGGGAGAAGTGACCAACACCAGCCCCCTATCTCCCTTTAGCCTTCTCTTCTCCAAACTGAACAACCCCAGCTCCCTCAGCCACTCCTCATATGCCATGCCCTTCAGACCCCTCACCAGCCTCCTTGCTCTTCTCTGGACACCCTCCAGGACCTCAATGTCTTTCCTGTAGTGTGATGCTCAGAACTGAATCCAGCACTCAAGCTGTGGCCTCCCCAGGGCTGAGTACAGGGGCACAATCACTTCCCCAGTCCTGCTGGACACACTGGTTTTGATACAGCCCAGGATGCTATTGACCTGGTGTTTATTTTTGTTTCTTGCTTTAACTGCTAAAATGAAGTTGCATCAAGTTTTTATGTTGAAAGCCTTTATGATCTGTTTTTAAGGTGACCAGAAATCACTGCCACATTGGGTGATGAAAGCCTTCTAGAGCCAGCATCAATTGTTCTGGAGCAAGCACTGTTCTGGAGTGATGCTGCATGATAAGAGACTTTCTGCACTCTCAACAGTTTATTTGTTTTACATTCCCCTTGCTTCTTGTTAGTGTTTACTCCTTTTGGCTTGAAAAAAAACCCCATGGAGTAAAGTAATTTGTGTGGAACTTAGGCATGCTGGAAAGATTTCATCAGGCTTCACTGCTGTTTGCTAGAAACTCTGGAGGCTTAGTAAAAGTCTTTTTTCTTTTTTTTTTTTTTTTTTTTTGGTCAGTGCCCAAAAGGTCCAGATTATGATACATTGCCAGATAAAATGACATAAATAAAATCACTGAACTCACAAAGTAATGCCTGGCATGGAGAATGTGTTCCAGCAGTAGGAGTGTCTTGAGCAAGGTGTCCTTCAGCTGGCAATGGAGACCTCAGCTCTCTCCAGGAAGGTTTTTGCACCACCATCCCTACAGCCTGGTTCACTAAATTAATGTTTTTGCCTCCAAACTAACTTGTCTGGTATAAACACACTTAGATGAATGTATTTGCCTGCTTGGTGAGATGTCTTATCTGTAGCCTGCATTGGAACACTCATATATAAGGTTGGAGTCTGTGATTATGTCAGGGTTGGAGATCACTGCAGTGTGTTATCTGCCATGTTCCTGAGATGAGAATTGTTCATGTTGTTTGTGGTGGACAGCAGAAATGAAGAGAAGAGAGGGACTGTGATGTGCTCGAGGAGCTCCATAGCCACCATCAGCCCCAAGCCTTACAAAGGTGTTTGGAAAATCATCCCTGTAGAAGTGGGTGCTCACTCCAGCCAGCAGCCATCTGCCTAGGGATCTGTCACCAGTTCCTGCAGAAGATGTGTGGGTGTAGAGGTCTCACAGCAATGTTTCTTTGAAAATGATGTCAAAAGTGTGGGCAGTGGGGGTGAAGGGGAAGCAGCGTTGGCAGAGCCCTCCAGAAGACAAAGTCAGGAATCCTCCACTGTCCTCCTTCCTGTCCGTGGGCAGAACAGTGGTGTGGTGGGGGCCACAGGGATGCACCAGCCCAAAGGCTTGTGTTGGTCCATAACCCTCTGGCTTGTTCAGATGATGCCTAGAAACTGATTTTTGGCTTTCAACTAAACTCCAGAAAAAGCCTGGGCTGACTTGCTTTCTCAGGGAGCTGTCTTGAGAAATCTCTGATAAGTTATTGTAACAGTGACATTTCAGGGAGACTTTCCCTGCCGGTTTTTTGGATGGGGCTAACTCAGTGCCAGAGTCCTTTGAGTTCTCCTCCTGCCTGGTATTCCCTTTGGCACTAAAAAAAAAAAAAAAAAAAAAGCCACATTTGTACAGTTTTGTACTGTGGCTGTCACAGGAAAGCAGCACACAACCAGCCAAGGACCTACAACTCTTACATCCCCCTTGCTGCATGGTTTTGGGTCTGAGAGAGAGGTGTTTTTAAAACCAGAAGAGCAATAAAGGGGAAGTTGATGCTAATATATGGCAGCAATGCATGCTGCTGGTGGAGTTGGATCTGGGGAGTTGAGGGAAGAGTGCAGCTCTATCCTGGTGTTCCTCAAAGTTTGCTGTGTGAGGTGCTGTTGATGTTGGATGGACACAAACCTTGGATCTAGGCAAGAGAGGAAACACTGAAAGGAAGGTGATCAGGAGGAGATAGCTAGCAGGTGTGGGTTTAACGAAGAAGCTGAGGTCATCCTTTCCAAGGACTGGGTCACTACTGACCCTGTTGTCTCCATCTGCTCCTCTGGAGTGCTATCATCTTCTGGAAGCTGTGTGTGTGTGCTCCTGCATCTAGCCTGGCCTTTGCTTTCTTGACTAGGTGTGGCTTGACACTGTGGAGTAGAGGGTATGCATGTTTAAGAGTCTGAAGACAGTCCTGTTGGTATCAAGAAAATGCTTCAAGGCCCTAGTTGTGATTGGAACCTGTTGCTTGAGGTGCTGTTTACCCACATCAAGAAGTGATGGCTTGGGTATGGTTTGACTCAGTGTCCACTGGAGCTCGATCCTCCTCCATCGGAACCTAAGGATCTGCTTGCAGGATACTCTCCCACTTTGCTGCCATGGCTTCGTCACTGCTGCCACTGCTCTGTGGCCACCCAGAGCTGTGAAGCTCCAGACCCTCTCACTGTTCTTTGTGCCTGATCCTCTGTGGAAGTCAGAGGGGGGGGTTTCAATGAGAAACTCAGGTGCTTTCACCTTGCCTGACTCACATGCTTTGGTCCCATGGTCCTAGGCTGGGTCCCTGGGGCAGCAGTGCTGCACCTTGGACTGCTTTCATGGTAGGAAGCTTGGCAGGTGCCAGACTTTGATTACAGCTGTCTGGAGATGGGAGAGGACTATGTGAGGAGTTAAGCACAGAAACATGCATGAACATGCAAAACTCAACCTATAACCTGGTAACTGGCAGCAATTGGGATAAGTGATGGTGAGCTCAGGTGTGATGTGAAGCTGAGCTGCCTCACCCTCCTGAGAGGAACAGGGTGAGAGTGTGGGGATTGGGGCTGGTAGGGCAGAGCACCTTGTGTCCTTACCGGCATGGCTGGATGTGGGTGGCATGTGGCTGCTGCTGCAGTGTGCTTGGATTGATTTGATTTGACTGGCTTCTATTTGGCAGAGCTGAGCTGTAGTTGTTGGGGTCTCATGTGAGGACAAGAGACCATGTGAAACAGCAAACCCCACCTTTATTTGTGGCTGCTGGTCCCAGCACTGTGCTAAGGGAGCTGTGGTTGATGGGACTTGTACCAGCTTGGGAGTTTCCTTCCCTCTCCTGGGTGGGGACCCAGCTGCATCTGATGAGGCTGTTCATTTAGCTCTTGGGTTTTTATCTGAACAGAGCCACCTCTGGGAAACCAAACAGGTCTTCCCTAGTGTGCTGAGGGAGGTTGGTGGCTGTCCCCATGGGCAGGGGCTGGTAGCAGCCCTCAATAGCTGTTCCTGCTATGCTGGCATAGCCAGCCTGTTAAATATGGATCTGGAGGAGATAGCTTCTTCCCTTGATTTTTATGAGCAATTGCTGTGCAGTGAGAGGCAAGTGTTTGGTGTAATTACTGGGGGGGAACAAACAACTGGGGATAGCTTGTGAGAAAGAAAGACCTTCCCCTACAGCATGATGCAATGGGATGGCCATGGGGATCCCACCTGTGGGGGCTTGGAGGAGGATGGTGTGAGGCGACTTGAGGGAAGATGGGGTTGAGGGCACTTCCCCTGGCAGGGAGGCTGAGGATTTAGTGGCTGACATAGTGACTTGCAAGGAAGCTCTTTCTGCTGGGTCACAGCTGAAATAGCAGGGGCTGACATTTGCTAGTCTGAGTTCAAACAAAGGTCTCTGTATTAACTTTATTGGCGAGGCAGTGCCAGGGACACTGGTGGATGTGTTCTGCCCCTGTCCCCTGCCCTCCTCCAGTTTCTCTCCGTCTCCCTGTGCTTCAGGCAATGCCTCTGCTGAGGAGGAATTTGGAGAGACTTGTGTTTAAAGTGCTTTGTGTGAGATGTCAGCTCAGGGCTGTAAACAGCGTGTGGTTTCACTCAGAGAAAGTACAGAGCTGCCACTGGCAGCATTTTTCCACCGAGGCAAGGGCTGGAAACCTCCTGGCATGGAGAGCTGTGCTGCTGAGCAGTCGTGGCTGTGGAAGGAAAGGCTCTCTGTGGAGCACTCCCACTGCAAAAAGTAAATGAAATAAAATAAAAATGAATACATAGCAAGGTGAGGGAGCAGCACAGTGATTTCCCTGAGCTGTTTGTTTTAATTGTGATTTCTGTTCCATGCAGTGCTTGGGTGGGATTTGCTGAAGAGAGATGAGCACTCACCTCTTCTCTTCATGTGAGCATAGTTTTGGAGATTTCAGGCATATGCAGCTGTCTGTATATTGGATGTATGTGAATAATAGCTGCACTTGAGGTTGCCAATCTGTTAGCTTAATTTATATTTATATCAACAGAAACTAGCACACAGCTCTCTTTTGCTTATACAGTTATTCGATGCCTTTAAAATCAGGGAACTTGTACTTGGTGACTCCTGAGCTCCCCTGCCATATCCTGTCCTGCACTGTCTCTCCTTCCTCCTCTGCTGAACCAAATCAACCAGTCAAATGCAATTCTCTCTTTCCTTCTTGCTTTCAGACCCAGACTGGGCATCCCACAGCCTAGGGATCTTCATCTGCTTGAACTGTTCAGGAATCCATCGCAATATTCCCCAAGTCAGCAAGGTGAAGTCAGTCCGTCTGGATGACTGGGATGATGCTCAAGTGGAGGTATGTGCAGCTGAGGCTGGAAGTGCCAATGAGGTTGGGTTGCTGTGTGTTTGACCAGCAGAGGTGTAAACCAGAGTCCTTTCTAAACAACAACAAATATGACTTCAGAAAACATCTCTTGATAGTTCTTCACCATCAGGGTTGCCCAGGGAGGCGGTAGAAGCCTCATCTCTGGATGTTTTTTAAGTCCAGGCTGGATTTGGCTCTGGGCAACCTGATCTAGTGGAGGACCTCCCTGCCCATGGCAGGGGGTTTGGAACTAGATGATCCTTGAGGTCCCTTCCAACTCTGACAATTCTATGATTCTGTAATTCCTGAATGTGGGAATGAGGTCCATGTGCTGGGTGAAGAATGGAATAGCCATTTCATGAAGAAACTGTCAGGGTTTCATCCTGTGAAAACAGATGAAATGAAATAGAGTGTGTAGAAATTACTAATTTTAAAGAAATTGCTTTCTCCTGTTTCTTACATCACCTCTAGTCTAGACTGGATGGTAACTAGACCTGCCTTTGCCCAGCTCAGCTATTTCTGCCTTTGCCTCACTTAGTGTGGAAGATTCTTAAACTCACATCTTGAAGAACTGAACCCTCACAGTCTAAATTCTCTCTATTTATCTAGATTTGGGTGATGTTGCTAAAGGCAAGCCTACTCAGGAAACCAATCTGCTTTGTCTGTTGGTGTCTTTAAAGGCATGAAGAATGCTATCAGTCACTGATCTTTATCTTGAATGTTGTAGATTTGAAGTTTTTCTGAAAGCCACAGCTCATGGAGTCATGTGCCTTAGGAGGAAAATAAGCCTTTGTGTTGCATGGGTTTTCCTTTCCATGATATTTTTGAGAACAGAATATGTAACTTGAGAAGCTCACAAACATGAAAATAATGGGGGGGAAAAATGCGTAAGGGAAAAAAAAACACTACCACCACCACCAAAAAAAAAAATCAACCACCAAAAATCCCAACAACAACCCAAAAAACCAAACCCAAACAAACAAAAAGAAGAGGCTTTTGGCACTTTAGAAAGTGACTTTCATGAAACAAAGTTTATGAATAGGAAAATAAATGGTTTGGTTTGTAGAGGTCTTAACTAGCCATTCCTGTATGAGATCAGTAGGAAGGGAAAGCTGTCAAGGCAGAGAGAATTCTTATTTATTAAATATTTCAAGCTCCTTTCTGAGGTTGCTGATGTGGCTTTATAAAAAATAAGATTAGAATCATAGAATTGTCAGGGTTGGAAGGGACCTCGAGGATCATCTAGTTCCAACCCCCCCGGCCATGGGCAGGGACACCTCACACTACAGCAGGTTATTCAGAGCCACATCCAGCCTGGCCTTAAAAATCTCCAGGGATGAGGCTTCTACCACCTCCCTGGGCAACCTGTGCCAGTGTCTCACCACCCTCATGGGGAAGAATTTCTTCCTAGCATCCAATCTGAATGTCCCTGTTTCTATTTTTGTTCCATTCCCCCCGGTCCTATCACTCCCTGACACCCTAAATATTATCCTTTGGAAACAAGTGATGTGATCCAAAGCAAAGAGCATACTGTTGGAGACTGTTACCTTGCTGGAGCTGTAACACTTAAAGGTAGTGTCAGGCTTTGCCCTCTTGATTACCTAATTTCTGCACCAGATTCCCTGGGAGCCAGCTTGTTCCCATGCCACGGTGTGCTGCCTTCTGCTCCCATGGGGACCAGTGGGAACTGTGCATGCCTAACTGGGACATGGACCTGTCCTCAGTGTCACATTAAGCTTAGGGGAGCCTTGGCAATAATAAGTATTAATTTCTAAGCCCTGGCTTGCAGGCACAGTCTTCACAGCATCCCTTCTGTGCACAGTCCTGGGGAAACCTCTCAGCAAGTGAACTGAGGCCCCATCCCAAGAAATTTATTACTCCTCAGAAGCAAAAGAAGACAAAGGAAAATACCATTAACATTTTAAAACTGTTTTTCTCTCTCTCTCCTTTGTTTTTTTTTTCTTATTTTCTTTTTTTTCCCTCTTTTTGCAGTTTATGGCCTCGAATGGGAACAATGTAGCAAAAGCAAAATATGAATCTAAAATGCCACCATTTTATTACAAGCCAACATTTCTTGACTGTCAGTAAGTAAATACCTTTGCTGGTAAACAGCATTCATTTGTTTGTGCAGCTGCAGCCTCTGTAATATTTTAGTTCTAGCATGATACTTTTTTTTTTTCCCTGACTTTTTAGCCACAAAGGAGGTTTCATTTATAAAAGACTCTGGAAAAAAAAATCTTTGTTCTTCTGCACACATGTGGTAGAGTTTATACTACGTGTGGGATCTTACTTAATAAGTGCAAGTTGAGATGATGCAGGGAAGTCAATAGTTTGTCTGTTCCCCAGCCTCTTCCAAGTTTCTGAGGCTGCAAAAATGCCAATTTCTACCCATTGATTTCCTCTGCCTTTTCAAATGGTCCTTCTGCAGAATCTGCCTATCAGCTGTATGAGATGCTAGGTTACTTACAATGCAAAAATGCTGGAATTTAGTGCCAAGGTGGTGGATTTTCTGGTTTTTGCCTAAATGAAAACTAATCTCCTCTGTGAAGGCAAGTGAAAAGGAATTTTCATTTCCCACACAGTGCAGGATAAACCTCTCTGGTAAGCTGGGGTAGATTTTCCAGGCCAGGAAGGCTGAGTGGCCAGCATGTGCTGTAGCATCCAGGGAGCAACAAGATGAACTGAAACTGGTTCTGAGGGTCCTGCAGAGTGCCATGAGGGGTTTATATCTTTGTGAAACCAGTCTTTTAGCTGGCTTGGGGAAGATGCTTCATGTGGTGTTTCCTGGGGCCTCGGAAGTGAGGACATGGAAGGTCAGGGCTGTGATTTAATAAGGACTCAAATAGAAAAATAATGCTTCAAAGCCACTGGCTGGAAGAGATGGAGGGGACTTGCCTTGTGACAGTCAAGGACAAAACCTGCCAGCTCCTGCCTGCCCACACTTGGACAGCAGGATTGTTGGTTATCCAAACACAGAGAGGTTTCTACCTTTCTTCACACTCTGCATGACATTGACCCATCCATCTCCAAACACAAAATCCTGCCTCTTTCTCCCCTGACCAGCAGAGCTGGCAGCACAAGGACAGATGTATCCTGTTGCTGCAGGATTTGGTGATCAGAGTTTGATGATGCTTTATCTCAACATCCCCATGGCATCTGCGGTGCCCCCTGTGCATCAGCTGCTTCGTGCCTCTTGCTGTGTGAATAGATTGCACTTCCTAAAATGGTGCTTCTCCACAGACTTGGGTTGAAACCAGAAGTCTTTGGGCAGAGTATTATTCAAGCTTATTTCCTTTGCCTTGCCCTTAGCTTCTCTTTGATATGAGGAAGAATGGTGCCCCAAGTTCTCCATGCTACCCATCTGGGCAGGAGAAGTTGCTAGCTCTGCCAGAAGCTGGGAGGTGGATGCCGTACTTGGTGAACAGACAGCTCTTGTGAACTGTCATGGTCCTGAGAGGATCCAGTACCATGTTTGCATCACTGAGCTCCAAAACCCCAGCAGCTGGCTGTGATGATTTGGGATTTCCATGTACCTGTGATGTTAAGGGTGGAGAAACAAGACTTTTCACCTAGTTATTAGGAGGAGAAACACAATTCTAGGGGATTTTAATTTTGTTTACTCTTAAGTCTCATAGAGACTTGGAAGGGATCTCTGGAGATCATCTCGTCCAATTCCTCTGCTAATGCAGTTAGATGTTGCACTCCAGCCTCAGATATCCTTTTGTCCTTCAGGTTATTCAGGAGCAGAGTTGTGACTGTTTTCTATGACCCAGCCCTGCTCAAGGGGGTGCAGAGCTCGTGCTAGGGGAGCTTGGCTGGAAGTGGGGCAGGTCCCTCTGCAGCTTGGGGTGTCCTGAGCTCTGCACCCACCTGTCCTTGTATGGGCCAGGCAAAGAGGCAGTGAAAGTTCACCCTGCAGCCCAGGTAGCTTAGAGACCACAAGTGCTTGCATGATGTCTGCTAGTGGGCTGGCATCAAAGTCTGTGGCTGGTTCTGTGCTCTGTTGGTTTGGCTTCCTTTGATAATGCAGCTTAGGGTTTGCCACTACGATGTTTTTCCTTCTCCATTCCATGGAGCAGTTGTGCTCCAGGGAGCTTTGCTGAGCGGTGGCTGAGCTCCAGCTCCAGCCCTGTCAAAGCTGTCTGTGGGCACAGAGGGGACCTTGCTGGCACTCAGCTGGTGGCACTGGGGCAGCTGCTCTGTCCACAACCCTTCCTGATGGAGAGGCATCTTGATGGGCTTATAACCTGTGAGGAACAGGAGCAGGAGGGTTTAAGGACTTTTTGGTTTTGTTTCTTTTCTGTTATTGATTTAATGATTGAAGCAGGGCTAGAAGACCAATCTCTGGCTCTTTTGTGCTCCCACCTCATGCCTCTTTTGCATTGGGACAACATTCAGCCTGGATGTCCTGATTCCTGAACAGAGCCTGGAGCTCTGCTCCTGTAGGTGTTCTCTGGACTGGCACTGCTGGGTCTGTGCAATAGCTGCAGGGTGCTTTGGGATAGATGAGACCTCTTGCAGCAGCAGATCTCCTGCTGCAGTATAAGCACCTGTGGGTATATTTCCTATTGGGAATATTGTGAGGGTGGTGTGCCGGGTTTGTATTTTTTCTTTCTGTGGTTAGAGGCTCCCTGTGCCTTCCCACAGATGCATACTAAACAAGAGCAGGGGAGTGAGCTTTTTTACAGGGGTGTGTATATTTAGCTTTCTCCCCGCCTCGCTGCAGGCCACTCACTGCATCAGCATGAGCTGTTCCCAGCTCGCGGCGCCGGGCAGCATCGTGGTGGGTGCCACCTCCAAGTCAGTGCTGGCACTGTGCCGTTGTGTGCCAGCCCACATTCTGCAGCATCAAGAAGTTGGGATGCTTCTAATGACAACAAACCTTGCTGGCCAGCTGCAGTGGCTGGGCAGACTCTTGGGAGCTGCCCTCAGGGTCGGCGTGGCAGGATGCTAACACAGGAGCCACAATAAGGACAGGCTGTTTGCTCATGTGAAGCTTCATTCCCTGATGCTGCTTCTGAAATCTCTCCACTTTGGTGTCTTGAAGAACTTCAAATTTCAGGGCAAGGGAGAAGAAGTGCTGCAGCCCCAGCTTGTCCTTTGGGATTTTTTTTGGGTTGGGTTGTTTTTTGGGTTTTTTTTGGGTTTTGGGGTTTTTTTTTTTGCCCATGATGTTGTGTTTGACTCCTTGGGAAATACGTGGTGCTTGCCTGCAGCATCTGGCTTCTGCATCCTCCAGAAACCACTTTGTGGCTTCCTTGGCTCTGGCAGACACTTGGCAAAGGTTAGAGAAATTGGAGGGGAGCTCTGGAACTGCCCAGGGAAAACTTACCAGCTGCGCATAGGCAAAAAAAAAACCCAAACAACCAACACCCAACCAAAAGAAAAAATCCTCTTCTGTGTTCTCTTCTCATCTTCTGTCTGCCAGAAACATGGCCCATACATCAGGAGCGGTGAGCAGAGCAGCCAGCTTCTGTACCACTGGGGAGTCCCTGAGGCTGAAATGAATTCCAGATGTTCCTGCACCACCGCTGTGTTGGCTCAAAAAGCCTTGGGTGAGGAATTAAAACCACAAAACCCCTCTTTGGATGGTCATGAGTGGTTGTGGCCCAGCTTTGTACAACAGGACAGCAGAGGGAGAGCTGTAACCCAGCTTTTTCTGGGGCAGATACCTTGCAAGTACTGCTTGGTAGCATCACTCCTGAGTACAAGCGAAGGAAAAGGCTTTGCCAAGGAATATGCTTGGCTGAAAACTGATAGGAGAAGACAGAGACAAGCTCTTCCTGGTCTTTTGCAGTAGTGGAAGTACATCCATGTCCCTGCCCAATACTTAGCATCACTTTCTGTTGCCTTTTTTTGCCTGATTCGGGAACGCAGAGCATGGTTCTGCGGAACTGCCTATGAGGCACAATGCATCGCTCTGCTCCTCTCTCCGTGCTTGGATAACCAAGAGCTACATCTGCTCCTTATGCAGAACACTTCACTATACTGGCTGCCAGTGTGTTTGAGAACCTGGGTAGGAAAAATGGGGCAGAATTAAATGGCACGAGTTGTACTGTGTGGTTGTCTTCTCTAGAGTGAGATGAGACATCAGTCAGAGAGAGGATGTATCCCAGTAAGGCTCACATCTTGAGGAGTCATCTTGTCTAGTCACCTGAAGAACAGTTATTAGCAGGATTGTCTCATTCTATTGTGGTATAACTGAAATGTGCAGAGAGAAAATCACCTAGTAAATCCCTGGATTTATATATTATCTCTTTTCCCCCTTTCATTTAAAGTTTTATTTGGTAGAGGAGCTACCAGTCCCACCACCTCAGTCTGATTTTTAAAGATCAGTCTGGTCCCCTCCCATACAGGGGACATAATGATGGTCAAGGATGCAAGCTTTCACCTGGTGTCTTCTGTCACCTCCTTTTGCTAGTACTTGATGAATAAACTTTGATGGTTAATGTCTTGAGGAGTAAAGTTGAGTGTTTTGCTCAGGGTGCTACTTACTCCTACAGGTCTTCAGATTTTTTCACCCATGGCTTTTGTAAGTGCCTGATGTCTTGGGTGTAAAGCTCAAGGTGCTGCAATCTGGCCTCTTTGAATGTCTGCTCTTCAATTCCCAGGTGGTGGAGCATCCTTTGGTAGCTCAGATTGGGAATTGGGCCTGGGGAAGTCTCTGAGCATCACTGCTGTCATCAGCCAAGCGCTTGAGATCTTCCTACTCCTTCAGTTCCAACCAGCCACAGGATCTTCTCTGCCTGTCATTGTTCATTTTCTCTGTGCTGTTAGCTCCTAAGCCTGTTAATTCCTATTGATTCCTTTAATTTCCAAGGGCAATTGCTACAAGGTTAAGCTGGTACCCATGCAGGCTGTTTCCTGCATCCTTTTAATCGGTGCTGAACCATTCTGAAAAAAGTCTTGTGGTGAGCTGGACCGTGCATGTAAAACAACCAAATGGAGGGGGGGAAAAAAGGAATCAGTTAGCATTTTAATTGGGCATGTTACAATTTTACATGCTCAGATTCAGCTTCAGCTTCCCCAGATCAATAATGCAACATTTTTATGCCTTGTTAACCAAAAGAAAAAAAAAAAACAACAACCCATCTTTTATTCTCCTCCAGAAGCTTGCTGTTGGAGACTGGTCCTGGGAGGGGGTGGGTGGTACATCACTCCTGAGGTTCTGCAAGCCAGAGTGGTGCACAGAGTGCCTGGAAGAAGCTTCCCAGCTGTCTCATGTCTCCAAAAGCCATTTAAAGGCAAGTCCTCACAGTGAGGACTTACCAGATAGGAAAAGGTGGAGAGTATGAAGCTAGACAGGCTTTTAGTCTAACACTGCAGTGGCTCTACTTGCAGTCTCAGCCAAAATTTGGACTTGGACTTAAAATTTCATTAAAAAAAGGGAAAAAAATGTTTGACAGAAACTTGGCACGGCTGTGTCCACAGAGCTGCCTGTGGGAAGCAGATTGGTTTTAGCTGGAAAAACCTCTGACAGATTCCAGAAGCTACAAATTTGGGGTTTGGAAATGGCATTCCTGGATGACTTGGATTGCTTTTGTCTTTGTTGGACTTGATGGTTGCCCACAAAGATGCAATCAGAGGATAGTGGTGGATGGTGTTTGATGTCTTTTGGGCCACTTTCACCTCTGACTGGGGGGTTCTTGTCTGTGGCACATCTTCAAAAAGCCACTGCAGCTGTGGTGTTTGCACCGCAGGCTGTCCTAGGAAAGGCACCCAGCTGAGGGACTTGGGTAATGACAAATTGGAGGCTACAAATTTGGCAGGCCAGCAGTCCTTCAGAGAGCACAATGAAGCCACAGTTTGATACTGAACTGCTTGAACAGCTTTTCCTGTGGTGTTTTCTGCTGCGAGCAAAAAGATTTCCAGTATGTGGGACCAAGATGAAACTGCTCCACTGGCTTCTTCTGCAGCCTTCCTCCAGACCCTTGGACAGAGAGCACTTGTTTGCTTTCCTGGCCAGCCACATGAAAGCAAGTACCTGAAAAGAGATTTGGAGCTCCTGGAGACTTGGTGTTAGCAGTGCTGTGTTGACCTCTGGACCTGCCACCTCCCCAGTGCAGCCCAGTCCTTTCTTTTTTTTTTTTTTTTTAATTCAGAACATGTTGGAAATGTGTTTTTTCCTCAGGATTTTGGGAGTTTGGGTTTTGTTTTTTGTTTTGTTGGGGTTTTTTTTTTGGTGGTGTTTTTTGTGTGGGTTTTTTTTGTGTGTTGGGTTTTTTGTGTTTTTCTTTTTTTTAATTATTATTATTATTCCAGATTTTTATCTTGATAATTACAAAGACCTTTCTGTTCTAATTGCCAAAAAATGACACATTCCCTGTAACCAGCAGCCTGGCAGACTTTAGGTGGGCTGCTAAAGCTTTTGGAGTTGATTCCAAAAGCTGCTCATCTCCACAGTTTATGCACAGGAATGATGCACTTATGTTTTTCTAACCAACAGGAATGGTGTATCTGGTCCATTATCCCATCACCAGAAATGCAATTAAATACCATGAGGCTGTCCTTTCTGTTCTCAGAACCCCTGTTGAAATCCAAGAGGTGGTTTGGATGGAAGGTCTTGTATTCAGCATGTGATGTCCACCCCAGGTTACTTACATACATATTCGAATACATTTCAACTGAAACACAGCCACAGATGTTTCAAAGGCCTCTCAAGGCATACTTAACAGTGAGATGGAGATCAGGTCTGAAGTCCACTGAAAATGATGGAGAAGACTGTGTATGGCTTGAGGGACCTCTGGATGGTCCCTGCTCTGATGCCAGAGATGCCAGGACGAATTCCTGCTCCTGTTTAAATTCATCTAAGCTTTTCCAGTGAAACTGGAGTCTAACACCTGACTAAAAAGCATCTTTTTAAGGGCAGAATTGCCTCCAGTCTATGGGAGTGAGCCTGGTCAAGTCCCTGCTCAACCTCTCTGTTGCACTGGAAGGGAGGTGCTGGGCTCCTTGTCATCCTTGTTGGGTTTTCCTTTCAGTTTCATTTGGTGGAGTTGTTCTCTTTTCTATAAATAACCACTGGAGCAGAAGCTGCAGCTATTGGCCTTGCAATGAGTTGTCCTGACTGTGGGCTCCTCTTGGTGTATCATGGTTTCTGGGAAATTATTGCTGAAAGAGTCTGGGTTTGTGATGGTGGGGAAAGGGGAAGAATGGCTGAGCTGTCAGAAAGTGCTTTCTGTGAACTGGGGAAGTGAAGAGGCTGGAGTCCTGTCTGCGGTGGGAATTGCTACTAGAGCCACTCATGTTCTGACCTACATGCTGGAGAGGTTCTTGAAAGCGTTTTGCAGCTTCTCAGGGATACCTCTTTGGAGAAGGTCCCTCGTGGCTGCCTGGTTTGAGCTCTCCTGCACAAAAGCAGTGGAGATATTGACCCACTGCTGTTGGCAGTGCCATGGGAGATCAGTCCCTGCAGAGCGATGTTCCCCAAGGTGTGAGAGCAGCAGAGTGTGGCTGTTGTATTTGCATTATACACTCAGAGTGTTTTCCCTCTGCTGCACATGGACCTTAATTGATGCTCTATTTAAAGATTCCTACTGGAAGGCTGACTTCTAGCTGCAGCTCCTGCTGAAGCCACTGAAGTCATCTGGAGCTGAGGGTGGTGTGAATTTGCTTCCTTCTAGTTAAATCCTTAATCATCCTGGTCAAAAGATCCAAGAGTGGCTATGGTGATAACAAGCTGCAACAGCCAGCCTGGAAGCATTGCAAGAAGGGGAATGAATTTAAGTATTAGTGTTGATTTTTATGATTACCTTTTGGTAGCTTTGTTGATGAACTAGCAGAAGTACAGAAACAGGTAACAGTTTGTTACTTTTGGGGCCATCAGTCTCCTGCATTTGCAGGCTACTGGGTTATGGTTGTCAGATCCAGTAAGAGCACCCTGCTTGACCCTGAAGAGCTCCCTTACACACTGGTACAAAATGCATCTGAACCTCCTGAGCTGTTGGGTTATACTCAAATGACAGCACAGCACAGGGTGACAGCAGAAAGGAGATGGGTGTTCATCTTCAGAGTTCACAGTCAAACTTGCAGATGTGTGTGTGACAACTAAAGATCAGTCATGAAAACAGGAACAGAAGGGGGAAAAGCAGAGCTGGTGCATTATTTTTGTTACAGCAGAAGCTCACAGTTGAGTTTTGGGTAGAAGGATGCTGTGCTGCTCCCTGAGCCTTGAGGGAGAAGGCTGGTGCCCCAGTCAAGCAGATGAAACAATGGGTGGGACAAAATATGTGTAATTATTTCTTCCTTTAGTGCCAGGAGAGCGATTACAGCCACAGTTCTCATTGAATAGTGTCTTGCAGGCAGGATGAATGCATTTGCTGTACCTGCAGATAAATTTTCATAAGGAATGTTAGTGAATTTATCTTCTTTGAGCATTTCTGGAATGTGTCTGCTGAAAAGATGGCATTAAATTTGCATATTCAGCAATAAAGAAGAGATAATTAAGCCCCATCAACCGTTTTCATTGGCAGAGAAGTCAACGCAGGGAAGTGTGATGAGTTTTACAGAGCATGCCCAGTGCTGGTGGATCTCTCACTGTCATCAGTGGAGGCCACTTGAAAATGTCTGCTGTGAAGCTGGGATGACACATGCCTTTATTTCTGTGTGTGATTTCTGCCTGCTTGAGCTATTTAAGGTTCTAGGGCAATTAAGAACTAAGTGCAGTTAAAAATGGTTTGAAGCAATTTCTGGCAGGGACTAGATCTAAAAGACTTCATTAGTTCCAGCATTTGTGTGAAATAAAAGGTGGGGGGGGGAAGTATTTATAACCTTTGGGGTTGGTTGTTTTTTTTTTTTTCCTTTTTGAAAGTTAAAATCTTGGTGTATAAATCATTGGTATCATTCCCAACATGAGAAGTAGAGGACTTTGTCATAGGCATGTTTCTTTTCTTAGATTTAGCAGCACAGGCTGTGAATTTGGAACAGCTCTGCCAAGGTGGGTTCTCACTCCCCCCCTGGTGCTTGGGTCCTGTGTTCCACAGTTCTTGTATCCTTACCCAGTTGTGTTCTTCCTTGGTCTTTTTGAGGCTGGTTCACTCTTCACACCTTTGGTAGGATGAAATTACCCCCCCAACGTAAAATTGCCAGACCAGCTCAGTTGGAAGCAAATGAAGCTACATTAACAAGCAAACTACAATCTAGAAACATGAAATGCAATGAATATGTGCAAAATATACAATATTTGGATGTATTTACAAATTATAAACGACACAAGAACCCCCCTGGACAGAAACAGGGAGCTACTAATAGCTTCTTCCTCTCTGCCCTTTCCCCCCGGTACAGGGGGAAAAAAGGGAAGAGCAGAGTGTAACTTGTTAGTACTTAGCCACAGCAAGAATGCAGCCAAGGTTAACAACAGCCAAGCAAAAGCCACCAGCTAGAATCAGCTAGAGCAAAGAAGCTGAGAAAGAGTGAGTTTATACAACCAGCTTTGTGTTAATTATCAGATCCAATGGGATTATTTAGACCTTATCATTATTTTCCCTTTACATCCAATGGTAATTTATTTACATTCTACCACTTTCTACTCAATCTGTGGAAAATTTCCTAGGCACCAGCCTACAACTGTCCCAACATCCCTTCTAAAAAGCTGTCTAGGGCCTGTGATATGTCCTGTGTCCCATTCTGAAGTATTCCCCTTGTTCCTAGTTAGTGAACTGCAAGGCACCCTGCAGCAAGCTCCACGGTCATCGAGTCACAAGTGTCACCCATCCTTGGGCTGGGCTTCCCCTTGCCACTGCAAGTAGAAATTTGAACCTGACACTTCACAAAGGTCCCTTCCAACCCAGACCATGCTATGACTGTATGAATTCTTTTGAGTGATGTTCCACATGTGACAAGGAGACAATATCCCTGCAGCTTTGCCTGCTGAAAGGCCATCACATCCATGCAGCACACAAGGCATCCCCAATTTCTGCTTCCACATGGCTAGCTTCAGGGCAAAGATTTTTTTCTTTAGCATGTAGTTTGTTAGATTTTTTTGTTGATTGTTTTTGTGGAGGTTTGTTTGGTTTGGTTTTGGTGTTTTTTTTTGGTTTGGTTTGGGTTTTTTTGTTTGGTTTGGTTTGGGGTTTTTTTGTTTGGTTTGGTTTTGGGTTTTTTTGTTTGGTTTTGTTTGGGGTTTTTTTGTTTTGTTTGGTTTTGGGTTTTTTTGTTTGGTTTGGGTTTTTGTTTGGTTTGGTTTGGTGTTTTTTTGTTTGTTTGGTTGGTTTTTTTGTTTGGTTTGGTTTTGGGGTTTTTTTGTTTGGTTTGGTTTTGGGGTTTTTTTGTTTGGTTTGGTTTTGGGTTTTTTTTGTTTGGTTTTGGTTTTTTTGTTTGGTTTGTTTTGGGGTTTTGTTTGGTTTGTTTGGGTTTTTTTGTTTGGTTTGTTTGGTTTTTTTTGTTGGTTGTTTGGGGTTTTTTGTTTGTTGGGTTTGTTTGTTGGTTTGGTTTTTGTTGGTTGTTTGGTTTGTTGTTTGTGTAGGGGTTTTTGTTTGGTTGGTGTGGTTTTGGGACTTTTTTTTTTTGGTTGGTTGGTTTTGGGTTTGGTTGGGTTGGGTTGGTTTTTTTGTTTGTTTAGTTGATTTGGTTTTGCGTTTTTTTTGTTTGGTTGGTTTGGGGTTTGTTTTTTTTTTTTGGTTGCTTTAGTTTTGGGTTTTTTTTTGTTTGGTTGGTTTTGGATTTGGTTTGGGGTTTTTGTTGTTTGGTTTGGGGTTTGTTGGTTTGTTTGATTTTGGGTTTTTTTGGTTGGTTTGGGGTTGTTTGGTTGGTTTGGGGGTTTTTTGTTTGGGGTTTTTTGTTGGTTTGGGGGTTTTTTGTTTGGGGTTTTTTGTTGGTTTGGGGTTTTTTGTTGGTTTGGGGGTTTTTGGTTTGGGGGTTTTTGGTTTGGGGTTTTTTGTTTGTTTGGGGTTTTTTGTTTGTTTGGGGTTTTTTGTTTGTTTGGGTTGAGGTTTTTGTTTGGTTTGGTTTGTTTACTGATCCCATTTACTGAAGAACGGAGTCTGAGGAAATTAAGTTTAAAATCATTCATATAGTGAGGGAATTTGGTACAGAGGCTGATGGGGTGGGTGGGAAGAGGCTCTTCTCCTACACCTGTGATTTGTATTAAATAAGTTTCCAATAAGAACAGGGAATGATTTATTGTTGTCCAGCAGTAACCAGAAGAAACCCTCGACTCCAGGCTGCACAGTGCGATTTTTGGGAAGACTTTTAAATCACACTTGTATTTTGACTGAAGAATTAACTGTTTTGGGATTCTTTCTTGTATTTTGCACCCTGCTTCCTTTTCTCTGTGTTTCTTTTTATTTTCCAGACTGCTGCGGGAGCAGTGGATCAGAGCCAAATATGAGCGAAAAGAATTCATTCACAGCGAGAAGCAGGAGCCTTATTCTGCAGGTAGTGAAAGACACTTTTGGCAGATAACTTTTTTCATGTCCAGCACCTTCCCTTTTTTTTTTTTTTTTTTTGTCAGTGTTTATATGTTCTTTATATTGAGCATTGATCCTATGTGACTGTGTAGGAGGACAAAGAGTAAACTCTTGGGAAAGATCCCTCCTGGCGTTCCCTGTCCTTGGTGGGGAATATTAGGAATTTTAATACCTGATGGAAATATAAATCACAAAAATGATCAGGGGGTTGGAGCACCTCTGCTAGGAGGACAGGCTGAGGGAGCTGGGGGTGTTCAGCCTGGAGAAGAGGAGGCTCAGTGGAGACCTAATAGCAACCTTCCAGTACCTGAAGGAGGCTACAAGAAGGATGGAGAGAGACTGTTTATAAAGGCCTCCAGTGGTAGGATGAGGGGCAATGGCTTTAAGCTGGAGAAGAGCAGATTTAGACTGGATGTTAGGAACAGGTTCTTTACTATGAGGGTGGTAGAACACTGGAACAGGTTGCTCAGGGAGGTGGCTGGGGCTCCATCCCTGGAGATACTGAAAGTGAGGCATAACAGGGCTCTGGGTGACCTGGTCTAGTTGAGGATGCCCCTGCTGACTGCAGAGGGGGTTGGGTTAGATGACCTTCGGAGGTCCCTTCTGACCCAGCCCATTCTATGAAATCAGTTATGAAGAGTCTTTCTGTTGACTTCTGTGGGTTGTGCACCACCAGCAAGTCAGATAAAGTACCAGCGAGTTCATTTCTGGTAGCAGGAGACATGAAGCTGGATTGAAATGGAGATAAAGGTGTTTGTCTCATCTCTTGCTTTGGAGAGATGAAGAAGGATTATTAGCATGGCTTGGTTAATGCTAGGTAAGTGTGCCAGGTCCACCACTGTTACCAAATCTCTGTTGCTGTCTTTCCACGATACTTCAAGTGCTGTCAGTAGTACTTGACCACCTTTGATCTTTCGAGGTCCCTTCCAACCCCTGACATTCTAACATTCTGTGTGAACAGGCTGCCCAGGGGGGTTGTGGAGTCTCCTTCTCTGGAGATACTCAAAACCTGCCTGGATGCATTCCTGTGTGATCTACTCTAGGTGATCCTGTTGTGACAGGGAGGCATTGGACTGGATGATCTTTCGAGGTCTCTTCCAACCCCTAACATTCTAACAAATGCAGAGGGTTTTGCAATTGCAAAGGACCAGAACATGTGGGGTATAGACATGCTGGAAGGTGTCCAGAGGAGGGCCACCAGGATGATCAGAGGGCTGGAGCACCTCTCCTATGAGGAGAGACTGAAAGAGTTGGGGCTGTTCAGTCTGGAGAAGAGAAGGCTCCGAGGTGACCTTCTTGTGGCATTCCAGTATCTGAAGGGGGCTACAAGAAATCTGGGGAGGGACTTTTTAGGATATCAGGTAGTGATAGGACTAGGAGGGGAATGGAACAAAGCTGGAAGTGGGGAGGTTCAGGCTGGATGTGAGGAAGAAGTTCTTCCCCATGAGAGTGGTGAGAGCCTGGAATGGGTTGTCCACGGAGGTGGTTGAGGCCCCATCCCTGGAGGTGTGTAAGGCCAGGCTGGATGAGGCTCTGGCCAGGCTGATCTAATGTGAGGTGTCCCTGCCCAAGGCATGGGGGTTGGAACTAGATGACCCTTGTGGTCCCTTCCAACCCTGACTGATTGTATGATTCTATGTGGCAAAGCTGACTGCAGCTCTCTCAGCATGGTGGGCAGAGTGCTGGTGGCCTTGCAAAGGGCTGGCACAGCATAGGAATGGGTCAGATGATGTTCCTGTAGCAGGGCAGGCTCTGAAGAGGAGATGCAGGGCTTGACCACGTTCCTTGTGTGGCTGCACAAAAGGGCATGAAATTAGCTGGGTAGTTCTTTGCTATGTGTAAGTGGCATTTAATTTATCCTGCATATTAAGTAGTTGACACCAGCTATGTGCTTGGATGACTCTGGGATAATTTTATTAGCAAAGGCCATGTTGCAGATGAAAGGTTATAATATTATTTTCGTGCTGCTTTTCAAGGCTAATAACAAGCAGGTAGCTCCAGCAGTTTGCTGTTATTAAAACCCCAATTAAACCCTTATCTGCTATATTCTCAATTTATGTTTAGAGCATTTCTGCTCTGCTATTTTGGATACATGAGACAGGCACATACTGTGTGTGGGGTATCCATATTCATGTACAGTACATTATGCACAGTTTTATTTTAGGTTTTTCCAAGCAGTCCTCTGGAGTTGGATGTGTTCTATTACCAATAAATAGCTTGATTTCTTAGATAGTTTTGCAATCTATCTGCCAGTGCTTGTAGAACATTCACCCAGGAATAATGTTTTCAATTATGCCATGCAACTTCTAGATGTAAAAGCTTGGATTCAACTTGGTACTTGTGGCAAATGCATAATTTTAAGCACGATTAGTCCTTTCAACTCCCAGAAGAGCTTGTACCTGGTTAAAGTGAAGTAGATGCTTCAGTGCTGTGTGGGAAGAAGGGCAGAGTGTTCTGAGATCTCTGGAAAAAAAAAAAATATATATTCCAGGAAGAGTTCAAATGGGAGTTTATTTTAGCAGCATGTTTTGTAGGTGTTCCGCAGTAATATGGCTGCGGAATATTTTGCTGCATGGGGAAGCAACAGGTCTGCTCCCCTCTCTTTGAAGTTCAAGAGCCATTAAATGCAATCACAGGACAGAGCTGGTTGGAAGAGACCTCAAGGATCATCCAGTCCAACCTTCCACCCAGCACTGAAGGGTCAACCCTCCAAGACAGGCTGGAGCTTGGTGCTTGCAGAAAAACCTCAGCCGCACCAACACATCCCAGCTCTGCCCTTCTCACTGCTTGCAGAGGTCAATACAGCTTTGTGGCCACACCAGTGGCTTGGAGGATGTACCCTGCATGGGGTGGACCTCCTGTGCCTGATAATGCCTGGCTCATCATGGTTGGGAACTACAGAGGATCTGGGCCATTGCTTTCCACTAATGACCTCCTGAGCTGCCTGTGACTGCACTGAAGTGGGACCAACACAAGGACACCCTCCTGTCCACTCCACATCCAGTTTGTGTCTCACTTGAATGTATGTACATCTCATTCTTTCTAATGCTTTCTTACACATTTTTTTTTCTCACCATTCTGGATTCCCTGGAGGGGTGTTAGATTACCAGTTTCTAAGCATGAAACATTTTGTTGCTAATAGAGACGTCGTTATCCATTTTCTCATGTTTGTTGGAAGATTTAATTCCATTTTCCAATCCCAGGGGCAATTTTGCATTCTGATATTTGCTCAATAATTGCATTAAAAAAAAAAAAACTAAGAAAATGCTATCTTTGAATAAGTTTGACTAACATCCATTTCCAGGCAGCATGACAAAACCCTGGCCAGAAATTCAGCGTCTTTCAGAAAATCCTTTGGGGAGAGACTGTCTGGAGCCTGTAAATGCCAAGCAGAAGCTATTACAGCTGAACTGACAGACTTGGGAGACATGAGTCTTGGGACAGGAGTGTCAGACATGCAGGTCAGAGCAGAGATAGTCATGCAGAGAAGCCTGGCAGGAGGATGTGGCAAACTCTTGAGCTGATGGTGAAGAGTATAAATAAGAGACAGTGTGGGATGCAAAGGCAACAGTTGCCCCAAAAGGTCTGGCTAGTTCCCAGACCAGTGGGAAATGTCTGCATTGTGACATACAGAGTGATGGGAAGCAGCAGAACCAGAGTCATAGAATCATTAAGGCTGGAAAAGACTTTAAAGATCATTGAGTCCAATCGTAATCCAGCTACCATGAACTCTAAACTATTCTGGGTCTTCTTCTGAGAAGGCACCAGTTGCAATCAACTGAGCTCACCTCTGTGCTTGGTGGATTGAGCACCAGCACTGGATGCAGTACTTCAGGTGTGGTCTCACAGGAGCAGAGCAGAGGAGCTGAATCACCTCCCTCGTCCTCCTCGTCACACTTTTGATGCAGCTCAAGACACAGTTGCCTTCTGGGCAGCAGTCACACACTGCTGGCTCATGTTGAGTTTTCATCAACAGACAACTCCAAGTCCTTCCCTTTGAGACTGCTCTCAAGCCACTCCTTGCCCAGCCTATATTTGTGCTTGGGATTGCCCTGACCCAGGTGCAGGACTTGGCACTTAGCCTTGTTGAACTTCATGAGGTTGGCCTGTGCCCACCTCTTGAGGAGAGGAAACAAAGATACTTGGCATGTGCATAAATCCCTGGTGTGGGCAGTGCTGAGCATTGAAGCCAGCTCTTGAGCCTCACCTTGAGCCAAGGCTGTAGATCCATGGGTGTTGGATTAGTCCAGCATCAGCTGTCCCCTCTCAGGGATGTGCTGTTACAGGTGTAGCTGCAGCTGCCCACCCTCGGTAGGAGACTGTAGTGGAAATTCCACGTAGAGAATTTCTTGCGCCCCCGGGAAGCCTTGGAGCACAAGCCCTGTGCTGTTCACAGCTTTCAGCTCCTGTGCCCACAAGTTAGTTTTTCAGACTCTGCTGGCTTTGTTTCTCCCGAAGAGCTGTGGTTAATGAGTATATTAACAGCATTGATTTTGGTGTGAGGAGTCAGTTTGGATTCAGGTAGTGCAGGGAGATTAGTGAGGGAGTGATTAAATGTTTCGGTGATCCACCATCGATTCTTAGATGCACCCTTTTATACAGCTGAGCTCTCAATTCAGCTGTAGTAGGAGAGCTAAATGATAGCCAGACTTTATGAAGCAAAACATTATTTACACCCCAGCAATCCCAATTAACAGCGTGCTCCCTGTCCCTTCTGCCAGCGATGTGTTTGTTGCACAACAATAATACCGGGTTGCACAGTATTTGTTTGTTGCACAGGATAATACTGGGTTTAAGACCCTCCCATTACTGTGTTCCTGGCTGGTTCTATCCCTTCTGATAAATGAACTGGCTGAATTACTGTCAGTCTCCAGCTAATTATCCCTTTTAATGGAGTTTAATGGGACACTGGTGCTGCATTCCCCTAGCAGTGGAGGATGGTGGTAATTGCTGTCCAAGTCCAGATCTGAATCTCAAGGCAGTTGGGAGGTTTGATGATTTTAAAAAGATTTTTGATGCATTTTAAAAAGCTTGCACTTTTTTTTTTTTTTTCCCCTGCTGCTGGGCAGCAGTAACTGCAATGCTTCCCAAAAGTCCTCCTGAAAGTTAATTCCTTTGGGTGCTTTTGATTCCTCTTAATTAAATGGATTTATTTTAACCAAGGGAGACATGGAGGAAACAAAAGGGAATAGTGTTTGAAGGGCTGAAGAACTCTAATGTTGTAAACTGGTCAAGGTGCAGCTGCTGTAATGCATCTCAGGCCACAGAGAAGAGAATGGGACATGCAGGTGGCCAACATAGAGCAAAAGGGAGTCTGTTCCCCTTGAACTTGGCTTTCATTTCTGATGGGTGCATCTCATTACTGCTGGGATGCCAGGGGGAGTTGGTGCCCTGTGAATAGCTGAATCCCAGCCTGGGAGGAGTTGTGGGCAGGGATAGCATGTCTCCAGGTCACCAAGTGTTTAATCTCTCAGTGCTTGTAAGGTAAAAAATGGCTTACCTAGGACTGTGAAAGCACCTGTCCACAGGATGGAGGTGGCTGGTGCAGCCAGAGAGGACTGCAGGGTATCTCCAGCAACCCACAGAGATGCTGGGCTGTGCAAAAGCAGTTGCCACCCTGTCCTTGAAAGCATTGCTTGAGACAGTTCAGCACTGGTTTGTATGCTTTTAGAGCAGGGTGTAGTTGCTTCCAGCTCAATGTGGGCACAAACAACAGCATCACCAAGTGCAGCCTTCTGCACCTTTGCTGTAACTGCTGTCTTCTTGTATTTCCTATAAATAGGCCAGTAAATCCTATTGCTGTTAATTTATCAGATGGAAGAGCAGTCAGGAAGAGCAGTCAGGAACAGGAGAGGATTCACAGCAGGGTACAGCTGATAAAAAGTTCTGCTACCAGCTCTGCACACTGGTGTGAATCCCTTGCAGCAGGACTGGGGAGCAGGGATTTTCCCTTGCTCATGGCAGATGCTGTTGAATGTCTTTCACGTTGAGACATTTGGTTCCCAAAGGCGTTCAGGATGGGAATGCTTCCTTTGCAAGGGAGAAGGCTAATAAGTGCCAACAGGCATCACTGCTTTGATTCTTTAGTCATGGGAGGTTGGAGCCCCTCAGCTGTTGTAAATTGTCGTAGGTCCCAGTAAAAAGGTGGAGGAATTCAAAACTACACCAGCTGAAGATGTAAACCCTGTCCTTTGGGGCAGAAGTCAGAGGAGTCTTTGCTTGGTAGTCATATAGCTGGGTGGGACAGTCTGTTGGAATGCAGAGTAAGACAGTGTGCTGTTACCACAACCTTAGATGGCCAGAGAGCTTCTGATGGAGCAACTGAAAACAGTGGAAGATACAAGGAAGATCTTGGGGCATATTAACAAGGTCAAAGATGAGCAGGACTTTAGCTTTTGTTCCTTTGTATTCCTGTACCTATAGCACTATGGGCTAGATCTTACTGTCATTATTTGATAGAGCTCAGGGTTTACTCAGGTAGTTACAAAGTGCAGCCTCTGTCTGAAGGCACCTGCTCACTTCTACTGTCTTCTGTCAACACCCTGAAGATTACTTGGCTTACATGTTTTCTGGTATTTGTCTGCAAATATGATGGCAAAATAAATTAGGAGACGTGAAAGAATACCCTGAAATAGTAAAATCTGTTAATATGCACTTTCCATTCCATGTGGCTCTGGCATAATTTGGGCAGCAGTCTGAATTAATTTTCCCCTGCACTTGCACAGTTGGAAGGAACTCTGCCTGCAAAGCAGGAGAGAAAAGGCATGGGACATAAATAGGTTCTTTCTCAGGGTAAGGATACCCTGATTAGCTCAGTCTGACCTGCAGTGATGTAATGCAGTTTATTTTGGGCCTGATCAGACAAAGTGGTGAGCAGTGTTGCAGTTAAAACTCAATTATTTTAGCTGACAGACCTTGTCCTCTTCTGTCTCTTAGCCCATTTCAGCAAACCAGCAGGGAGCTATGGGTGTCAGAGGGATTTTTCCCAACCTCAGAAGTGAAGCTCTGCTCTCCGTGCTGCTGCATGACTGGGCTGAGCAGCACCCAGAGAACAAACCCCAGCTAATGGCAGCCTGAAAGGGCACAGGATTTATTGCACATCAGGCAGCCTGTAGCATGAGGGCGGGGGGAACCGACTCTGCCAGGCAACCAGAGCAAAGATATAAAGCATCAGGGCTCCTGGAGACATTTGCTAAGCCCTTAATGCACATAGTCTTTAAGGAGAGGCTCATGCAGAAGGCAGTGTGAAGCTGCACATGAACTGTCCATGTCCCCTTTGCTTTGCGAACACAGGCAGTAAAACCCAGTGGTGCATGTGGCACAGGGGAGAGGAAGGGTGGTGGCATGGTCTTGGTGTGAAGATGGGTGTCTGGGGGTGTCAAAATGCTGGTCCAGTTCGTGGGGTTTATTTTTGAATTGTCCATATGTTGAGAGTTCCTGAGACATTGATTTGTTTCTGTTATGTTCTTTAATCTCTCAGAGAAACACCCTGTCTGCTCCAGCTAGCAGCGCTCCCTCTTCCCAGTTACTAGCAGAGCACTGAGGGCATGGGAAGGGGTGCCAGGGACAGGAGAGGGCTTTGCAGTGGACAAAAGCTATGGTCTCTGGTAGATGGGCATGGCCAGGGGTTCAGTTCATTTGTGGTACCACCTAATCTGATGGGATGTGGTGCCCAGGAACAATGGTGCCCATCAGCCAGGACCAGAGGAGGTGACAGTGCTGTGATGTTGGGAGGGTCAGTCTTGGGAAGGACTGAAAGCACATCTCCCATCGCTGTCCTGGGGGCTGGTGGCAGTCTGCCTTAGGAAGAGCAGGACTGTCACATGGTGTATCTGGCATGCCAGCTGTTGAAAGAGTTCATGGAGCCATTTCCAGTTAAATGCTGTGCTTTGGGGTTTGCACAGCCTGCTGTGTGTCTGGTGTGGGTCCATATCCCCTGACCCTGCAAGAGGAGGAGGTTCCTTGCTGGGCCCACAGGCTCCAGGGCATCTTCTGTGCAGTCAGCAAGATGTTTATGCTGCAAACCTCTGGGGCTAAAGCGGTGAAAGAGAGCATGCAGCTCAAAGGAGAAGCGTTTTCTCCAGCATCCTTTCATGTACACAGTTACCTTTGCCAATAAATCACTGCCCTGCAATACATCCTTCTCAGGCTTGGCTGCAGCTCCCTTGTGGGCAAGGATGGTTGAAGCAAAAGAGAAATTGATGCTGGTGAAGAGGCTTAATGAAAGAGCCATCTGCAAAGTCTCAGCTCAGGACACTGTAGCAGCATCAAGGTCATGGCAGCAGGTTGCTCCAGATTCAGGCTTCCATGAGAGGTGCAAGAGAAGCGAGGGTGGGTTGTGGGTTGTTTTTCCTGCCCTGTTTCTGCCTTGGCTGGTGGGAATCTGCGTTACTCCATCAATGCATCTGCTGGTTTGTGACGTCTGAAGGTCTGGGTGTGGGAGGTTGCTCCCTCCCATTAGGTCCGCTCTGTGGTCAGAGTGTTGTGACGTGGGCAGTGAGATGCCCTTCCTCATGCAAGCCCTGGTGACATCTGATGTAATGGAACTGTTGTAATGGAGCTGTGGGAGCAACTTGACATGGGCTATATAAAGCTGTTGTGTGGAACCATCTCCTTGCAAGTGGTTAGAAGTGCTATAGGTTCTTCCTGTAGCATCCTTTAGCTGCTGACAAGACAAGCCTGTGAAGTACAACAGCCAGATCAAAACTCTGTTCTTGCAAAGGCATTATTGTCTAAATCAAGAGCTGCTTTTAGCACCAGGGAAGATTTGAGCCAGCTAATGTGTGTGGTCAGGACGGTAGCCAGCTGCCTCTCAGCTTCTCTCAGGCAGACCAGCATGAGGATTATTTCATCATCACTTTTTTTCCCCACATCCTTGGCTGATGTTCCTGTTTGTATTTCCACCATCTCCAGGCAAGTTCTCCTGGCTTTTCCCAGGTGAAGATCTGAAGGTGGTCAAGGTGATGCTGTGCTAAGCACCATACAGAGCAGGATGGCAGTACAGTTGAGCTTAAGGTAAGAGGAGGCAGATGCTGACCCCTCAGAGAAAAAGAGGCAGTGCCCTGCTACAGGGGTTGCCCTACAAAAAGGAGGGACACGACTGACTTCTAAGCATGTAAAAGATCTCACTGCATTATAAGCAAAAGAGTGGAGTGTTTAGCAACTGTGGGGAGCTGACTGAAATTGTCCAAGATGCTGAAAAGCCAGAGCAGGAGATGGATGGACAATAAGCTTTGGTTCCTTAGGAAACTGAGTTGGTGAGAGTAGTGAGAGAAACCATGTGGTAACAGCAACTGTTTGTAGATTTCTCAGCGACAACTCCCTGGGCTTTGACCAGGCACTGGCACATACCTTAGGGAGAGTGTGGGGGTACAGAACAAAGTCACCTGCCCAGCTCACTGCCTGGGAGAAGAGCCTTGCAAGGCACAGGGTGCACTGGTGGGTGCAGGAGCACCCTGCTGCCTTTCAGGGGGTGGGGGCCAGCTGGCTGGTTTGGGTTTGGTGTATGTCTGAACCAACCTGCTATGATTTCCATGCTGTGCCTCAACCCCGGCACGGCTGCAGGTGTGAGGACAGGTATAGCTGGCCGTGGTGCAGGGCAATGCACTGCCTTCTGGTGTGACCTGGCATGGTATATAAATACTTCAGCATTTAACTTATTTGCCACCTTCTCTCCCTTCCCCCTGTCTCCTATGAGCTTACAACACCTCCTCGTGATAAAAATAGCCTTTGGTGTCAGCGCAGGGCTGAGTGGAGCTGCCGTCACTCTGCCTGCCCTCTGTTTGAGGGTCTGTGGCACAAACCCAGGGCAGCTCCAGCGAATGGCCAGTCCTGGAGCAGATCTGATGACTAACGGTGCTGGCTTTGCAATACAGCTTGGAATGGTTTGTAATTAGGCCATATGAACTTTGATAAGAAAATCAGTTTATAATCTCTGCTGCCTGTTTGGTGGAGAAATCTCTGCAGAGCAGTTGAAGTGGTTTGTATTAACGTACCCAAAACCCTAGTGATGGCTCTGGAGGCATCTCCAGTGGCCACAGCTTGAGTAATGTGTTCAGTTTTGGTTGCTGCAGTATAAGAGACACATTGAAGTGCTGGAGCATGCCCAAAGAAGGGCTGGTGAAAGGCTTGGACAATAAGCCTTATGAGGAGTGGCAGAGGAGGCTGAGGGGACATCTTATTGCCCTCTACAACTACCTGAAAATCAGTTGTAGTGAGGTGGGTGTTGGTCTCTTTTCTCAAGTAGCTGGAGACAGTACATGAGGAAATGGCCTCAAGTTGTGCCAGAGGAGGTTTAGATTGGATTTTAGGAAACATTTCTTTACTGAAAGAGTGGTCAGGCACTGGAACAGGCTGCCCAGGTTGGTGGTGGAGTCACCATCCCTGGAGAGAAAACCCTGCAGACCTGGCACTTTGGACCATGGTGGTGTTGGGCTGACACTTGGGCTTGATGATCTTAGAGGTCTTTTCCAACCTTAATGATTCTATAATTTGAAATGTCACTCTATAAAGTGACAGCAAATTAAATTAGACTCTGATAATGCTGCAAAGGTATAAATCACCTTTAAAGCCCAGTCTGCATGATGTGAAGTGAAAAGTGAATAGTACCATACAAATCCAGGGTTTGTTTTTCTGGCATGTTTCCCATAATGCCAGTGACTTGCCTCTTGATTTGCACTATATGGAGAAATTTATAAATAGCCTAATTGTAAGTGGCTTTTCCAACATTTTTTGAGTTGCACTTCTGGAAACCTTGGCTACATCTGTCATGTGGATCCAAAGATCTGAGAGATCTTCAGGAGTTGCTGTGAGTGTAAATCTCTGTTTAACCTCAATGCACACATGGCTGATGGGCAAACAGAGCTGTCAAAAGCTTTAGTGGGCCTTGATCTTAGTCCATAGAGAGGAATTTTCAACATGAAGAAATCAGTTAATTTATTTCTACTTATTAGCCTCAAAGAGGAGTTGCTGCTTTGCTCCGACTGCTTTTTAATGTCACTGTTGTCTGATGCTAGTTGCAAAAATGGATTAAATCCTCTTCTGATGTTTGAAAAACTCAAGTATTAGAGCTGAGCTTTGAGAGAAGCTCTGGCATTTTCTGCTGCTGTCCCTCTTTGATGGGAAATTCTTGTTTTCAGGAGGCAGAGCTGTAGCACGTGTCAGGTGAAGATCTGCAGAACGTCACAGTCTCACAGTTTATCAGAGGTTAGAAGGGACCTCAAGAGATCATCAGGTCCAAGCCCCCTGCCAGAGCAGGATCACTAAGGGTAGTCTGCACAGGAGTGCATCCAGGTGGGGTTTGAAAGTCTCCAGAGAAGGAGACTCCACAACCCCCCTGGGCAGCTTGTTCCAGGGCTCTGTCACCCTCACTGTAAAGAAGTTTCTCCTCATGTTGAGGTGAAATCTTCTATGTTCTAGTTTGAACCCATTGTTCCTTGCCTTATCACTGTGTACCACCCAAAAGAGCCTGGCCCCCTCCTCCTGACACCCACCCCTCAGATATTTATAGACATTGATCAGATCCCCTCTCAGTCTTCTCTTCTCAAGACTAAACAGCCCCAGGGATCTCAGTCTCTCTTCATAAGGGAGATGCTTAATTGACCTAATCATCCTCATGGCTCTCCCTTGGATTCTCTCCAGCAGGTCTCTGTCTCTCTTGAACTGGTGAGCCCAAAACTGGACACACTGTGAAGCGCTTGTTGGTGCTGCTGTCTTAGCCCCTCTCACCCATCCTTGTCTGCAGATGCCTCATAGACCTAGAGATGAAAATAAAGAAATAATAGTAGTGTGGCTAAAAATCAGGAGAAAAAAAAATCGGGATAGTGCAACATTTTTGTTGCAAATTCATATAGACTTCTGCAGAGCAGAGATTTGGACATGCATGAGGAGGTGTTTTGTGGTAGGAAGTCATGACACCAGTTCCCTGCAGCGTGTGCTGTGCTGGTACTCAGTGTGCAGGCTAGGATTGCATCACTGGTGCCTTCTGTTAAATCACTCTTTCCAGTAAACTCCCAGCAGCCAGTTCCGGGATTTGGCTGAACCAAAGCACCAGGTTCAGCCTTCACTGCATTTCAGCAAAACTGTATTGCAGATCTCTGCCCTCATCTGTAAGATCTTGGTGCCAAAGTCTGGCTGCATTTTCACTGTCCCCTGCTGAAACCTTGAGCAATTCCTCTGCTGGGCACCAATCACCTCTTGCAGTTTGTGTTTGCACCCTGGGGGAGCTGGGGATGAGGACTGACCTCAGAATACAGCTGGATTTGGGTCTGAACAATGAATCCAGGGTGTGGGGATCATAGAATTGTCAGGGTTGGAAGGGACCTCAAGAATCATCTAGTTCCAGCCCTACCTGGCATGGGCAGGGACACCTCACACTAGATAAGGTTGCTCAGAGCCACATCCAGCCTGGCCTTTAAAACCTCCAGGGATGAGGCTTCTACCACCTTTCTGGGCAACCTGTTCCAATGTCTCACCATCCTCATGGTGAAGAATTTCTTTCTAGCATCCAATCTGAATCTCCCCCTTTCTATTTTTGTTCCATTCCCCCGAGTGCTATCAAAGCTGCACAGCATTGGCATGGACCTCTGCCCCATCTCACTGTCTCAAAGTATGAAGCAATTTGGCATCACAAGGACCATTCTGGAGAATTTGTCTTCTTGGCTGGCCTTTGCAGCTGGTCTTGAGGCTGGTGCTGCACAGGCTCTGCTGATGCATCTCTTGTGGCTGTTGGAGCAGTAGGAAGTGTGACAAGAGGGACGTGGAGGGCAGACTGTGTATCAGTGAGGTTCTAGCATCTCCAGAAAGGATGCAAACCTCACCACTGTTTCATTTCAGGGGAGTATATAACAGCATTTTTGCATTTTAAGGGTGCACAAGAGCATTCTGTGCAGATTGCATCCAGTGCTCTGGGCACTGTATAGATGCACTGGAAAAGCAGCCCTGGTCCAGAGGGGTTGTAATCAAAGAGCAGTTAGGAGAGGACCGGGGAAGGGAACGTCCGGATGGAAACCAAAACCCTGCAGTTCTCCCAGCCCAGTGTCAAGGTTACTGGAGGCTGGTGTGCTGTGGTGAGGAGGGGGTTAAAGCATGAGCATCCCTTCAGCAAGCAACCTTGCCTGGCACAGAAACCTCCTTCTCCTGCTGCTGGAGCCACAGAGAGGGCTTCTGTTCTCTGGGCACTGACCTCAGCTGCCGGCTGGGACACGAGTCACGCTGGGAGCCAGGCGCCGAGGGGATGGTCCCCAGGCGCTGCCTCCCTGCACCCCTGGGCTCGCTCATGGCTGGACAGAGCTGTTAGACATCTCCCTTAGCATGGGGAGGGTGCTCCTGGGTTAAAGGCGGCTTGGTGTGCCTTGAGCTGTGGGTCTGAGCCCCTGCGGCTTGGTGCTCACCAGTGCAAGCACCTGGCATGCGCTGGGTGGGGTAGTGTTGGCACCCACTGGGTGCAGGCCAGGGCACGATGCCCTCAGCAGGTAGGTGCGAGGTCTGGCATCTCCATCCACATGTCAGTGCTTGTGCTGTGAGGTTTGGGTGTGGAAAAAGAGGACTAGGGGCTGGTGGATTGGTTTGGGTTTTGTTTTTAATTTCTCCCCAAATTCTTGTCTAATGGGGAGGAATAAATTAAGGTGAAGTGCTGCGGGGAAAAAATAATAATTAAATGGAGCAAGGAAGAAACCCAGTGGAAAAGTGTGTTCAGCTGTAGCAGACAGGACAGTAGCAGTTGCTCAGTTTCCTTTTGATGCCTCCTCAGTATGGTCCTGCATATTTAACATTATACAATTCCCTTTCAGGACTAGCTCCAAGAAACCTTTCCCCAAATCCTTGCAGAGCTGAGGGCAATGTAGTCATTGCTTTCAAACAAACTACTACCTCTTCTTCCTCAGCATGCTCTGACACTGCTCCTGTGGGAAGCAGACAGGGGGATGATGCTGTGCAGATCAGTTCGCCTGCTCTCTACAGCCTCATCCAGAGCAGAGTAAAAACTCACACAACAGCCTGTCTTCAGGGTGAATAAATATTGAGCAAAATTGCCTTGGAAAGAAAGAAATCTATTTGAAAACAAACAAACAAACAAATCTGCTGCTGGTTTCTGGATTGGATATGATCCCCAGCCAGGCTAACACCGTCCACTACAGCATCAGCCATAAGCCCAGGCAAGGCAGTGGAGAAAACAGATCCTCCTGGGAGCTGCCTCTGGTGGGTCACTCTTAGCCCTCCCTCTGTAGAGCAACTTTGCAATGCAAATGATTGAAATGTCAAACACAGACCTGACCACAGTGGAGACAAGGTGCAGCAAAGAGCTGTTAACAGACCCAACTAGGGAGAGGCTGCAAGGGGAGACCACAGCATTTTAGTTTGTGTTTTTCTCCTGCAAGGGAAGCAGGAACCTGCATGTGGCATTGTTCCTGTGCCAGCATGTGTGGACAGTTCTGCAGGGTGGGCATCATATGACCAAGAACTGGAGCAGCCTTGCAGTGCCTTTCAGGAGTCTTTGGAAGTGCTGATTCAGGCAGAGTGCAGCAACCTCCCAAACCCTGAAACTCAAAGGAACATGCTGCACCACTTCCCAGCCCTGCAGAGGAAACTCCACACAAAGTCACCACCAGAAGGCAAAGGAAAAGGCTCCAGATTTTCTTCTAGAGAGAGCTTTGGTGCATTTTTATTTTTGCCTGCCTCCCTGGGCTGTGGCAAGAGGCCAGCAACTGCTTTTATGCTCTCCAGGAAGTCCATGAACATAGCAGTGATGAAGTGATGGGTAGTGATGGGTCTTACAGATAGCTGTGGTAGAAAGAAAAATGTCTAAAAAAGAGAAATATGCTGATGTCTTCAGCTCCTCTAAAGCAGAAAAAAAAAACATTAAAGCAGCCAAAAATTGCAGGTGAGGACCTGCAGGTGAGGGTCTGAGTTGGAGCAGAGGAGGAGGAGGAGCAGTTGGCCAAGCAAGGTGTTGACAGCTGGCTCCAGTGGGGGTAGCACCACCACAATCTAAAGCTGGATGTTCACAGCTACTTGAGGATCCAGCTGTAATTTTAACAGCTGGTTCTGTCAAGCTGCCTTCAGCATAGCTCTGATCCAAGCTTCTATAATTAGTCAAAGAGCAGCAGCTCTCGTGTGAACATGAAAGCAGGCAGTGATCAGGTGGCTGCAGGAGAAGCAGAGTGGCATGGGAGTGTGGGACTGTCCAAAAGGGGAAAGGGCTGGCTGTGCAATGTTGAATAGTTGGGGTTTGGGGTTTTTTTTTTGTTTGTTTTGTTTTTTTCCCTTCATCTGATCACTTAGTGCAAAATGTTTGGGCAGTTTTTTTCCCCCCTCAAAAAAAGCATACCTAAGAACTGTTGTTTCGTTTTACATCATCCTTAACAGAAATATTTGCATCTGTCAACTCAAACAAAAAACGTTTCATTTGTGGTCAGTCTGAGGTCAGTTCTGTTTGCTGAGCTCCTGTAATTTCTCATGGGTGAGATGGCCTGGGACCTGCCTATCTCTGGACTCCCTTGGTGGCTTAATGTGCTGCCTGTGTTTTGGGATGTGGTATGGATGCTCCCTGGAGATGCCCTGAGCTGGCTTGCCCCATTAGAAGAGTCAGTCCACCCTGTGAGTGTGAGTTTTAAGATCAATGAGTGCATAAAACACCTCAGTTGTATTATTAGCACGAGTCACTCCTGTCCTTGAGCTTTCCCTACTTGAGGTCAACCAACTTGAAATAGTATATTTTGACCTAGCTCAAGCTGCCTGTTTCTGTAACCTTGGGGTTTTGTAGTCAATAAATGGATCTGTGCTAATTGGAGAGAGCTAAAAAGAAGAATCAGGCTGATTCTCCATGGGTTTGCTAACAAACATTTAGGGAAAGAATAGGGGAAGAATCCCCTTGTATTTCTGAGGGCTTATGAAGGTAGTTCTTGGTGTCCTGGGTCTCACAGAGGTTTTTCATACCATGCATGTTGATGTTCCCTGTGTAGTGACACAGGACCAAAAGACTTCTGCTAATGAGAAGGGAGAGGCTAGGAGGCAATGCAGTAACCAAGTACAGGGAAAGGCTGAGTTCATGGCATCTTCTCCTAGCTTCATTAAATGTCTGTTAAAGAAGATCCATTTTACACTGGAGACCTTTGCAGGGCTGGGCAGCTTCTGTCTCTCACCAGACAAAGAATATTTTTCCAGAGTGTGAGGTCATGTCTTTTTTCTGGAGTTTGACAAAGATGCAGTCGAGCCTTAGACCAGCCTCAACCAAAAAGCACAAGTGTTTGCCAGCGCTTCTGACTGGCATGGGCCCATCTCCATCTGCATTTTTCCCTTGTAGTAAGCCCACAGGAGTTTTCACCTCGAAATCTCCAATGAAGCAGCAAAGTCTGCAGCAGCAGAGTTGTCCACACCCCACCTCTTGCATGCCTACAGTGAAATCAAACTGGGAGGTGCCTCCCCAGCTGGCTAAATGAGACCGGCTTTGAAATCATTGCTGCGGTCGAGGTGCAGACACAGTAGCTCCCTCCATGAGCCAGTTCTGTTTTCATAACCAGGGCAGCCCTTGAGGGAAGTGGTTGTGGCAAGTCAATGACAAGCAGTATATCCCCAAAATACCTAAAAGACAAGAGGCTGCTCAGTGAGGAAGTGAGCTTCAGACTTTCACACGTTGCAGAGGCTGGAAGGAGAAATTTGAGCGTAGCAAAGTCAATGGAGGCTTAGTTAATGATTTATCAGGACAGAATTTAGCCTTGATGTTTATATTTGCAGGAGATCATAAAGTGGGATCCTGCTGCTCCAGGGGATGCTAGTTTTATTAAAAATAGGGTATGCAATGCCCTGGTGCAACCTGGAGGTTGTGGCTGAACTGCTGAATGCCCCTTCCTCAGTACCACCAGCATCCTGTATGAGCTGATTTCTGGGACAGCTGTAAATCCAGCAGCCAGGAAAGGAATGCAGTCCTTCATTAAAAAATTCTCCATTGCCTTCATAAAGCAATAGCTTTGACTGTAAATGTGTTGAATGCTCAATAATAGATGATCAGGAGCCCTTAGCACCGCAGCAAATGTGCTCAAAGCCATTTGGATTTCTCTTCAAAGCAAACAAAGAGGAATGTTCTGTGTGAGCGAGGACAGGCTTCCGTGATTTATGGTTGCACAGCAGTGCTGCAGACGTGGGGGGAATGCTTTATTCTGGGAGACACTGGAGAGAGGGTCCTAAACCTGTCTGAAGCCAGTGGTGAACTTGTCTGCTGACTTCTGTAAAGCTTTGTCGGGGGATTAAATTAATCTTATTCTTGCTTGGATGGGTCTGTGTGAGCAGGCTGAGATTTTATTTCCTAGAGTGGGTAGGAAACCCCTGTGAAACTGTCCAGGACTTGAAGGATATGTTAGCCTGATCCTGTAGCTGTGATTTGAGGTTCTGCAGGATGCCTGTGTGAAATCCAGACCTTGAGGTGGTTCCTGGCACTTTGCAGTTATTTCAAGCTAAAGCCTCAGCAGTGTGTAGGTTGGGGCAGTCCATCTGTAGTGCATGTCAAGGGTATAAAGACTCCTCATCTCCAAATCCTTCTGTGTCTCACCTCTTTGCTTCCTGTGTAAGAGTCATTGTGGTTCCATGTGAGACTGTAGGTGGGTTCTCCCTCAGCCTGCTGAGGTCCAGGCAGGACCAGCTCCATACATGGGCAGTGCTGGGCAGGGAGCAATACCTCTGAGTTGGTGGCAGTGGTTCCTCCAGGTTCTGAGAAAGCTGCAGTACATCTTCTTACACAGCTTTTGTGCATGTAACTTGCAATGGCTGCAGGGAGGACTTTTTTGGGGAGTTTATCCCTTGACCAAGGAGGATCCTGGTCTCTTGTTTGGGAATGGTGTTGCTCTCAAACTTCAGCTTCTGACAGCACATGCTGTATGGCTTAGTACTTAGTGTATGGCTTATGACTTAGTACTGCATGCCTGTCCTTAAATGTTTTCTCACCCAGCTTTCCAGCTAAATCAGGCTCTGAGTGCATTCAGTGCTGGTAAATGAGATGAGCATCGCACTGGGAACCTCTCCGCTTTCATCTGCATTTTTGTAATGAAATCCTAGCTTCAAAAGACCAAAACCTGAAGGTTATTTACCTGTAACTGGAGGGTTTTTTTTTTTTTTTTTTCTTTTTGAGCAGTGAGCAGCTCCCAGGTGGGCATGTGGGGATGCCACTTGAAGAGGAAGCATTTGATTTCCAAGTAAAATTAGATTCCACATTCAACTCTTGGTAACGCAAGTGCAAGACTTCCAGTAAAGACATTTTCTGTGGCAGAGGGTTTTAACATCTCCCAGCAGATACAATCCAATTGTTCTGCAGCAGCCAACTCTTGCCTTATCTTGAATATGTAAGCACTTGCTCAATAATGAAGTTACCATGGAAGTTGTGCTGTATCGATGGTCAATTATAAGATAAACTGATAGAAGGAAGGCTGTGGCTGTGTCCTCTATGGTGGGCACCAAGCCTGATATCCCTGCAGCAGTCAGGTGAAGACTTGGGAATTTTATGTTGTGGTATTTTCTCCTGATACTGTCCCCATGTAGCATTTTCAGGGGAGGTGAGTGCTCAGTGAGAAATTGAGAATCAGACTTCTCAAAGGGATTTTTGTTTTTCTCTTGTGGGTGTCCTTTGCACCACAATGCCTCACAGCCACTTGCTGCCTCCATTTCCCACCTTTCATCCCAATGACAGCTTCCCCATGCTCCATGGAGGCACCACTGAAGTCTTGTTTCACAGTCTCACAGTGTACCAGAGGCTGGAAGGGGACCTCAAGAGATCATCAGGTCCAACCCCCCTGCCAGAGCAGGATCCCTTAGGGTAGTCTGCACAGGAACACATCCAGATGGGTTTGGAAAGTCTCCAGAGAAGGAGACTCCACAACCCCCCTGGGCAGCCTGTTCCAGGGCTCTGTCACCCTCACTGTAGAGAAGTTTCTCCTCATGTTGAGGTGAAATCTTCTATGTTCTAGTTTGAACCCATTGTTCCTTGTCTTATCACTGTGTACCACCCAGAAGAGCCTGCCCCCCTCCTCCTGACACCCACCCCTCACATATTTATAGACATTGATCAGATCCCCTCTCAGTCTTCTCTTCTCAAGACTAAACAGCCCCAGGGATCTCAGTCTCTCTTCATAGGGGAAATGCTCAAATCCCCTAATCATCCTCATGGCTCTCTGTTGGATTCTCTCCAGCAGGTCTCTGTCTCTTTTGAACTGGTGAGGCCAAAACTGGACACAGGATTGCAGGTGTGGTCTCAGCAGGGCAGAGTAGAGAGGTAGAAGAACTTCCCTAGCCCTGCTGGACTCACCCTTCTTGATGCATCCCAGGATCCCATTGGCTCTCTTGGCCACAAGAGCACATTGTTGTTCCATGGAGAACTTGCTGTCCACCAGCACTCTAAGGTCTTTCCCTGTGGAGCTGCTTTCCAGCAGGGCAGCCTCTAACCTGTCCTGGTGCTGTTGTTATTTCTTCCCAGATGTAGGACCCTGCACTTGTCCTTATTAAACTTCATAAGGTTAGCCTGCACCAGCAATGTGATCCCATCCCAGATACCTTCTGGGAGTATCAATGACTGTATTAATGTCTTTGTCACCTGAGAGCTACTCCGTAGGGGATCATAACATGTGATTAAAGAAACCAGTTAAAAACAGCTTAGGAAGCTGGATTAGGTACATGATCTCTTATTATGGTTCCTTTTAGCTGACAACCCTGTGAAAGAAGGGGGGGGTCTGGATTACATGGGGAAAACATCAGACTTGACAGGAGTGTTTTCTGACTGTTAGGCTTAGTGGTGTCATGTACGATTTTAATCAGGTTTAAATAGTGGCAAACATCACAGGCTTAATGGATTTCAGCTTTATTATTGGGGCTTTGCTTAGAAGCAATTTGGATTTTCAGCTGCGAGCCAGCAATGCCAGTGCATTCATGATGGCACTAAAAGGGGCTGGAAACCCAGGGACCAACCTTGCATTTAAATGCCACATGCCTATGGATGGGGACAGACCTCCTCTTCTTTCCATCAGCCTCAGGATCTCGATGTGTTGCTAAGCTCAGCTCTGTGGTTTGTTTTTTTTTTCTCACAGGGACAATGCATTTGGCCCCATTTCAGGTGTTGATTCAGCTGGGTAGCTGAACAAGTGACTTTTTCCATTTTAAAGGCTTTGTTGCTCAAAATGAAGCGAAATGGCAATGTATTCTGGAGAGCTGCTTGGCTTCAACCTTGAAGCTGGACTACACATGACCTAAAAGAGGCTCTGCCCTCCCTTTTAAGGGGCATGAGTTGCTCTCCTTTGACTTTCTCACAGTGAGGCTTTGTCTTGGCTGTGCCAGTTTGGGGTGATTTGTCTAGAGGGAAAACAGGACATAGATACCTGTATTTCTGCTTCCACATCCAGACTGTATGGATGGCTTTTTTATGTGGTGGGAGAAGATGCCTTGCAAGACATCAATATTAGAGGTGGCTTTTCTGAAACATGTTGGACTTTGCTTTGAGGATTGGAGACAACCTTAGACCATCAGTGCTTGGGGACTGACTCTACAGGGACAAAAGTTATCATTTTGTGAGGGTTGGTCATTGAGGTCTGCTCAAGTGGTTGGTGCTCCCAGTCCTGTGTGAGCAGGAAGAGGAGAGCAAAAGGGGAACATGGATGCTTTTCAAGTTCCCCTTAGAAGTCGCATATGTTGTTGTTCCCTTTGTGAGTAAAGGGAAATGTATGTGTTCCTGCTCCCCTGTGTTTTCTGTGCCACCTAAAACCACGGACCTAAGGTTTCAGCTACTTCCAGCTCTAAGCGGAGCGTTAACGGTGATGTTTTCCCTTAGAAGACCAATGAGATGTCTGCAAGGTGTTATCTCAATCATCTACTAAATCCTGGCTTTCTGTCTGATGTAGCCATTCAAGTGCTAATTGCCTTTGACTAAGTCAATCATTTGCAGAGTGAGTGGGTTAATTGGGTATTGTGGAAGCAATCAATCTACTCAGCTGCTTGCATCCATAGCTGAGGTGCTACAATCCAGAGGACAATAATTGTTTTATGAGCTCCTGGAAGGCAGCAAAGGCAGGCTGGATAGGAGCAGGAAACCCTTCTCTGCAAAATGGCCTTTAGGAAAGGTAATTTGGCTGCTAAGTGCTCATTAAGAGAGGACTGATTGATTAAGAGGTGAGAAATTCTCGCTTCTAAAATGGGTGTGCATGAGAAAATGGTTGGTGGGGATGGGTGCACATGGCAGGTCTTGGGCTCCTTTGCCTGGCTGGCTGAGATATGATGTCACCCTTAACACAACCTCACCCTGTCCCTTCTCACACCTGCCACAGAGTGTGGCATGAGACACTCCAGGCACTCATCCTTGCCTAGATGCACCAAGATCTTACCTCTCAGGTGTCTTAGGCACAAAGATATTGGATTGCAGGCTCACTAAACACATTCTCATTCGCTTCTTGCCAAGGCTTTCCCTGCCAAAGCACTGACCTGTGCTGGGGCAGGAGCAGCTCTTGGTGGCTCCTCACCTGGTCTGTGCAGGAGCACCCCTGGGGGAAAGGATGCTCATTTCTGAGGTCCCCTCTGCCTGCTGCACGTGTAGCTGCTGACATTTCCAATATGCCTGTATCTGCACTGCTGAACATGTAACCAGCAGGAAGTGTAGTTATCCGGAGATGACTGCAGAATTATTTTCAGGGAAGTTATAAGCTCCTCAGCACAGCTGCAGAAAGAGGGGGTGAAAAAAAAATAAAAGCAAGCTGCTGGTGCTGTGAAGCAAGGGTGTGGCTGCAGCCTTGACTGAGAGTTTTAGGTTGTGTGACCAACCCTGGCCCTGCTGGTGAGGGGATTACCTTATGTAGGGGGAGGATGAGTTTGTCTCTGGACAAAGTGGAGAAAGATTTGTATTCTGGCTGCTTAAAAAAATTCCAACTGAAGTCATGGAAATGCTTTGCTTTGGTGGTGGCTGAATGTTGCAGGGAGAACTGTTTCAACTTCCTGTAAGCAAAATGAGCAATTTTTGCTGACACAGCAACAGGAGGTGTGTGGTTCTTTCTGCAGCACTCCTCGAAGTCCAATCCATAGGGAAACCTTAGAATATGCTACCTTCTCCCTCCAACTCTGTGGCTATGGACAGCGTGGTTTGTTTCAGAAGAAACATCCTGCAGACTCTTTGCTTTCAAAGGAGGCTGTGACATAGGTGTCAGTGGTGGGGGGGGATGTCAGGGATTCACCACTCAGCTGCTCCAAATAATTATGCAGTTCCTTAACCTCGCAGGAAAAGCAGGCACATCATCCCCAGTAAGTATCTATCTGCCTTTCTGCTTTAATTAACTTCTTATAGTGCTAAGAGAGAAGATACTCAGCTTCTGACATACAGAGAAGTGGTGATACATGCCCTGTAATTTCAGCAGCAAAGGGATGTAGTTGTATTTAAATCTTCTGCAAAGCTCTGGATTGGGGTCGAAGTGTTTTAACTGCTTAAAGAAAACCTCCTTCTGTAGGTGGAGATGCCCTGCCCAAATTCTAGGAAATTGCTCTTGAACTGCACACACAAATAAATAATTTTCTCCTATTTCAGTCTCCTATGCTTTGTCTTGCAGTGAGACAAGAAGGCAAGAAGCCTCCTAGTGATGCATTTGGGCTTGGGTATGATACTGGCTCTGTTGCTATGCTTGGTTATGGCCACACTAACATGTTTCTCCTAAAAGCTTTGGACCAGACCTAGTTTTACCACAGCCCTAGAAACATCATGGAAACAAGCAGTTCTGATGCCTCTTTTTGGGTGAAATGGCAAAATAAAGTGCCAAGGGAACTGAAGAGCAGATGTGGTTAACTCCATGGTTATAATGCTTAGGTTGACAGAAAGCAAAGTCCATGAATGTAGGTTTTGGGGTTTTTTTCCAAGCCTGTGGGTCTTGCTGCTCTGCTCCAGAAGGGTTTTTATCTTCTCTGGGAACAAAGGCTGAAACTGAAAAGAGTGATTTGGGATACTTCCTAGAATCCACATTCTCAAGACCAAACCCATTTATGGGCACCTTAACAGCTTTCTGAGGTGGGGAGGTAGCAATACCCTTCTCTGAAAAAATAGGGAACTTGAATGCATTGCTGACAGAAGTCAGCTGGAAGGATGATGTCTGCATCAGATTGTCTGGGTAGAAAATCCTCTCCCTTGCTTCCTCTGCTGACTTTCAGACAGTGAGAAACCTGGGCTAGACTCAAGCACCCAAGGAATCCTGCTGGTTTTGGATGTCTGACTTGGAGGATCTTCAGCCCCCAGCGCAATGGAGCTGACCCAGGGCCATACAAAATCTTCTTTGCAGTCAGCCAAAGTGGTGACTTCTCTTCTTTGCCCCACAGAGTTTTAGCTGTGGTGGTGAAGTGAGTTTGGAAATGACAGCTCCTCATTATACCTTGGAAACTACATAACAGCCCAAACCCACCCATCTGGGCTCTGTGGCTTCATTTTATATTCCATGCCATTTGTTGGGCAACTTTCTCACAACTGCTTGGTGGTTTGTATTTTTTTTTTTTTTGCAAGTGCCACAGGTTTGAGCCAGAATTGCCTACAAAAGCAAGTGATTGGTTTGTCTTCTTGGCAGATGGCCGAGATGATGCAGAAAAGTTGATGCCCAAACAGCAATGGTGTTAGCAATGCAAGAGTGGTGCTTTTAGAGTGGCCATAGGTGCTCTCCAGCAGGTCTTCATCAGGTAGTGCTTTCTGTGGTCACAGTTGGGTGCTGGCAATCCAGTGGGATGTTGACAGGTGTCACATCTCTTGTTCTGTGCCTTGAGAGAAGAGGCAAGCCTGTGGATGACATGATGCTGAGTGGGGTCCAATGCCAGCAATCAGCAGGTGAGAGAGGACTAGTGGTTGTTTAGCTTCAACATAAGCAGAACAGCCCTCATGAAGATCTGAATTTGGCCAGATACCTCCAAATACAGAGCTGTTGCTAAGGTAATGCAGCCCATGGAGATGAGGAAGAGATGGTTTAATTTTCTGGCTCTGATGCCCTCCAGTGTAAGATCTGTTCCCTGATCAACCTCCTGCAGTCTCATTCCTCAACACCTTCTCTAGATGTTTTCACAATCCTTCAGATCAGGACATTGAGGACACATCTTGCTGACTTACTATTTGCCTGAGGAACCTAGAGGGGTTCATTTTGGGTTCAAGTCTAGTTCATGGTGTATTTGTACTGATGGATGTTGACAGAGGTGCAGGCAGCAGGTTTGGGCAGAGCAGAGGAGCAACTCCCAGTGACGCTGCCCTGGAGGAAGAAAAAAAAAAAAGAAAAAAAAAAGAAGCAAGCAAAGGATTTATGAAAATTTGTACTGAAGTACAGTGAAATTAGCAGCCACGAGCTCCTTTGCAGAGGTGATGGCTCTGGGAAGAGCCAGAAGATGAACTATGGAACTTTGTGTTGGTTTGGTTTTTATTCTTCATTGGAGTGGATATTGTCTTTCACCACAAAAGATTGAAAAGAGAAGCTAAAAATGATGAAATCTCCCTATAGAAAAGGGCAGGGAAAGATGAATTTCCAGCCTGACCTTGACACTGGTTCACAGCCTTGTCTTGGGCAGCTCATCAAACCTCTCTGGGCTTCCATCTCTCTGTACACAACCAATATGATGTCCATCTGCCAGGGCTGAGTGTTAGACAGACTATACAGATTTGCAATTATTTGAGGTCCTCTTGGGGGAGATGCAGGGTAATTGTATTCATCCCTTAAGTGTTAAGGAAAATCACAAAAAACATGTTGTGGAGGGGAGCAAGTTTAATAAGGAATTCCATGCAGATGTTTGTAAGGAAGCCTTCCAGAGGAATGAATGGATGAGACCCACAGCCAAGACTCATGGAGCTGAGCTGCTCCAAGGTGGACCTGCTGAAAGTTGATCTTTGTGTGCTTGGTGCTCTGATAAATCAAGCAAATTCCAGTGGGGATTCCTGAAGGAATATATGGGCTTGCCTTCTGCATCACCCCATGTTTGCATTTGGAGGTGTCACTGCCTTCCCCTCCCCTGACATCCTTTCCTCCAAACCCAGCTTTGTCCAGCCCCCGACGAGATGCCAGTGTTCCCCAAATGTCAGACACAGAGAGGCTCTGGAAGTGTCTCTGCCTTTAGTGGAGTGAACAGAAATGGCTTTTGAAGCACTCTCCCATTGCTCTGACTGCCTTGGCATTAAAAATCAGCACCCTTCAGGAACAGGAACTGCCTGGCATTGGTTTCTAAACCGCACACTTCAAGAGCAAGCTGCTGAACAGTTTGCCATTCAAGAGAGCAGTCAGCAGCCATCAGAGCCCCTGCAGCATCTCAGCCTCACGTTAAGCCAATCTTGCATTTTATAAATGTATCAGCTGGGCATCACCTACTGCCTGTCTGTCTGCTGTCAGAGAGACATTATTCCTGCTCGGCTCCAGCGTGTGCAGCCTGCTCCACGGGACACAGCAGTTATGCTGATAGGAGCCTGGCTGGTAGCAGTGTCTGACTCTGAATCAGAGACTCCCAGGAATTAATTCCTACCATGGTGGTGAAATGAGCATCGTCTGGGTCTTTTCTGTGCTGTTGTTGGATGAGGCTGCCCTTGGTTGGGTTTTGGTGGCTTTGGCTAATCCTGTGGGTTCTTTCTGACATGGTTTAAGTGTCAGACACCTGTGACAGGGCAAGGAGTAATGATTTTAAACTTAAAGAGGGTAGATTCAGACTAGATGTAATGAAGAAATTTTTTTTTTATGAGGATAGTGAAACACTGTCACAGGTTGCCCAGAGGTGGCAGGTGCCCAATCCCTAGAAACATTCCAGGTCAGGGTGGTTTGGGCTCTGAGGAACCTGATCTAGTTGAAGATGTCCTTACTTCCTGCAGGGGGGTTTGGACTAGGTGACCTTTAAATGTCCCTTCCAACCCAAAGTGTTCTATGATTCTAAGTGCTGACCAAGAGGTCAGCTATGTCTTTTTGCTAGAACAAGTACAAAGCCAGCCCACAGTTGGAGTAAGATTGAATTGCTGGGGAGTGGATTAGCTAGTTCTGCTTGTGGCTTTGGGGAAGGATCTTCCAAGCTGGCTAGACCAGAGAAAGGGCTTCAGAATTGTAAGTCCCCTGATGTATCTGTTTCCAGTCCTCTGGGTTACTGGGTGGGTGTGCATGGATACAGCAGCTAGAGCACATGGGTGGTGATGCTCTGTGTGGAGTGGAGCACTTGTCCTGCACCAGAGGGATGGGCAGCATTCGGAGCTGTAAGGAGTGGGAGAATAGTGTCATGGCATCACCAGCTGGCTGTGGCCATGGGATACTTACTTGAGGGTTTGGGCTGTGCCATCTGCATCTCTGGGCAGTGACATGGACTCTGTTGCTGCAGGATCTGCATGGCTGTGGGCAGTGGTAGGTTTGTGGAGGTGCAGGGGGCAGTGGCTGCTGGATCTCATGGTGGGAGCGGTGCACATGCTGCTTGTGCTGGCTGTCCTGTGTGAGTGAGCTGTGAACAGCATGAGGGGAGATCCATGCAGGCTCTGAAAGGAAAACACCTGTGCTGCTTCCTGGGTGGCAGCATGTGCCCGTTTGGGGGGCACAAGGTGAGGCCTCATGTTTTAAAACACAGCCCTGCTGCAGCATATGCCCTTCTTAGCAGCAGCAACAGCAGGGCAGATCTCAGCTGCCTTTCCCTTGCTCCAAAAGTGCTATTTCTAGAAGTTGAGCAGCATCTCTGGCACTGGGAGCTGTGGCAGGGGCTGTTCTTTGGAAGCCCATGCAGGTACACAACCTTGCTTTGTCTTTACCAGGGTTTGGAACGGGCTGGGAGGTGGTGAAGTCACCATCCCTGGAGGCATTAAAACAGGTATAGACATGGCATGGTTTGGCAGTGTTGGGTTGATGGTTGAACTTGATCATAGAGGTCTTTTCCAACCTTGATCACAGGACATTAGGGGTTGGAAGGGACCTCTGGAGATCATCAAATCCATCCCCAATGATTCTGTGATTGTATCTTCTGGTAGTTTTAGGCTATGCCTTTAAATTTTTTTCACAGATCTCGAGCAGAAAGTAGTAAGTATTTTCCTTTGTACAGGCAAAAGTGATTTTTTTACATTTTACTACTTTCTGCTCAAGATCTGTGGAAAAAAAATTTTTAAAGGCATAGCCTAAAACTACCACATATCTGTGCTGCAGTGTGGGATGCATGGCAGAAATCTGCCTTTGGTTGTCACATCCCTGAGGCACAGACAGTTGGAGAAGAGCAAGAAGAGAGTAAGAAGGGCAAATGTGAGGGAGGTGGCCTGGTTCATTCACATCCCTGATGCACAGACAGTTGGAGAAGAGCAAGAAGAGAGTAAGAAGGGCAAATGTGAGGGAGGTGGCCTGGTTCATTCACATCCCTGATGCACAGACAGTTGGAGAAGAGCAAGAAGAGAGTAAGAAGGGCAAATGTGAGGGAGGTGGCCTGGTTCATTCACATCCCTGATGCACAGACAGTTGGAGAAGAGCAAGAAGAGAGTAAGAAGGGCAAATGTGAGGTGTTTCATTCATGTCTTGAGCAATCCAACCACACATTTGATCTGCTTGGTTTTGAAGTGGAAGCTCGTCTCCCTTTCTTTACCCTACCTCTGGTTTTTACACACTCAGGGGTGCTGTACCCCTGAGCCTCAGCCCTTGCTTTCTGCTGCAGGGTACCGAGAAGGGTTTCTGTGGAAGAGAGGACGTGACAACGGGCAGTTCCTGAGCCGGAAATTCGTGTTGTCGGAGAGGGAAGGTGCACTGAAGTACTTCAACAAAAACGACGTGAGTACAGGGGGCTGCTGCACAGGGACAGGAGAGCACAACTCTAAGAGCATCCTTGGGCAAGCCATTCCTAAGCCACCACTTTGTTTATAGTTTTACAGTGTTCGTAAGCATTGAGTCCCTGATCACTCCAGGGTGAGGGCACCAGGTGCAGCTGAGCAGTGTTATTGGCAGGGTTTGCTCCTGGTCCACCACTGCCATAGTCATGGTGAGAGACCCTAGCTGGCCATTGTAGACATTCCTGCTCTGTGGAGTCAATAGGCTTTTCCTGAACCACCACAAAGGGTTTTTTTTTCTCAGCTCTGGCTCTGCATCATCCAGCTGATGTGGGTTTCATATTTATGGCTAGCTTGTGGTGAAGGTATCACTACCTCACAGTGGTCCTGGGTTCTGAAACCTCCTTTGCACATCATGGCAAGCAACCCAGAGGAAGAACCCCAGGTAGTCAGTTCCAGAGTTCAAGCCATGGAAGCATTTGTCTTTTTCCCTAGAGCACATTTCCTTTGTTGTGAAAGATGGAGCTACTACCATGAAAATTGCATTTGTGATGAAGACAAATGTTCTCCTGTATGGTATCACACCATGGAGAAGGCCAAGGTGTTTTCTCTCACCTTTGAGCTCCCCATGAACATCACAGTCAAAAGCAGCCCAGACTGAGCTGCCAGCTGCTTTTCTCAAGTAGCTGATGCAGTAGTGGTGTCATGTTGGGACTCACCATGCAGAGGAGGGGAGAGCATTGATCCATGCTTCTCCAGGCCTGTTGTCTGACTTTGACAGCACCACCTTCTTCTTCAGCTTGATGTGTTATGGTGCAGTTGCCTCTCACAGACAGGAGAGAGTCTCTCACAGACAGTGCAGTTGCCTCTCACAGACGGTCATTACCAAGGGAGAAGTGAAAGTCCCAGCAGCCCCCATTCAGTTGCTATTGACTGCTCTGGGGGGTTGAAGCTGCTGTGCTTCCTTGCTAACCATAGCTGTGATGGCAACAAAGCTGTCTAGATGTGTCCTCTTTGCTGGGATTCTAGCACCTCCACCAGCTTACAGACTTCCACGTGGTGCTGGGGACCACAGCACCATTGCATTACCTTCTGCTGGCCTCTGGCAGTGCCCTAAAACTGGTGTTACCAGAAGCCTAATCTTTACTTTTTGTGATGCTGGTTCAGTTCTCAGTGCAGTCCTGAAAGGGTGGTAAAGTTCTACAGATGTGTTGTAGGAAGAGAAGTTGAAGTGACCTACCACAGAGGGTGCAAGTGGGATTGGTGCCTAGGAGGGCCTGATCCAGGCTTGTTGTTGGGCTAGCCTACCCTATAAGGTATTCATTTGTCTCTCCAAAAAGAAAGTTCCCAGTTTGGAGGGCAAAGGGAGGAGCAGAGTCAAAAGCCAATGGCCTGTGTGAGAGGATGGGATTGATGGGGACATGGGCATGATGCCAGGCTAGCACCCAGATCTGAAGTTGGCAAGGGGGATAATCATACAAATCCTTGGGCAAGGATGAATTGGCTGTGGGTGTTTGAAATGCAGAAAGCATCCTGGGCTCTTAGTTAGCAGTCTGCTTGAATGGATTTATTTCTTTGACAGCATTCACCCTGCTGTAAATGCTGGTCACTTATCATTAGGTAAAGAGGCTGGAGGGGTTGGGAGACAGCTGAACAAAGGGTGACACTGGAGGCACAGTGAAGATGCTTGTCTTTATAGCACAACATCCTATCATGAAACTTCACCTATCCTTGCTTCCCTTGACCTCTGCTGAATGTTGCAGAGCAGAGCGTGTTTCCAGGCAGAAAGTGCTCGCTGACACCCAAGCAAAGTCTCTGATATCTCATCACCAAGCAATTTTGAGGGCTGGGAGTCAGGTGTTTTTCAGCTAATGGTCTCAATCAGGAGTGTTTTCTGACCAAGTGAACTACTTTCTGGTTTGAGAGCCAATTTTCAGGGTGTTTGCTCACTCAGCTGTGTTTTCCAGGCAAAAGAACCCAAAGCAATTATGAAGATTGAACACCTAAATGCAACTTTCCAGCCTGCAAAAATTGGGAACCCACACGGACTGCAGATCACTTATTTGAAGGACAACAGCACAAGGAACATCTTTGTCTATCATGAAGATGGCAAGGTGAGAGCACAGAGGTAACCAGGAGGGTTGAGTTGTGGTGCTGAGGGTTGATATGGCACAGAGCCAGCCTGTGGCACACCAGGCTCTGGCTGAGCTGAGAACTGCTGGGGGGATGTGGAAGTGATGGGGATACAGGGTGCACAACCAGCTCTGAGTGTTTGTGGTGTCCTGCCAAGCATGAGGGCTGCACACTGTGTCTTCTAAATAACAAGAGGCAAATGGAAGGAATTGTTGTTCCTCTGCATGCAACTAAACCTAAGGCCAGAGGCATTTTTAAGGCAGGCTCCTCAGTGCCTGGAGAAGGAGACAGGGAGAACAGAGCAGTGAAAGATGAGGGGGTTCAATCTAAGGACTCATAGCAGGAGAGCAAGCTGGGTTGTAGGAGACCCCAGAAACTGCTTATTTCTCTGCCTGTCTTGTGCTTTACAAAATGCAGATCTGCATGTTTGCATTGGCATAAAACCCCTCTGTGCCCTCGTGCCTCTGAAGGGAGGTGTGAAGAAGAGTCCTCAGATCTGGGGCAGTCATTTGCACAATGAGGACATGAAGGATGTGGAGGTGGACATGGAGACCAAGGCAGTGAGGGGGGTCCCAGCTCTCCTGAAGGCTGTCACAGAGGTCCCAGCCCAGGAGGTGCTCTGAGCAGTCACCACACTGCCCTGTGGGTCTTGTCTCCCTATACTGGTGTCCATGCAGAGAGCAGACCTGGCTGAGTTTGCAGCGGATGCCATCTCACAACCTTATTTTCCTCACTTTGTTCCCTCCCCATGTGTTTGAGGCTCCCCAGAAAATAGCATCAGTCGTGGGGTGGCCACAGAATCAGAGTCTAAAGCTGTGCTGTTCACACAGCACCTGCTTTCCTCTGGCTCTCATGGTGCCCTCAGCCTTTGGTGTTACATCCTCTTCAGCACCCTGTCTGCCAGAGAGGCTTTCTGGGGGCAATCCCTTGTGGGCACAGCAGGGATTTGCAGGATTGTCTCAGTGCACAGCCCATTCCCAGCTGTTCATCCAGGCATGGCAAGCCAGGCAGCCCTCCTAGGGATAAGCAGGCTGTGCTCATAGCAGTTGCTCCTCTCCAGGCTGTCTGGGACAATAATGCCACCAAACCCCAAGACACTCTTCACTTGTGGGTGAGCAAAGCTGATCTTACCCCTGCTGCTGCCATTCAGGCTCTGGGTGTGGCAGAGCTGGGTGATGTGTGTGGTGCTAGCAGGGCTGGATGTGCTTCCTGCGTGGGGCAGGAGGCAGTGGGTGGGTCAGGCTGGGTTAATGAGTGGCACTGCCTGGTTTTGTGCATGCACAGAGGCCTGCAGGTGATGTGCACACACGTCATGGATGGATGTGTGCCTGTGTCTGTGCTGCTGTATTCAGACACAAAAGGAATTCTTTCTCTCTCTCCTCCCTTATGTGTGTATCTCTCTATAAAAAGAAAGCAATGATGAGCACTTAGAAGCAGGCAGGTCTTGCTGCTCTGGGGGAAGTGGCACAGTGTGGTGGTGCCTGCATGCCTTTTGTTTGCTGCCCACACAGTGGGATTCATTAGCTGGGCTGTGTCTCTCCAGTTCTGTGTGCTCCAGTTCAGCCTGCCCAACCCTTTGCATCCTGCAGCACCATAGGTTTTGCTCTGTGCATTTGTTGGTTTTGGGGAGCTGCCCAGCAGGACTGCTCCTCTATTTACCCTCCAGGGTCTCACTCCATGTGTTTGTGGTCTCTGAGGAGCTGCTCCAGCAGGGCCACTCCTCTGCTTACCCTCCTCTCCATCTGCTCTGCCTGGTGGGATGTGCAAGTCCCATGGCACAGAGCAGGCACTGCTTGTCACCAGGTGCTGCTTTAGCACAGCAAGGTATTGCTGAGCTGTGCTCCAGTACCTCCCTGGCCACAGTTCTCACCAAAGAAAGAGGAAGAAGCTCTTTCGTGTGAAAGCTCCATCCCCCATTGTGCCCCTGTCTGTGTTTTGCTGGGCTGTGCTGGTCCACTTAGCCCAGCTGTGAGGAATGGGGTCAGGTTTTCACTGTTGCTTGGGTTTGGGGTTCAAAGTGCTGAGCTTTCTGCTGAGGGCTTGTGAAGGGAGCAGTCTTGCAGGTCTCAAGCAGTTGCTGCTGCCTTTGTGTTGGAGGTTTGGCAGGATGTGCTCTGATGCCTTCGGATAACAGCCTGCCTGAATTTCTTTTGAGTTCCCTGAAACTGGTCTGCCCCTTCAGCTGAGCAAAGGGCTGCAAGAAGATCACATCCCTGGGGTAAGCTCCCACCCTTTGGAACTGGAGACAGCCCTGGGACTTGCCTGCGCTCCTCCACTGCCTTTCACTCCCTCCTGTCCTCTCCTGGCAGCCCCAGACTGTCCTCTTGTACCCTAGAACTGAACTGCTCAGGTCTGATTTAGGCTGCTGGTCTCATACAGCTGGGGTTTGACACCTCCTCACGTAATCCTGTCACTGATCTGGTTGGCCTCCCACCAGGCAGGTTCCGGTGTGAGGGTTCCCACTGAGGAGCTCAGCAGTAATCCAAAGCATCACCTGCTGCTCTCCACTGGGCTTTTCCTCTGCAATACTCCAGAAGAACTTGGGCTCATGTCTGAGATGGGATAATCCCACATATGCCTATCCAACCCCTAAACCAGGTGGGAGAGCCCTGCCACCCTGGTGGCATCTGCTGGAGTAAGGCATCCAAAGGGATAAAGGTGGATGGATAAAGTGGGTAGCCATGATGCCACCCCATAACTTCACAGGGTGGGACAGCAACATGCAACTTGCCTGGAGATGTAGTTCTTGTGTGGCCCCAGCCAAGTGGTTCCATTAGCTTCTTGGTGTGTCTGATGGCAAACAAGAGAATGAAACCATCCCCAGCACCTTGCTCGAATAGGTGCTTTCAGGATGTGTCTGGTAGCAGTGGGTGTCTGGAGAGGCAGACCAAGGTGTCTTGGGCTCTGACCGTTTCAAGGATGCTGTTGTGGTCCCTTGTTAGCACTTACCCACCAGCAGATGTACTGGACCTGCCAGGGTGAAGCTGAGGCACCCGTTGGAGTGGGAGACAGATCCTCTGTGTGGGGTGAGTCCTGTGTGCAGGCTGTCCTGTGTCCTGGAGGTGCCTAAACTGGGCTGTCCCTCCTGTGGGCACAAGGCTGGAGGCAGCTTCCACCTGCCCCCGGATCTCCAGCTGGGCGTGGGAGGCTGGGAGGCTGCAGAATCGGATTTCCCAGAGCTCTGAGCTCCTGTCCGGGGCTGAAGCTCCCTCTGCAGGACTTCTGCTGGAAGCCACGGTAGGACCAGCTCGAAAGCTGCGATGTGCTGCTGCCATCCCTGCTGTTACCATCACCCTTAGGATGATAAGAGCTGGGCTGAGTCTCTATAGAAGGCCAGCCTTTAGGGTGTAAATCAAGTGTTTTGGATGATCTCTGTGCAAATTAGCCTTAGGATCTTCCACAGTGCTTCTCCTTTCCTGAGCATCACCAGGAGCTTTCAGGATGGAAAGGGGTGGCATGAGGGATTGATCAGCAGCAAAAGTGCTCATTGCTTGAGCTCCAGGGGTGGAAGAACATCAAGCATAGTGAGAAGAAGTTGCATTTTTATCCAGGATTTTCAGTCTGAGGCTGCTATGGCAGCGTGGGTGGCTCTGGTGGGACACCAAGGTGGCATGTGGAGGGAGAGTCTGTGGTGGCACTGCAAGCAGTCCAGAAGGAAGTTGGGAGGCTAGAGAAGCCATTTGCAAAGGTGCAGGCAGTATTTATAATTTTATTCTGCTTGTTCCAGATGAATCAGTGAAAGGATTCTCTGCTGGTGAGCCAACACCTTCGTGACTGAGGAGTCTGAGCAGTTCAGTGTTGGTTTATTACAACAGAGAAAATCTCCTCACACCTCCCTCTGCCTGTGGCTTTGTTCAAAATTATGCACACAGAAAATTTTTAGCAACTGAACCTTCTTGCTTTGCATCCACTGCTACAGATTCACACAAAGAAAGGTGGTGGTGTCCTTTCCTCCAGCAATGGATGATTGATAGTCCAAGAAACAATCAATTGCTGGAGTCAGTGGGGGTTTAGCCTCTGCTTTTCTGCAGGGTGAGACCCTGTGCCTCATCACAATCAAGGAGAAGACTTGCATATAGATATATTTACATCCATCCAGTTGATGGCTGTATGAAACACCAACATTTTAACTTTATAGCTTATTGTTCATTACCTGCAGCCTGGTTTGGTCATCATTTAACTTCAGTTCTTCTTGCTGATCCTCTTTGTGCTGCTATCTGGGGTCTGCTTAGCTGCTTAGGGTAGGAGAGCAAGTGGTAAGTAAGTAAAACCTCAGACAACTAGGTCAGAATTTTCCAAAACATTCTCTCTGTGTGTCCTGTTCAGAGTTTGTTTGTTGTGGTTTCTTTTTTCCCCTTCAGTTTCAAGTAGATTAACAAACCAAAGCCAAGGGAACTTTTAGAGGGAGGCCATCTGCCACCTCAGGCCATATTTGAGATACCCTCAATTCAACTCTTTAAAACTGAGATCTCCACAATTACACACAAGAGCCTTCTCTGATTTGGGTTTGTTTATTTTTTCACAGCTAATGGTTTTTAAAGCATAACAAAGTTTAAATCTTCCTGTAGGCTGACTTCTGCTTTGATATGGTCTTCCCTCTGCTACAGCAACATCACCTGAAAAGGGGCTGACAGTGTTTATTTCAGGATCAAGTCTGGCTCAAGGAACCTGTCCTTGATGAGTGAAACTCCATGTGTGTTAGTGACAGCTGGGATGGTTCAGCATCCATCTCCTTGCAGCTCAGCTTCCTGGCATGGGCAGCCCTTACACCTCCCTTCCAAAATGCCTTCCCTCTGCCCATTCCTTCCCTCTGCCCATGCCTTCAGACCTCAAGGCACTATTTGGGAGCCCCCTGTCTGAGTCTCTTCAAATTAATGTGGCAATTCTCAGTGAAACCTGCAAAAAGATGTCCAGTGCAGCACAACCTCAGTGGGTCTCACCAGAGACAAATGGATAAATGAGTTTAAAAGCAAAAGGGGTTACAAAGCAACTGTTTTCTAGGGGAAAAGAAAAGGAAAGGAAAAGAAAAGAGAAAAGAAAAGACAAGAAGAAAAGAGAAAAGAAAAGACAAGAAGAAAAAAGAAAAGAAAAGAAAAGAAAAATAAAATATATTAGACTAAATTAAATTTTAAAACAAAATTAAAAAAAAACCCTAAAAACCCAAACAAAACCCACCCCAAACCAACCAACCAACCAACCCAAAAAACCAACAGAGAGGGATTTTTGCCAAGCAAAGGAAGAAGTGGCAGAGCTTCTGGAAACTGAGCTGGGAGTTGAATATCACTGTGCTTGTCCCTAGCAGACGGGCAGATGTGACTGATAGGCTGGAGTACCACTATCAAGAGATATTTAGCTACTCTGGTAGCAAAACATTGAAGGATGTTGATAAAGTCTGGGCGGGATTCAGGCATTCCATGCATGTCCTGCCTGTGGTGGTTGCTGGAGGGGCCAGGTGGTATGGGGTTGTGGTGGGCAGAGGTTATAGGGCAGAGGTGGGATGGGGTTGTGGTGGGCAGAGGTTATAGGGCAGAGGTGGGATGGGGTTGTGGTGGGCAGAGGTTATAGGGCAGAGATGGGATGGGGTTGTGGTGGGCAGAGGTTATAGGGCAGAGGTGGGATGGGGTTGTGGTGGCGAGTTAGGGCAGAGGTGGGATGGGGTTGTGGTGGGCAGAGGTTATAGGGCAGAGGTGGGATGGGGTTGTGGTGGGCAGAGGTTATAGGGAGGTGGGATGGGGTTGTGGTGGGCAGAGGTGGGATGGGGTTGTGGTGGGCAGAGGTGGGATGGGGTTGTGGTGGGCAGAGGTTATAGGGCAGAGGTGGGATGGGGTTGTGGTGGGCAGAGGTTAGGGCAGAGGTGGGATGGGGTTGTGGTGGGCAGAGGTTATAGGGCAGAGGTGGGATGGGGTTGTGGTGGGCAGAGGTTATAGGGCAGAGGTGGGATGGGGTTGTGGTGGGCAGAGGTTATAGGGCAGAGGTGGGATGGGGTTGTGGTGGGCAGAGGTTATAGGGCAGAGGTGGGATGGGGTTGTGGTGGGCAGAGGTTATAGGGCAGAGGTGGGATGGGGTTGTGGTGGGCAGAGGTGGGATGGGGTTGTGGTGGGCAGAGGTTATAGGGCAGAGGTGGGATGGGGTTGTGGTGGGCAGAGGTTATAGGGCAGAGGTGGGATGGGGTTGTGGTGGGCAGAGGTTATAGGGCTGCCTTCGCACCAAGCCAGCAAGTGAGACAGTGTTTGTAGGGTCAAGCTCCATGTTGGGCTCAGTACCTCAAATGTTTCACATTTCACAGACGTGCTTAAATCCTTCCCTCTGCCTCTTGGTGGTCACCAGTGGCTGCAGAGCTCTGTGCATGCCCTGCAGCTTGGGACAGCAGCGTGGTGTTCCCCATCCTCACCTGTTCGGTGCTCTCTTTTGTGTCTGTTTCTTATTTTGGTTTAGGATTGCTGCTGAACTGCGGCTGGGACACAGTGATGGGAGAGATGAAATGCATCAGGATCACATCATTTTATGTGCAGGCTGTTACTCACTGTGCTTTTCTTTCTCATTGCTAGGAAATCGTGGATTGGTTCAATGCCATCCGGGCAGCACGTTTCCATTACTTACAAGTGGCATTCCCTGGAGCCAGTGATGTTGATGTGAGTTTTCCTGCAGTTCTATTATTTACTTTTCCCCCCCTTCTTGCTCATTTTTAGCATCTTGGTAACAAGCTGGAAGGCTGGGGAGAGCTCCCCATCCTTCAGTGTTTTACAATCACTGGACTGAAATGGTTGTGGTGGGGTGTCAAGCCCACGTGCAGTACCTGTTACCAACACCCAGCCTTGGAGACCACGTGTGTGTGTGTGTGCCACACGTGGCACCCTCAGAGCATGAGTTGTGAGTATGAGTAACTCCTGTGCTGCCAAATGTGCAGAACCCGCAAGTGTCTTTCTCAGAGATTGTGGCTATGATGTTAAAAAACAAAGTAAAGCCTGGAAGGTAGAAAAGATGAGCCAGCAGTGTGCTCAGGTGGCCAAGAAGGCCAACAGCATCCTGGCCTCTATCAGCAATAGTGTGGCCAGCAGGACCAGGGAAGGGATCTTATTCCTGTACTTGGCACTGGTGGGGCTGCACCTCGAATACTGGGTTCAGTTTTGGGTCCCTCACTCCAAAAAGGACATTGAGGTGCTGGAGTGTGTTTAAGAGACATTCAGATGAATGCTTAGGGACATGGTCTAACAGTTGTGAGCGGGGAGATGTTAGGTTATGGTTGGACTCTCTGTTCTTAGGGTCTTTTCCAACCAAGCAATGCTCTGATTCTGTGTAAACAAAAGAATGTCAGTGCTGTAGCCAAGCCCTGAGATGAGTTCTTGTGTGCAGGTCACTGCAGGCCATCTTATGAATCTCTGTCTCGTCTTTTCCGGGCGCTGGAGCTGCTAATTGCATTTCCCCTTGCTAATGCAATACTGGAGGCAGTGCTAAGGCAGGCTGGCAGCAGGTGTCTTGTGTTGCACTGCAGTCGGTGTGCCACGTCACTGCTGGTTGTTGTTGGCTACCCTCTCTTACCTCCTTGGCTTCCTAGATTTTGAATCCTAATTGTGTTACCTGGGAGGGGTTCAGGCTGGTGGCTGTGTCTCTGGCTGCCCAAGCACCCCAGGGTGCCCCAGAGCCAAAGCTTCCTGTCAGCCCCATGCTCTGACATTGTCCTAATCCCTGGGAAGGATAAAGAAGAAAGGTCCCACGGATGGTATCTGATCTCCAGCAGCAGGGTCTTCAAAATGTTTTCCAACAAGAAATTAACCAGGGAAAATACAAAAAACCGTAAGAGGAGCCTTGTTAGCTGGCTGTAGTACAGTCACCATGTAGCATACACTTCCCTGAATCACTTCTAAGCCCTTCCATATCTTCTGTTCAAGTTGATTGGCACACCTGAATCAAATTGCCCCCCAAAACTCCCAGACCAGAGTAGTGTGCTGCCACTTGCACAGCAGTTGGTGAAGGTGTTTCAGTGGCAGTTTCAGTGGGAGATAAGATATTTGTCTTTTCACTTATTGTCCCTTTCCCATCAATTATTCTTTGGAGGACACAGAGGAGTGTAATGTTTAGTGAGGTTTAGTTTATGACCTTGAAACACTGAACAGTGCCTCACAGCACTCAGCCTGGGAAGGCCTCTGTGGAGACCTCTGGGTTATCTACACAAGGTAGCTCTGTCCTGGGTGTTGCCATCATTAGCATCTCATTTATGACCTGTCAGAGAGCTGAAAAGACAAGACATTTAAACAGGAGCCAGGTGGACTGTGGTGGGGAGGTGTGAATTGCTCACTCTACCCTAAGCATGCCCAGGCTGCCTCTGCAGCTGCTGAGGAGTAAGGATCTCTGAAGGATGCTTCAGGGACCCATCTGCAGGGTGGAGGAACCTCTCTGAGCCAAGGGTGATGAGCTCCTTGCTTAGCAAAATATCCTCAGCACTGTGCCAGGAGCCAAACACCACGACTCTGAATGCTGCAGGGGCCTTTGCTCCCTACAATGAGGCATCCCAGATGAAGATGCTCCATGCTGCTGCAGAGCAGCTGTGTGGTCCTTTGGGCTGTTGTGTTTTGAGGTGTCCTTGCCCACATGTCTGCCTGACCAGAGCTGTTAGTGGGCAGAATTGTGGGAGCGTGGGTTGGCAAGCAGAGCTGTTAATAACCTGTTTAAGTGAAAGGTAGGAGCACATGGCCACAATCATCAGCCCTGGTTTTGGTGAGGCTTGTCCTCTTGCAAGAAGCTTTTAGAGGCATCTGCAAAGATCTCACAGCTACTGCCTCATCACTAAGCAGCATTAAAAATATCCCTGGTGCTGGTAGCTGTTGTCAGCAATATCTGCAGGAGTGGGGGTGCCCAGGCAGGCTGTGTCAGTGAGGTTTTACAGGCAAATTGTGCTTTAGGACTTGTGTGAAGAGCTCCTGCCATGGCTGGGGGAGGAGATGCATCACCAGAGCTGACCAGTGAAGGTGGGGTTTGTTCCAGGAGCTTCTCCTGGGGACTGCTGGCAAAGTGCTCAAAGATGCTTCATGTTTCTGCACCCCCCTTTTCTGAGCACTCTGGAGGCTAAAGCATCCAGCCAGAGCTGCTGGGTGGGCTGAGGGCTGGGGGTGAGCTTGACATCGTGGGTCACCTTTCAATGCCACCTCAGCCCTGCCCACATGACCAGTGATCTAGCTCCATCCATCTGACAGTGCTCTCTTTCTCTCCTCTTTGGCTGCTCCAGCTGGTGCCAAAGCTTTCTAGAAACTACCTGAAGGAAGGGTACATGGAGAAAACGGGGCCAAAGGTAGGACAGAAGACTTTTCTGCAGTCCCTCTAAACACAGGTCCTGCTCTGTGCAGGACTACAAAGGGTCTGCTGCTGGCACAGACCCACCCTTGCCAAAGCCTTAACACTATGAATGTGCTAAGACACTTCCCTCACCTGGGAGCAAACGTTAAAACAACCCCAAACCTCTTCAGAGACCAACCACCCCATTCCCCTCTCACTGCTCCTTCCTGCAAGCTGGCTGTGGTGGCTCGTGGTGGCTCATGGTGACCCCAAACCCACCTGTTGCCAACTCCTGCAGCCCATTGGGCTCCTTCTTGATACCCTCCTGGGTTATGCCCAGCAAGAGAGGAGCTGCACTGCTTTGCTCAAGTATAACCTGGCACTTTTTGACTCTTCAGCAAACAGAAGGATTCAAGAAGCGATGGTTCACCATGGACGACCGACGGCTCATGTATTTCAAAGATCCCCTGGTAAGAGGGGGGTTCCTGAGCTATCTGTTGGGAATTATCATCATAATAATAGTAATAGCAACAATCTGTAGAGAAGCTCAGGCTGCTGAGAGAGCCAAGAGGGCACTGACCATCACTACTAGGTGGACCTGATGGGGTCCTGCATGCAGTAGCTCTGTGTGTGGAAACTCACCAAAACCACTTTGGAAACCCTGTGCAGCAGCTGCAGATTTTTCTGCATAGGATTTTGGATCCTGTGATGTTGGTTGTGAATCATGGGTGTCCCTGGGTGGAGCTGGAGGAGGACTTCACGGGGTGGCTGGTGCTTTTGGGGTTTGACTGGTGTGCTCTGCTGCTGGGGCTTGTGAATGGTGCAGGGTGAGGCACATCCTGGCTGCCCAGGATGCAGAGCTCCCATTTGCAATCCTGCCTGCCTGACCCCTCCGCTATCTCCTAGGATGCCTTTGCTAGAGGGGAAGTTTTTATTGGGAGCAAGGAAAACAGCTACAAGGTCCTGGAAGGGCTCCCGGCATCCACACAGGGAAACCACTGGCAGCACGGGATAACCATCGTCACCCCCGATCGGAAATTCCTCTTCGCCTGCGAGACGGAGGACGACCAGCTGGAGTGGATCACCACCTTCCAGAAGGTCATCAGCCGGCCCATGCTGCCTCAGGAATATGCAGGTGTGTTGGTTGGTGGGGGCTGGAGCTCAGCCTCAGCCCCTTTGTTTCCTGTGCATTGGAGGATGGGGCAGATGGAGTGGGACTGGGGACGCAGCAGCATCGTGCTCCCTCCTGTGCGTGTATGGGGTGGATGGAGGGAGCAGGACTGGGGACGCAGCAGCATCGTGCTCCTTCCTGTGCGTGTATGGGGTGGATGGAGCGGGACTGGGGACGCAGCAGCATCGTGCTCCCTCCTGTGCGTGTATGGGGTGGATGGAGCGGGACTGGGGACGCAGCAGCATCGTGCTCCCTCCTGTGCGTGTATGGGGTGGATGGAGCGGGACTGGGGACGCAGCAGCATCGTGCTCCCTCCTGTGCGTGTATGGGGTGGATGGAGCGGGACTGGGGACGCAGCAGCATCGTGCTCCTTCCTGTGCGTGTATGGGGTGGATGGAGCGGGACTGGGGACGCAGCAGCATCGTGCTCCCTCCTGTGCGTGTATGGGGTGGATGGAGCGGGACTGGGGACGCAGCAGCATCGTGCTCCCTCCTGTGCGTGTATGGGGTGGATGGAGCGGGACTGGGGACGCAGCAGCATCGTGCTCCCTCCTGTGCGTGTATGGGGTGGATGGAGCAGGACTGGGGACGCAGCAGCATCGTGCTCCCTCCTGTGCGTGTATGGGGTGGATGGAGCGGGACTGGGGACGCAGCAGCATTGTGCTCCCTCCTGTGCGTGTATGGGGTGGATGGAGCGGGACTGGGGACGCAGCAGCATCGTGCTCCCTCCTGTGCGTGTATGGGGTGGATGGAGCGGGACTGGGGACACAGCAGCATCGTGCTCCCTCCTGTGCGTGTATGGGGTGGATGGAGCGGGACTGGGGACGCAGCAGCATTGTGCTCCCTCCTGTGCGTGTATGGGGTGGATGGAGCGGGACTGGGGACGCAGCAGCATCGTGCTCCCTCCTGTGCGTGTATGGGGTGGATGGAGCGGGACTGGGGACGCAGCAGCATCGTGCTCCCTCCTGTGCGTGTATGGGGTGGATGGAGCGGGACTGGGGACGCAGCAGCATTGTGCTCCCTCCTGTGCGTGTATGGGGTGGATGGAGCGGGACTGGGGACGCAGCAGCATCGTGCTCCCTCCTGTGCGTGTATGGGGTGGATGGAGCGGGACTGGGGACGCAGCAGCATTGTGCTCCCTCCTGTGCGTGTATGGGGTGGATGGAGCGGGACTGGGGACGCAGCAGCATCGTGCTCCCTCCTCTGTGTGTGTGTGTGTGTGTGTGTGAAATGGCACAGCCCTTCCCCACCCCAGGGAGGAGGCAAAGACTGTCCAAGCAGGAGGGGCTCATGCTTGGAGGAAGGAAGATGGTATTGAGGACATTGAGATGCTGGAGTGTGTCCAAGGAAGGGCAGCGAAGCTGGTGAAGGGTCTAGAGAACAAGTCTTAGGAGGAGCAGCTGAGGGAACTGAGGTTGCTTAGTCTGGAGAAAAGAAGGCTCAGGGGAGACCTTCTCACTGAGGCCAGCACGAACAGGGAGGTGATTGTCCCTCTGTACTCAGCACTGGTGAGGCTACAACTCGAATATTGTGTTCAGTTTTAGGCCCTTCACTACAAGAAAGACATAGAGGTGCTGGAGAGTGTCCAGAGAAGGGTAATGATGCTGGTGAAGGCCCTGGAACACATGACTTATGAGGAGCATCTGAGGGAGCTGGGGTTGTTAAGTTGGGAGAGGAGGTGGCTGAGGGGAGATCTCATTGCTCTCTGCAACTACCTGAAGGGAGGTTGGAGTGAGGAGGGGTCCAGACTCTTCTCCTTGGTATCAAGTGAGAGGACCAGATGGAATGGTTTCAGGTTGCACCACGGGAGGTTCAGACTGGATGTTAGGAAATATTTCTTCACTGAAATTGCTCTCAAACATTAGAATGATCTGCCCAGGGCAGTGGTAGAGTCACGGTGGAGAATGCCCTGGAGGCGGTCAAGCACTTAGGGATGTGGTTTAGTGCTTACCCTTCAGGGCTGGGTCAAGGGTTGGGCTGGATGATCTTTGAGGTCTCTTCCAACTGGATGTGTTCTATAATTCTATGATCACTCTACAACTGCCTGAAAGGAGGTTGTAGAGAGGTGGTGATTGGTCTGTTCAACCGAGTAACAATTGACAGAACAAGATAAAATGGCCTCAAGCTGCACCAAGGGAAGTTTAGGTTGGATATTAGGGAGAATTCCTTCACTGAAAGGTTTTTCAGGCAATGGAACAGCTTGCCCAGGGAGGTAGTAGAGTCCCCATTCCTGGAGGTATTTAAGAGTTGTGTAGATGTAGTGCTTAGGGATATGGTGCAGTCAAGGACTTGTCAGTGTTAGGCTAATGATTGGACTCAATGATCTTAGAGGTCTGTTCCAATCTATGTGATTCTTTATCCTTCCCTTTGTGTCACCACTGGCATGATGCTGTAAAGATGATTGGTCACCCAGTTATAAGGATAATTGGAGCCAAGGAGCATGTCAAGACAAGGACCATTCACAGGATGGGCTTGTGCTGGGCTTTCACCACCTACCACAGCTTGTCCTGCTTTTAACTTGATTTTCTCTGTTTTTATCTTCCAGTGGAAGCCCATTTCAAACATAAACCTTAGCTGGGACTGGCTGGGCAGACCTGAGGAGCGAGCTTCTGTTTACAACACAACGTGGTTTTATTTGAAATGTTAAAAATAATGAATAATAATAACAGTAATAATAATGATAATAATAATACTTCCCTTTCCCCTCATCATTCACTTGATCATGTTGGAAACCAAGAAGGGTGACAGTGAAATGTTGGAGAAGATGCTGATCTAACCCAAAATTCAGCTCTGTGGGATGCATTGCTGGGACAGCTGGTCTTGTGACTCTGTCACCCTACAGCCCCTGAAAGGGCTGTCCCACCTGCCCTTGGTGGGATGGCAAAGACTGTTGGTGACACATAACTGGAGCAGATGGGGCTTTGGTCTCTGAGAACCTGAGCTGAGCATTTCTGCAGCCCCAGCTCTCTGCCAGTGGGGGCAGTGGGTCCCCGAGTGGTGATGTCCTCATGGGATGTGAAGCATCAACCTGGAAACACCCAAAATGGTGATGTGAGGAATGCCAGAGCCTCCCTATGGCATCAGGGGAACTTCCCTCTCCTGGGGAGCAAAGGTGAAGCTGTACCCAGCTAGGGTCAACCATGAGTTAACCATTGGCCTCTTTACCAGCTTTAGGAAGGGCCAGGAGGAGGAGGAGGAGGTGTGCTTAGGGTGGACAGAGCAGCATTGCAATGGGGAACATTGAGCCATGAGATGATGGTGGGGAAGGAAAGCTTTTAGGGTTGGTACCCACACTGTGCTCCCTGGGTCATTCCCATTTCATGGTTCAGGGATGTTCACCCCATTTTGGGAGCCTGGTGTGGGTTTGGGAGGTGGGAGGAGGGGGGATTGAGCGTTAGGTACTGTTTTGCCAACAGGAACCACAAAAGCCTGTCCCAGCCCACCCCCGGAAGGCACATCCCTCTGGCTAACATGTTGCTTCTCCAGACTGGTGGTTGCACTTTTTCCCCCCCCCCCCCCTTCAATAATTCTCCTCTTTTTTTCTTTTCTTTTTTCTTTTTTTTCATTTTGGTTGATTTTTTTTTTTTTTTATTCCCTGCCAAAAAAAAAAAAAAAAAAAAAAGCTGCTTGAAGTGATGTGTTGAGCACTGTAATTCCTGCGGTCAGGGCAGGTGGGCTGGGACCAGCACACCGTGTGCTGGATTTTTTTTAATTTTTATTTTAAAACCCTCTAAAAAAAAAGGAAAAAAAAAAATTAGAAATTTCCAATGCCCACTGAAGTACCAGCCCCAGCCATGGACCTGTCCGCCGCGTTCCTTACGTTGGTGTGTGTAAATGAGAGCATCTCATCGGCTGTACGCATTCCTTCTGTCACTGGTAAGACAACTGTGCTACTAAATGTCATTTGAACCAATAAATTATTATGTCAGAGCTGTGGCTGTGTGGTGCTGGAGCAGGGGAGGGAAGAGGGGGAGGTGTTAAAAACACAGCGAATTAAAACGAAAGTGGCTGAGGGTGGTTGCAGAGCACTGGGGGTGCAGGATGCTCCCGAAACAGTCTGCACCCACCTGGAGCTGCTCAGTGCAAGAGCAGAGGGAGGAGCTGCACACATGCACACACACACACTATATATATCGCTATATTTTATACTTACTTATGTATAGGTATGTATTAGATGGTTTATTGTAGCTATTTTATATAAGCTACTCATTTGATATCCAAGTATGCACACACACATAGATAAAACTGGAGTGGACTGCCCACTGCCCTGGGAGGTGGTGGAGTCACTGTCCCTGGAGGTGTGTAAGGAAAGACTGGATGTGGCACTTAGTGACATGATCTAGTCAGTGTGGTGGTGGTGGGTCGTAGGCTGGACTTGATGATCTCTGTTCCAGCCTCAGTAATTCTGTGATTCTGTGATTTCTTAGGAACAGAGAAACCAATTCACTGAAAGTTGGTTGAAGACTCACAGGCACCTCTTAAACTGCACAAGAGATACAGCATATCATCCACTTGTGTGCACCTCTCAGCTGAGTATAGCACATAGCTATCATTAGCCAGGCATTTAATTTACAAATATATAAACTAACTATAGTTCACACACGTCAGTAGATGCACTTTTATAATTGCAAATTTATCATTATGTATACATCTACATGTGCATGCTTTTTACAGGGCTATAAAGCATATGACTGACTTACAATTATAAATTTAAAAGACTTCTAGTCCATGTATCCACATGCATATGTGTATGCATAACTGTAGCTATTGCATTTATAGTAAAAGTAATTATAAATAGATGTTTTACATACAGTGTCACTCACTTGAAAAGCCCAGGTCTGGGAGAGGACAGGCTGGGCCAATTATTTTTAGAGCTAGCTCTAAAGCTTGGGTCTGTGTGTATAATTAACAGTATTAAAAATTTTATGCCCTAACAATTATTTAAGCTAGGGTATAAAGAAGAGGCTGTTTAGATGTGTGTATATTTATAACCCAATGTCTGTTGTATACACACACTTATCCTTACATGGCTTTTACCCACTGCTGGCATCCCAGAGCATTTATTACATGTCTACAGCATCATCCTGGGTGGAAGGTTCGTCCCTCAAGAGCAGTCCCCAACTCAAACCCTGCCTTTACCTCGGGAGGTAAAGCTGTGGCACTGAGGTCTGGATGATCTACAGTCAAAACCAACATACCAAGGGAAGACCTCTGCCCAGAAATTTTAATAAAGCAGCACCATCACCCATCCTGGTATAAAGTGTTTATTTGAGACTTCACAATTAACACAAAGTCTTCCTTTCAATGCCTTTTTTTTTTTTTTCTTTTTCATACAGTCAATAAATTTGTATTAATCCCTCCCTCCCCCATGCACGATTGCTGTTTATTAATCTAAGCTTTTTGTTTTGTTTTGTTACTTTCAACGTGAAAAAATAAAGCGTTTCCCCCACCCTTTCATCTGGTCACTGCCCCACTGCCATCTGCTGTGCTGCGTTAAGGAGGAGGATGGAAAATGGCTATGCCTACCACTGGGGTTGAAGTTATTCCATTATTTAATGATTTCTTCTTGTTTTTTTTTTTTTTCTTCTTTTTATCAGAAAGTGTTAAATGAATCAGTCAATCAATCACCCCAAGAAAAATAAATATATCATAAAGAACCAAGAGTTCTGCAGTATCCCTTTTCTTTCCATACAGCCGCAGTTCAAACTCATACGCTGCTCGTGGTAAATCATTTTGTTCACTCTACCCTTAAGTGTGAGCTTACACTGAAAGAAAACCTGTCCCACATGGAGTAGAGTCACAAGCCAGAGGAGGAGGTATTTTAGATGCCAAATTTTTATACCTAGGCAAGAGAGGCCCATGTGGAAGCCAACTACCTGTGTTCCACTGATTGGGTTTTACTCAAGAGCAATTCAATCTTGTGCTTTTCAGGAAGTATCTGTTAAACACACTCAGCCAGAGCCAGACCTCAAGTAGAGTGCAAGGCAGTATGAAAGGCGTGCATGTTACTGATGGCAGTGGAAGCGAGCTCGTGGTATCAATGTCTCTTGGATGTGCATCTCAGATTACACTGCCTGGCTCGGCCTGCAGTACTTTACTTTTGGCACCAGCCTCGCAGATAAATTATTCCATTGATCACCCTGCCTGACGAGACCTTCCTTGGAGGTGATGGGACATCAAGGAAGCTTTCTCGTAACAAAGACGGTATTGGGTAGGCCATGAAGTACAAGACCCATATTTAGGCTTTACTGAATTAACTGTGCAAAAGGGAACACTGCATCAGAAACTGTAGAAGACTATATTTTAATCAAAGTCACCGCCGCTGCATCGCAAACCTGCTAACAATTCCTCCCATTGGTTCATTTGGCTACTTGTTGTTGATTTCTTTCTTCTTTTCTTCTTCTTTTTTTTTTTAATTTTTTTTACATAAATAATATAGACCAAACATTATAAACATTTCAGCAACCATTTCTAAAAGACCGGAGGAGAGCCCTTTTAGGCGCCCAGAAACAACTGCAAGATTCAAATTCCAAAAGTGTCTTTGGAGTCATCGAATCGTCAGATTTACACAGCACCCGGTGACAAGATCGTTCAGTCGAGCTCAATAGGACTGCTATCTTCCTGACCATCTTCTGTGTCATCATCTTCTCCAGTTCCCATCAGGCTGTTTAAAAGATTGCCTACAACAAAATACAGGACAGGCGAAATTGCTACTTTCAGTTTCTCATCTCAAAAACTTGTAACTGGTCCCCTACCACCCTGCTTAAGATGCCAATTTCAATAATGAAAAAAAACCTTTTTTTTAGTATAAAAGAGTCTCAGCAGGACATCAGTATTTCCACACTAATTTACGTTAAGAATTTATTGATTAGGGAGGTTGTGTTTTGATACTGTTCCTTCTCTAGAAGAGCACACTGGAAAAACCCCACTGAAGTACAGCTCCGGTGCCCTCAGCACAGAAAGGATATGGACCTGATGGAGCAGGTCTAGAGGGAGGCCAAGAAAACGATCAGGGGGTTGGAACACCTCTACTACAAGGATGGGCTGAGGGAGCTGGGGCTGTTCAGTCTGCAGAAGAGAAGGCTCCAGGGAGACCTAACAGCAGGCTGCTAGTACCTGAAGGGGGCCAGGTGGAGAGGGACTGTTTCCAAAGGCCTGCAGTGATAGGACGAGGGGCAATAGTTTGAAATTAGAGAAGAGCAGATTTAGATTGGATGTTAGGAATGAGCTCTTTACAACAAGGGTGGCTGAGCACTGGAACAGGTTGCCCAGAGAGGTGGTTGAGGTCCCATCCCTGGAGATACTGGAGGTGAGGCTTGATGGCACTCGAGGCAACTTGATCTAGTTGAGGATGTCTTTGCTCACTGGCAGGGGGCTTGGACTAGATGACCTTTAGAGGTCCCTTCCAACTCTGGTCATTCTATGATTCTGTAAGTCACATGTTTATCTACTGTAGTTGCAGCATGAGAGGAAAGAAAAAACCCTCCCAAATGAGGAAGGACACGCCTCAAGACATGAATCTGTCAAAGAACAGTGGTCTCCATCATGCTATAAAGAACTTGTTTATGGCATTGATGGGTTGTCCCTGCTGTATTCAATGTAGAGATCCTTGAATTGCTGAAAAGCTGTTATTTACATATAGGATCTATGATGATCATGGTTTTCATCAAATTTTGGGTATCAGTGAATCAATATTTGCAGGTACACCTTTAAGTCAGTTTACAGAGGAGCTTAGTTCTCAAGGGAAAAAAATAATCAGTTCAATTTGCTCAAATTTTAATCAAAAGCTAGGAAATGAGGGCTGAATTTCTCCATTCCCTTTCATTTCTTGTAGAAAGGAAATTCTGCTTCAAAACTCCTACTTTGGGAACATGCGTTTTATATCGGGACAGGTTAGATATCTACAAAATTCCCACACTTGGCCCATCAGGCACTGAAGTCTGGGGAAATTAAGCTATAAGAGAAATAAGATTTCTTCTTTACATTTGGAAGTTATACCATAATGTCAAAAATCAACTGTAAGTCATTTCCATGCTTCCCTCCTCCTCAAAAATGAAAAGCCTGCTAGCTTCACCAAGTTAATTTCACATGAAACCAACTCATCATGCATTCTACAGTAGGGACTGTTCCCACAGGCTATGCAAAACCTGATGAATTCATTAGAAGAGCAAAACCATTTTCAATAAGCTACTGCTCTGGAAAGCTTGGTGGTGTCTATAAACAAGTGGCAGCATAAATCTTACCTAGTAACCCACCGTAGGATGACGTCTGCTTGGGCGGAACACCGAAGAAAAGCTGTCCTATTCTATCTAGGTACTGAAATGACACAAGATGAAGAACAATGTCAGCTACCTCACTTACAAGGTGGAAATACCACAGGCAGCAGTCACACCACACAAGCTAGATGAGCAACTCCTATCTACACATCACAAAACAGATTAATTCTGTAGGTTAAATCCTGTTTACGGCTGTGAGTAACTCACCTCATTATACATGGGATCTCTTTTCAGTGAAGGTTGATACTGTTCACACAATACTGTAAATACTGTTAGTTTTCCCCTAGAAAGGAAACAAGCAGAAATGTAATCTCAGTAACAACAGAAAAGGAAACCAAGAAAGAGATGAGAAAAATCAAACTGTACCCATCAACCGCCAACAACAGAAACCAGATGAAGTTTAGCAGTGGCTGAACAAAGGGGGGCCCCTTTTCTATTGAAGGATGTTTCTGTGTGTATGTTGTAAAAACCACTGATGCACTGGTCTTATTTTTTAAGCAGAGAAATCTGCAAAATGAAACACAAGAGAGCAAGTTAAAAATAAAAAGGCAGAGAAGTCGTTTTACAGGTAGAAAGAAAAAGGGAAGAAGCCAAATGCTCGAAAATATTTCATTTGTGTGTAGAAATCATCTCAGGTTTAAACTGATGGCAAAAGCTCTAACTGGTAGAGGTGTACATCTTTGGCAAGGGTTTGGGAGGCAGCTGAGGACAAGGAAAATCAGTACTGAAATACACTGTGGAATACGCAGACTAGGGGGGAGAACTGGTGTTAAATATCTATAGAATGAGTTTAACCAGGATTCAGACAAATTGTATACAGAAAGGTTAACTAAAAGTGGGCATCAATTAAACCAAAACATGGCAAAACTGGCCATCATGTAATTCAGATTAAAAATGACATCACATTTACTGGTCCAGAGCCTTCTATACTGAGGTAAAAACCTGATTAAAGACCTCTCTCCTGGTCCCATCCACTCCCAAACACATCTTTCGTTAGGTATCTGCCAGTGTCCACTGACTCCATCATTCTATTAGTGCTGCCTCAAAATAACATGGCATCAGGACCACTAATAAGTTTGACACACATGTCTAAAAGTCTGATAATAAAGCTACACTCGGAGCTCCCAAGCCATCTGTCACCAGTTAACAGATCGATTTCCCACACGGATCAAATCCTGGTTCAGGTCCAGTTAATTTAACTGGCAATCTCTGCAAGTCCCATAGGCCTAACAAGAGACTTTATCTGGGACAAATGCTGTCAGCAAGCACTGGGAAGGCTGCCATGAGCCATCTCATTTTTGGTCACACGCTGGCCTCCAATTCTGTATCCTTACATGTTGCAAGGGCATTGAGCTCTTTTGCCTTACTGCTAAGCAAAGAGCTGCAATTATTTTTGTTAAACTGCTGTGTAAGAGGATTTAGGTCAGTATTTGAGATATAGGCCAGTAAATGATGCTGTATAAAGACTGAAAAAGCAACCTCTTACTGACAACTTCTCCCCAGAATCCCCCCCCCAGCTCCAGAACAAAGCCCCATAAAATTATTCAAGTCCTTCACATACTGGATTTCCATAAAGGATCTTCTAATGCTCGAAATCACTGCAGTCTATACCAACCAGCCACGGAAAGCAGGACAAATCTGACATGACAGCTCACTGCTGCCAGAAGAGACAGACTCGCTCTCACCTCCTCCCTCTCCCCCAACACCTACCCCCTCCCCAAGTCCCTGCTACACAGTCCTGTCTCCACCTCCTCCTCAGACTCCTCCATGAGCTGCTTTCCCTGACTGAAGAAAGCCATCAGCTGATTAAACACAGTAAAATTGGCTTTGTCAGCCTTAATTGTAAACAGCCTCTGCAAAGGCATGTAATAGCTTGCATTCCCACCTCCTGCAGAATAAATGTCTGAAGTAAATGAAGGCCACCAGCAACTCTGTCAAACCAAGGAACCTGCTGCTCACAGACCAGGGTGACCCAAGACAAATTCTGTCTTAGGACAATGAGACTAAGTACCACACTAAAGGTAAATATAGAGCCTACTTAGGTGCAGACTTGGTAAGAACATCAAGGTAAGCCCTAACTAGACATGTAGTGGTGTAAACAAAGCTAAGAGTTGTGCTTTCAGGGTCAAACAGGTTACAAGAATTCTTCAGGCAACTAACATTGCAGGTTTTGACCTTAACACATTTTCCTTTTTCTTTCTCTCCTCAATCTGAACAATTCAACAGAACAGTTTTGAGATGTTTTTCTACTGTTGCTACCACGCAAAGTGAGTTTCAGCAGCTCTGGCCAGTTTCAGGGTTTCTTTTGGTAAGGATTTATGATTAACCCATGGTTATCATGATTTGAATTACTTTGGCTTCAAACACTGTGTCATCCCAGCAAAACAGTTAATAAACAGTTGAACACCTACTGTAGTACTGCCTGTGCTACAAACATGTCCACCTCACTGCGATATCCCCTGGATGAGGAGTATTCTACCAGCATATTTGCACATCCTTCGCCATCTGTGGAGTGCAAGAAGTGATACCGAGATTCACTATAGTTTTGCTCTATAAAAGGAAAAAGAAAATGGCTTTTAAGAAATCAGTTCATCATACCTGGATGTAAAAACAAATTTGTTAGGCTTGTACATTACAGCTGATAAAAGAACAAGAGCTACACACAGGGTATATAAACAAGACAACCAGCAAGAAGAGTCAGCTTTTTACGTTATAAATTACAGACAATTTATACAGGGAGACAATAAATATGTTACCCTCAATATATCTGAACAACTGCTATTAAATACAGTTTATTCAATGCCACCAAACACAGCTGCTGCTGGCATGAACAGCTTGAGCTGCAGTCATACCATTTTATCTAGCTGTGTGTTGACACTTCATGTGCCATCAACAGTGCTCAGAAGAATCAAGAAGTTCCACACTGGATCTTGTGCACCAAGACGTCAAACAGCACCTTCAGCATCCTTCTTTCCAAGTGCACAGAAAGAAGGCATTTCCTAATTTTAGCTCAGCCCCCTCTCGCTATCAGAATTAAAACTGCTTCCATATGCTGAATAGAAGAACAATTATTCAGGGGAAAAAGGTGTAAGAAATAGCAGTGATTTGTTAGAAGTGAACTTGAAGCAAAGCATCACTGCACCGAGAAATCAAAACTGGATAGCTGCTAATTTTCGGAATTCAAAAGCTTCATTTTAAAATTCTGAGCCTTTTCTGATGAAACTCAAAAACTACAGACCAAGAAAATGTATGCATTCTGCTCTTCAAAAGGAGAGTGAGCAGACAGCTACTAAATTGGGATTTTTACTTTCAGGATGCAACTGGTTCTTATCCTAATCATGTCTCGGCTTCTGACTCAAATGCTCTGAGGAAAATCCTCCCTTTCTGGCTGGCAGCAGCCATCAAGCTAACCTAAGTCCCAAGAGAACAGCATGGCATGCAGAAAGGCAATGAGCTGGAATGCTGTCCATTGGGTCAGGACTGTTATGTGAAACCACTATCATCACTTGGCAGCTACTGAAAAATTTAAAATAAACAATCATCTTGCAGTTATTAATTCAGGAGAAACCACAGAAGAGATGGCATTTGTTCAGCTGTTCTCACTCACCTCTTTTATCTTTCGAACACAAGACTTTAAAAACTGGCTGTCATCCACAATTAAAATAATTATTAATGGATTTTTGGTTTACCTTACATCCCATCACAAGTGATAAAACCCTACATAAATCAAAGGCAACAGCTTTCATTCTGGAATAAGCCTGCTGGTCATGGTCTCTAAAAGTGCAGATCCAAAGACAGTTTTGGATGCTAGCTGATGTATTTCAATCTTTGTCTTGTTTAGCCAGGATTTAAAAACTGAAAACCCACAACAGAACAGCCTTGCTCCCAGCAGTTTTCCTCCTAATGGTCCTTTAGACATTGAAGCAGTTTGATGGAGCCAACCTTCCTTTCACAGGGAGCTGTACAGCAGTTCTGTTTTTGGTTCTGCACTGAAATTACAGTCCCAGGTTCTTTTTGTTAATAACATTAAGCTGAAGTTATTGCAAAAAATCAGGTAACAGCAGAACTCAATCATTTCCACCTCAGAATATTTCCAAAGTACCTCTCTTACTGTATCATACTTTCAACATTTCCAAATCAAAACACAGAAAAAACAGCTGATTTTTCTTACCTTTCCACAGGGTAATTGCTAGTAACTGGTGTAGTTTTGGATGTCCAAGTTTCCCTGATCCCCCGCTGGACCATTTTAGTGCTCTGGATACAAAAGCCACTCTTTCAGGAGAATTTGGATCCATTAAACTAAACAATTTAGCCAAGTTTTCTAGAGGCAAGAAGATTCACAAATATTTAGCATTAACAGAAATAGGATGAACTGCTGCTTCTAGTGCATTTTCCTGATACAACACAGTGCTATTGTGTCTTTAAGCTCCCTTAATGGCCTCCATAAAGACACCTTAAGAAAGAGTGACTTTGAACTTCAGTCCCTTCTCTGTTCAGTCCCTCAAGTCAATATTGCATCTACCAGCCAGCAGTCTTGCTAGGATTCCTCCACAGTCAAAAGCTGCACCCTGCAGTCAACCAGTGACAGCTTCCTCATCTCATTGTTTTGGAGATGACATCCCAGAGCACCATGCAGTTCCGAAGAGGAAAGATTTCAGGTTATGGGACTGCTTGCATTAAGTAAGAGGTCATATGTGCAGGGAGGAGAGGACAGGACAACCACTGACACAGCAGTAGTCTGGCCAGGCAGCTCTTAAGAAGGTCTCCCTGAATTGCCTGCTTATCAAAGCTCACAAGGAATATGCACTGCTAAGGTGGCAAACCACCATCCATTGAAGCCCTGGGGACATCAATGGCTGTGCATCAATGCATTACTGCTTCACTGAGAAAAGGACAGTGCCATAAGACAGCCATGTTTGCTTTAGGCTTACAAAGTTAGCAGAAATCCATTATTCTCTAATGGAAGTTTTCCTCCAGTTCATTTCTGTGATGAAGGTAACCTGTAACCATGTGGAAGGGCATACAAGAAAGACTTCAGGTTTCAAGAGTGTTAAGAACAGTTGCTGTGAAGTGAAAGCACATCTAAAAACCATCAAACTGACCACACAGGTCACCTCACCTAAAAGGTCATCTGCTACTTTTGCATCTGATTTCTCCAAGGACTCCAAAACCAGCATTGACAGATCAGCAGCACTGTTTTGCTACAAAACAGACACATATTGGCAGTGATTAACAGATCAGTACATAAAAGAAACATCACTCAGAATTTTCTCAGAGGGAGATTTAATACTTTTAGCAACATCTGCAGGTAAGGCACAGTATCAAGTCTCATCCTTCCCTTACAAAAAAGTTATAGCAATCTGATGGCCTCAAAAGCAAAGTCTCCAGCAAAACAAGTGAGGCCACAATTACTGTCTGGACACTCACAAACACTTCTACTTTATGTTCCACTTTGGCATAATCCTTCTTTGTGGAGAAAGGCTCAACAAAGAGATAAAACAAAAGATTACAAAGCAATTACTCTGAATATTTCCTACTGGAATCACCATTCACCCCTCGGTGTCTTGGAATAACAACCCTCCCTGCCCTCAAATCACACACACAAAACCAGTTGACTTACCTGGTTATGACTGAAGAACAGCAGAGCCCCTGAATACATCAGTTCTCTTGCTTCTGCGTGTTTTCCTTGAGACATATACCTGAAAACAGTATCAGAGCCTTGATAAATTACCACTGAATAGTTGTGGATAGCTAAAGTTACTTGCATTGAAAAGATTAAAGACCACTAAAATTTCAAATAAAGGCAATAAGGGAATTATTTTTACATCAGGTTAATGTCAATAACAAAGTACTTAGCTGCAAGTTAGAATTTATTTTCTGCTCCAGACTTGACAGAATACAAGCAAAGAGCATTAAGAATGAAAACTGAGAGCTTCACATGCAGTTTGGGCTGAAACAAAGAAAAGGAAATGATCCCAAGAGGTCACCTGAGCAAAGGATGCCAATGCACTGAATGACACCACCCAAACTGTCCCATTAGAGCCTTTACCAAAGCCAAAGCCATCACAGTGAGCTTCCAGAATCCTCCCTGGACAGCTCACACACCCAGTGCCACCCCAGTGACTCCAGCCCTCTCCTTACCACTGGTTTAAGTTTCTCTGATCACTACTACTCTCTGCCAGGGGACATCAGCCACACACTAGTTCCCTGCTGAACCAAAGTAGCCTGTCTTTGATGAGCTCTAGGAAGGCAAGATGAGCCAGCAAGATGTATTGTGTAACACTTCACAGACTCAGCAATTCACAGCAGAAACAAGTTTGGTCTCTCAAATAGAAAACTTCAAAACACACCTGCTGCAGCTTCCACTTCTGCAGCAAGGAATGAAGGACAACAGAACTTGTTCCCAGCTGTAACCTTCAGAGCAGGAGCCTCTTGCCATGCTGCTGTGATTGCAGACTCCTGCACACCATAACTACCACTAACTGAAGATCTTGGAGAGACTCAGCTCCAGGTTATAAACTTAGAATTTCCTAGAAAAGCAGTTAAGACGTGGTAGCAGATACACTTTCCAACTTCCATTTCTCTTAACTGTTTCTCAGCAACTCTGTTTTCCAAGTAGTTTCCAAGTCACTCATATCTAAAGAATAAGACATTAGTTCTACCACACTGCTTTGCTATCTACAAAGCAGCCCCCCTAAAGCACCCCCATACAACAGACCCAGTGTGTGAGTGTCCCCAGGGGGTTACAGAAAGGGCTCAGTGGTTCTGGTAGTGAAGCAAAGCAGTCAGGGGAGCGCTAGGACAGTGTGGGCATGGAAAGGGTGACACTAACCAGAGGGAAAAAATCACAGAATCATGGAATGGTTAGGGTTGGACTTTAAAGACCATCTGGTTTGAATGCCCCCTGTCATGGGCAGGGACACCTTTGACTAGACCAGGTTGCTCAAAGCCCTGTCCAGCCTGGCTCTGAACACTTCCAGAGATGGAGCCTGCACAGCTTCTCTGGGCAGCTGGGTTCCAGTGTCTTGCCACCCTCACAGTAAACAGTGGATACTCTGCTCTTGTGCTGCCCCTAGGACTCCTGTCACACATGACAGTTCCAGGGACAGGTCCTACTGGTAAAATCAGATCAGACAACAAGCAAGGGAGGAGACATTCCTCCCACTCTGCTCATCATCTAAAAACCCCAAGTTCTTTTATCCAAAACAGGAGAATTGTAATAATGGATGGCACAGTGGTGGCAGTTTTAGGGGGAATCAACAATTCATATTTACATTCACCACAGTAAATGCTTCCCAGGATGGCCAATGGCAGCTACTACATTTTTATAGTTGGCCTCACATCCAGGTTTGCTTGTAGGCATTTGATGCTCTGTGGATCCACTCTCACAAATTCCACTTCCATTAGATTTCCAGTGCTATTTAGGAGCTCCTAATCTGGGAATTATTACAGCAGACACTAAAAAGACACTGAAGAATGCTTAAGAATAGAAAGCACATTTAAGAGAGTTGTGGTTGTTTGGCTTTGTTTAAAAAAAAATAAAAATAATTTTAAATAAAAATAAATACTCCTACCATTGATCTAAATGGCATTTAGAACAAGAGTGAAATATTTTCATAGTAGAAAACCTGGAAAAGGTCATTCCTACCAGAAAAAATACCTACAAGTCTCAAGAAAAGAGACACCAATGCAACTATGGCAAGGAGGTTAAACTTAGAAGTTTGGCTCAACATCAAAATCATTAACAGAGAAGAATTCCACCCAGCCAGCCTGTGCAATAACCATACTGGCCCAGGTACTCCTGGTCAGATGATCACAGGACTCACTGCTCAGGATCAGACAGGAACAGCAGTTTTCCACCTGCTGAGGATCACGGGGAGGGATAAGCAGTCTGCAGGAGACTGACTTATAATAACCTTTCCTCCTTCACTTCTTCCCCACCTCCATCCTCAAATATGACTCTGTTTATGACTTCTGATTTCAAGTTCAACACACAACTCGTGACAGAACAAAGGTTTTACGAGCCAGTGTTGTTTAAAACAAGTAAGCAACGGCTATCCCAGCTACAATTCCACAGCTGAGATCATCTCACTCTGTGTTAATGTGTCTCCAGAAAACCGTTGACATTAACATATGTGATGACAGACAGGACTACCCAGGACTCTCTTTTGGCCTTGAGGACTTCCTGAACAGTTTTCACAGTCTCATTACAACTTTCTGCCTTGAAGAAAACTCTCTTCCCAGCTATGCAAATGTCACCTTTTCATTTAATTGAGCACCCCCCTTCTCTTGCATTTAAAATGGAAAAGGCAGGATCTTTGATTCCAAATTAATTCAGGGAGGCTTAAGCAAAGTATGTGAGTTAATGCATTCATAAGACTGGATGAGAAGTGACCTGCTGAGCCAAGTCATCTCCTGCCACTGCAGCCATCACAACACATAATCCTTAGTATAAAATAGGGCATGCTTTGTCTGAAATTTAGATTTAGTCTGAAATACAGTCTTAAGGCCTAGCCCTTGCTGATCCCATCAGAAGGACAGAGCAGAAAACAACTGCTTTAATTTAATGGTGCCTGGTAGTGCAGAAGAGCTAATCTACATTGGCAGCAGAAGCATGGAGACCTTCTCCCCCACATATCTGGCTATTTGTCTGAGAATACCCACAGGCTTGTTCCCATCTCAGCTCAGAGGAGCTCCATAAGCAGCTGCCACAAGACAGCTAACAAGACTCAGAAGGCAGTCTTCCCACCCATCAGCCCCCAGCAGGACCCCAAATAAACAAAGCTGGGATCAACTAAGGAAGCCCAGAGAAGAAATACTTTATTTCGTTCCCCTAAAAACAAGGGTCTACATTTTAAATTTTGATGAAAGGGTGACAACCACAATTTACTGTGGAAGCAGAAAACATCTAAAAAAAGATTTGCATTCAAAATGCTTTTTATGACAGAACAGGAAGTAGTAATATTTCTGAAGAAGTGTCCAGGCCTGTTCTACTTAAGTCACTGTCATGTATCCAAACATTGCACCAACTGAAATACATTCTAGTAAAATCCTTCCATGCAGGAGATCCTTGCAATCACGAGTGACTATTGTGCATCAGAGCAGCCCTGTCTCTTGGCTGTGCAACAATCAAGCCAAAACCTTGAAACGAGCCATTTTGTAGTCAAGCTGACCTTTTCAACAAGCCAGCAAAGCTGGAGCCAGGGACACGAGAGCCCAAAGAGCACCCAGGGGATGCTCAGGAGGCACACCGAGGTCACCTCCCTGGCACGAGAGGGCCTTACTCGGGTCTCCTAGGCACGTGTGGCCATCAAGAGAGGTTTGGGAACGGGGAGGGAAATTCAGCACAGTCCGTGACCTCTGGGAAGTATGACGCAACGCACCCCTGCACGTACACGGGACGGTGTGCTCCCGGGAGGAGGCGGCAGGGAAACCTGCTGTGCCCAGCTGCTGATGCCACCGCCACCTCCCTCAGCCGGGCCGTCGGATCAGGTCAGCCCACCGGGCCCGGCCGCGCCACGGTCGGTGTTCACCTTCAAAACCCGGCGAGCAGCGGCTGCCCGCGCCACCTCAAAGTCTCCTCACACAGCCGCCACGCCCCTACGGCAGTGGCCGAGCCTGAAGAGACGGAGAAGACCTGACCTGGCCTGGCCTAGCCTAGCCATAAGGACCCGAGGACCAACCGTTGCCCCCAGGCCAGGCCGGGGCCCTGCTTGGGCCGGCGCGGCTCACCCTACTCATCACCACACGTACCCGCCCCACCCCGCCCCCCCACAGCCCAATGAGATAGCAAGAGATTAAGATGGACAAAAGTGGCGGCCAATAGCGAACGGGTGTGGGCGCGGCTGGCGCCAGAAGGGTAGAATGCGTGGGAAGGCTCTGGAAGGCCGGGCGGGGGAGGGGCAGGGTGGCGGGCCGGGTCCTACCTGAAGAAAAGCGTCCGATACATCTGGTGCGCCTCGTAATAGTCGCCCTTCTCGACGCTGGCGCGCAGCTTGCCCTCCACTCGCTGCACGCCGCCGCGGTTCCTGCCGCCGCCTTTCACGGCTTCCTGCTCCGCCGCCATAATCGCCGCCGCCATCGACGCGGAGGAGGGGAGGGGAGAGGAGAGGGCGGGGGTGGGCGGGCGCAAACGCACGCAGCGCCGGAGCGGCCCCTGCTTGCTGCCCGGCTTCCGCCCACTCTGACGGTGGCCTGCGAGGCTCAGGAGGCCACAGCTGCGCCGAGGCGCGCTGCGTCACGTGGGGTACGGGGGCGGGGCGGAGGGGCGATGGAGCTGTACGGTAGCGGAGGGGAAGGTCGGCAGTGGGACCCGTCAGCGGGAGGGCATCGGGAAAAACGGTCGGTTTTGTCAAGAGGCTCCGTGGAATGGGGAGGTGGCCAAAAAGAGAAAGAACCCCACAAAGTCTTTGGCCTGTGATCGACTCCTGCGTCATAAAACCAGTGAGCCCAGGGGAAAAGTTACAATGTAAAAATACTAGGAAGGGAGGGGGGGGGGGGTGTAGGCTGCAGCCGGTAAAACTGAGCAGAGCACAGCTATGGCACAGGAACCGTGGCAAAGCTGAGGAAATTTGGTTTAAAACCAAACCAAGCAGCAGGCTGGAGCCACCAGCTGTAGTGTAGATAGATGAAAAATCAAGAAGTGACCCACACCTGCAGAGCTTTTTCTTAAAAATTTTCAAGGTGTGCTGCTCAGATGCTATAAAGAAGAAAAGCAATTGTATCCCCAAACATCCCCTTCCTCTTCGTGGAGCTACACTTGGAATGCTTATGGCCCTGCCCCTGACACCCCACCACACTTAGAGTCATCTTCGCTGTTGGAGAGATTCAGGGCAGGAGAAGAAATAGGCAGACTGCATTTGGAAACAAATCATTGAGAAAACCTACTCTGACTACTATTGTGGCAACAGTTTTAGTGTCCTCACTTATGGAAGCAGGTCATCAAAAATACAGAAAAGAAACTTTATTTTTTTCCAAATATTACATGCACTTTCAAAAAATTAAAACTCTTTTATTTAAACATCTCAATAGCATCTTGTCAGTTTGGAGGCAGCAAAGAATAACAGACATTTTTAAAAGCATTTACAAAAATACATTGCACAAAGTCCTATTATCTTGCTTTTTTTAAAAAATAAGTTAGTGTTATTCAAAATATTCCCACCCTGGCTACCTAATTTCAATTTACACAGGATAATTCTAATTTTAAATATGTAACCTAGCATATGAAAACACCTGTACACATGTAATCTAGTTCTTCTGCATAGGCCATAGGTCCTGGCTCTAGCTCAAGAGAAAAAAAAAAAAAAAACCAACAAATTCTTTACATGGAGACTGGGTTTTAAACATTCAAGGACTGTTGTGCAACATACATAACTCTAGTCAGAAAACCAGTCAGCAGCTCCCTGTGTTAACAGTTCATGTGTAACTATAAAATGCATCAGAACAGCAAGATAAAAATTCTGCATACAAGGACATTTCAGGAATCTTTTCTGAAAAGGATTTTCAAAGTAGCAATCCTGGGGGACGGCAGAGGGGGGCAATAGGCAGTTTCATCTCGTTCTACCTGGAAATGTTGCTTCTCAGCACAAGACAACTCTAATCTGCTTAGACCTGACTAAGGTTCTTGGGGATGACCTAAAGAATGCCCACGTATTCCTGTACTGCAGCACAGCATCCCTAGTGTAAATGGGAAGCAGAGCTTCAGTCCTGTCATATCGTCCACATACTGCATTCTCCCAGTACAGCATTTACTGAGCATAACAATGAACCAGCCCAAGGAATTCTTGTCCCAGAGAGATCCATTTTGACAAATTAAGACTGTTTAATTGCTCTGTCCTAATGTTTGCTAAGCAATTTAGCAGGCTTATCAGCTCCAGTCCAGTTAGTCAGTACATCAAGGTCAATTTATACAAACAAAGAACAACAAAAACTGGCCAAGCTGCCATGGTAAAAACTCTTAAAATAACTTCAGTGAAAATTCTCCCTGACTTTTAGAGCAATTCCTGGCCACGAATTACAGTAAAGCATTCTCAGTCGCTGGTGTTTAAACTAGTTTTGGTTGTGTTAATTTTCCCTGACAGTAGTTATATGCAACCTGTATCAAAGGTGCCCTTTTGGAGCCAGCAGAAAGGTCAGAACCAAGGGTCAGCTGAAGGACACCTTTAGCCACAGTCGGTGTTTTAAGATGTTCCACAGTTTTTGGTTTATGGTGCCAAGCTAACGGAAGTGTGCACTTCAGCTCTGGGTTTTAAAAAAATCAGATTCCTAGTTGCAGAAAGTGTTTATTCTTTTTTAAAAAAAACCCTATACATTCATTTGTAATAAAAGAGGTGTTACCTGTTTGTCAACTGGGCTTTATGAACCACAGCAGTTGCATGCATTATTTCTCTCAGCATGGACACGGAAATATAAAGCTAACTGGCAATCACAAGCTGAGCGTTAGAGCAAATAAATGTGTTTTGTTTAATACAGTTCTGCTGACAGTCTTCTGCCTTTATCAGAGGATCAACAGTTCGGCAGTGTACATCTTGCATCCTTGTCCTTTAAAGATTCCAGTGTTCTAGGCTTCCTGGTATATACAAATTGAGAACAAAATGTACAGCAAGGAACCCCAAAGCTGTAGTGTAGGAGATTACTCGGCAGGTTTCCCGTGCACTCTGAACCGATAAAGGCATGTGTATTCTGCGTGCCCCCAGTTGGAAGAAATCCTCAGTTCCACTATTTGGAATGCACTTTCACATTTCTCCTGGAGAAGGACAAAGCAAACACATGAAGCACAGTTAGGTTTCTGGTATAAAGAGGAGCAGCTGAAGTGGCTTCCATTTCCACAATTACCAACTTTCATTAATAACCAAGTCATGTCTTAGGAGCTTCCTGACACTTTGAACAGAGTCTCCTGTGCCTTATAACTAATGATTTGTGAAGAGAGACAGACACAGCATGAAGCAGACTCTTCAGATGTTTAGCATCTTCACACCAGTAGTGTCCAGATGGCACAAACGCGTACTTCCCTCTAATCTATCTTGACTATAGGATTTGACAGACAGACAGACTTTCTACCTCAGTTTCCACAGTGCCCAGTGTGAGGCCCTTTTTCCTTTACTGGCTGTTGGGCACTACTATAGAGAATACAAGAATCTTTCTCCTAACACTTTCAATCTTATCATCCAGACTTACCATCACTGGAAATATCTGCAGTGGTTCTCCTCCTTGATCATACACATACTGTCCTAGAAGCTTGCCTTCTTTTTGATATTCGTCATCTAGACCCTGAAACAAGACAAGGATTTTTGCTTCCATCAAGTTTGAAATCACACTAAAACCAGAAACATGCCTAGAGAGCTATCAATAGACCACACTCTGAAGTGTATCAAACCAGAAGTAAGGTGTTGCCTGTGCAACTTACAGCCTTTTCAGACACAGTGCTGTACTTGAGTTTTCTGCCCTAGGAATAGTCATGCCATACTCAAACCCCTTAATTTCCATGGCAAAACCACTATCACAGTGTACAATATCAACTGCTCAAGATAAACAAGAATGAGAAAACATCAAGGTTAGAAACAAGATTGAAGTCAGGATTCAGATGTTTGCAGATGACTGCTTCAGTAGCTAAAAAAAAATAGGCAAAAAGTTCTCAGATATCACAACTATATTCTGATGCAGCCTGATGTCTTCTGTTCTGCAATCATGCCTATACAACTGTGGTGCTAGTTAAAAATAATTAAAAGAATTTGAAGGCACATCATGGGTAAGGTGAAAAGCCAAAATCTGGAGGTGGGGAGAGAGGAATAGAGAAGTATGGAACAATTGAAGTGTATCAAAGAACTAGACCAAACTACAAAATATCATCTCCCTTCAAAAACATCTGCTCTATAAAGCAAGAGTAAAGAAATTACTTCCCCTAAATTAGTTGGAACACTTCTTGTTCCTATAAACTATAAGCTATTTTAAGCCATAACAAACGTTTTCTCCTCTTAGCTGTCCTCTCCTGAGTCGTTATTTTCCAAGATACATAAACATTCGTTATGCATAGAAACATCTACTTAAGTTCAGACTTACATATACTGAAAAGTTCCTGGGAGCACTGGAGATATTTCCTGTTGGTGAAAGTGTTTTTGGTATATGTTCCACCGCAAAGGATGTTGGATAGATCTTCATTGAAAGTCTAACTACAAGGTAGCCTAATGATCCTTTGAAGGCCCAGCAGTTCCCAGGATATATGTCCGGCTAGACAGGAAGAAGAGGGAGGGAAAAGGATGGGACACGATGACAAAAACCACAAGATTTTGTAATGATTTTTCGGCAATAATGAGTTGTAATAACTTCTGAATTATTAGGGACAGTCTTAGATAGTAAGTAGCAGAATATAATCTCTTAGGTAGAACTCTTCATGAAGACAGCACATCCACCTGAACTATCAGCAGTGGGTTGAAAGGCCCACTTCGAGATTACTTCTCAAGAGGAATCCTGCCAGTGCTCACGCTTTGCAGAAGTCCAATGCACCACCCAAGCCTCCTATAAAGGGGCTTAATTTTGCTAGAGTAGAACTTTAGCAGTGTCCTGAAGCTATCAGAAGAATCCCACTCTAAAGAGCACCCACCTCCACACCCCCAAGCCAATATATTGGATAGAAACATTCTGCATCCAAGAAACAATCCAAATCACTCAGTGCAAAATAACATCACTGAATTTCTTTACTTGGCCGTTAATTACCTGAATCACCACTCTGGGAGACTGAGAGGAGTACCACAGAGGAATTCCAAACAGGCTAATTAAAGCTGTTTTAGTTTCATATGTTTCAGAGCATCTAGTACTCAGGATGCTGCCACCTCAAAAGAGATACATCAGTTTAGCAGAAAGTTACCATTTTTTTCCTGAAGACTTTCAAGGAAGAGATTTGTGCAAAGCTTAATGACTGTACCACTTATTTTCCTAAAAAACCCAACTATTTAAGATATTGTTGAAGTCTAATAATTTTCTGGTCATACAATGCTTCTATTACTTTACAATAGTATTTTAAGAACATGTTAAAGGCTTTTCATTTAAAAGGGATGAAAACCACATTTTCCCTAGGGAAAATATATATCCCTGTATATCCCACACACAAATCAGAGATTCTCTATTATCTATTAACCCTACAAACATGCACAGACTGCAGATGTCTGATGATCAGGCAACACACAGCTCTACTAACCTTTAGTCTTCATTTCATGATTTTTATTAAATACTACAAATTACATGAATAATCAAAAAAACCCAAAACAAACCCCACAAAACCCAACCAAAACCCCCAGTCATTTTCTCTAATATTTACCTCCAGATTCCAAAGCAAAATCCACCATGCCAGTCTTGTCCTGAGAGTACAGTTTCAGTGCATTGTTTACAATCATTTGTGCTTGCTACAGATGTACACACAAAGAAAAGGAATGGAAAGAGAAAGATTTTAATAATATCAACTGATAAAATAATTGATATATACACTCCTGTATATTTGTATCTTTGAGATTCTGCACTCCATCACAAGGCTTTGAAAGCCTCTGTCAACAGAGACCATTTAAAAAAAATTGTCTGGCTTAAAATACAATTTCATGCTGCATCTTGCCTGGCATTTTCTTCAAAAGTTGAATTCTTTTCCCCACCTTCTCATGACCCTGCGCTGCATTTCCTTGGTATACTTGGGGTGGGGTTTTTTTTGGAGTTGATCAATTTTGAAGACAGCATACTTAGGAAAAAAAGCAAACACTCACAACAGGCAACAAGCAATGCTGTCAGAATATGCTTGATAAAGCATTTTCTGTAGTTCTCCCCATTTTGGTTTATGTTCCTAACATCTCCTAACACTTATATCGATGATCATGCTCCACAAAATGCCTATAAAAAGAGACTCCTTAGAGTTTTATCTGAGCCTTTGAAAACTGAAACTCACTCACCGCTTCTGTGATTCCAGAAATCCCTGCATTTGCCACAGCGTTTGTTACTACTTCAGATGTTATTTTTTGGTTGGTAACAGACATATGGAGAGTAATATTCTTGAGAATCTTCAACTCTAGATCCTGCAGCAAAGTCTGCAGATCACTTTTGCTCACATAATTGGATTCAAGCCACTGGAGAAGCGATTCAGGAAACTCTTCTTGTCGATCACCAAAAAGCATTCGCTTGACAGATTCTTTGACCTGGGCATCTACCTAGTAGAAGTCATTAACAGTGATAATTAGTCTTGGTAAACCATTAAGTAGTACCATATATATATATATATATATATATATATATATAATGGTCTCACATGAACTCAATACATACATTCAGGATAATACAGACATCTAGCTTTCACAGTGCCTGACACTGGAGTAACAGTCAGGTGTGCAGAAGAACATATGGAAAGTCTGGATGCTTCACTGGTTTGGTGAACCAGGCCCACATAAAACCCTGCAAACTGTGCTGTTTACATCAGGGGTCCAAGGCTCCAGAATAAAAAGTTGGCTGCAACAGTTCAAAGAAGGTGGCATGGTAACTCAAAGGGGAGCAGTGTACTTGTTAGGTCTCGTTAAGGAAGTTGCTTCATCCCTCATTTATGGTATGCTTTGATTCCATACACTACAGCTGGATCATAGTTAAGTGTTATCACAAGATGGTATTACATTCAAAGCTGATAATCTAGTACTAGATAATAATTACTGTTATATTTTGTTGGCCACATTCTACTCAGACCTTATAAAAGGCTTCAAAAGAATTTAAGCCTGTTATTTTTTTTTGAAACAGCTCTCAGATCACAAAACAAATTGCTTTTACCTAAGTTTTTTTTCTGTATTTTCATGGGTTAGGCAAAATACGTCAGTAAGTACAGCAAAGTACTGTATACAGAACTCTGTATATCTTAAATGCAGAAAACAAGCCATAAGCTCATCTAGTAAAATGTTACACACCAAATGCAAAGTACCCCCCTCATAAAACACTAACATTCTTTAAGAGGAGTATAACCTCCACATTACTTATTGCAGTGCATTTCAAGAAAGTTAGTGAATGACACCAAGTAGCACCAAGTTTTACTAGGACAGTTACAGAAGTTACAGAACCTACTTTTTCATGAATGAGATCTACTTTCTTGCAACTTGTCTTCACACTTTCTTCACTTAACAGCTCCGACTTCATCCGAGACAACTCTAGCTCTAACGTTTTAACTTTAGACAAAAGCTGACTACGTTCATCATCATCTCTGGCAAAACCAAAAAGTTAATAATTAGGAAAGAGTAGTTTGAATCATTTATCAAATTCCAAAAGCAATAAACATACTTATCTAACTCAAAGTGTTTTCCTAGTTTAGTTATTCACCATCATGGACATTGTGAGCTTGCAACTGAAGAGATTATTAAAACATACCTAGGATTATTATATTCAAAGCAAAACTATTTTGAAGTTGTGAACATATCAAGCAGTGATGACTTTAGAACATCACCAGGCTGACAAGTTACTAAGTCAAACATACATATATATATATATATATATATATATATACACACACACACACATTTTTTTGGCATTTAAGGTTTCTGGTAAACCAGTCAAACTTTATCTGCATGAGTCTGCCACCAATTAGAGTGAATTTCAGGTTGCCTTACTTAAACCAGAACAACATTAGAGGCAACTGTCAAGCTGAACTCAAGTAGCAGGTCACATATGACCAACACAGATCACTGTTCAGTGCACATTATGGAAAAAGGTTTCAGCCATCATTCCAAAGCCATTTTATATTTAGATCTAATTTGAATTGCAAATCAGCAAACTCTTCTTCACAAAAGGGAAACCATTTAATGTAGGGATGCAGCTTTTTATCCTGGTGTTATACAGAACACGAGTGGAAAGCACCATAGCTGACAAACCAAACACTGGGACCAAAGTTAGAACTGATACAATTCAAGAATTTAGATATAAAGCCTATCAAAAGCAGATAAAGTATAACTTCACTAAGCAAAGAGGATGAGAAGTCATTTACTCTCCTCCACTATATAAACAGCTTTCTCTAATTAAAAAAAAAATGTAGTTGTAGGACTGCCACAGGATGCAAAATGGGCCTTGTCTGATGTTGGATCACAGTTAAAGTCTACTGTAGGACAGAAGTACTCTAACTAACCTTAAAAATTTGTGTTGTCAGCAAATGGACACAAAGCAAAAGATCGTTTTATTTCAAAGAAGAAATGTACATCACAATCAGTTAGCATCAGGACTAAATAAGTGAAATGTATTTGAAAAGTCCTCATACCTCATTGTTTGTACTTTGGCCATGTCAAGCTCCTTCTGGATGCCCTAAAGAAAAAAAAACCACAAGGTTGGTTTTAACATGCAGAAAGAAACACAAGTGACAGAAAGGATAAAGAATGTTAAAGTAACACATTTTAACACCACCTACACAGGAATGTGTCCTGAAGCTTGTTTGTGCCTCTGTATAGTAAAAACTGAATTCCATAAAGCCTGCTTCACTGATCAAATAGTTTTTAATCTTTGCACTGAAACCTTCTCCAAAAAGGTGAAGCAAGAACACAAACAAGCTTTGACAGTTAATCAAGTGCAACAGCTGTAAGTAAAGCAAAGTGGGGTTTGGGTAGCCAACAAAAAACCTTAGTCTATTTTATCAATAGGTTACAATCACAGTGAGTTAACAAAGCCAACTTCAATACCTTGGATTCAGTAGAGAGCTTTCCAAGAAGGTCTTCCAGAGTCAGGATGCGCAGCTCGTGTTCTCGATGCAAAGCCTGGAAGTCAGTCTTAAAAGAGGGAATAAAATGATGCTGTATTTTCATTTCATGTTCAAATAGCACAATCGAGGTATTCTACAAAGTAATTTTTATTTCAGTCTGTGAGTGATCAGGTGACTTAATCTGCAGGTAGTGCAAGAAGTTATAGAATCTGTACTAAGTACAAAGACCTGATTCAGCAGTAGTAGGGGTTATACACAGGGAAGTTTACCACAAAACCCCATTGTCACTAATCCTTCCTAAAGTCTTCTTTCATGGTATGAAAGCAAGACAAATACAGTTGCTTCTTAGCAATGCTAGATTCTACTTCAGACCAACTATCTGGAATTAAATCTTGTCAGTAGTAAATAGAGAAAGAACAAATGCCAAGAACTACTCCTTGGCATTTACTACCTATCAGTTAATTCTCTAACAGAAAAATCCTAAAGTCAAGTTGCTAATAATCTTCATTATTAAAAGAGAATTCTTTGATCAGTATTGAAATGCATCAATAACTATCTTACCTTTATCTCCAATTTCAGATCTTTAAGATGTTGATCCATCACACTTTTTATTAGATTCAATGTTTCACTTTTGACACTCATCTGGGCAACCTGATCTTGAAGATTAAGGAGTAGAAGCATCACTTTGCTGTATTTTTCGTCATGGTGATGACATCTTTCAGACAGGAAGGCCATCTGCTTTTCCAGATCATATATACGACCAGGATCAAAGACATTTATGGTATCCTATGGTATAAAGATTTTTATTTATTTTTAACATATAAAAATCAAGACACTTACATTACCCTTGTATGTCAAGGAGTTACTGCAAATCATTGATGACATGCAAGTTAAGAAGTTTAGACTATGCTTCCTTACCTTTGGAGGTTGCACAGGGTGAAAAGAATCAGCCTCTGGTTTGGGAGCACTAATAGAGTCATCTGTTCTCTGTATTCTATCAATTTTTGTCCAGTTCAATGAAGGTAGTAATGAAATGAAGCCATCGAACCCACAGAACCATATACCTAGACCAGATACAAAAAAGGAAAACGTATGTTCAAGAAAATTCTCCCTTGAGACTGCTTGTATCTACAAATTGTCATCTTATAAAGGACACAAGCTACCTTAAGGTTGCAAGGTGGACATTACACAGTGGACACTACTCCAGCCTAAACAAAAATCAGTATGAGCCAGCTTTAAAATTGTCAAGTCAAACACTCAGTAAATATCAGGGAACACCCTTCACACAGCTGGCAACTTCCCCATATATCATGATACAGCCTTCATCTGCTGCTTCCTGGGGGCCTGGATCACAGTTATGGATTATGACAGGCCATCCTCCCTGAAGGCAGACGTAAAAACAGCTTTTTGTCTCAATAGAAAATATCTTGCCCTATACTCTACTTACTACATACCACATTGCATAATATCTAATAGAAGTTGGAGGAAACTTAGAAGTTTCCCTCAAACCTAGCATTTCACAAAGGTTACACTTATTTTTGTAATATCTTACTGAGAAGTAGCAGCATTTTCTACCCAGGGTAACTTCTTCTTTTCTTATTTTTCCTAGTACAAAGGAGTTTGAATTCCCACAGTAGAGTTCACCAACTTGTCAGTACCTTGTGAACAGGGCTGTAACTCAAGCTTTCAAACAAACTTTGTTTTTTGCTTCCTTGTAAACCAAAAGTTCAACTAAAAATGCTATTTTGGAACAGCTCTAGCAAGCATACACCAATTTGTGTTATAACTAAACAATTCACATACCTAGTAGAAACAGGAGCGGGATAAGAAACAGTAACAGCTCATGGATGTTTGGAAGGCATCTAGAGAAAGAGACAAAAGTTTACAAGAAGTAGTACATTTATCAGATTACATTGTTTTACAACAACTGGATGAATTATTTGTTCACAAAACAATTTTTCCAAAGATACACACCTTTTTAGAAGGAACACCTTTAGCAAAGACATCAGAGTAACAAGTCGATACCACCCAGATCTAAGCAACCTGAACATGCCAGAAGCTGCCCTCCCTAGAAGACAAAAAGTGGCAACGTGACATGTAATTACTGCAGCACATGCTCAAAAAAACCGAGAGGGACATGCAAATGTGGCCAAGAATATTTTGCACAGCAGAGAAATGCAGGAGTACAGGCAACACATGGAGCTTATCAGCATCTAGATATCACAAGTGTGGCAGCATTGTAACATCAGCGACTCAACAAAACCAATAGCCGTGCAAACAGATAGAAGTTCATTTGTTAGAACAATGCAGCTATGCTGGAAATTCACTATTAATGTTTGCATCCAAGTTAGCAGGCACTGAAGACCTCAATATGTTTCAAGACATGCAGACTAGCAGCATCAATTTTTGGGAAGAAGAATACTGAGAAAAGAAATGACTTCCAAACAAAACCCACCCCATTCTTCTTGACACCCCCCCTATATTTTCTGCTATTCACACACTCATGAATTAGTCTGGTTAGCCTCCCATTACTCCTGTGAACAGGAATATCCTCTCTCATTAAGCACACTTTGGTCAATAAAGAAGGTAAAGCAACACATGCATTTTGCTACAGAAAAACTGTAGCATAAGCATAGATGAATTGGTGCAAGCCACACACTGCAGACTCCTAGTTTGTAAAGGGGAACAGGCCATGCACACATACAGATTAGGATAGTAACCTGGAGAAAGAATGGTCAGCCAAAGTAGAGACAACACCTTCTGAGACACAAGCCATCCTGTTGCTCCCACTGTTCGCAACGTGTGAAGCATAAAGTAACCTAAATTATAACAAATTAACTGCATGCAGTAACATTCATAAATGAGCTTAAGGTTTCTGCCCTTTACATGTTCTATATGATTTTAAACCATACCTTTCAGTAATCTACAAATCTGGTTTTTTTCTATTTAAAAGCAAAGCCAGTAATAAATATGAAGTCAAGTATAATCAAGATAATTCAGAAACAGAATTTTCATGTATGAACAGAAAGATCAACAGCATCTGTATAGCTAGAACATCACTTCTCCAAAGTTTGTTTTTGTAGCACCCTAACAGTGCCATGCTAAGTAAGAGAGAATAGCAAAACCAGTTTATTATAAAAACAAGTTTTAAGCACATCATTAAAGGTTTTTTCCAAATCGCATGTCAAGTTTATTGTCTAGGTTCATGTGTAGAAGGATCAAATATTTTAAGTCCTAGTGAAAGAATTTAACAGTAATGTCTAATACACACTGATATATAACAGAAAAATGTTCCCTACTAAAAGTTACAAGCTCTAAATTTTCATAAAACTGAATGTTCCCAAGGACCTGCAGTATATTAGTTTTGAGTCTCTTCCTAAGAAGAGCAAAACCAATCACAAAAAAAACCCCACCACCCTCAAAAACCCACAACCACCAAATATACTGTAATAAAATGCTGTAACTTAAAGACCACTCTGAAGCTAACACTGTACCTAAGACTACAACTGTTCATTCCACAGAATAAATTAAGTAGCATACATTTAGAAGATATCCACAGAATAAATTAAGTAGCATACATTTAGAAGATAACCCTACATTTTTAACTCAGGCATACTTGCCAATCTAGTCTGAAAGATTAGAGATATACCAAGACAATATTTTACAATGCGTTTAGGTAACTGAAGTATCTCAAATAATTTTCCTCGGCTGAATAAAAAGTACTCAAGAATTCTTGATACCTCTGACATTTAAACTAGGGAATGCCTAGCTTAAATCCCTATGTAAGATTCCTGTAAAAACTGACTTATCACCAGAACAAAACTAAAACTTTAAAAGCTCCTTATTTGAATAATTTGGCTACCAATACCTCATATCCTGCTTTCACTTAAAGGCAGCTTTTTGACATACTGAGTGTCCAGACTTCCCCAAAGTGCAACAAATTAACAACCTGACTTGCTCTTCCTAACATACAAGGTGTATGCTGTACCTATACCTTGTTTTAACTAACAGCTAAGCAGCCTGCCAAGCTTGTACAGAAACCAGTTATCAGAACAAGTCAAACAGGAAAAGTGTTAAGTACATTTTCTAGACATTTTACATTTCTAACCTACTTTGATAGATTAAAGGTTAAAAAAACCAAAACAAACACAACCAAACGAAAACAAACACAAAACTAAAGCAAACAAAACCCAAAACAAATATAAAACAGTATGTAGGATTAACACTGTGATATTGTGATGCAAAGTAAAAGCAAAAGAAAAAAGTCCAAATCAACCTGCATAAGAAAAGTTGTGCCAAATGGTCCTTGCTACACTTTTAGCCCATGAGGATTGCATGCGGTCTGTGGTGTGTATTTCAAGATGTTTCTTCCCCTTACAGTCATCACCTGTTGGTTGCGGTAACAGTCGATTAATGGGACAAAGCCAGGATCAAATCAAGATAAGCTGAACAAGTCTCTCACAGTATCAGTTATCAAACAAACAAAAAACAACAAACACACACGAAACAAACTTCAGAGAATAAAACTTGCTTGGGCAACTACAATACAGAAAGCAATCACTGCTCTCCCTGCTACATCTAAGTTGCAAACCAAACATTTACTTTGTAGCTTACGTCACAGGGCATCTGTTATTACTATTATAGCCACAACCTGGTGTACAAGCCAGGGCTAGAAGACAACATCAATCATTATACTTACATATTGATTCCTCATTTACACCAAGATGGCTATCTTCTCTATAAACTTCCTTTACATTCATGCTTCCACAGTAGTCTGAGTGAGCTGCAACACATTCAAAGAGCATATGTGGAACCTAACTCTCAAGTTCAAAGCCTTTCATATACGTTCATTTTAGCTACTACATACGCAGACTTCAGCTAAACCAGCTTGGTTCACTTTTAAAACTCACAAGAAACCTTAAAAACTACCCAAGCAGCAGCCTACTCTGTGCAAACCTTTTGTCCTTCTTAAGCAACAGCACAGCTTTTCATTCTTTCTGCTTTCTCCAGATAACAAAATTAGTAAGTAAACCCCTAAGTAACAACACATCAAATACTGAATGCCTAGTCCTGTCATTCAGCAAACAGACCGACTCCATACTGATTTTGAGATCTTAAAAGACTGAGAAAAGAGTATTAAGTTATAAATCACAGAGAGAAAGAACAGGAAAGAAAGTTTTATTCACACATAAAAATCAGGTACCTTCTACCTACGGCAACTTAATTTCCCTAGCAGAGCATGCATTACAGCAGAAGAAGCACCACAGAAGAATTGAATATTTGCAGGGAAAACAAGATGCGTTTCAGAGTAGTGCAAAGTGATGATGGCAGTTTTAGTTTTGCAAGACAGATCTAGTGAAGCTTTAAGTGCACAATGGGTTTAAGAGTAACAAGAGAGTCCAAACCTAAAGATATTAAAAAGTTAAGATTTGACACTATCACACCAAACAGTTTGAGCTGCTCAATTTAAACATTGCCTTCTATCACTTTCCAGTAAAAATCAACGTGTGAATTGTTAACTAAAACAGATCTCACATACGTGACTCTTGGTATTTCCAAAACAGTGGGGGGAATTATGAAAAGCAGAACAGATATTAAAGGAAGGGAGAAAGACAGGTGCCAGCCAAAAGACTACAGAAAAAGACCACTGTAGTGCCAAAGATGAAGCCCGTAAGAAGAAAAAACCAAACACACACAGTGGCTTTGTGTGGAGATCAAGGAAGACAATTGAAAAGGTACCTTTAAAATCATAACCCAGCTTCAGCAAAACCATTTGAAATAATTGCACTAATAGTGATGCAAAAGATGCTGCAGCATGTTTGACCGATCGTAGAATCTTACTCATGTAGAAATATGTTCCTCCTATTGAAAAAAAACAGTGTGAATACAAATCATTCACCCACATGGCGATGTACTTCTATTCTCTGATGACCATTAGCTTGTGGAAGTGTGAGAACGAAGCATCGAAAGCCTTTGTCTAGCCAGGAGTACAAAACTGAAGCAAGCAAGATTTGAGAAGTCTGGATGCACTAGATTACAGAAGCTTTTGAAGAAGTACAGTTCCTAGTGAAAATGCCTTCAAGACACAACATAGGACTTCAGCAAGAATATCTTTTCTTCACGAAAATTAAAGAACTCTATATAGAGTTGATTCCTTGCTTACAGAACTGAAGATTTCTCAATGATGTGAGCTGTTGATACTGATTTCGTGGGTCAGAGGTCCAAAGAGACTAACTAGAATCTCGTTTTTTATTTGAAAGGGTGAGGACTTCTCACCTTCATGCTGGATGTAGTTACTGCAGGGCTCTGCCTCAGGTGGTAGAGACTTCTTCAGAGGCACAAGAACAAAGCTGCTTCCCTAGAGTCAGCCATGTTCCAAAAACCTGCCATGACTTGCACCCTTTCTCTTGCCCACCTCAGGTTTAACCCAAACTACTGGATTAAAGTTCAAAGGAACGTACAAAGATGAGTTACCTGTAAAATTCTCCTGTACAAATACCAAATCGGGAGCGCAGAAAACACTTTCCACACAGTGGGCCACTCAATTCACTGTGCTAAGGTAACAATTCCTACCTGTGCTACATATTTACCAAAAGAAAAATACTTGTTTCAAAGCGTTCAAAGTCAGACTTTAGTAGGAGGTGATTATTTGCTACTGAAAACATCCTTCATTCACAAACACAACTACGGTATACCAAAACAGGATCCTTTCTAATTCAAGGCCACTGAAGAAACAACTTCATCATAACTGAGGATCAAGAAACTCAAGACACTATGCAAGAGACAGGCAGACACTTGAGAACAACTACCCATAGAATGGAGATTGCTTTAGTGAAGCAGAACCTTAGAGGAGATTCATTCAGTGTTGAGGTTTAGGGATTACTGACTAGGAAATCCATTTGGAGTACGTTTTTCCCTTTGGATTTTTCAAGTAGTTGAGATCTAGCTTCTAAAAACACTAATAGTTCTAAAGTTAAACAAGGAGAAAAAACGGCAAAACAAAGTAGGAATGGATCTTTCAGAGATTTCTTGGATAACAGAAGCACTGCAAAGTATAAATATTGCTCAATCTTGAAAGTTCCTTTTAAGAAAATAACTAAATAGACCACACAGAAGTTTGTTTGAAAATTCTGACTAAAAATGTCATAAAGACACATAGGTCTGCCACCAGATGGGAAGCCCTTTACAATTACTGCTGGTTGGAACAGTCCATTGTGTTTAAATTCAGTTTGGAAATTTAATTTCTTAAGATGCCATGGCATTTTCTTTTTGAAATTGTTGAATTCCTACAGCAGCATGAAGAAAAACTTGATAATTATATCAAGCTGACAAGTACACGAAGTTTCAGCCGATACAGACAAAGGTATTTCATACAAAGCTGATCTCTAGAACTTAATTATTGGTAAATTTAGCTGGGTAGGAAAAATACTTAACACTACATGGAAAATGTATCAACTAAACTGTATTCAGGTAAAATACAAGAGCAAGTAACTTACTAGACACATGTTTCTGGCTCCTGTCCCTAGAGTAAATTCTGAAAGATGGCATGTGAGAAGGCGAATAGGCTGTGAGAGCATCCTTCCGTTCTGAAAGCATGCTGCAGTCACTGCAAGTGTAGCCATTGCTCACAGTGAGCTGTATTTCTGCTGTTGTATCACCATTTCCCTGAATCAGTGTAGTATCAACACCTAGCAAACCAAGAGTAAAACATTAAGTACACTGAAATCAGTATTGCCATCACTAGTTATCATTAATAGAATGCACACGGAAAGAAAAGGAAAGCAGAGTTACCTTCAGGGTCTCCTTCATCATCAAGACCTTCAAAGGAAAGAAAAAACCAAATATTAAAATTTGGTCCCAAATATAAGAAAGTCCCATAATCAACTATGATATCTGAAACTCAAATTAGAAGTCCTACTAGTTCTATGACTGCAAAGAAAAGCCACTTTATGATTAGCATTTAATGCATTTTGCAGTCCACCACAGAAGATATCCATACATTCAGACATTAATGTAATAAGGTAACAGTGAAAAGCATCCTACCACAGAAGCAGCAGATGAAATAATATGAATGACAACTACACCTTTTCTTAGCTCCCATGTGACTTTAAAGCAGCTAATTAGAAGCTTATGTTGTTTCTGTTGCTTGGTAACTACTTCTGAATCACTGGCTTTTAAGACTCTCTTTTAAGAGCCAGGTAATCTAAAGTTTAGAACATTTTCTATTAATCCTGAATCAATTCCTTACATCAGGACTCTGGGTAGGTTACAAGCATACTGACTTAATTGGGAGATACAGTAAGTTGTTGATCTTCTACTCAACACTGTGTGGACAATTCCATTATTTTCCTTTTCAATGAAATTGAAGGTTCCAGGAAAGCGTATTTGCAAAACCAAACCAGACAGCCACACACAAAACTCCTTAAGAAATCCTTAAGTGCCACTAATTTGAATTTTCAGATTCAGATGTTAAGTTGAAACACATTTCTGTCTATGAACAAATAAGAAAATGTTTTTTCTGTGGCTATCAAAGACAAGTTACCTGTTACCATTCTTTAACTAGCCTGTGCATAGTTTGAAGGAAGTAATGATAGCAGATAACTACAACTATCCAGTAATATTGCATCAGAACTGCATACATTTGTCTGGCATATTCACTTGACTGTGCAACCTGTCCTGATGTTGACCATGCCAGTAAGTGAAGCTTATGCACTGCACAATTTTCAGTAGGCATTTAAAAAGCAGAAATCTATGGCAAAAGAATAAGTATGCTCACATGTTTTGAGGGCAGGATGGGAAAAGGATGGGAAAAGGATGGGAAAAAGACCGTATCAGACAGTTTTCACAGTTTGATACAAGCAATGATTACCTACCCCAGAAATGACCAATTTCTGTCTGCTCTCGAATCGAAGATTCGCCCAATATAGAGGATGCCATTGATACATCACTGGCATGGCTGTTGAAACTGCTTTGGCTAAGAATGGGAGAGCTGGATAGATTTTTCCTTGGCGTATGTCTTGCACTGCCAGACTGTTTATTCATACTTCTGCGTTGCTTCACCGTTCTAGGAAACAAAGCAAAGACAAAGAAGAGCTAAATTTACCTTCATCTCTCATTTTAAAATGAAACAGTCAAGGTATTTTAACACCAATGGGATAGCTCACGTCAGCTTTAAAAGAAAATCCTCACATTCAAGCATCTATACTTTTGCAAAGACTTCACTGCAAACAACACACTGAATGTCTCACAGCAAGTCTCAAGACTCCAACCACTAAATTAATTTGTGGTGATTTAAATGGGGAGGAGGGGGGTGGAAAAGCAGCTTACTGAGAAGACTGTTCTCTGAAGGACCTGCTTCCACCATAATAGCTGTCATGACGGGCATCGTTTTGTGCATCATCTGATTTACTAAATCCTGCAGTAGCTAACCGTAAACTACGCCGTGACATTCTTGGTGAATCAAATACCGGATCGATTTTGTTTTCAGTCTCGAAATCCAAAGCAGATGAAGAATAACTTGAACTGCAGCAAAATAAGAATGGCAAAGTTAGCAGAGCTTAAGAGAACATTCCAGTAGTACAAGCACGCCCCTCAAGCTAGTCTTTGTGTCCATTAAAGCAGTTTGTCCAGCATTATGGAGCAATTCCCAAAAGCTACACCACAAAACCCAAGTAAGTTAGAAACATGTAGTCAAGGTTCCCTTGAGCAAATCATATTAGAAGTTTAGCAACTGAAAGAGAATCACAGTTAGAAACAACCACCATGGAAACGATGTTTGAAGTTGATCCAGAGTAAGCATTTGTTATACAGCCTCAGACACATCATTCTTTGGGGACCAATTTGAGAGGAAGCCACTCAGGACAATTACTTCACCACACCTAGCAACAAATTAAAAATCGTGATGCACTCTAAGTTACAAGGTAAAGATCCATTTACAGACAGTTTAATATTTTTATTTGCCAATTCCTTGTTTGAGAACCAAAGATCCATATGCCACACTACTGTCTGTTCCTTTTTCTCTGGTTTATCCTACAGAGGTAAGTTTACATGTAGACAAGCTTCACATCATTACTCCAGAACCTCTGCTTCAAAGTTTTACCAGAACCTCCATGAAAACTTACAATGAAGACAAAGCAGCAACATGAGGCAAAGACAAGCAGATTAGTCAGTAAGAAATACATTTACTAAAACAGAAGTTTAGCCTAAAGCAGAATACTCATATTTATAATCAAAGGAACAGATTCAGTACTGCAACTGAGCAGAGCTTGCTGTTACAGAGCATTATGCAGCAGCAGGCCAGCTCCTAGAACCACTCAGTGCTGGGACCCAAAGTATCTAAATGCCAAGTGCCCTAGGCCTATAAAGCCTGTGCCCTCTTGTGCCACAAGGATATACAGAACTGCAACAGCAGTTACTTCAATATCCCTGGAGTGTTTTGGTTTGTTTCTTGTTAGTTTTCTTTTTGTTGTCATTGTTTTGTTAGTTGTTTGGGTTTGTTTTTGTTTTTTTAAAAAAAGAGCCAAGCAAGGTATTGGCAACAAAAGCGGCTCCTTCTCCCCTTGCTAAGCAAGAAAATTAGATCTGAATGAGTAAAATTTCCTGGGCAATCTGTATTAGAAATTGAAGCTTTCCCTTTACAAAATACATATTAACAGCTACTACATTGTGTAAAAACGATTTAATGGAATAATTTTTTTCTTTTTTCACAGAATTATTAAAGATCCCAGAACACTACAAAGTAATAACACAATATGTATTGTATGACTCCAGCATACAAGTAAGTTAGTATCAGAAGACTTAGCTACACTTACAGTAGTGATTTAACTGACAAGGTAGGAGTTATTGAAGTGAGTTTACCAGTTGTTCCATAGTACAAAACAAAGCATGTAAGATGGGACTGCGTCAGAGCATGTGAATTGTATTTCTTTCAGTTAAAAAAAAAACTAGCCCAGACAATGCTCTGCAGGCAAACATCTAGTTGCTCCAGCAGCAGATGGGCACTCAGACCACAGGACCAGACCAGAGTTTATCCTAAAAAATCACTTTGATCACCCAGAGAGTCACAGATTTGACAGCAGGTCTTTGGCACTACCTGCTTCATCTTATTGGTCTGCTCTGCTAACACTGCCATGTGCAGTGCAACCCTGTGCAAGGCAGTAGCCTAAGCACAGCTTAAGACAAACCCAGCATACATTACTATATACAGTATGTTTATTAATTCTTGCTTACATCTGGGTGGAAAGGGAGCGAAAGTAAGGTAGGAGCTTTCTCACGTGAAAATGGATTTGCAGAATCACCGAATCATTTTGGTTGGAAAAGACTTTAGGATCATCAAGTTTGACCATTATCTAACCCTACCAAATCTAAACCATGCTAAGCATGCTAAACCATGTCCCTCAGCACCGCACCACATCTCACATCTTTTAAACACCTTCAGGGTTTCTAGTCTACGTTTGGTTAGAAATATTTCTGGAACGTCTGAAACTTGTCAGTTTAGATAGCTTGCATTCTGACACACGGGAAGTGAGAGTAGAGATTAAATACAGCTCCTCCTATTTTCATTCTGAAAGGGTCAGAGCCACAGTAATTTACTGTTGAGTTCCTCCCTAAACAGTTGTTTCAGTTTTGCTGTTTACGTTTGCTACTACACATTTACTTTTCCTCAGCTTCATCCAATGTTTCTCACAGATACTCAGTTCAGAAGAACATAAAGTACCCAGGACAAGTTGACAGCTGTGACCAGCCTCAATTTTTTTTCTGTTTATGAACACTTACTAAGTGTTTCAAATGAGCATCTGTATCAGTTTGGATTGAATACTTGCCTGGGGTTGGGCTCTACCATCTAATTAAAAAAAATATTAATGGGATCTTTTCTTCAAGCAAAGAGAGAGTTTCTCTTGCTTATGTAGGATAAGAATTCTCTTCACATTGAACGAATTATTTGTCCTCTGTTGGGGCAGTACAATACACAGAAGTCTCCTAACTTGCCATACTTTGGCAAGTGGCCTTTTTTTCTTCTACAGAAAAGACTGCTACACAAAAACCCCTGCCTTTCCCAGAGAGAAATCAACCTATACCATACCTATGGCTAACAAAAAAAAAAAAGAACATCTCAAAGGAGGGATATAATTAGACTACACTCCTAGGTACCTCAGATAAACAGTGCAGACTGATTTCTTCCCACCAACGAACAGCTCCCACGGCTGCTGGCAGATATCTTGACTGACCTAGTCTTACATTTCCAGCTCTTACCTATTACCTTGATACCTCTTTCACACAAGCTTCCACAGAATAAGAACATCCTAGACTTCAGGGGGTTAATTTTCAAGTTTTATAACTGGAATGGGAACAGGGTCTGTCAATTTTAGCACATTTACAGCTTTGTCTGGAGGACCTTGAGCGTCACTTTTAAGTTTCCTTGGAATGAAATAGGCAGCAACGTTCTTGATGATCCAAGATAATAATAGCTGAATACAATACACCTAGAGAACTATGGCTAAACAAATGCCTTCCAACATGGATTCAGGCACATAAACAGTATATCCATGTTCACACATTTTCTGACCAGGGCTGCTGCTCACAGGTGTTGAGCTATTGCTTTGATTAGTTCCAGAATACAGATCAAAAAGTTAAAGGATTTTAATCAAGTATTTTGCAGAGCTACACCCTGATTTAATGCTCTGACAGAAAAAAAAAAAAATAAACAAAAACCCACCCAAAACACAACAGCAACAAAAAACCCCCACCAAATTCTTATCAATTTAATACATATTTTTTGAAGAAAAAGAAGTGCTAATGGTACCCAAATTGACAAAACCAACACAACTCCACAGATGACAGTGACTAGAAGGAAAGATCAGCCTGAAGAGGAGGGTGTAAATTATATGTTGACAAGTGGGTGAGATTCACAAGTTTGAGTTGTATTTTGAGAAGGAGAAAGGTTATTTTGCTAAATCAGTTTAATGCTTTGCTGATTTGAGCTGGAGGAGTAAGAGGTAAAATAGAAGCACTATAGTTATGAGCAGACCGTAAGCCCAGAGAGTATTAATATAAATTCTATTAATAGGTCACAACCAACTCCATAAATAGCTTTATGGTATCCAACTCCACTGCACTCCTTTCTGCAGAACTACACATACAAGCCATTTCCTTTAAAGAAACTCACAGGCAGATTTTGTAAAGACTGAACTGTCAAAGGCAGAACAAGTCAGATGAGAATATAAGCAAAACAAATATGAAGGAAGGGGCCGAGGGAAAATGAACTTGTGCATGAGAATATTTCTCATTAGCAACTCTGCCCAGCTCACACTTCCCTCAGATTCTTCAAATATTGCTTGACCCAAGGAGGGAAGAGCTACATCAGTAATACATGGCATTCTGCACAGATTCAGCCAGTAGACACACAGCAAGAGCATGCTCACAAGACTGTAGCAAATTTGCTCTCTTGGTACACTGCCTGCTTTCAGGGTGTCAAGTAGTTTTCTTCCATTATTACAGTGTATTTTTCATGAGGCAATGTTAAAGGAAGTGCTTGCTAATCCTTCCTTTTTACACAAGGGAAAATGACAAGTTAATTTCAACCTAGTTTAACTACACTTGCCTTTAAGTTAGCTATCACAATTCATCTTATCCAGCTCTATTTCTGAACAACTACCCTAATACAGTTTAGCAAAATGGGAGGCAAATAGTTTAAAGACATGTAACCCTCCCCTTCTACAAAGGCTTCACAACTACTCAATTTTGCAAACCAACAATCTCTATGTAGTAAGCCAAACACTTCGATTGTCTTCTTTACAAAATCCGAAGTCATAATGAACTATCCTCCAAATAGGATTTACCATTCTACATCATCCCTTCCTGCCAGAGTAATATTTGCTCCTGCAATAGTATTCCTGTTTGCTTCAGTAGGAAACAACTCTATGCTGACAAAAAAGTGGACAATAAGGAAAAACCCAGCCTGGAAGGGTTTTAACCAAAACCAGGTTCAAGCAAAACACTTTACTTGGAAATACACAACATAGTAATAATAAATAAATAAAATACTCATTTCTTAAGTTACTACTAAGACCTACTTATTCCCTCTTGTCTGGGAGAAAGATTAGTTGCTACAGAGAAGACTGTACAGTAGAATCATTTCAGACAAATATAACTAAGAAAGAAATCAAGTTACATGATAATTTCCATTTATCTTAAAGATATGGTCACAGTGACATAAAAATCATTGTCTAAATCCAAAGAATCAAAGTCTTCTTTCACTTACATTACTTTCACAGTAATGATTACTTTCACAGTAATGTAAGTTTACCCTCTGTAAGAGTTAAATTATTTCAGCCAGCCTCTAGGCTACATTTGCAACATGGAACTAAGAACACTCAGCAATATAATAGTGAATCTGCTGGCTGATACAGTTCACACAAATCACCTTTTATTGTCCAGCATGCCTTTTCTTGAAATTAGTAAACCCAGTTTTGTTTAACTAACATTTTACTAACGTTCCTCTAAAAAAATTCAGGAAGCATTGCAACTTAATTGATGCAACATAAAACACATCCCATTTTGCAGCACTTGACATCAGAACATAGCTAAAAAAATAAAAAAAAAAATCATGATTCCAAACACTGACAATATTCAGTTTTAGAATAGACGAAAGCAAGAACATTAAGTTAGTGATTTCTTAATTCTACAGTTTTGCCAATTTCTGTTTTACTGGCAAGTAGCTGGGTATTCTCCAATCAAAATACTGTATTTTAGTAGACAAATACATAATAATGGTTTAAAAGCATAGAATAGAAGGGCAATGTCATACTGCATCGTAACCAACAATTTTTTTTTTTAAACTTAAGAGTAGCTAAACCAATAACTTGGACTCACTTGGAATTGCTTCAAAGTACAGCTACTAACTCAACAAGAAGAAAAGTTAGATTAAAACAATAGCCACAACCTGCTCTATTAGTATTAGAAAAAATTCAAAAAGGCATCACATTATGTATTCAAAACCATCAAACACTAGTAGAGTTATTTTCTGTAGCAGAGTTGTTTTCAGAAAACTGAAGTGATTTAAGAAAAATAGTCTAATAATGGTCAGGTTAATAAAAAGATCCAAGAAAAAACAAGTTCATTAGAATAAGGATTTTACATTCACACAAGTAGCTTTGCTAAAACCAGTAATCAATATGCAAGTTGCAGCCCAATTCCACACTTGCAGCAATGAGTGCATATCAATCAGCTTTTTAAAGTGAAAATGGTGCCAAGTCGCAAAAGAAAACACACACAGAAGTTATAAGACACACCAGAAAACATCTAAGAACTTTGATGACGTATTTATAGAAATAAACCAGCAATTGTAGCTAGGCGGAGACTAGTTATTCATAGCAACCAATAAACACTGAGTCATAATCTTGGTCATTGTCCTTAGTTCAACACACATTCTTTCCTCCATCTAGGACACAGCAGTTTCAAAACAGAGCAGAGAAAGCATGCTTCTCCAAAGAAGTTAGCTACTTACCATGGAAGCTAAACTCTCCAGAATTAACAACATTGAGAACATAGAGTTTCTCTACAAGAAGAAAAGAGTTCTCACCTGAGTGCATATGTATAGCCAGTGTTCTCTGGCAGACATTGTGGAGGAGTGTACATGTGTAGACGTGAAAAGTCCATGTTGACTGTTTTCAAATCATACTGTAAAAGGTGAAAATAGAGTAATGCAACGACTTAAAATTATGGAAAGTCAACGAAAGAGCCCTTGCATTGTTCAGCCTGTGTTACAAAGTATTGAAATGTCTGTTACCAGAAATATGGAGCTCTCAGTATTTCAGCAGTGTTGCTGCTGGTGCTAGATATCCCTTATCATTACTGCATGAAGCTCAGTGTAGTTCTGACTGCAACTCTTTGTAACAGTCTATTCTCAGCCATTTCCGAGTTCTCTGAAACATTGCTGAAATTAACCAAACTCTTATCACAACTCTGCTATAGCACTTCCACAGGAAATAACTTATGCTAGCATTTCCAAAAAGCTAACCGTACAGATATAAAGAACCATGTAGCCATGCTTTCAGAGATCTCCTCACCATGAGTTTTGCTTTGAAAGCCCACTAAGTAAACCACAGGCTGGTCTGTGCACCAACAAAGCATAACAGATGAAACTTGAGGAAGTTTTTACATATAATCAAATTATTTTACTCTATAACCTTTGAACATCATCCACTAAGCAGTATGGGAGTTTCTTTCATTTCACATGAAACTGTGGTATTTGGTATTGGTTAAATTATTCCTGGCATTAAAAGCACTGAATACACACCCTGGCAGAAAAGCCAACTGCAAAATGACTCACAGGGCTAGAATTAGGTACATTTTCCAGAGTGCCATCCACTTCCAAAACACACCAAAACACCAAACTGTCCAGCCAACACTTGTAAAACTTTCCGTGGGGTCTTTGAAAGCTACTGCAGCTTCAGGAAGAAAAAAACCGTGATGCTGTCACATCGAGGAGCTTGCACAAATGCCTGGGTGACTATTTAAGGTACTACATATGATCTGACTTTCAAGTTCAAGATGTTCACAAAACCCCAAGCCTTTCTCAGCTTCATTAGTCACAAGAAAAGTTTTGCTTTTCTAGAAAATATTCTAGAATAGTATGTTTTCTGTAGTAAAACAGGGATTGGGATATCCTGGATTTGCATGGTTAGCAAAGCAGGATCCTGGCTATTTTCAGGATTATCTATGCCTCCTGTTCCAGCAACAGCAAAAGATATTCCACACAACTGAGATGACATGTCTAAACCAAGGTATAAACATGCCTAGCCACACTTCAATTCTTATAATCAAATCATCAACAAATACCTCATTCTATACTTCGTTATGCTGAAATAAGAGGTTTTATTCAAATAGCTACATATACATAAGAAATAGAAACAAAATACACAGTCACAGGTGCAGGCAATAAGAGCTCAAGGAGCAATCTCTACATGTAAGACCACAATGCTCTTAGTCCACCTGTGGCCTCCAAATCCTCATATCAGTAATGCAGGAGGATATTTCAATTACTGCTGAAAACACAGTTTCCTTCTTGTCTTTAAAAAAAAAAAAAATAAAATCAAACCTCACAAGTCTAAACACTGTTGCTTTCCAAATGTAAGCACCATCCTGAGATCTGTGGGCTTAATGAAAGAAAAAATAAGGTCTCACTTCTGCTATTTTTTTTAAATATATATTACAGAGAAAGAGAATGGAAACACTGTCTCTACGCTTACTTCACTTGTCCCAGAGTCATAATGCTTTCACTGGCTTCTATGTAAAATTTGTTTTGTTTAGAGAAAGCTTAGATCAGTAGTGCAGAAATATTAGCAAAGCAGTCTGATTCTCCTGCTAGAATAAGCAGCAAATACTGCTAGAATACATAACTGCTGCCTTACTTGAACAATAAATATGAACTCATTTTAGAACACAGGAAATGGGGACCAGAAAGTAATGATTCCCCAGTACTGAAAGTGGAAATACACTGAATTTGAAGATGATAACATCACATTGCACTTGTTTTAAACGACAAACAGATTTGTCAGATGTATGCCTACTGAAATTCAAAACTATGATTCATCTGTTTAAATTGGTCCAACCCAATAGAAAGATTTTGAAACCACAAACTAGTGAAGCCTCTTTAGTTTCCACTGAAGCTAAACTCGACTGCTTAGAACACACTATTTCATCAATAAACCTAGTTTTTAACTGTCAGCTCAAAAGCCAATATCATGATTTGACACCCAGCAGTATTTTCCCACATGGAAAGTAAAGCCATGTGAACGAGCTTCGACAGCCACCCAGCTACTCCCTGTGTCTCTGCTACTCACATGGGCAGGGCAAAGGCAGGCTTTGAAAAACAACATACTGGCTCAGTTTCTTTTCTGTTGTTTTCCCCTCCCTCACCAGTTCTCTCCACTTGATTTCTGAAGAAACCAAATGCTCGAATTATGTTATATTTATTATTTTATAAAATTATTGAAATATATCAGGTTAGTATTAGATAAAATACATACTTCATAACGGCACTGCTAACTAGGAAGCTTTGAAGGTGTTTATGTGTAGGTCTATTAATAGCTGGTTTTCAAAGCACCAAGATCTTCAGTAAAGATAACAGATTTGCCATCTAAACACCAGTTAGAAAATATTAAGGGGCTTGGTTTGACTCACTGTTTGTCTGATGCCCTGAAGTTAATTCAGACTCAAAGGGAAAAACCTTTACTTGATTTTTCAAAGCAACAAAAATTTAAGTCAGTTAAAATTTGAAAATTATATTTATAGTTAACCACAATTTTCAGAAACGGGCATCTAAAATTTACAATGAAAATGGATTTTTTTAAAAAAATGGCTACCAGTTCAACACCTTAGTTATCCATCTCTTCAAAATCCACAAAACAATCAACTGAATTTCATAATATCCTACAGACAGCACTTGAAGCTACAGAACAGATCATGGGTGGGTGGAGGACAGTAACTCCCTCTAATTTGTTCACTCAAGTTTAACAGCACTCCACCTCATATATTAGTTACTCTTTCACATAAAACTGGAACAGAAAGAAATACACTAATAAAGTATTTGGGAAATTTCAAACCACAGAACTCTGCAGAGAACCTGAGAGGTAGGCATAGTGCTTAGCTTCAGTTTAAACACTCTTGGGTGCCCAGCAGATTTCTGATTTAGATACCATAGTTCTGCCTGGACTCAGATTCTCGTAGGCTTTTAATATCAGCTTTGTTGCAAGCATTACTGGGCTGAAACTTTAAGTAGCCTTTTTTCCTCCTTCAGAAGCCCATAAAAAGATCTAAATACTAAGGGACATATAGTGAAAAACTAAGAATATACTCACGTGAAAAACCCTCAAGTACTAAGAATATATTCATTAGATAACTTAAAGGCAGTTCCCAAGAAAGAGAGCACTCATTTCAACTAGAACGGAAGTGAACCCTAGATGCACCTCAACTTAAGCTAACTTCCACACTCCTGCAGTTGGATTATTTGGGTTTTTTGGGGAGGAAGCAGGCAACAACCTCAAGCATCATCTCTCCTTTGCAATTCAACTGAAACAGTGTTACAATAAATCAGCCAAGTAGAAGGGCAGGACAAGACACACACTCTGACTTGGCCAGTGCTCAAGGAAACCCAAGAATTCCCATAATGAGTGCAGCAGAATTTACCTTCATGCAAAGCCCTTTGCCTGTCTCCAGAGGATATGGTCTATGAAGAATCCAAGTGACATGAGGCTGCACTACTATCTCAGAATTAGCCAGCCTCAACAAATCCTAGTATTGCTGTATTCCTGATTTTTGTGGAAGAAGAGAAGCATCACAAGGTGGGGCAAAGCACCAAAAGCACACCAGCAAGGTCAAGAATTAACCCCTACTTATATCTTTTGGGGTATAAAGAGACTTCCACCAATATACTATCTAGGCATTTCCTCATATAGTCCCTTTGTGACAAAGGAAGTGGTGAATTGCCATTTCATAAATGGCACCCTGGCAGAGTAGAAATATTAACCAGGAAGTCTGCTACAGAGTAACAAAATTTGCAAGAAAGCATGTCTTATTTTTCACATTACAAGGGGTAAAAAAATTATATATTTGAAGTCTTAGAGAGATGCTGGCAGTACTACAAGTAGAATCTATTCTATCCTTACCTTTTAAAGTAAACAAAGTTTAAGTCATTATGACTTAACATACTGGTGCTACAAAAGCTAAACAGACTTTTGGGCAAATTATTAATAACCATGAAACTGGAGTATGCAACCCTATCAATTCCTGAGAGCAAACCATTTTTTTACTCATAATTTCAATTTTCTACTATTGTTCAGAATAACCAATCAAATTACTCGTTTTGGTAAAATAATCGCGAATTCCTAAGTAAATAACTCCATAAAGAATGTTTCCATAGATCAAATTAACTACTAGTTTAAACAGGCTGAAGAGCAAAGAGCTTTAAGTTAAATCAACATATTTATTCAAACACACATTCTTAAAATATTAGCATTCCTTTAAAACACGGAAGCAAACACAAACACACCAAGTAATAAACCCCACATTTTAACCAAACATTACCATTGAGTATTACGGCAAAGATCCCCAAAGACAGGTGTCAAACCGTAACGCTACTAACAAAGAGGCTCTTCACAAAGCAGCAGCATGGCACATTCACAATAAGAGCCCCTTCAACTGGTTTGTAAAAGAAAGAGTGGTAAAAGCTTAGTATGGTGAAGCAAACACGTCTGCTCACTGTTTACACACCCAGCACCTCACACACCGCATGGCACCACTCCGAGCCCTTTCCCAGCTAGGAAGCCCCAAGCACAGCTCGCACTCAGACACAAAGAGCTCAGTGCATAAGCCTCACCAGGCCGCTGCATTTAAAGGGATCCAGCGTTTCGCTCAAGGCCTCTCCCAGCCGGCTATACCAGCTGCCACAAAAACGGGGCTTACACAGTGCTCCAGCACCGTGCCCAGATACCCCTCCGGCCTGGCGGGGCCCCCTCGGGAGCGCGGCCGGTGCCCAGCTAGGCGGGCTGCCGCGGCGCGGGGGGGCCGGGGGCCGCGCCCGCTGTGGCGGCCCGGGCTCAGGGCGCGCTCCCCAGGCGACAGGACATGCTGTTCCATGCCACACCGCGGGATCCCAAAATGGCTTCCCGGCCCCAACAAAGCCCGCAGGATCCGGCGGAGCTGACCCAGCCTCCCGGAGTTTCCCTGTCACTCAGGGGCAGAATTTGAATTCACTGGCCGCGGCCGCCGCAGCCAGCCCCCAGCTTTTAACCCGCTGGTCCCCGTGGGGAGAGGGTCCGGTTTCGGGGAGCGCTCTGCCAACGCGGGGGAACACCTCGCTCGGGCCGCTTCTAACTGCAAGCTCACTGGCAGACAACAAAAGGCATGTTTTACTTCATGCCTCTAGTTCCTAAAACACTTCGCTTTCTCAGTGAAACCACTTCAATATCAATTGTCTAACAAGATAGAATCCAGCCCAACACCTTACTCTTTATAACGAGCTCCACACCTGAAAGCCTAAAATGTCCACAGCGCTTAGTCACCAAGCCGCATGTCAGTCAACACAGATTTAAGGGTATATATATATATATTCACACACAACACGTTTGTTTATATATCAACATAAAAAGCCTACTTAAGCTTGTCCATAAAGCCCCCCATACAGATTAGTAAAAAGCCTTTAACTCAATTCCATCATATTAGGAAAACTAGCAAATAGTAAGATGCCTCACAGGTGAGAACTTGGAAGCAACAGAGGCATTGGTCTGTAATAGTCACTTGCAAAGCACTAAGACCAAGAATCTTTAAAGAAAATGAGAGATTTCACTTCCTTTTTGTGTAATGTTAAACTGAAAACCAGACGGGGTGGGACAGGGGATTGCAAGTACTGAACAACACGAAATTTACTAACCTCTTCCTTTCCTGTAATACAGTATAAACAGTATCTTTTTAAAGTAAACATACATAAAACACAGCAAACCAAATACTTCTTTCTTTTCAGAAGACGTAAAACGTCTTGAGGCTATCAGGGAAGAGGTGCTACCTCTCAACAGTTTCATGTTTCAGACACTTGTAGCCCTATGGGTTACTGACGAGCAACCAACGTCAGGAAGGCAGCTCTATCACCTCGAAATGAGCACATTACTGAAATATCATATTTTGCAATAAACTACAAGTGACCACCAACTCAGCGAGTGATGCCAAATTCTTTTACACCAAAATCCTGCCTGTTTGACACTTTCCCCGCAGTAGCAGTTCACCGACACCATCTGCCCTGAGGTGACAACCAGGGGGATAGCTAAGACCCGTTTGGCACCACCCAGCACCTGGCCACAACATTAATCACCGAACGTTACCTTTGCACTACAGCTCAGCAACTGCAGTAAGTGCACTAGAATGCACTGATCAGTTCTTTCTAAATCGGAGTGGAAAGCTGTAGGTTACTCCTGACAAGAAAACGGTCCAAGTTCCAGGCCAAGAGGCACCCAAACAGGCAGACAGCTATAGTAGAGATTCGTCTCTCCTTCCAGCGCCGATCCAAGTAACTTCGGGCCCTAAGGTGAGGTCAGCATTTGACCCAACAGCGCCAGCCCGCTCTCCAACACTACGTCCTCACTCCCTGCTTCCTTCCCTGGACTAGTTGCCCGAGCCGAGGAAGACGCCGAACTCCCCCTGGCCCAGTGGAGGATGCAGACCAAGACACAACGCTCCAGGAGCTCCCACGCGGGCCGCTGCCTAACCGCCCTCACAGCGGGAAGCAGTGGCGAGCGGCAGCTGCCGCCAGTCAGCGGGTGACGGCTAAACGAGGGCGGCGGGGGCTGGGGTGGCTGGCAGCCCAGCAACGGCCGCAGCGGGCTAGCGCCGAGCTGTGTGCCAGCCTCCCCCTCCCGCTCCCGCTCTTGAGGAAGGGCGGGGGAAACGCGGCCTGAGCCCTGAGGAAAACGACAGATACCCCCCGCCTCCACCCAGCGGCTGTAGGAGGAAGAAGCTCCCCCTCGCTGGAAGCGACGGAGAAGAAAGAGCGCATGCACACGAGGCCGAGGCTGCCGGAGCCCGGGATGGCGGTTACCTGACGCCGGTGGAGCGAGGGAAAGGCAGAACCGCCGGCAACAGCGGCGGTAGCTGAGATTGGCCTCGCCCCGCCCGCTTTGCGAGCCGCCGGGAGACCCCGCCCCGTCCGAGCGGCGCGTGCCGCCAGCGCCCCCCTCTGCGGCCTCGCCCCGCCCGCCAGTAACCGCCCCTCACACAGCTCCTCACACAGCGACCCTCGCATAGCCCCCCATAGAGCCCCTCACACAGCGACCCTCGCATAGCCCCCCATAGAGCCCCTCACACACCGATCCTCCCATAGCCCCACATAGAGCCCCTTACACAGCGACCCTCGCATAGCCCCCCATAGAGCCCCTCAGACACCGATCCTCCCATAGCCCTACATAGAGCCCCTCACACACCGATCCTCCCATAGCCCCCCATAGAGCCCCTCACACACCGATCCTCCCATAGCCCCCCATAGAGCCCCTCAGACAGCGACCCTCGCATAGCCCCACATAGAGCCCCTCAGACAGCGACCCTCCCATAGCCCCCCATAGAGCCCCTTACACAGCCCCTCACACAGCTCCTCACACACCGATCCTCTCACAGCTCCGCATAGAGCATCTCACACACCGACCCTGCATAGCCCCACATACAGCCCCTGGCACAGCTCCAGAGAGCCCCTCACACAGACCCTCATCGAGCCCCTTACATACCGCCCCTCACACACTGACGCACAGACCCTCATAGAGGCCCTCACACACAGCCTCCTCCCCCCCTTCATATACCGCCCCTCACACAGCCGCTATGGTGGGCTCATCCTGGGGTTTTCCTCCTCCTCAAACCCTTCTACTGCAACACTGCCCCGCTCCCCCGGGCTGCCCTTCCCTGCCTCGGGATCTTCCCTCTGGCAGCACTGGTCTGCTGGCGGCTGCAGCCAAGCTGTCCTCCGCCTCGACTTCCCCCTCTGCAAAATGGGGCCGTGGATGCCTCTGGAGTGAGAAATGCTCGAGAGGAGGATTGTTACCTCTAATTTTCACTTCAGTCTCTCTGGTTTGGATCCTCATCGACTTTCTTTCCCAGTATTTCTGTGTCTCCTCTGGCTGTTTCCTTCCCACTGTTGCTTGCTGTTCTCTAAGCCTTCTGGCCCTTGCACAGCACACCCAGCACTTCGGATCCTGCACTATGCTCCAGTGAGCTTCACCAATGCCAACACCAGGCTACAGTAACCGCTGGACAACCACACAGAAAAGAAATGTCACAGGCCTGCTTTCAGCAGCAAAGCCAGGGCAATGAAACAGGCCTTATTGTTCAAATATTTGGGAACATACACAAATATATTCAATTTCAAATCTGTGTCTGAGTCACACTGTGTTAAACCTTTACCCACCCTGAGCCTACAGATCTCTTGCAGGCATTGGAATGCTATGTGCTGCAGGAAAGGATGGTTCAAGTGTCACTTGAAAAAGGGTAATCAGGCCAAAAATTGATATTTACTTGTGCATGCAAGGGAAATGACTCAGCTTGCTGTGAAAGACTGGGTAATAAATATGTAATTATCAAATAAGTAAATAAGCTGTGTACTTGCTTGGACACAGAATGGGTAAAAGCAGCTAATCCTTAAGAAACAGAAAAAGGTGCAAGAGGAAGTTATTCACTTAAGACATCATCTGATGCTGATGTAGCATGGATTTTAGGCTATTACTATTTACTTTAAAAGACCTTTTCTCTAGCTATATGAAAATTTTAAGATGCTTCAGCCAAAGCTGAGCTGATTCTGAGTGACACTTGGAAGTCAGCACATAGTTTGGTAGGACGTGCAGCCCCTGACCTGCCGCCTCCTCCCACCATATGGCTGAATACTTTGCAGAAGGGTAAATCACTTCACTTTTCTGAGCACTTCTTTCTGTACTTACACCACACCTGTTTTCCTGTCTCTAGAGTAGATAATATTTAAATGCTTAAGACAGTCAAGGCAAAATCACTTCTTAGTTTAAATCTCCCCGAAATCCTTTGGTGGCATAAGATCAGGACCTCTTGACGATATTTCTCCCTCTGTTCCCCCAGAGCCCAGAGAGGGAAAGCTATGCTCTGTTCTGGCAGGAACATGGGAAGTTCCACCTCAAAATGACGACAAGGGGCAATGGCTTCAAAGTAGAGAAGAGCAGATTTAGACTGAACGGTAGGAACAAAATTCTGCACTGTGAGGGCAGTGGAACACTGGTATGGTTTGCCTGGGGCATTGGTTGGAGCCCCATCCCTGGAGATATTCAAGGCAAGGCTTGACAGGGCTCTGGGCAACCTGATCTAGTGGAAGATGCCCCTGCTGAGTGCAGAAGGGTTGGACTGGATGACCTTTGGAGGTCCCTTCCAACCCAGACCATTCTATGTTTCTATGATTCTATGAGTATGAAGAATGATGCTGCAGGAAAGAAAGACACAAGGAGTGCTAAACATGGACCTTAACTTCTCATGGACCTGATTAATCCATGGAGGAGAATGCTTAGCCAGACATTCAAAGGGAATTGCAGCCATAGCCTTGCACCGCTCTTACAGCCTAATGGATCAGAACAAGAACTGCTACCTGTCACCTGCAGCACAGTCTTTATTCATGTTGTAACCATACAACAAGGGGAGCATCCCTGCTTCTCTAGGCTCTCCGAGGGAGAAAATTCACTCCTGGATAACTTTTTGTTGTTGTTGTTAAGACTTGTTATTTTGATCTGAAAAGCACAGATTTTCCTGCCAAGCAAAAGGATATTTATGGAAAGATTTCATTGTAATAGCCACCATTGTGCTTTATTTTATGAAATATTGATGGTTTTGTTCTTTTTGCATGGAGGCAAAGCAAACCATGAACTGCAGTTGTACATTATGGAAGATTTATGGAAGATAAAGTTATTTTAAAATCCCCTCCTTTCATCACCACCTCCCCTTTCCCACCATATCTGCCCTTTTCCACTCCGCCTGCCTCATTTCCCCCTCAAATCCCAGAGCACCTGAGCTCTGTTGGAGTCTCCTCCCACCCCAGGTGTGGCCACTTTGCCCTCCCTGCCCATTCCCCTTTTTAACCCCCCCCCAGGAAAGGCAGAAGCCCCAAGCTGAGCCCATTTGGGCTGAAGAGATTCTCTTCTCATCATTGGTGAGTCCCCATGGTGCACACCATGTGACTGGGGGGGGGGGGGAGGGGGCCTGGTGGCCCCCCCTGCTAGGTAGGAATAGGGCTGATGACTACTCCAATATTATCTATGGGTGCTCAGCTTCCTTACTGGGGCTGAGCTCCTCTGTGTGGTATCTTGGTTGGTTGAGGATCTTGCCTCTGGCTCTGGGATGGGTGCAAAAATGGTGGTGGTGGAGCAAGAGCTGTTTGGGCAGGGTGGAGGGTGGTGTAGAGGGAGCAGGGGCTGTTTTGGGAAGATGAAGCAGGGAGATGATGGGGGAGCAGAAGCTGCTTTGGGAAGGTGAAGGTGGGGGGAGCAGGAGCTTCTTTGGGACAATAGGGAACTATAGCTATTATAATTAACTAAAGTAAATAATAAATTATAGCATAACATAAATATGATGTAATAGAATAGTATTAATATAGTGCAATACATAGTAGTTTTGCTATTACAGTTTCATAGATACATATACTTAACTATATAAAACTCTACTATATGCTGTACCCAAAGCTTTCCTACGGAAGACTGAAGACCGTTTATAAGGACCCACATGGATGAGAAGTGGATGGATCTGGAAACGTACTTAACCTCCAGTTTCTGCTACAAATGCTCTCTGATACAGACTCTCTCAAAGTCTAGATGCCTCATTTGATAGTACCCTCTCAATGTCCATTTTGTTGATTCTAATTAAGGCAGTCAACAAATAATTAGAAGATTCTATATCCATGCAGATGAATGCAGGTACTTACCAAAAGCTTTGTTTTGCTGAGAATCCAAGTCCCAGGATCCTTCACAACAGGTCTTTTAGCTCACATGAACGAAGACAGCAGCACATCTGTTCGTCACAGGAAGGGCAGGGCTAAAGCCTGCTTATCTAAAGGGTCTGAAAGGGTCTGAAAGTTCAAGATAAGCATTTTGTCCAAAAAAATTGCCCTTGCTCAAAAGTTACATAATGAATATGATCCTAGTAACATTATGCAATGAGCACTAATAAAACTTAGCTGATCTACACTTGTGTTCTGACACATTAAAAGGTTGAAGCTGAGAAAGCTGAGTCTCAAAGAAAGTAACTGTAAACTCCAGACTCTTCATACAGGGATTTGAGAAATTTGGGTTGAAGTATGGTAAACTACAAGGAGGGTCAGCATATTGCTGAAGTCCTATGTCCAGAAGAGTTTCTAATGAAGGACAAAGCAGTGGACATCTAGCTTGTCACACATGGATACACAAGGTTGGGTTGCTGTTAAATGTCTCTAGAAGGACTATTAGGATATTAAATTTCAAAAGCTTTCCTGGCTCTGAAGAAAAAAGCTGGTTTGTTGGGTGATACGGAGATTTTTTTTTTTTTAGGGGGGGCATCCCACAATAGACTGCTCTGAAAGATAACAAAGTGTTCAACATACGCATTAAAAAAAAAAAAAAAAAACCCAAACATGCCAGCCTGCTGAAGATAGGAAGCTTAATGAATACCTCACTCTTACTATTTGTGTACCAGCTTTAGAATGTTTTGAAAACCTCTGACCAGATTTCACTTCACCTAAGATGGTTGTCTTCTCTAATCACACATTTGAAGCTGGGTTTTCAGCTATGTCTTCTTTAGATCACAAAAGCACCTGTACAATATTTGTACTGCAGCTATTGTAAGGCCCCAGCCAGTGTTAAAGAATCTGAATTTTGCCAGCATAGGAAGCTAAAAAAATGGTGCCAGTAGTAACACCATTAAGTAGGACTTATTTGACATACTTTTAAGAGAACTTTACAATAAGAACTGGGTTCTTGTTGCTGGAGGGAAACTTTACATTGCATTGGAAGAACATGCTGTTTTGCAGTGCTTTGAAGCATTTTTTTATTTTGAGAACAGAGTATGGAATTAAAACTTTAAGAGCTCTGGTAGAATAATTATGTAGTCTGTTTCCAGTCTAATTAAATTCCCTTTTAAATCACTGATTACACTAAGGAAGCAATATCACTGAATCACGTTATAGTTGAGGCTGGCAAAAAGGCCTCTGGAGGTCACGTAGTCCAAAATCCCTGCCCAAGAAGAATCAGGTAGAACAGGTTTCCCAGGACTGTTTGAATATCTTCAAGACTGGAGATTCCACAACCTCTTTACTCCATTTAATGTCTTCTAGAGATTTTTTTTTTCTTAATCTGACTCACATGGAGCCTTCCAAGATTTTCAGCTGACCCTTCAGTTAAATAGTTAATAGTATTTTGTGAACTCAAATACTACTTTATAGAGAAATAGTTATATTTTGGCTTTTCATAAAAAATCAAGTTCAAAGACAGTAGGTATGATCTAAAATGAGTATCCTGTTCTACAGGGATGCAAAGCAGCCTTTGGATATTTAAGAAATTACTCAGTTATTCTGTTATTGCTAATAGGACTATTCTCTTTTGGTAAAATTTTCAAAACAACCTGGTATTTTGTGGAGGAGTGGCCATGAGTTTGCATGAGTTTTTAAGCTAAGAATAAGGCTTGTCTTGCAGGTCTCATCTCTCTCAAATGGCTCTTTGAGAATGCAAGTAGATATTGCCATAAACAGATCACGATTTGGTGAACAATTGTGTCACAAGTCTGAAAAGAGCAAAGTTATCTCAGAAAGATAAACAGGAGGACTTCCTACAACATAAGGAGTATTACCAAATCTGTCTTTAGACTTAATACAAAGCCAAGACTTGGGAGGTAAAAGCCAAAGAAAGCCAAAAAAACTTTTTGTCTGCAATACAATTAATTTAAAAAAACAAAACAAAACACCAAGATCCTGATTTTTCCATGATTCCTGTGTGCAATAAGCAGCCCACTACCCACAATGATGTAGATAAGAATCTAGGAGCCCACTTACTTTATTACATAGCTGAGAATTTAGGACAACACTAAAACACTGCAAAGGTCTTTTAGAAAAATAAATCAAGTTTTAAACTAATGTTGCAGGATTTCACTTGAACGTACTACACAAACAAACACAGCTTGCTTGCCAAGGCACAGTGGTGTAAACACAAACTCCACGTGTGTTATATTTCATACAAAAATATCAATGCTGTTAATCTAAATGACAAAACAGCACATATCCTCCTGTATATAATAAACCTTAATTTTAAAAAAGCTTTATTCTCACTCATGAAATGTGATACAATGACAATAAGAACTGTTCCCTAGTGACACCTACTCAGAATGTGTCCCTATTATTGCAGCGTAATAATTCTAGGTACTCAAAACATTATAAAACTTTTGCTGCATTATGCAAGACAAGTTTGGCTGATTTTTTTTTGTCTAGTAACTGACTCTGCAAAGTGTGAATATTATCCAGAGTTTGAAATGCTCCTTGAAAGACCAAGTTCTTAGTGAATTACATTAATAACTCTGACATTAGACTATTACTTTGTTAAATAAGTTACCTTTATCGACGATAAACGTTGTCCAATTCCTAAAAAAACATTCCTCCTTTAAACCCTGTATTGGAAAAACCTCCAAAGCAAAGGGAATTAAAACATTGTTTTATTGCTAGCAAATACAAAGAACTGTTCAAACAGCAAAGAACACAGAATTGTACAAATTTGACTTTTAAATGAACTAACAGTCAACAGACAAAGGAAAAAAAAAGTCTATTTATTGCTCAGTATTTCTTAAGCAAATGAAAATACGAAAGTAAACCTTATCTTACAGATTTCCCTTACAGTTCACTACGAAGAACTTCAGTATTGATTCATAAAGCTGATTCTCTGGCTGACTGAATGTGATGTAGCAGCTGATTACAATAGGCTGGCGTTCGATGCTTATGTACAACCCCTTCAATTTCTCTCACAAGCAGTTCTGGATACAAACCACTTCCTTCTTTCAAAACTTCTGTAAAAAAAAACATGGTTTATAAATCATTAGCTCTTCTGCATTTCTCTATGTATGTTTCCTCAAAGTAGACCAAATCTAACCTGTTGCTCAGTCATGACAACCTGATTCCCCTCTTGTTTGCTGAGATCCACTACACTAATAATTTCCAAAGAGTCCATCAAGCAATCTAAGATACAGTCACATCCTGCAACTGTTTGTGTCTGTGCTCCATCTATGAAGTCTTCTGCTCCACCAGGTACACTGACATTCCTCCTCTGGTGAACGCTAGATAAAATATTTCATTCTGCATACAGAAGGTCTGACCTCATACTCACTGAAACCCAAAGGAAAGCTTCTGGCCTGACTGAAAGCCTTACCTAGGACTGCATTTTGGGTATTTTGATCTGGGTCATCAAGATGTATCAACAGTTCTTGGTACAGAAACTCAACATGATTTTCCATTGCAGACTTCACATCGCTGTCCTTTAAGGATTTAAACCAATTAGTTAATGTGTGAGCAGCTGCCAGTCGCACATCACACGAAGCATCATCCAGACGCTTTAGAACTTCTGCAAAGGAGCATACACATAACCATAGAGCAGGGTTATCTTTTGCATTTGAAAATACAAAATGTATTTTGTCATCTCTGAAATTATTGTTGTATGTATGACACGCTTCTGTCTTCTGAACATTGTGAATACATGTAGAACATTTTTCCTAAAAGCATACAGTGCATTGTAACTGGGTTGTTACATTGTCAAAGACATTAACAGAAATGTATGAAATTGTTTACACAGGATCATAGGATGTTAGGGGTTGGAAGAGACCTCTGGAGATCTTCAGGTCCAACCCCCCTGCCAGAGCAGGACCATAGAATCTAGTGGAGGTTGCACAGTAATGCATCCAGACAGATCTTGAAAGTCTCCAGAGAAGGAGACTCCACAACAGGGGAGCCTGTTCCAGTGCTCTGTGACCCTTACAGTAAAGAAGTTCCTCCTCATGTTGAGGAGGAACTTAGATTGGTTGAACATTCTCTATCACTCTAACATGGTACTATGAATGTCTATTAATTAGACTAGGAACTTATTGTTAATATTTTATTATTAATTAAATTAGGAACTTAGATGAGTTGATCATTCTCTATCACTCTAACAAGGTACTTTGAATGTCTATTAAAGCGTTGCAGAATTACAAAGTTTAGCTATTTCTGTGCTCTATAAAGCACAGCATTTCTACCAAACATTATTGCAGTGCAGACTGTGAATATGCAAGATGCAAAAATATACTTTGACAATTGTCTGATCATGTACTTCTCTAAAATAAAATGTTTGTTGCTAGATTTCTACTGTGCTATGTAAGAAAAACTATCAGTCATTAAGATGCTGAGTGAGGGCAAGTCTGATTTATTTATCTCCCTGAGAACACAAATCCTGCTACAAAGCATAGACTGTACTTGTCCAGATTCATTATTCAGCATTTAAACGCCACCCTAAGAAGCACTACAGCACTCTTAGGCTAGGGTTTTCTTCTTCCCCCTTCATTTTTTTTAACTGAAAACCAAATCCTCTACCTATTCAGGTCTATTTATGGTACAATGAAATGGTTTGCTCTTGGCACTCTGAAACACAGCAAGGAGAACAATGTGACTTCCATTTATATAACGCATTACTGTTCTGCTTTCACTATAGTTAGAACAGTATTTCACATGGTCTAAACTAGGAAAGCAGTGCAGATGAAATACTGGCAAGCCTTGCCCAGACTCGTAGTATTGAGTAAAGTTCCATCTAGTGGTCTAAGGCGTAACAACGTTGGGAATACTGCTCAGTTCTGCTGGGACACTTCCAAAGGTCATTGACTTGCCTGAAATACGACACTCCAATGACATGAAATAACGCAGTTAAAAGGCTACTACAGAAAGGCCCGGCAAGAAGCAAAGTGCTGTTGGAATCACACTCAACAACACCTACTCAAGTGTTTAACATCTTGATTTTCTAAAATGTGTATGTGTACTTTATACACTTTAAGCACTCTCACCCATTTAAGACCATGTTTTAGTTTTCGCTGGATGAAGGCATTACATTGCCTCTTACACACAAAAATGCTGCTAATGGCATGACTTTGTGCAGCACTTTACTTTCTCCAATTGCTCTGGGAGAGAACTACCCACATAGTTAAAATATCAGATAAGAGAACACAGAAGTAGCATTACGAGTATGGGAGTGAAATAAGAATGGCCAAGAAATTGAGTCTACATAAAATCTGCCCCTATTTGCACCTCAGACTTCTTAAAGGCTTTTTGCTCCTTACATGGGATTAAAGCCAGATGCCATAGTGACATACAGCAGTTTCTGTCATTAACTAGTCCATATTAGTGCTTCCACTGCTACCAACTGCAGTCAAATTGCAGGTGAAGTGGACAACCTCCAGAGAGAATCCTAAAGCTACAGAGTGAATCTGACTACTGCTCCAGCACGATGCTTTGCATGCTTAAAAGCTAAACCAACTACGATACTTCAGGCAAAACCAGCAACTGCAATTCTTCAACATGGAGATCTTGATTTAACAAACAAAACCAAACAAACAAAAAGAGGAGAAAGCACAAACAAACAAATTAAACTTTTACAGTTACCTGTGTAAGTGTTGGTAAATTTATCTTCATCAAACTGCCTCCCACAGACTTTAAAAACCACACCAACAATCCGACAAGCCATCAGGCGAGTAAGTTTAGAGTCTTCATCTAAGGCAGCAATAATTTGGGGCATTAGCCCATCTTTGATTTTTAAGATCTACAATTAAGAGGAAAAACATAGAAGAACAAAAGTTTTTTCAGTCAGTCTAAACCAATATGCTCATTGGTTACATCAGTTACCATTTGGTCTGATCAATGCTGGTTTGCTTAATTTAAAAAGTCAACTATACAAGTTAACCTGAAAATCTAGGGAAGTTACAAAGCTCTATTTCTGCCTCTAAGCAAGCCTGGGAAATGAAAACCCAGCTCAGTGTATATGCAGATGAGTTTTATGTAACTTGTAAAAGCTTTAAACTTAGTTACCTTGTTATTTTTAAAAAACTGTTGGCAAGTCTTTTAAGTAAATGGAGATGAGAATTGTTTGTAGGTACCAGTAGATGGTGCTCTTATTCTAAAAGGAAGCTTTTAAGTAAACACTGTTGTAATACAGTTCCATAATTTGACTTTCCTATGTACATTTTGAATACATTAAAGCAAAAAAAAAAAAAAAAGGCATTAAGGCACTGATTCAGCAGAACTGTTTAACTAGAACAATAGTCACTGATAGAAGTGTTTTCGTATATGTGAATTCAACCAGTTCCATGTGTTGAAGCACTTTGCTCAATTAAGGTCTGTTATAAAGACTATGAACATTTAATAGCAATTTAATTACTTTAATTTTTAAAACATGCCTCTACATTTAACGTATTTCCAGTGCATCATTTCCAAAAGCTATTTTTGATAGTAAAGAAGCTTCAAAGAACTCCTGAGATTCAATTAATCCTTACTCATTTCTTGGGTAGCATTTCTTGAAGTGTACTATTTGTTAGCTCTCTTCAAGTAGATCTACTTCAAGTAGATACCCTTGAAGTTCCATCTCAAGTCTTCCTGCCCTTTCCAGGAATCATTTAGACTTTTTTTCTTTTCCTAAATGGACCCATGGGCTGCAAGGCAACCAGATAACTTTGCACACCCTGGTGAGTTCCAGGGCTGCTGCACAGGCACTGGCTAGGGATCTAATCATGCCCAGCACCCAAGTTGTTGTGCTAATGGTGGTTAGCATTTTGTGCTACAGAAGTGACCTTATGCTAGAACGAAGTTCTACAAGATCCAGTGATGGTGAGTATCCCAGCTCACCATACTGCTGGCTTTAAGTCTATCAGGATATCATTGTCTACTGATTGCTTCAAACATTAATACTCAGTTACAATTAATGAATTTTATTATGAAAATTGTATGTCCATCTGAAAGTACTACTTAGCATAAGGACTGATTCTTTTTTCCCCCTTGCATTTATTTTGTCTTTCTGCCTACGATTTCAAAGTACATTTGACAAGAAAGAGAATTTACCTCTTCTGGTGAAAGCATTTCACAGTGAATAAGAGCCCAAAGGCATGATACAGCTGTAGTGCGGATGGCAGCTGCTGTTCTTCCAGCATGCCACTGCAGATTAGGAGCCAGAATGTCTTTTATCACAGTCTCAAGGTAGCTAGGGAACAGCCTGAAGCCAAAAATAAGAAAGCAAAATAAAGGTTCATGAGAAAGTGATAAAGAGATTGACAGGACATAAAGGAGAATTTTACGTTATAGAAATATAGGCAGAAAAGGGGGAAAAAAAGACTCTGTAAGAAAATAAATAAAATCTTACAAGCCAATCTGATTATAATGTATGTGATAAGCTTTTCATAACTTAATTTTTCTAGATAATCTTTAAACAAATACCTAGCATTCATGGAAAGGGGAGGCTAGACTTTCTCCCACTTCAGACGATGCCCATGACTCACTGTGTTATCTTGGTAAACTACTTACCTTCTCTCTGTCTCATGTTCTCCGTCTGTGAAGTGGAGATAACACCCCAAATGAATGCTGTGAGGATTCATTAATATTTGTAAAGCCCTTTGAGACTGTCCAGTGAAAAGTATTTATAATGCGAAAAGTATGAACGCTATTGATGAGACCTGAGCTCCTGATACTGCCGCAGTCTACACAGGATACTTCAGGTTTCCCTTGGCTCATAAACTCACCTCCCTCAGAGATGAGAGGTCTGTAGGATTTTCTGATGGTGCCAGTCCCAGTACTAATGTGTTTTCATTACAAATACACAAATCTGTGATATTTTTGCTGATGCTTCCTCCTCCTTCTCTACTGAACAGGATACAATAATGCTTAAAGTAGGCACTATTCCCTCACGCCCATTTAATTCCAGCTCAAACAATTTTCAGTGAAGAGAAAAAGACACAGGTTAAGACTTTGCTGCAAAGAGACCTGGGTGCCTAGCTGTGACTAGATAATTAAGGCTCAGTTATTCTCTGTGCCTCTTAAAGAGCAGCTGGCAGCATGCAAAACAGACTGACAAATAACAGGCTCAGTCTACCTTGACTTGTGATCCACTCTATTTAAACTTCCCACAGACCTGGACTCTGGCCACCTGAGTGCAAAACAGCACATCACCACCCTGGTGCTTGCCAGAAAGGAAAGAAGCTGTTGCTGACTCTTCCAAGAGTCCCACATTTCCCAGATGAATAAATTGCTGCTACAGAGATTGTGCCAAGCCACAGGAGGAATGGGTAGATGTTAAAAACAAACAACCATCACTAAGTACTTTCTAAAAATCCCCACAACAGCAAAACAGAATCATCCAGCAATAAAAAATTCCATAATAATATTGTATCAGTGTAATCAGAAATGTGACTGTGTCTACTTCTTTCCTGTAACTACCCACTGCAGTTAGATCCTTCTATCAAGGTGTAATTTGACTGCAGTACAACCAGCCAGCCTGCCTGGCCTTAATTATCTACTGCACACAGAGAGAACTGAAAATCTCTATCCCCAACATGATGAAAAAGATACACCTGGCTGCTGCTGCTTAGCTAACTCTTAGCTAAGGGAGCACTCAAGTGTCTGAGAAAGTCAGAGATCCATCCTTGCTGCATGTCCAGCAGATGGCACTTAAGATTCAATAACAACGAGAAAGCTGACTTCCCATTAGACACATCTACATTTTTCCAAACCCTTTAGACTTATTATTTCAAACACATTTTTGAGAATTAATAGTTTTCTATTCAAAAGGTTGTCAGAAAAAAAATATAACTAATGATCACCATCATTCAAAATTTCCTTTCAGCTCCAAAGCTAAAAAAAGCTTTGTGCTGCTATCTGTGCTACTGTGCTGTCTGATCAGTAGCTGCTTGGTTTTAATAAAGCCTTCTGTTAAACCACAAAGAAAAAACAATCTGTCAAAGCATGAAGGTAAATTCCATCAGCATTATGTTAACCATAATGCTATGCTATTTGTGAGAATATTTGTTCTAGTGCCTTGAAATAGAATCAGTAAAGCAGTATCTGGCAATTATCTGACTCAATCATGTCAGACTCAATATTAGATGACCACAGACTCCATTTAGCATAATAACTGAAAAGCCTTCCTATCTAAACTGTTAGAATGTGTTTAAAGAGCTAAACAAATTACTGTCAGCAGTGAAAGCAATGGTGTAACCAGAACTTATGACTACTTCACTATACTATCTCTCATTACAATTAAGATGTATTTTTTCCTTGTACTGATGCAATTAAATTCTCCCTCTTTCCATTTGCAGACTTTACTGTCGTAAATCTTTGTAACTTTATTCTAAAACTAATTTCCATGAAATAACACACCCTGTGTGTGCTAGTTTTATTTACAGAGGTGAAACTTTATGCTAAAATGGGATCTGTGCATGCAATAATACCCAGATCTTATCAAAATATAAAAAGCAGAGCTTGGCTTTACACCAAAATTGCTTACCCCTGCTTTATGGACTTACATTCTTGAACTTTCATTCCATGTTAATTACTTTTTATACATTTTTGTTCTGGATTGGCTTCTTTTCTGCTTTTATGGAACTGCTGCACTTGGCTTTATGTTTGTGAATTGTTGTGGTTTGTGTTATGTTTCTATTTTTGTTGGGTTTTTTGTTGGGTTTTGTTTTCCAAACGTAACTTCCTAATTCCAGGTAATTTGAAAGCAAATGGGATCTGCTTTTACAAATCAAAACCTCCAAAAATGTTTTGTAAACAACTCTTGAAACACAAAACCCTCATGTGTTACTTCCTACATTAAAACATTTGCTGTGATGGTGATAAGTAGGATCAAGACTTCAAAGGGTCATTTAGCCTCCTCTACTGCTTTTTACTTTTTGAAGATGGACCTGCTGGTAAAATTCATTGCATTGCTCTTGTTCTCAGGCCAGACAGCCTCACTATGAGTTAGTCTGGGCCACCCTTACCCAGGAGTCATTCTTCATGCAAACAGGTCTGTTAAGCTCATTGGATGTGTATCTAAGCATCCACTCATATTGCCTTGAACGAAACAACTTCCATCACTGATGTCTGTGGAGTCCTGGTGTGTGTGGCTATTGCCACTGAGGGTATTACTTTGAAACATTCTCTTTTTTTTGTTTTTTTTCCATACTGATAATTCATCGAAAGTACTTTCAATTTGATGCAAAAGTACTTTTAGGAAGAATGCTTCCTATGACTTTGTTTCTTTTTTTCCGAAGAGCCAAAAAGGAAAAAATATGGCTCAGAATATGTTTACATACTAAATGCAGCAGACACTGGCAAAAGCAGAGCAGGTATGGTTTATGTATTCAGGACAACTTTGCAGAAGTGTTTGCACTATTAGGAAAGCTAAATTAATGACAAAAAAAAAAAATCCTCACTGTTTGCATTGTTATAAATGGAGGAGTTTTATAAGCACTGTAAGTTATAGTCAGGTTGTACTTGCAATGCATAAATAGTGCCAAGCAACAGGAGAACTCTATCTTCAGTCACTGAGAGTAATAATTCCTTATCAAACATTTATTTTAATGCTTTCTAAACACCATGCAATTTTAAATGCCCATTTTTTGAGGTGTTTTATTGTTTTCTTACAATGACTACAGGCAGCGTTTCAGGATTTAGGAGCTGTGTGGGACAAAAAGAAAAACAAACAAAGAAACCAACAAACCCCAACTAGCCTTCCCATCATATTTCTTTCCTAAGAATCCCCGTTTCAGCTTTCAAACATGCATCTTCTTTATATTTTGCAAAGAGACCAGGTCTGCATGACATCCATTTTAATTCTCCACAGTGGCAGAGATAGGAAGGCTACAGTGGAGGAAGAACGGACTTCAGTTTATTTGTATTTTTTTTAATTACTGCACTCCACCCTTCTAAGCACTGTTAGAAAAAAAAATACAGCAAGAAAAACACACTGCAGAGGATGGTGGGAAAGTCTCTCTTCTTCCAGGCATGCTAACATGGACACAATTATAGGGGTTAAATAACTATCATGGTCATTACTTTTTAATGCCACTGTAGTGCTCAAACAGCTGTGTGAAATTAGAACTCTACTTACCCCTGAGAATTGACAGTTTCACTTGCTTTCTGGAGCAACTGGGATAAAACAGTAAAAAGTTTTAACCGCAGCTGGGGATCTTTGTTGGGTTGAAGACACGTCTTAAGAACGAGAATGAAGCTATTCAGAGCTTCACCTATGACAGGACCTAGGAAATAAACATGCAAGACAGTACTAAGAGTTCTATTTAGATGTTTAATGGGAGTCCAATAAAATTTGTAATATGCCTGGTATTAAAATAGTACTGAACTTTCCACTCTTGCATGGCAGCTGTTGGTGTATCCATGCTACATCGTATTAGGCGGTACACGAATACCCAAGCTAAACCTCCAAGGGCTGAAGCTCCCACAGCCCTAGCCATGGCAGCATGGTGCTCCCTGAAGATGGTTTACCCCACATCTCCTTTAACCAGCTTGATATTGCTGTACTACACTGCATTATACAGTGTGGACCTATCAATGACATCTGCTAGTGCTGGGACTGTACACTGGTGGGTGGACTAATGCATTTGAGGGGGGGGGATTAATGATGTTGACTTTACATAGCTCTGAAAGCTGGAAGCCATGAACAAAGTTCTGGTTTTACTGAACTTAATGAAAAATCCTACTGAATCTGGTGTGACCCTGACACCACTCCAAACAGCAGCTTTAACTGTGCTTTTTGTTTCTTTCAAGTTTTTCCACATGCAGCATTCAAGGAAAGATGTTTATGACTCCCAGAGGCATGCTTGAAAGGGTCAGCCTCAAAATGTGGATAATATAATTACTGCAGCAATATTCTTTCTCTATGTTTAAATAATGCTTATTTGGATTTTACAAGACAATTGAAAATATTAATTTTAGAAGCTATTTGAAATACAAATATTTTGCAAATTCATTCTCTAATATAACATTTTCACATACTGTGATGAATTCCGTTTTTACCACTCATACTGTGATGAATTTAGTTTTTACAACTAAACAATTAAAAAAAAACAAAATAAAAAGCCCTTGCAGCTGTTATCCCAACATCTGAAGAAATTATTTTCCCACTCCAAAAGGAAGTTTATGCCTTTTTCCTTGATAATGATTATCATCTTCGTGGTTTTAGAGAAAAAGAATACACACAGATTATAAACATGTTTTATACTGCAAGCTTCTTGCTGTAACTGCTCTTTCTGCTTGCAATAAACTACTTCTCTCCAGCATCTTCTTCAGTTTTGCATCCTTGTGATGCACATTCTATTCAACTCCAGTCACTCAGAAAATCCTCCCAGGAGGAGACACAACAATGACATTTCTGGTGACAAGAATATGCTTCATCCATGGAATAGACAGATTGTAGTACTCCAATATTTGGAAATTGAATGTTTAAAATAACAATAAACCCCCTCCAAACCTTCACTGTCTAGACTGAAGCAACAGAGGGTGTTGAACTGCAGTTTGTTACATTTCTGTGCCAACAAATAGGTCTTTATTTTCACAGCATTTCAGCATTTATTCAAAACACACTGCACCACGTGAGTTCTGAGACATTTAAAAGATACTACTGTTGTATCAAACTGATAACAGCAAATTCAACAGATAGAAAATAAACAATTTAAACTGATAACAGCAAATTCAACAGACAGAAAAAAACCCAACCTATTCCATCTTAAGCACGCATTCCTGAAAAACAGTAAGAACTGAGAACTTTGAAATGAGTAAACCCAATTATGTTGATTAAAAACAACATTATGTGTGGGAATGAAAAGAAAGAAAGAGAAAAAAAAAAAAAAGGAAAAAATAGCTCTAGGAGCTGCTGTGTCAGACAGAAAACACAGACAATAGCATATTACCAGTGTTGGGTGCAAGCCAAAAAGTTTGCCCAGACATTTGATGATTTATTTAGCATTAAGGAAAACAGAGACAACTGTCTAGAAGTCCCTCAGTCATGGAAATGGGAGCACAAATATACAGAAAAGTTGGCCTCTCAGATCTTGCACTGAAAAAACTTTTTGTTTCTTTCCACAGATGAAAATTAGAAAGTAAAAAAAAGTACATATCCTGGTTGCTGCACAACCCAGCAAGTGGTTGCTTCACCAAGGTTTGCTGAGGCTTTTTTGTGAGATTTGATATTAACTGTGGAAGATACAATCCCTTAAAACACACCTGTCCACATTTAACTAGCTGCTGTTGCAATAATAATAATACCTCACCTGAAGTAGTTGTCTATGCCCCCTTTTTAATTAACAGAAAGTAAAAACTAAATCACAGAATGTTAAGGGTTGAAAGGGACCTTGAAAGATCTAACCCCCTTACCAGAGCAGGATCACCTAGAGCAGGTCACACAGGAACGCACCCAGGCAGGTTTTGAATATCTCCAGAGAAGGAGACTCCACAACCTCTCTGGGCAGCCTGTTCCAGGGCTCTCTTGCCCTCACAATGAAAAAGTTTTTCCTTATGTTTATGCTGAACCTCCTCTGCACCAGCTTGCACAGATTGCCCCTTGTCTTGTCACCGGACATCACTAAGAGCCTGGCTCCAGTAATTTCCATTTTAATCATCTTAAAATGGGTGTTTAGGTGAACTATCTGGCCATTACTACACCCCTTGCCTGTAGATACAATCTGGAGAGCTGTGTCAGAGGAACATTCGCCATGCAGATCCAAAGCTAAGTGAAATGTTATGTCAAAGCATTTCATGAATCTGTATGCAGCATGTGTAGAAGAGAGGAAACATTTGCACAAAACTATAGTGTATTTTACAAGACCAGTGAATAGATGGAAAAAATAGATCTATTTTTGGACACAGAAGTTCTATCATTTTATTTCTCCATGATCCTGGTATGTTTCACTCACCTGAAAGCATACTTTTAGGCAAGTGCTTTTAGAATGCCAGTGAATCTTTTGGAATTGAAGATGCTTCAACGTTTTTGGTTTTGGTTTCTATCATTATCTTGTGAAGTTTCTACATATTACACTATTCATTGTAAAATTGGGGGTTGGACTAGATGACCTTTGGAGGTCCCTTCCAACCTAGACCATCCTCTGTGATTCTGTGTGAAACACAATGCATCTGCAACCTATGGAGAGAATAATTTTATTTCTTTTAGAACTACTAAATAAGTTGTACCTGAATGGGTTGCAATGACATCAAACTGTAATACTTCTGGAGAGTAGCATGTCCACCCATCACATGACACTGAAACCCACTCCATTAGCTGAACCATATGCTGCTTGTAGAGATAAAGAAAACTATCCAATTGCTGCACTTCAGCTAATGAAGACATTGTTTCCTCTACCTGTTAAAGAAGAGAAAGGATGCTTTATCTTAATTGAAACAATGTTAAAAGAAAAAAGGAAAAAAAAAACTTTCAAAACTCATCATTGTAACAGAAGGGACAGAAGATTTCCATAATTTCTACCTGGACAATCAAGGTTGGTATTTAACACCTGCCTATACTACAGCCATTACCTTTTATTTAAAGAGAAACACTTGCCCTGATTTTAAAATGAAATTGTAAGGAACATGGCAACATAACAGCAAAATGAAAGAATCTTTACTCCATGTGAAAATCTATGTGACTTTTCTCCTCAATTTCAGAAGGCTTTGAAACTTTAATGTAGAGAGAATTTCTCACAATCCCATTTGGCAGGTTATGGCATCTTCTAAAAGCTATTGCTGTTGCAGCTCAGAGAGAAAACATGGTGTTTTCCTTCTCCCTCTTAATTTTTTTTCTTTCCCCTCCAATTTTAATTATGCAAGGTGCTCTCTCTTTACAGTAGCTGGGCAGGTTCATTTAAAATTCTCAACTCCTCTTGCTTAGAAGCACCAAAATTCACTGTTATATTTGAGATGCAGTCTTCATAGTTACATTTAGACTATTCCATGAGACAGGCAAATAAAACATGTACAAATAAAACATGTAAAAAGAACTACTAAATGAATTCCAGACATGATCATGTTTGGCAATGGAGCACATGAATTTTCTTCATCACTTGTAGCAGATGTATTTCAGAGCAAAGGAAAATTTGCTTTTACAGTTCCTGAAGACTCCTACCAGAGGCATAAAACTTCTACAAGGAAGAGATTAAAGGCATGCTGGAAGCAGTATCTACAGTCTTGATCATTTCAGTGGACAGTGAATCAAAAATAGGGAGCAAGACACTGCTAGAAACCCCACTGAGAAATAACATGTGTCGACAGCATGGCCAGTTCTTGACTGGAAAGATGCAGTGCAGCCCTATGAGTGACATCATTTGACTCTAAGTGGTTCAGTAGAACTACAAATTGTAGTCATATTTTTAAGCTGAACTCAACCACACAAGTTAGCTGAAACATGTCTAGGACCTTTAGAATTTTATAGACTAATCACTTGCCAGACAAAGATGTTATTATGGAAGTACCAGATGTGGAGAAAATAAATGAGAATTCTAGGAAAAAAAAAAAAGAAATAAATCAGGATTTGCTAAGGACAAAGGTTACTCTTAAAGCAGGTTTGCTTGCCTCAAGCAGAAGAGATTTCTCTTTTCTTGAAGCATTCTGCCAGCCAGCCAAAACAACTCAGAATAACTTATATGTAAAATATTCATTTGTCTGTAGATTAATTGGAACATTTTACATGACAGAATGTTAAAGACAGAAACTACTTTTCATTATTAATCCCATCACAGTCTGCAAGATGTTTTTTTTTCCACTGAACAAACGAAATACAAAATAATACATCATTCACAGGTGACTTTAAATGATCTGTTTAAGTAGTTTCAAGAGTGTAATTAAAAAACAAAGAGAAAATAACAAATATGCCAACAGACTGATGCATATCTTCTCATCAGGAAGTGCCTCACAGTCGAAAAAAGTCAGAAAATAGCAAGGGTGATTTTCTTCCCTATATTTGAAAGTTAAGAAGTTTAATGATACATTATTTTCATGCTAATAGTCAAGGTGTGCTAAAAAAGAGCTAAGATATCACAGGCCACTGGTACTGAAATAAAATCTTATCTTCAGGTCACCAGTTAAATCACTGACAAGCTCAATACGTGCTTAACAGGCTCTAACAACTGATATGGCTTCAGTCTATTTGGAGCTGTAAACTACACTCCTCATCATGATACTGAAGTGCTCAGCTGGTGGTCTGGATCTTTTTTTCTTAGCCCTAAGCAACCAGAAACACTGATGAACACAAAGAAAAGGGGCTAAAAATCTAGGATGACTGTGAGTGTCCACAATCAGATCTTGTCAGTTGTGCTCTCCACTAACTTTGAGCTCTTCTGTCCCCTTTAGAGTAAAGCCTGAGCTGAAGTTCTACAATGCAAATTTGTGAATATTTTATGTTTGTACTCACAATCTTCTGATCCTGAATACAGATTTCTTTTCAAACAACAAAGTTTAACTTGTAAAGTGAGATGCAGTACATTTGTTCTGTATGGTCTGAAGCTATTTTAACAGGGACTTTTGCCTTCTGCAAGCTATACAGCTCACTTTGAAGTCTGAGAATAGTCAGTGGGGAAAAAAATTAAGAAATTCAATCCATATTTCTATTTGTGACAAACATTGCAATTATGTAATCTCATTGCCAGATTTTCTGTCTAGCTGAAAGAAAGGCTAATGAGAAAAAGGATTCTCATCCAAAGTACTGTCAACTTTACAAATAATCTGTAACTGCAGGAACATCATAAACCTTTAATAATCTTGGGAGAATAACTTTTCCGTGTATGAAGATCAGGATTTCTCTCCATAAAACTTTTTTCTTATGTAGGAGTATGAATACTCCTTTTTAATGGACATTGCTGACTTTATAGACCACTGCAGGGCTAAACAGAGAAGATACTGCAAAACATACCAGATCCATCTGTTCAAGGTTCACTTGGACAGATTGTTTGTTTTTCAAAAAACCCACAAAACCAAAACAAACTTCCCCAAAATCCCACCCTCGTGCTGGCTCCCCAAGAGACAGAGCTTCGTGCTCTACCTCTTCAACCTGCAGATTCTTTTCAATACTTGTTTCAAGCTTTGTTCTATTTTACTTCTTTCAGAAAAGTTCTCTAAGCCTATGCCTTCTTGCAGGCAAGCCTGTCAGCTGTGGGGCCATAAATACTGATGCTATGCAGGCCTTTGGAATACCATGCCTGGAAGCAAGAGAAAAGGGAGTAAAATAGCCATCGCGTTTAAGGTGCACGTTTGAAAAGAGACAACTTGGATAGGTCACAATTGTACTCCATGAGGATGGCTTCTTGATTTATTTGATGCTTTAGCTTGGGGAAGAAAGAGAGAAATAAGGGGGTGAGACAATGTTTAGCAAAAAAGGCTCATCTATTATCAGGGCATCTACAGATGTCTTTGATTTTAAAGCATTCCTGCAAGATTTAAACTTTTGGTTCTGGTGGGAAGGTAAAAAGGTCAACTACTGTAAAATCAGGCTGATCTTTGTCTAAAGATTAAATAACTGATTTTGAAACTATGATCCTATCACTTTTTCAAGGCTCGTAGTGCTCTCAATCCATAGGTGAATTGTTCTTCAACAGAAAATTTTAGAGTAATTTTCTGGCCACTTGTGTATAGCCTAACATTAACAATAACTCAGTGACTTACGTCCAGCTAAAAAGTAAGCACCAACAGTTCAACCAGCACCAGCAGCATGCCCAGATCTTTGCAGAATCTAGCAACAAGGATAAGCTCTTGAACACTTCCTGTCCCCAAACTTTACCAAACCCATGTTCCAGTGACTATTATCCACTCACGTAAAGTGGCTCAATGGCAGTCCTCATCCCATTATGAGCTTCCCATGCTCCAGTAATGTACTTCAAGCCATCTATTCTGAAACCTAATCTAAACACACTTCAAAAATAAATAAATCTAGTTTTAACTATAGCTTACAGTCCTATACTGGGTGTTATTTGCTACAAAATAAAACTGAATTCTAGGACTAGAACCTTCACATACTCTAAACTCAATGAGACTTCAACCAAAGTTATGAAACAATGTAATTTTCCAGGCTCTGCTGTCTCAAATTGTAAACCCAATTTCAAACTTAATTCTGGTATTAATCATGTATGGACAGTGAGATGCACAACCTTGGACTAGCCATGAGACATTACTCCCTGCTGGTACACCCCACAGCCAGTGAACAAGCCTTACCAGATGGAGCAATAAGGCCAACTCGTAAGTTTCTCTAAAATAAAAACAAAACAAGGAGGCTGTTACTGCTGCAGACTGTAGATTGTGATGGGTTAAGTGTCAGGAGGACAGAGCCAGACTCTTCTCAGTGATTTCCAATGACAGGACCAAGTGGAAATGGAAACAAGCTGGAATGCAGGAGGTTCCATGTAAACACAAGGAATACAATCTTAATTTTGAGGGTGGCAGAGCCCTGGAACAGGCTGCCCAGAGAGGTTGTGGAGTCTCCATCACTGGAGGCATTCAAAACCTGCCTGAATGTGTTCCTGGGTGATTTACTCTGGGTGATCCTACTCTAGTACGGTGGTTGGACTAGATGATCTTCAGAGGTTCTTTCCAACCCCTACCATTCTGTAGGGTTCAAAATATTAACTAACCACCAGAACAGTGCCATAAGGATCTTTGCAGAACAGTTTTATGACTAGAAACAGAATCCAAGAATTTCATCATGCTTCTTTCATACTAACAGAGTGAATCTGATGATACTGAAGTTAAATGACTATCTAAATGTTTAACAGTTCTGTTTCTATACAATTTTGAAATATTGCTATACACACACACATACAGATGAAAAATAAGCAACACTCCCCCCCAAAAAAGTGGTATTATACAAGTTCTCATTTTAATGATTTTTTTTTCTTCTGGAGAAGTTGCCTGTATGTGTTTTAAACAGATTAAACCCAAAGTAATTTCAGCTATGGGAAAAGATGAGGAGACAGAGGGTACAGTCAAGGTCATGCAACACTAACTCATTTCAAACTCTACCAATCTTTGTGGATGAGCTCTTAGTTAAGGATTTCTGTGGCTTAAATGTAATGTCAAGAGAAAAAATTGTAGCTCTGTTTAGACAACATATCTTAACAATGGTAAAAATCAGAAACAGACTGAAATATTAAACCAGCTCACAGCTTACCTTTTCTTTGAGGTGTTGAGAATTTGGTGTTGCCATTATTGTCACCAAAACTTTCATTAGCTGAAAACTAATTTCTTTGCAGTATTCCTGGCACACTTCTATCAATGCTCGTACACAGTAAAGCAACTGTTCCATATAAAACACCTATTTTTTAAGAAAAGAAGAAATGTATTAGGTTATGGTAGAAGATATAACATTATTTTTAAGGGACAGAGATGGGAAATGGCAATAATAAACTCTGAGCACTGTCTAATTCCCTAAGTGGTAACATGTCAATAATCTCATACTAGTTCTTTTGATTACCTACATTTTATAGAACACAACATAATCCTCCTCCCACACTGTTTGCTCATATTTACCTTGTCCTGTTAACAAAATAAATGACTCTGCTTTTAAACACACAATTGCTTCCCTGTGAATGGAAGCATCAAAGCATTTTGGAATGCTTACTGATGGTATTTTCTCACTCAGAAGCACAATTTGTTAATTAATAACGTATTTGTTACAACTCTTTCCAATACTATTTCATGCTTGGCTATTTTGAATGGAACAATACTGGTTAAATACATAATCCAAGGAAACCTGAGCATCTGCTTTTATCTCAGCCAATTTACCTCATTTGATGCAATATAATGCACTTTATCTTGGTTCAGCTGATACTAATTGAAGTCAATATCATTGTCAGTTAGCTTGCAATAACTGCTATGATAAAATGCATCAGATATTCCCTGAAGCTGTCAAACTACATTCAACAAACAGAAAGGGCCATTGTTACAGATTTACCTCAAAAAATAAATCAAGTCTAGGAATAGTTTAGCTATAAATGTTATTAATCTCATGGACACGGTCAATCCTTAGCTAAACAGTGTCATGCAGCATTTGCTGTTAAAATAAAGACTGTTTGCCAAGACCAAAGGCTAGAACAATTCCACCAAACTCTTCAGCTGCAGATGAATGTGTCTACAGTATCTAATGCCAATTGGAAGTGGAAAGCTTAAGACCTCACAGCAATTTTGCAGGTGTACCTCAGGGAATTGTTATTTGAACAAACAGGTTATAGACCTTCCAGTTATAGCAGTTCCTAATCATCACAGGCTTCATGGAGATTAAGGTTAATTCCTGCATCACAGGTACATATTCCAGTAGGGAAGAAGCATAATGAGGGAAAAACTTCAAACATGTATCTTACACTGGATGAAAAAACAATTACACTAGATTTGGTTGACACACATGAGTAAGTGTCGTAAAGGGAAGCCTGCATCTGACATGAAGTCAGACTTTTCTGAAGGCACAGCAGAGGCCATTTTTTTGGTCATCTTAAGAGAAGAGGCCTTACAAACTTTTGGTGGATTGAAAGCTGGGATTTCCTTTGTTGGGAAAATTGTAGGGATTCTTCCTGTGCATGTTTGACATATTGTGAACACAGGTCACTTCAAAACATGGGTTAAATTCTGTCTCTGGGTCAGCCAAGATAGTCCTCTGTTACTGCAGTACATACTAAACAGCTTCTTTCCCTTTCATGCCTTTTCACTTTCCTCCTGCTATCTGAAAGCAGTTCTCAAATTTGAATCCACATCTGCTGAGAGGATGGACTTCTAGCAAGGTTTGGGGAATAGCAGATTTGAACAGGAGACCACACTATGGCCCAGGGAAGACAGGGAAGCTCCTGTTTTGTCTGGGACACACAACCACAACTATATTCTGATATAGGGTGGGGCAGATGTGCAAGGGAGGAACAGGAATGGGAGCATTTAGGGAGAAGGAGGAAAGAAACAAGTTGAGGGAACTACCCAGCTAAAACTTTGGTCTGTTGTGTGTTTTCCACAAAGTCTTACCTCTTCAGATCGTTGACAAACCTCAGCTTGTGACAGTGTGTTGCCAAGATCAGTCAAATGAGGCTGTAAGATTTCTTTTGGGCTACCTCGAATCACTGCAGTTAGAACCATGATACAAGATGGCTTAGGTGTCTTCTCAAGGGCTGCTGTGATTAATTTCAGCCACACCTTAGGGCTTACAAAAGTTCCAATCAATTCTGCTGCTTTCACACACTGAAAAAAGAACAGGAATAACTTCAGGATTTTCCTGAAAACACAAAGATCTAAGCAGCATATGATGGGCTTTCTCTTTTTGTGATTCCAGCTTTTAAAATGCTTCAGCAGTTGCCTTGTAGGCCTTTTTCACTCACACAGTAATGATTACATGCATGAAGAAGGTTTCTTGATGTGTTCAGTAAGCACATAATAAGGCATGCAGCACTTCTCAGCAGCAGATAAACTTCTATGAGAAAGAAATGCAAAGAAATGCAGCATGTAACTTTCAGCATAATGAAGTCTCTAGTTCAATAACCAGATGTTGCAGATTTAGTGGAAGGGATGGAATAGCAAGAAGGAGACAACAGAGTAAGAACTGGAAGAATAGGAAGAACGGTTCAGGAAAAATTGTCTCTCTCTCAGACAAGTACTAAGAAAGACTAAAGACAAGAAGAAATTGCAGAAAAAATTAAAAAAGGTAATTTCAGTAATGGATTTCACAGTCTATACAGCTTAACTCATAGCAGGAACCTAAAGAAAGACCTGATTTAGAAAACTAGCTTTTCTGACATTTGTTGGACTACTTGCACACACAAAGACACGAATCTATTTATTTTAATATAGTAAGCATATTGTTCACATTTTTTAACTTCCATAAAAGCCTGAGCCTGATCCCTCAGTGATGGGCAACTTCCAGTAACCTAAAGTAAGGCTTACCCTCAGCAGTAGACTCAGAACTATAAAGAACAGGGTCTTTATTCAGTGTACAACAGATGCTTTAACAGATAAAACTCACGTTTTTAACCACTTCTCTTTCTTCATCCAAGCATGCTTGGTACAAAGTTCTAAGCAGTAGCTCCATGTGTTGTGTTATGTGATCCTCTGCATGTAGCAGCAGCGTATGCAGAAGCTGGGATGCTTTTACTCTTGTGCTTTCAACCCAGTCTGTTATATCATGACTGAGACCTGGAAGAATTTTGGAGAGGTTTCTTGACACAAGTTCCCGACAACCTAGTCCTGGTCGAGTCACTAGAAGAAAATGAACAAATACAAAAGAAAAAGAAACATCAAAGGAAAAGGCAAAGCATACTAATCATTAGAAAGGTTTAAAGCCTCCAAAGTAAGAGCTATGGGAGTCTGCTTCAGCTTGTAACAAAACATTCCAAATACTGCTGAGGAATTTATCAGCACAAGCTGCCTTTCTTTAATATACCTTACAAAATTGAAACTCCACACACCTCTCTAAAAATGTTGGTATGTATTACTGAAAGATGATTTAGATTATGTGTTTTAAAATGTTTACAGGAATGGAAAAGATAATTTAAATTTTATGGGGCATTATCCACTTTGGAAAACAACAAGCTTGATCATTCCTTTTATAATTTTAATTGCATTGTCATTAAAAAAAAAAACTGAAACACAAAGAGACAAAACAGAACACTTCTGCACTGAACATGCCTGTACAAACAAAATTTGAGTTGTTGTTGTCTGAGAACAGCCATTTCATAATTGCCACTCACAATGTTCACATGCTGTTTTAAGAAAGAAATGTTATTCATTATGAGGTGTCAAAAAAGAACTGAATGTGAGAGTGCATTTCTTATTTCTGGTACAGAGTTCTCAATGACTGACTTGTCTCAGGGTATTTTCTTACTTTGCCCTTTTTAACTACAAAAGCTAAAATGAAAATAGACTAAAATAAGTCGTCTAAAGAACACAAAAGGCTTATAGAAATGCCTATAAAACAGGAATAAAATTCAAGCATCAAGCTGCTTTTTTTTTTTTGTCAATGGAGGATAACATTTTGGATTATGAAAATTGACAATGAATAGCAAAAGGTCAAACAAAAAAATCAGCTTGAGACAGCAAATACAGGCTGGCATCCTATTCGACCTGAGGCAGAATTTTGTTTCAAGAATTTGGACAATTCTTTATCAGCAGTTCCTTCATTTCAGATGTTCAAATGCAGGCATTTATCCCTGTAGCTATTCCTGTCAAAGACTTCCCTGCTATAAACTGTCTGCACCTGTATCCTAAGGCAATGACTGCTTTTGCTCAACGGAAAGCTGGTTGGATGACACCAGGTATGAGGGCTAACTCTATTCTTCCTCTGACCTGCAATATCTGTCATCATGAGATCAAAGCACAGTGGGGGCTCATATGTCAGGTCCATTAGCTTGAAAGTTTGATAAAGACAGTTAAATAAAACTCACTATAAAGTCACAGTTGTAAAAAGATATTCCAGTACATGAAATATGTCAGAAGAAATGGCAACAAAGTGTTAAAATACACCATTATATTAAACAAAAACTAAGAAATGTTGGTGGAGGGGAGACAGAGGGGAAGGACACATAATAAGAACTCATCCATATGTAGTCTGTGGTAGGACACCACAAACTATTACTTGAAAATAAGGTATACAAGTATCTCTGATACAAAGTTCCATATCTGTAAGATTATGTAGCAAATAATTCTTTCATTTTCCTTCTCTTTTGTCACATAAACCTTGATTGTTAACAAGACATATAATCTGGAAGTAAAGATAAGCAGCAGGAAATTCTATTGTAAAGTCATCATTAACTCAGGATTCAAGCCTAAAACTAGTTAGTGTGTATGCATGTGTTTGTACATATGTCATATTTAAGCCTTAACTGCATCATTCTACCAAGCCAGATGCATGAAAAGAAAATAAACGCAGGGCTGGAACGCTGCCCAAATTCCTCAGGCATGCAATTTAATTGTGAAGTAACTGATATATGTCCCTTTCTAACAGTGAGAAAACAAACACTGGACACCCACACACAATTCCCAACACAAACCTAGAGTTAAATGAACAAGGTAACCCTATTAGCAACATAAATGGTAAAAATTATTTCAAAGATTGGCATATGAAGCCTTTTATGACCTTCACTGTATCATGGCCACAGCAAAGTAAGTGACTGGAGCTTAGACTCTCAGCTTCAATCAGTTTATATACGTTAAAAAATTCTCTGACTGCCAAGAAAAAGAAATATGCTTCTGCCATCACCAGTGGGAGTAAAAGCATTCTTTACCATTTACAAAGCCCTGAGGCAACATATATAAAATAAGGAAGGGAAAAAAAAAAAAAAAGGAAAGGATAACAGATCAACTTGCCTGTCTTCAAAGCTAAACAGTTCTGTCAAACCAGTCACCATTATGAAGTGTTTCCCCTTTCATTCAAGCATTATTGAGTAAAACAACTTTGAAGGGGGGAAAAAAAAAAGTGTAATTTCAAAGAAGAAAGGACTCCGGAACCCACTGTCAGGGAAAGGATTTTGCTGCTGGGTATTCTATGATATGATTGTCATGTAGGCACAAGCCAAGCATGAACCTGTTCTTTCACACCAAAAAAGTTTTTGTTCAGTTAAATATGAGTATAGAAATCAATAAATGACCCATTTAAACCCTCTCTCTCATCAACATCCATAGACATATTTTTAAACATTAACTTTATGAACCTGAGACAGGAAACAAGCTTCAAGCTACTACAAACATAGCGTTTTAAAGCTATCTATAAATCATGTGGTGTTAAGAAGTAATCTACCCATGCTGCATTTTTTTTTTGAGTGTGTAAAACAAAGGAATTTATTGTTTGTTCCCATGTTCTTCATGCACGCTGGCAAGTTTTAGTTACCATCCCAGTGTCTCACAAAGGAGTCGGAAATCATTTCTCTGCAAATTTTTCTTCCATGCCAATTCAGTGGATCATTAACGCTGTGCTTGTTCTCATTATTTGAGGACTCAGCTCACACATTTCTCCATTCTGCCTTCCCTTCTGGCCACCTCTATATCCATTCCCCACCTGGGTGTTGGCTAACATATAACTTTCTGCTGCTCTGCATCACTGCTTTACCTCTTTTTCAGCACAGGTATTTTCATTTAGTCTTTCTAAAAATGCATTTCGGGATTAGTGGAAAAATTTAATGTAGCTACTGAACAAATATTTATTACATTTTAAATTTAACATAATTAATTTTATACACATATGTGAGATATCTATCTATCTATCTACCTACTTATCTATATCTGTACTAGCCCTGTATGTTAAGTAATATTACATTTGGTAATGAATATTATACATCCTGCTCTGCTGTCATTACTGTAATGCAGTTCTTGGTGATTATTCAGGAAGTTAAACTCAATTTCATTGCAACTTACCTCCTTTGGGATAATGCAAAGGTGACACACTAAAATCCATTTTATCTTTCAGATCTTCTTCATTCTCTTTCTCCCACTGCAAGCCTATCTTTTCCCAATAAGTCCAAGCCAGTTTTCTAGGCATAAAATAAGAATTTTATACCATTATGCCCCCAAAAGAAAAAAAGTCAGTCATTTCAAACTAAGACTTCTGGAATCTTTGACTTCTAAAATTCAGCTAGAAGCAAGGGAAGCATTCCTGCCATTTAACTTAGGCATATTAACATGAGAGTTGATTCTTCTTTTGCACTCAGTGGACAGATGTCACTTCTTCCAAAGACAGTTTTATCTATTTCTACTTCTGTCTTCATCTCTCTCATACTTACTTGAACATAGCATAAAAGAACAATATCATAAAAGCTACTGAAGACAGTGCTGTCATTTTGGGCTTAAAAACCCAAACCAAACCCAACAACAACAAAACCCCAACCCAACCCAAAATTTTTGCTACAAGCAATAATCTGTGAACAAGGAAACATTTTCATGTAAAACAGCTACACAGGGGGAAAGAAAAGAAAGAAGAAGAAAAAGCATTCTGCTTACACATTTTCAGGAATTTCATCAGAAAAGCTGCCAAGTAACAAAGCGATCAGCTTGTGAAAATATGAGTATCTATCTCGTAGGTGCAACAACCATTCTCCAATGACAGTTGTTACAGCGTGCCGAACCTACATGGATATGAAAAGACTACTTTAAGTATGTCAGGTAAACAAAAGAAAAAAATAAAAGAATAATATTTGCTTTCCCTACATCAGATTTGGTCAAGGGCATCGATAGTCTCAAAAGAAATGACAAGAACCCAAGATCTCCTCACTCGCACCAAGCATCTTAAGGAACATGCAAGGTGTGGTGATGCTCCCTCTTGTGTTCTTGCTGTGGCTTAGTTAGTCTTGACTGGAGCACAAAAGCATGCTTTTGAGGGGAAAGACAAGAGACAGACCTAACTCAGAAAACTCATGGTTAAAGCCTCTCTGAGAATGGAAGAAATGTACATTTCTCTGAAATATGAAGCTTTTCAGGTGCATCTCCAGAAGACAATTTTCTTTGTTTGTTATAAAGGAAGCCCAAGCTAAATAATGTCACTACACTCACTCAAAAATTAAAATGTTTTAGCTAAGATTAAGTTGCACAAACTGCTGCCTCAAATGCATCACGTGAACAGACTCTAAGTGTTTGTCTTGCATCTGAAAAGACCACAGAAGTCCTGGAGAGATCTGACAGAAGAATTTAAGACAGAATTGAAGCCACCCATTAACAGAAAAAGGTGCTTACAAACTTCAACAGCCTGCAGAATCAGACAGCAGCTGAACAGGTCAACAACCTTTGTTTTAAATATCTTAGAACTGACAAACATGTATGTGACATATCAGTGTATCTGAAATGAATGAATGAAAACTGAAGATTGAGAGGTAGCAAGTAGCAAGAGAGGAACAACAAAAAACCCCACCTGAAACAGACCTGAAATATGGCTAGGTTAAAAAAAAAAAAAAAAAAAAAAGAGGAAGAAAGGAGGAAAGGCACACCTTGGGAATCTCATCAAATAATCTCTGGGCCAGATGGGACAGAACATCATCCACAGACTTTCCATTTCCAAACTGTATCACTGTTCCAGTAGCTTGGATTACATCAACACGAACTCTGTAGTGCTGGTGTGAAATTGTTTGCATCAGGGGTTTTATCAGAGATTCTGACTGCATATGGAAGTGCTCTGTTAGGGCAGAAAGAGAGAAATGTCAAACACGCCTTTCTGTATGTGGGTGACAGATCTCGAGCAACATGATTTCTGCAACACTACCAAAAGCAGCCTGATTAACCTCACTGCATTTAAGTAGCATGCAGATTTGATTTCATATTAGATCTGAACACTAGCTCACATGCACTCCCCTAAACTTCTCCTCCCTACATGCAATGGCTCAGCATCCATCTCTGTTATAGTTCTTCTCCAACAGATTCTGAGGATCTGACATGCAAAGTGAACCTCTGAAGGTGTGTGCAGCTTTTTAACTCTTTCTCTCTTCTGGCTGCATCCCTGTAACCTTCTATCAGTCCCTACCTCAACCCCTGTCCCCTCAAGGAGAGCAAGCTCACATCAGTCCAATGCTTCCATCCTTTGCCCATCCCTGGGCCCCACCTGGCATGGCCTGGGCGCAGGCCATGGCGCACCGGCAACTTTCGCGCCTGACCTCGGCATAGTGGTCAAGGAGGGTGGCCTGGAGGATGTGGATAATCTCGGTGAGATAGGGGACCATGGCGACCCCGCAGCGCTGCAGCAGGAGGCTCAGGAGCTGGACGAGGCCGAGGCGCAGCTCCTCGCTGGGTTCAAAACCCTGCGGTGGACAGAGGCGCTGGACCAGAGCCGGCAGAACGACGGGCAGAGCCTCGCCGGGCCGGTCTCCGTGGCTAAGCCCATGGCAGAGGAGCTGAAGAGAGAGCTCCCGGCACCGCTCTGCCGTGTCTCCCACCAGGCAGCGTGCCAGCGGCCGCACCAGCTGCGTCCCAAAAACCTCCTGCACCACGGCGTCCGAGAACGGCCTCTCCTGCACCTCGGCCCGGATGGCCTCCAGCGCTCGCAGCCGTGCCGTCCGGCTGCAATCGGACTCCTGCAGGCAGCTCAGGGGCCGGTTCAAGGCCTGCGCCAGCTCGGCCGCACCGGGCGCCGCCATACTCCGCTGTCGCCACGGAAGTGCGGCAGCGTTGCTAAGGACGCGCGTGGCGTTTACGATGGCGGCCGGGCGCTTTACGGCGGCAGCGGAGCACTTTACGTGATGTGGAGGCATGCTGTGTGCGGGGGGCGCTGACAGCGCGGGAGGCGGCAGCTTCGCTTTCGCTGTGTCCTCCGCACTGAAGGCAAACCCCGAGCTTCACAGCAGAGCACCGAGGAGGCAGGGTGGTAGTTTCAGCAGGTACAATAGCGACCAGCAGGAGAGGGACCCGTTTTTCCTATCAGGCGGGAAAGAAGAGATTGAAACCTGAGAGAAACCCGCGGGTGATGGAAGGGCTAAGGGGATAGGCGAAGCGCCGCAGCCGGAGCCGCCGAACTGGACCACTTGAGCACAGCTCACCTGTTGCGAACTTTCACATGTAACGTTGTTTGCATCACTTTTCCCTTGTGTTTTTTTTCTAAAAGGATCAATACAGCAGTGGCAGTCAGTTGCTGGTTTCAGTAGCAGCATTGTGTAGTTTTTATGTTTCATTCATTTTAGTTAATGTGTACTTACATTATGTTCATATTGTACTTACATGTGCTCTACACAGTAAAACATTTTGTGTGCTATTCTGGTGACTGCAATCAACAAATCAAACTAAAAGGGTTGTCAGCATCTTTTTCTGGACTAATATGTAATTTAAAGAGCAGTAAGATACAGAGCTAATTCAAGTTATCCTTTTAAAATACCCTTGTATTTATCAGCAAGGAGTTTATTCCTGGCTTGCTCCTGGCTTGACTCTGAACCTTTGAGATCCTTATTCATCCTTTATTCTGTAAGAACCCTGAGTGTGAATTCCCTGGGAATAGAACTATTAACGTATGTTGGAGTATTCCTCACAGTGCTTGCTGGTGCCTGGCCAGTAATCTGGCCAAGGTCCAGCTGTGACCACTCCTCAGGGGCCTTGCATAGAGCTGTCTCTGGATGCAATGGCTTTGAGTACTTAAGCAACTGAGCTGGTGAGCTGCTGTTCCCAGTCCTGTCAGAGATCTGGGGTATAACAGGCCTGGTGGCTCATGTGTCAAAGAGGGTGCTGGGTTTGGCCATGCTCTTGCCACAACTCAGCAACCCATCTTTTGTGTCCAGCCTGCCCTTCATGGCCAGGCCATCATCCTTCATGGTCAGGCCATGTTTCATGACCAGATTGTCCTTCATGGCCAGGCTATTGTCCTTCATGGCCAGCCCATCCTTCATGGCCAGCCCATCCTTCATGCCCATGCCTATTCCCAGCCTTCACAGGCCACCTTCCATGGCCAGCACATCCTTTGGGACCAGGCTATTGTATGTCATGGCCAAGCCACCTTTCATAGCCGTGCCCATCCTTCATGGTCATACAATCGTCCTTCGTGGCCAGCCCATCCTTTGTGACCAGGCCTGTCCTTCGTGGACAACCGGTCCCCAGCGTGGCGGCGTGGAGCAACCTGGCCGTGCTGTGCTGTGCCGTGCGGTGCGGGTCGCGCCCGTGCTGCCTCTCCCGCGGAGGCGGCGGTAAGGCCGCGCCCGCCGGTGACTGACGGCGCCGGGACTTCCTGCGGGCGAGCGGCGGCGGGGCCGGAGCCTTTGTGCGGGAGCGGCGGGGTGCGGGGAGGGGGGTCCCCGCGGCGCCCCCCGGCCCTGGGCAGGCGGCAGCGAGGGGAGGAAGCGGCGGCGGCTGTACTGCGGCTTCCGGCAGGGGAGCCCCTTCCTCTGCTTCCACCGCTGGGGAAAGAGAGAGGAGCTGCTGCTATTCATCCGGCTGCAGCCACCCAGGTATTTACCGGCCCTCCCCGGCAGCCCCGCGCTCCCTCCTGCGCTGCCCAGCAGCGCTGGCCGAGCCCAGCCGGGAGCGGGGCGGGGGGGGACAGGAAAGGGCCTATCCGCCAGCCGGGGCACGGGGGATGCGCTGCCTCGGTCGCCGGGGGACGCCCGGCCGGGCCAGGGGCCATGTCTTCGGTACTCCGCCTCCCCGGGCCTGTCCCGGGACCCGCTCGCCGCCGCCCCGCTCGGCTTCGACCAGCCCCGGGGTTCCAGCGCCTCCCGGGCAGGGAGGCCGGCGTGAAAGCTGCCCTCCCGGTTTTCCGTGTGTGCAGGATCGGCCAGATGCTCGCTGGGGGAAATAAAGCGGCGTTCGGGGTTGGTTTTCCCCCACTTGCCAAACTTCCTTTTGGGTAGCTCTGCCCCCTCCTCTTGGTCTCCCCCGAGACCGGGAAGGGTCGCTGGCTGTGAAAGGGGGTGATGTGAAAATTCAGCAAAAATCCTTCTGTTGCGGGAAGCTGGGTTTCTGGTGAGTCCCCGGGGGAATAGAAAAGAGAGGCTTTACGCCGTCATTTAATAGCTGTCTTTGAAACTTGCATGATTAATTGCACCGTTACTCCCGAAGGTTGACTACCGTCCTGGAGTTAAAATGCTGGTTTTGTATTTACTGGTGGGTTGATTGTACAAAGATGACACAGTTCAGCATTTCCATGTACAACCCTAGAACGTTAAAATATTCAGAATGTATGACTCTTGAATAGACAGCAGGCAATGTTAAAATATCTTAGCGCCTTGCTCCTTCAGATCTCTCTGACAATGGATTTGGGAACTGTCTGTTCTCTCTGTCTTGCACCATTTTCTTACCTAGGTCTGTTTTCTGTTTACAAGCCTGAAGATGGCTGCTGCTTCTTCCTGCAATGTGGAAGAAGACGAGAGCCTGAAGGGATGTGAACTCTATGTTCAGAAGCATAACATCCAACAGATATTGAAAGAATGCATTGTGAACCTTTGCATAGCAAAGCCAGACCGACCCATGAAATTCCTCAGAGAACACTTTGAAAAATTAGAAAAGGTCAGTGATTTTTAGGTGGCTTACAATTTTCCATTTTTAAGCTGAAAAAGATTGCTTGAAAAGTTTCATATGTTTTGATACATTTGTCTTTTAATGTATTAAATGATCAGGCTATTGTTAAAATCCAGGCTGTTAGAAGAAAAAACCCCAATCCTTTATTCACTGATATCTGCTATAATAATGGCTACTGTGTAGAATTTTTTGTGCATAACACCAAGATGATGATTTCTCATCAAACTGGACTTGTTAAAAATGACCCAAAGAATTAGGAGCATACTTTATGTTATGATACATGGTGTCTTCAACTTTCATCTATGGGAAGAACCTGCACATGAGAGCCAAAAATGATGTTCCCTGTTTGTTGCAGCATCAGGTGATGTGATTCTCCCTTCCCCTACAACTGAACAAAATTAGGAAACCAGCAAGTTCTGAAAATCAGTGAAGAATTTTCCATTTAATGGTACTACTCTCAGGTCTCTCTGTTGCTTATCCCAGAATCCTCCAACAAGCGATGCATTTAAAGAGACCCCATATACTGGGACTGCCTTCAAAAGCAACACAGAGGGGGAAACTTTAAAACATTCCCAGACAAATTCTTAGTAAAGCCTCTGGGTGTGTTTTGCAGGAAGAGCATGTTGTGTGAGCACAGCTTTTCTCTGGGGATGGGATTCCTCCAGAAATAAACAGGAGCAGAGGGCTGAAAGATGTTGGTTATACAAGCCCTTGTCTCCCGGGTATTTTATTCATATGCTTAAAGAAGATTATTTTTTATGAAGGAAATTTCCAGAGTTTGTAGGCTTAAGATCTGAGTTTTATGTAGCTTTTTCCTTCTAGAGGCAGAATTTTGTAAGGACAGAGGAAGAACAATAATAACTAGTGAATAATACATAGAGCTGATATATACCAGGTGATATAAACATTTTATACATCTCATTGTCTGCTTTTCAGGTACATTTTTGATAAGCCCAGTAAGAATACCTGGAACATCAAGTACAAGATGAATTTTAATGCTGATTTTATATGTATATATTTTATATATATATAAAAAAATCTCTTGGTTCTTCTACATATTCTCCTGAGAGCCAAGACCCATTTCAGGAGAGTCAACTCTGCTGTATTTACTTTATTGTGTTGTGAATTGTTGTCTACCTTAATGTGTGCAATTCTGGACTTTCTGGAAAGAAGAATAAACACCATTTTTGAAGGAAAAAGTAAAAAAGGCTGAGTCTAAAGGCTTTAGGGTGCTTCTTGAGCTTTCCAGCACTGCAGTTCTTGTTCCTACAGCAGTTTAACTTGCTTGCCCAACTGTTTTTCAGGACTTTCTTGAAATCCCAGAATCACAGAATTAACCAGGTTGGAAAAGACCTTTGAAATCATCAGTCCACCCTATCACCCAACACCATCTTATCAACTAAATCGTGGCACTGAGTGCCTCATGCAGGCTTGCACTATGGAGGATTTTCTGCTGTAGGATAGCATTTTGACTGGGTGTCTTGCATAATAAGAGTTGAAGGAAGGCATATAAAGATAGAGAAATACTTTAAGAAGTTTCATCCTGTTTTTAGAGGACATTTGTCATATGTAGGTACTTTGAAGAATCCTAATGGAATTGTGAATTTAGCAATTACCTCTTAGATTTTTGTACATGAATGGGCAATACACCGATGCGGCGCATTTGCTCTTAGCTCCTTTAATCTTGGTGCTGTGCAGAGGAGTGAAAATCGTTGGGTTTAAGCACGATTTTCTAAACAAAGTCATGCAGTTTTCCACCTAGGTGTGGTATTTTGGGGTTATTTTCCAAACTCATTAAAACAGACAACACGTTCCACTGAAGAGAGCAGCAGAATAACAGTTTATCTGTCAAAAAGTCATGTGGGCAGTTTGGAGATGAAGTGTGGAATATTTTTCAAGTGGTTAAAAAAAGCAACTTGTGGAAGACATTTAGAGTTGTATCCACATCAACGTACTGGAGCTGTCTTAGGGGTGAATACCAAAAAAACTCCACCTTATTTAATTTTTTTCCTAATTCTTAAATAAATCTCATAAAATCAGCTTGGAAAACCAAGCTTTATTATCATATGCAAGATCAAACCATATCATAGAATCACAGAATGGCTCAAGTTGGAAAGGATCTCAGAGATGATCTACTCCAACCTCCCCACCACGGGCAGGGATGCCCCTCAACTAGACTCAGCCAACCTGGCCTTAAACACCCTCAGGGGGGAGGGATCCACAACCTCCCTGGTCAACCTTTTCCAGACTCCTACCACCCTTGTACAGAAGAACTTCTTCCCAAGATCCAGTCTAACCCTAATCTCTCTCATAAATGCTTTTCAGCTTAACCTCTGATGACATCAGAGTTAGCTGCATGGTCTTCAGCCTACATGTATACTGCTAAATGAAAAAGGTTCAGGGACTAACCCTTGACCCCTTGACATTAACTGGCCCCGTGTATAATTCTTAGGTCTAACATGTCTAGGAGCAAGTTTGTTTTGGCAGGAATCAGTACAAGCAGCTCAGAACAGAGCCAGAGAATGAGCTAATGGTTGAGGGATGTGGACTGTCTTGGGCTAGTGTTCAGGTCCCTGGTTGGGCCATTTTTTATTTTGCAGTATAGACATAGTCTGAGAGGGCTGTAAAGTGAGAACATGAAAAAATACTTAGGAATAAAGTGCTAGAGATTGAGGTTTGATGTTTAATTCTGCAGTCCAGTGTTTTCAGATGGAGAAGTCTCAAGGTTAGGAAGAAATGCCTGATGCCTTAAGTTTCAAGCTTATTTGTATCAAGTACAATATTAAAAAAACATAACTCTGAAAATAGAAGAACTTTAATAAGTATTTTTCTGTGTACTGGCAGGACTTGCTTGTCTTAAGATGCCAGTAATTGCTAAGAATCAGCCCAAATTTCTGTATTGTGAAGTTCACAAGTCAATTTTGGTATGATGTGACCTACAAACTTTAAGATGACATCTACTCTGGTCACCTTAACTGTTACTTTGTGAAAATCTGTAACATTCCACCGAGCACAAAAGAGTTGAAAACAGTTCAGGTACCTGAGATTGAAGAAAGGAGAAAAAAATATGTATGTTTTTGTTTGAATAATTAGTTTTGCATTTCCCTGTGACTCTATAGAACTTCTTGTTGGTGGATGAGGTGAGGAAAACCTGTCCCTTAGGGGTGTTAATTAGCTTTTTTAGAGTGGGGGAATAGATTTAGGTAAGAAACTGGCATTATTTCAGCAGCCGTGATTAGATATTGTTTACCTGAGGACTAAAAAAAGCATAGCAGAAAAAAAGAGGGAACCTATCTTTTGTCTCAGTTTCTTACATAATATAAACATGTTACTTACTAAGATGTTACAGGCAGAGCCTTGTATCTTCAGCTATACTGAGGCTGCAAAGCTTTCATTAGTGTCAGGTTGTTTAGGGCCATGATTGCATGATCAAAGGTGGAGTTGTCTTGCCAGGCTAAGCTAGACTGTTCAGCAGAAAAAAACCCAAACCCATAAAGAGTAGAACAAACGAAGAAAATGACACAAGAGAAGGAGGAGCAGCAGGAAGCTGTAGGGTGCGTTTAGGCATCGCCAAGTGCTTCACTGAAACCATTTTGCACGCAGTGTATGGCAGAGCAGCAGCTTTGCAGGCTGAGCCAGGTGGTCTTTGCTGTTATCTTCTGACCTGATCTCTCTCCTGGACCCTTCTGTTGCCCTTGCACATGCTGAACTTACTGTCTTGTATTGCTGCCGATTGCCACTGTTTTTATGAATTCAAGGTAATGCTGCATGTCTTTAGGTACCATCTGAAAACAGAATTTTAGATAAACCTGGACTCTAGCAAAGCAAAATGCGATTACCTGCGTAGCTCCACCTGGTGGTATTAGACAGTACTGCACACAGACTTGCTCAGAAAAATAAAGGCATTTGCATGACAGGTTTGCTGTTACTAGCACTGCACAGGAACTCTGTAGTAAACTACAAATTAATTCGGTAGGAGTCAAATCCATTTTGTTTATTTATCGTAAAGAGTTTCAGAATCAAAGTTATTTGAGTGTCAGGCTTTTCTTCCACAACAGTCTCTCCCCAGTGTTTGCATTTTGTCACAACAAGAAATCTTTCAATCAATAATTTCTACCTGACCCTGGCCAAAGCATTGAAATTCGTTCTTATAAGCACAGTTAGAACTTCGGTAAGATGGGAAGAGTTTATAGATTGGAAGGAAAATCCTGCAGTGGAAAAATATCCAAAAAATGCCATAACTAAGCAGTTTGATAAAGACTAATACAAATATTTCTGTATCTTTCAAAGCTTTCAAAACAGTTGCGTGGTGTTTGCTCTGTGGGCAGAAATGTTGCTAAAGCATGTGGGAACATACCTGAGCTACCTGAGATGCTGATAGCAACACAGTGGTGGGTGCCCTTGATGTGTGACTGTGGTTCTGAGTAGGCTTGGGCAGCCTCTGCTCTTGCCACTCCTCTGATATCAGTACCAGAGGGACCTGGATGAAAATCAGCTCTAGTCAGACCTCTGTGATTGCTGTAGTCAGCCACAGGAAGTGGCTGAACAGGTAAAGGAAAGACTGTGTGAATTTTTAAGACTCCTCAGGTGAGTTTTCCTAAATACAGGAGGTTTAGGGAAAAGAGGAGGATGAAGGGGATAAGAGTGGAAAAAAGAAAAGGCTTTACCTAAGAAAAGAAGATGCCTATAAGTGAAGCAGCCACGCTCTTACAAATTTGTTCAGAACATGTTAGAGCATCACTAAGCTCTCTGTTTACTCTGTGTGTCTACAAGTGTGAGTAGCCTTCTTGGTCTCAAAGTCAAAAGTTAACAAAAATGGAGCACAGTGATGGAATGAGAAGGGAAGTCTGTCTGGATGTCATCTTTGTTTCACATCTCAACCTATCATGTTTTAAATTCATCAGGATACTTAATCCATGTTAATCTTTAAGCATCTTAGTGGCTTTTAAGAAACAGGTTCATAGTGGGCTTTAAGCACATGAATGAAATACCATGCCACATTCTTGTGAAGTTAAAAATGGTGCAGGGCCAGGCACTGTCTGGTGGCAGATTTCACTTGACCACAACAGACTGTGGGAACACTCTTGAGGCTAATGGGCCTTTGCAGATAGGAGCAGGTACATATCCATGTTTGCTCCCAGTTGACTGCAGCCTTTCATAAGCTCCCTAACAGATGTAGGGGTCCTCAAGCTTTATTTTACTGATTAATGTTTGACAAAAGTGCTGGCCCAAGCTAAATCCTGCCTGTGTTGGAGCCTGTGGCTGCAGAGCTGGCTGAGTACCTACTCCCCTGCTTGTCTGAGTCCAGCAAATCATAGAATCGTAGAATCAAGAAGGCTGGAAGAGACCTCAAGGATCATCGAGTCCAACCTGTCACCCTACACCTCATGCCTATCTAAACCATGGCACCAAGTGCCACGTCCAATCCCCTCTTGAACACCTCCAGGGATGGTGACTCCACCACCTCCCTGGGCAGCACATTCCAATGGCCAACCACTCTCTCTGTGAAGAACTTTCTCCTCACCTCCAGCCTAAACCTCCCCTGGCACAGCTTGAGACTGTGTCCTCTTGTTCTGGTGCTGGTTGCCTGGGAGAAGAGACCAACCCCCTCCTGGCTACAACCTCCCTTCAGGTAGTTGTAGACAGCAATGAGGTCTCCCCTGAGCCTCCTCTTCTCCAGGCTAAACAGTCCCAGCTCCCTCAGCCTCTCCTCATAGGGCTTGTGCTCAAGGCCTCTCCCCAGCCTCGTTGCCCTTCTCTGGACATGCTCCAGCAATTCAACATCTTTCCTAAACTGAGGGGCCCAGAACTGGACACAGTACTCAAGGTGTGGCCTAACCAGTGCTGTGTACAGGGGTACAATGACCTCCCTGCTCCTGCTGGCCACACTATTCCTGATGCAGGCCAGGATGCCATTGGCTCTCTTGGCCACCTGGGCACACTGCTGGCTCATGTTCAGGCGCCTGTCAACCAGTACCCCCAGGTCCCTTTCCACCTGGCTGCTCTCCAGCCACTCTGACCCCAGCCTGTAGCTCTGCATGGGGTCCTTCACTAATCTTTTGAGAGGCTGGTCAGACTATAGAGCAACTCACCTCCACCAAGGTAAAACTCCATGCTCAGGAACGTTAGCACTTTGAGGCTGTACTTCTGCAATTCCTCCTCATCCTCTGTGTTTTGCAATCATCAGAGCACTGGGCAAGGTGCTCTGGAAGCTACCAACCATTTCCATTACAAATGATTGCTTAGCCAAAGCAAGGCAGTAGCTTTTTGAAAGGCATTAAATTATCTTCAAAATTATTTCCTTTCATTCTGTTTCAGTTGTTGGAGGTGACTTGAGGAGTAGAGATAGCTAAGTTTTGTCTGTAAAAACAATACAAAGCAAACCAGATTGCCAGTATGAGGATGAATTTTTGGGTTGTTCTTCTTCAGTTGCTTTTCAAGTAGTTTCTTGTTAGCGTTAGCCTAAATGCAGAAGAAGATGACTCCTTATTTTAAAGCATCTTTTTAATGCTCTGTGAATTGACTTTAATTAGGCTTGAGACTTTCTGACTGCACATCAGTAAGACTGAGTGCAGAACTGCAGTTTTCACAGCAGGTGAAAGTTAAGTTTAAGGTTAGTTGAGATTTGTCTTTGTTTCAATTAAGAAAAGGACTTTAGATTTTGAAATGCCATAGGCAGGAGAATGAATTGCTTTTTGCTGTGCTCTGCTGAGGTCTCTGCCTCTGTGGTTGCCTGCTTGGCAGCCAGGATTGGAGCTGTACCCTGACAGCTTTGTAAGCTCAAGCTGTTGAGGTTCTGCAGCTCCTGGAAGCTCAGCCTGCCAGCTCCATCATCCCTGGGCAAGATGTTAGGGAACTGAGAAAGTGAGCTGTGGGAAACTGGAAATAAAAAAAGCATCTATAATTACTTTAGCTTGGGTTTATTGGCAAATTGTGAAGAAAAAATACTTAATGAGTTGTGAGCACTAAGGGGTTAAGGGAGGCACATGGATTCTTGCCCAAGCATGCAATACAAATTGCTGTCTGGCCTTCATACCCTTGTGCCAGTGAAGGCATTCTTAGCACATGGAAGTTTGAAAAATGAATTGCATGTGGGAAGTAGGAGGATAAAAGAGAGAGAAGAAAACTTGAGTGTGCATTTAAGGTGGGCAGCACAAATATTTTGATATTTATATTAACACCAGATAGCTTCTTAGAAGAGAAAATAAATCGAGTAGCATTTCACTGAGGAGCAGAAAATGTAGAAATGTTTCAGACAATTTCTGAAAGGACTGAGGGAACAGAAGATTTTTAATAATCACCCTTGCTGTCAGCAGCACATTTGATCTAAGCACATCAGTATGCTTCTAAATGTTAAGTGGACCTACACAAAAGGTTAATACTCAAAAAGGTAGTATTTTATGGAGCAAAATGACATACCAGCATTTATGATTCCCTCTCTGTTGATAACTTCAATTAACAACTATCTCTGATGGTCCAGTTCTGCCTCTTGTATCTAAGCTGCACTGAGGTTGGGTGGCATTTCTCTTGGATTAAGGGTTTGCTGTGTTAGAAGGCTGAAATAAATAAGTCAGCAGCTTTGGCGTTGCATATCCAGTGATTTAAAACTTCAGAGTGACTTAGGTGTTCTGGTTGTTGCTGAAAAATGTGGCGTGATATAAGCATTTTAGTTTGGATTGCATTTATGTGGAAGAAATGGAGCTTTTCTGTGGGCTTGTTTCTTCTTATATAGGGTACCCATGCATACATTGTTATGTGGCTGGGTTTTAAAAATCAGAAGTGTTGGCTGCTATGGTTCTCTCTGATTATATAAGATTTAAAGCATCAAGAATTTGGTCTCTGTTTTGTAACAAATCCTCTCTTACTTTACTGGGAGATGTATGTAGGGAAGAGGTGGTGATGGATTGAGATATTGCAAGACACAGGAGGGGAAGACAAGAAGTGTTAACATGTTGCAGGAGGTAGAAGGATGCCAGTAAAGGGACTCAAGAAGGCGAGGCATGCAGTCAGAGCAGCAGAAGAGTGGGTGGATTTTTGGCAGGAGGATTTTGCCTAGACTGGAAATTGGGAATGAACTGAGAAGCAGGGAGGCCACCGAGGATGCAGTAGTAGTAATCAAAGTGGTTGTCAACTATGCAGTGGATAAATATATTAGCAGAAGAGATGGATGTTAAAGATATTTCTTATTGATGCTGTGAAGAAAAGGTGGCATTTCACTTTGGGAAGGCAGTGGAACAATGACTGGGATTGTCTGAAAAGTCTCCAGTTACAAGACTGAAAGATCATAAAGATTAGTAGAGTTGTCCATTGTGGCAAAGACAAGACTGGAAAGAACATTAAGACCTCCCAGATTTCTCCTGCTTTCAGTGAGGGCATCAGTCAGTCTTGTGCTGCCAACAAAGCAGAGTGCTTTGCCTTTGGCCTTTATTAGTTGCTATAAATCATCATGTCAGACTCCAGGAGTGATGGGGCGGTGTAAGAAACCTTCCTGTATTGAGAGCATCTCCTTTGGGTCAATTCCAGTGCAAAAAGAGATTAGTTACATGCGCATGAACTATCCTGCTCATTTTCTGCGGATGAATAGAGAGCAGATTCCGGGTCTGTCAGTCAGAAAACTTCATGAGTGCACTTGAGGAAAAAAAAGAGAAAAAGTGCTTTAGTGTATTCTTTGTGTTGTTGCTTTTGAATGCAGTGAATGAATTGTAGGAGGCAGAGCAGAGATAGTGAGCAGTGATAGTGAATGGCTGACTTGCTTTTAAAAGTCTGCTTGGGATGTTGTTGGAAAGCATCACAGAGAGTTGGAGCCTCCTTAGGGGCAGTCCTTCCTTCAACTGAAACAGCTGAATTTCCAGGTGATTGACAAAGTCTGAAAGGAGAGACCAGGAGAGGAACTACTGGAAGGGAAATTCTGTTTAGAAATGCTCTGGCTGATAGAGAAGAAAGCTTCTGGGTCAAGAAGCATGTGTGCTCTTCAGCAGCTGTCTGAAAGAAAGGGACAGCCTAAAACTTGTCTTAGCACTGTGGCTGCTTCACTTGCAGTGTTTAAACTCATTAAAGACTCATGGAAACATTAATGGGGAAAGGTGATGACCCCATACAGCTGCTAAATTCCTGTGTTTTGTACTTCAGTCTCTTGTTGTACAGATTTCTTAGCTGAAGATGGACATTAAAAAAGCAGATGGGTCACTGAAGTTGTATTTATTCATTCTGGTTTTCTTTTAATTTGAGGCAACAATGGTACATTTTCTTTCCTTTCCAGTTTATTGTCATTGAAATCAGTAATGGTATTCCAGTTTCACCACCCAGCTGCTCCAGAAATCCCAGTTGTTCACAACTTTAGCTGGGTTTTTGGTCACATAATTGGAATAGAAGTAGGGTTAGATTATGTCTACATGAAATAGAATGTTATTGTCACACAGCAATGTTGGTTTGTAGATTTGGAGTGTGTTAATGTGTAGTCATATTATGGCAGTGGCAGTAGAGGCTTCAGTCAGTGGTGCATGTGATCTACTCTGCTGTTTAAGACTCCCCATGTTATGTGTGATGGGACTGGTAGAATCATAGAACATTAGAGGTTGGAAGGGACCTCCAGAGATCATCCAGTCCAGCACCCCTGCCAAAGCAGGATCACTTAGGGTGGTCCACACAGAAATGCATCCAGATGGGTTTTGAAAGCCTCCAGAGAAAGAGACTCCACAACCCCCCTGGGTAGCCTGTTCCAGTGCTCTGTCACCCTCACTGTAAAGAAGTTTCTGCTCATGTTGTGGTGAAGTTTGTATACATTGTTCCTTGTCTTATTATTGTGCACCACCGAAAAGAGCTTGGCCCTCTCTGCTTGACACCCACCCCTCAGATATTTATAGACATTGATCAGATCTCCTCTCAGCCTTCTTTTCTCAAGACTAAACAGCCCCAGGTAGCTGTGACACAGGACAGTGTTCTCTTCAGCTAGCAGGTGAAAACCAAGCAAGGTCACTCAAAATCACACTGGACTATGGATAACCAGATCAGACCCTCCATGTCATAGAATCATAGAATCAACAAGGTTGGAAAAGATCTCAGAGATCATCAAGTCCAACCTCTCACCCAGCACCTCATGACTAACTAAACCATGGCTTCAAGTGCCACGTCCAATCCTTTTTTGAACACCTCCAGGGACAGTGACTCCACCACCTCCTTGGGCAGCACATTCCAGTGGCAGATCACTCTTTCTGTGAAGAACTTTCTCCTCACCTTGAGCCTAAATTTCCCCTGGTGCAGCTTCAGACTGTGTCCTCTGGTGCTGGTTGCCTGCAAAAAGAGATCAACCCCCACATGTCTACAACTTCCTTTCAGGTAGTTGTAGAGAGCAGTAAGGTCACCCCTGAGCCTCCTCTTCTCCAGGCTAAACAATCCCAGCTCCCTCAGCCTCTCCTCATAGGGCTTGTGCTCGAGACCTTTCACCAGCCTCATTGCCCTTCTCTGGACACGTTCAAGTGTCTCAATATCCTTCTTAAATTGAGGAGCCCAGAACTGGACACAAATCAGGAGCATCTCCACCGGAGCCAGTGCAGATACTGGTGTGAAGGGAAGAAGAAGATACTGGCTGGAGCTTTCTGGATGTGCAGTTGTGTCTTCCATGTGTTTTCTCATTTTAAGGTGGACGTAATCGGGCAATATGATTGTGAATTATCTGTGCCATCCAAACAGAATCAGACCGCTTGTTGTCATGACAACAAAAGATGGTGAGGTGTTTATTGGAAAGTGAGTTCTCCACAAGCGTTCACATCAAGCTGTGTCTGAAGACCAGTGTTTGAAGAAGTATTCTTCAGAGAATCCATTCCTCCTTTAAAAATATTTGCTGTGTTCGTGCAGTTTTACCCCAGGATACATGGAATATGGCTTTTTGAAAGCTTAACCCAGGACACAGCATATGCTTTTATTTTCAAAAGGCACTCTCTAGCTCAGTAATGGAAATCCTACCTAGACTACAAATAGCAGCATATGGAAGAGCCAGCCAGGCAACTCTCTGCTGTTTATATAAAAGGAGTTTGTAGCGAAGAGACTTCCTTTTAAAATGAATCATATGGTAACTCACTTTTTATAATCCTTTAATATCTTTTTGGCTTTAAAAGGTGTTTGGGTTTAAGAGCATGCTTTATGATATTAATTTTATCTCACTGAGCTTTCTTTCATGTGTGAATCAGTGCTGGGGCAGAGGAGATATTATTTAATAATTCCTGGGAAGTGCCTTTTAGATAATGGGGACTGAAGAAGTGTGTACTTGATATTCAAATGGGGCAAACTACAACTCTTCTCTAGGAGTGAATATGCTATGTGTAAAAAAAGAGCTATGTAAGTGCTGCACCCCATTAAATAGTTACCTTCTTGTTGTAGTTACCTTTTAGTATACTTTCACCTACTTAACTGTCCAGGAAGATCTTTGTTACCTTTCAGCTAAGCATCTGAAGAAGTTGTGTTCATTTAATACAAACAGAGAATGTTAACACTGTCAAAGAGATGCACAAAGCTGCAATAGGCAGTGATATTATTTGAAATTCTTCAGTCATGGGTATGGTTTTGATGGTTAGATATTAAATATAATGGTGATATGTAGCACACAGATGTGTATTTTAAATATTTGTGTTTCTACAAGTGAATAATTGCAGGTAAAGAAGCTAGAGAGAGTCAGAGAGGGGTGGGGAAGAAGCTGATGAGAATGGTTAACTAGGACTTGCAGTATATATGATGGGAAAATCTAGCTGATTTTTTTTTTTTTTACATAACCATGCCGTTTGAAATTTGAATTGGAAATGAAAAAGTTTCAGGAAGGATTTAATATATCTGAAATAATTTTTTCTCCTGGCTTTTTTTGTATTTTGTTACAGCACCTAGCTCTACTGTGTTATAACCCAGGAGCTGCTATGTTGTAATTGCAATTTAAAAGAAATAGTGATCTCAGAAAGAACTTGGCACTTTCTCAGGCAATTCAGGACCTTGAAAAGTCAGATCTTTAGCCAGCCCTCTACATTTTATCTCTGTGCTTGTCTCTTAAATATTTCAATAGTCCCTTAATCAGAACAAGAGTGTGTGACTTGTTACCTTGAATTATGCAGCATGGGAAATACAATTTAGTCATTTATTTCAAGTAGCAATAATACATCAACAATTAGTGTTGAAGGCTCCTTAGCTTAATGAGAGGGACAGTGTCAGTGATGGTGAGGAAAGAAACTGGAATAAGACCAGAAGAGACAAGTGGCATGACTGGATTTGTCAGACATTTGTAAACATCAGTGGCAAAACATATATTAATCATCTGTTTTTCTTGCAAGCTTAGAAATGGTGAACTCATGCCAGTTTTCTGTACTGCTTTTTTCTGGTGTCATACCTGATGACTTATAGTTAAGTCATTTCCTCTGTCAGTGGGACCAACTGGCTATGTTGGTAATCCACCACATGTCTACCACTGGTGCTCCTGAGTCCTCCCTCCTCCACCAACTAGCTCAGGCTGGAAAGTCTCATTGGGAATTACCTGTAAGACAGAGGCCAGGTTCTGGCATCCCTATCAAAGGAATGTTGGTTTGATGGGGTGTGCAAGGACCTCAGTATCACTGCATTTTCTTTTGGGTAGCTTGCATCACTTCTATCCAAGGAACACTGGTTTGATGGGGTGTGCAAGGACCTCAGCATCACTGCATTTTCTTTTGGGTAGCCTGCAACATGTCTAACCTGAATTGTTTCCAAAATATTGGAGTTGTTCAGGGATGATGGCTGGCTATGTGTGCATCAACCAACAATATTCTGAGACTTTCCAGGTGTGGTTCATGCCTATGGCAATATGATAGATGTCAGCACATAAAATCACTGCATTACAGCTGCACAAGATGACTTGCTCATGTTTCTCCTACATGTGCCCCTTAGTTTTCTGTATCAGACAAGTTGAGGACAGGATATGTGCTCCATCCCATCTCCAGTTCTCCTAGGCCTTAGAATCAGTGAAGAGTGGGAGGAACCAGCTAAGAAAGCACTGAAGAAGTAACTAAGGCAGTGTGGTGTCTTGTGAGCAGGATGACAGGCTGAGATGGTACCAAGGGGTGAGGAGCTGGGCTAGGAATGAGCAGATAGGTCCCCACTCCTCTGGCTGATAGACATGGGTGAGGCAATGGGAATTTCACTCCTGTGTTCCTTCCTCTGAATCCCAAAAAGCTAAAGAATAGGAGATGGGGCTTTGGGAAAATATAATTATGGGTAATCTTGTTTGCCATGATTTTTCAGAAGTCAGGTAATTCAGTCTATAAATTTACAATGTCTTGCAACTCTTGAACTCCTTTCTTGAAGGTTTTTTTATACTGATTCCTGCACTTGACACTGTCTCTCTAGGGATTCCCCTTCATATTTTATTCTCTGCTCCAAGAGGGTAAAATTTGGAGAATAACCTACCTATTGGCCAGCTGATGGTCAGCCAGCCATCATTTTTCATAGTCCTCTGGAGCCTAGCTTGGGTCTCATTTGCTTGGCAATAGTCCCATTGATTGCAAATCTACTCTATGGCAGAAATTCTGGAGTAGGGAGCATCTTTGCCCTTCCTGCTGGTAGTAAGCCAGCAAAGCAGAGCAAGATGAAGAAACCTTCTAATATATTGATGTGTGAATTCTGATTTGCTTTCTGCAGAAGAGACAAAGGTTTGTACAAGCCAACTGAGAAAGTAACATCAGTGATGTTGCAGATGAAGTAAAAGAGGCTTGTTCTTTTGCTTTCTCAGCCAGGAGTAGCTGCAAGGATGTATCTGCAGTTTGTAATACATTGGTTTCCCTTACACATAAGGAGCTGAACAGGTCAAGTACTGGAGTGATGATACCTGTATACACATTGTAATTAGTGTCAGCCCTTTGTGCTGCTCACATTAAACTCTTACTTTCCTTTCAGCAATGCAGGCGTGGATTGGCATTCAGCCAGGTGTAGAAAGGAAGGGGTTGCTGAGAGTTGCAAAAGAAGCGTGAAACCAGTTAGCTGCATGGGTAAGAGATGTTTCACTGTCGCTTTTTGCCTTGCAGGAAGAATGCAAACAAATCCTGGCTCGACAGAAATCCAGTTCCCAGTCTGATTCTCACGACGATGAGATCTCCCCTCCTCCTCCCAACCCCGTGGTAAAAGCCCGACGCAGGAGGGGGGGGGTGAGTGCAGAAGTGTACACGGAGGAAGATGCTGTTTCTTACGTCAGGAAGGTAATGGTTTGCCATCTCTCTGATTCTGAAATGGGCAGCACAACGGAGTGACTCATACTTTGCTCGTCATGGGTCAGTCTGTGGGATGGTGTCCTCATGCTGGCATGTGCATGGCTTGACCATCTTCGTCACACTCAAGTGTTTTTCCTGCCGCCTTGGCAGTACTTTCCCTATTGGTGTTGCTTCAGCGTTGTCTATTCTTCCCGTCCTAATCTACTTCCCCCTTTAACAGGGTGGGTAATTGTCAGATGTTTTGTGGATATTTACATACTCTGGCAGCTTTGGAGTTTTGTCAGAACCTCAGATTTGGGGAGCAGCCTTTTCTATTGCTGCATTTCCTGCCTTTCACCACCCCCCCAACCCAAGTCACTTTTAAGTCGTTTTCTTCCAACCTAAGTCATTTAGGTTCCCTAGACCATTCAGGCACATGGTTCCCATGTTGATTTGGTATCACCCAACCCCATGGGTTTTTGGAATTCTGTTGACCGTGCTTGAGTGATGTTGTGTGACTGTTGTCTTTGAAGAAATGCCAGTCTCAGATTAGATAACTTCTTCAGTAAGAACACTAATTTGGGCTTCTCTTTTTTTTGTAAACTGCCTTAGCTATGTTATATCTTTGATATCTCTTAATAACTCTGCACATTTTTTGGGAAACTGGCCAAAGCTTTCAAAGGTTGTTAAAAGGCAGACACTGAAGTAGCGTGTGTCATGTTTGTTTAGGGAGCTGGGATAAAAATGCATTTCATAAGGTTGACAGATGCTACTAATGTGCTTTTGTACATGCCTGGAGTAGCTGTAACCCAAAGAATTTTTTCTTTATGGGAATACATTTTGTCAGCCACTGATTTTGGCAGAATTTTTTTGCTTTTGCAGTCAGATGTGCTTTTGTCACCCACTTACGATACAGGTTCACTGGCTGCTCTGGGGATTTCTGTCCCAATAAATGAAGAATTAAGGGAGCTTTCCATCCTAAAAACAAGTATGGAGGAATATTCTTGTGGCAATCAAATGCTTGCAAGTATACAGTAAATTATAACATCTTGAATACAGTGCTGTTAATGTACTGCAGCATTAAAAACTTGTGTGGTGCTTAAAAAGCCACTTTCAAGCCCTTTTCTTTCCGTGCAGTTTGCAATATCCTACTTTAAAACTTCCATGAAGAGATCACATTTGTCTCTGTTTAATGTGGGCTCCATCTGACTCTTCTGAAAATCAAAGGCAATACTCCTTCCCACACCCCTGAGTAATTCTTTCATGTTTATAGTGGAACCTGAAGTGAACTTTGTTTTCCTTTTTCAACAGTGATGCCAATAAGCCTTGACAGTGGCATGGGTAGACAAGAGTCAGAAGAAGCAATATAGATCATATACTCTGTGTTCTGTGACTAAGGCTGTTGTGATTTTAACTTCCTAGGAACTGACTGAGCTTATATAATAATAATTTACGGGATGGTTTCTTGTCAGGCTACAGATGCTACAAGGAATATAGAACTAGCACTGGGAGGGTTTGTGTCATTGCTTTGTCTTCTGTCAGCAGCAAACAAATCCCATGGATGCATGTTTGTGACAGATTTCTAGAATACAGAAATAAAGGAAGCACTGAAATTATGAAACTGATCTAAAAGTATAAAAAGCAAGGCAAGGGTTTTGTTAGAGAATTGCAAACAGATGGGTTTTTAGATAGTAGCCAGGAAGAAGCACTGGCTTGAATTCAGGAGTTGGGTAGAAACACATCTGGGTCATAAGCCAATTTAGGGGATCCCCTGAAGGAGTGAGTTACAGGATGAGTAGTGCTAAAGGTGATGCAATGAGTTAATGTCACTGGAGAGAAAAATCAAAGGAGATTTAGTTTTGTGATTTGAGCAAGCAGCTGACATTGCTCCATTCTGAGGAGCACAGAGGAAGATCTCTGCAGAGGGTTATTTCATTGCTTCATGATCCTGACACTAGAGAAAGCAATATTTGTCCACACATCTGGCACAACGTGTAGTGACCAACTGACAGCAAGATTCTTGCTGTAAAGAGAGTTACTGACTTGAAGATAACATTCAGTGATTGCTTGGAAGTGTGATATGAGAGATGGACACTTGATTTCAGTTGAAATACACCTAAAGAATCCCTCCTGTGTTTTCTATGTCCCTGCTCCAAGAGACCCACTTTGGTCTCTGCCTTGTGGCTTTTGTTGCTGCAGATTGAAACGAAGGAAGTCTAGTCTGTGCTGTTCCATAGACAGCCAGAGAGGTTGGAGTTGAATTTCTTTGTGGTTTGTTTCTCTGCCTTTCTGGCTTATCATCAGTAAGCTGAAGAGCTAGGGTATTCTTAGTAGAGCAAAGGTTCAGGACTGCAATTCAATGCAAGATTTGTTTGATAGGGTAAAAACCAGTAGACTGCCTGAATGCTCAGTTTTACTTAACACTAAGGAATTTAAACTTCTGGTTAAATTAGATAATGTTTCATTCTGATGTAAATATGCAGTTTATACATACACACTTCTCTAGACTTAATTTGAGTAGTCTAATCACTACAGCAGTCAATAAGTGATGTCTGAAGCCAGGGCTTAACTTGAGATCTTCCCAGTGAAGTATTTTCCCTTGAAACAAATGTAGGTCGATTCTTTGTGAGAACTGATTCTGCATCAGTTTTCCCATTTGAGACATCCTTCTTCTGGTTGGCTGGGTATTATCCTGTCTTTCCAGGATGAGGAAACTACCTACACATCAGCACATGTAGTAAAATAACTAAGACAGATGTACTATTTCTGTCACAAGAAAGTATGAAAGATAAATGTCCACTCTCAGACCTTTTTTGTACAGTAATAAAAACAGGCAAAAGGATGTTGATTTTCAGATTGGAACCAGGGTTTATTTAACCCTTAAAACTTTTGCTAAGTTTGATTCTGTCCTGTTATAATGAAACTATAAAGCAAAGTCATATCACTGAAGTCAAAGAATACCTGTTACAAGTCTTAATCTTGTGACAAATTTCTTGTGTCTCTCCTAAGTCTCTCACTGGAAGAAGAAGATGCTTGGCAAGAACAGATACAGTGTCTTTACTAACATCTTACCAAAATGCCTACCAAAATGAAAAGCCTAACTTGCAAAAGCCTTATAAAAACACTTCACCCAATATGAAAACATTCTCCTGACTTTCAGCATCTTTTTTGAGCAAATTAATGCACAGCAAGACTTTCGCCATCCCTTCAATTAACAAATAAAAGTGTCTCTTCATTCTCAAATGCAAGTCCTTCTCTTCTGCCATGAAACAGAGGCTCAGGATTCTGGCCCAGGCTGGTCCCCAAGAGCTTGGTTCCTTACACCACAACCAGTACTGAAAAGCATGGTGTAATCAACACATTTTTAACTTTTGCCTAAAGAAATGTTACTCATTCCCTGCTTTTAAAAGTAGGTTGCTTCTGATACTGTTTGTGAGGGAAGAAGAATATGAAGCATTTTTTCCTCAGTCCAAGAGATTTAAAAGGAGACTACACAGCTGCCAGTACCTGCTAATTATGGTATTTTATGTATACTGTTCTCCCCACTCATCCTGGATCTTATATTTCTTTTCTGGTTGTCATATTGAGTACATAAATTCTTATCTTGATGTTATCAAAACTGTAATTTATTACTTTCTTAGTGGCTTTATTATTATAGCCTAAACCTGTCTCAGAGTTTGAAATCAAATCGAATCCATTATCTTCAATAGTGGAATTTTCTATGGATTTCAAGATCTATGAAGAAATACAAGCAGGTATGTAATTACTCTTTATTCTTTTCTCTACAGGTTATTCCAAAGGACTATAAAACTATGACTGCTCTGGCAAAGGCCATCTCCAAGAATGTGCTCTTTGCTCATCTTGATGACAATGAACGAAGGTATGAGGTGCTTTATGATTGAAAGGGATCTATAGCTTGACCTGAGGACAAGAAATTGTATTAAATTTTAACTCAGGGATCAGAACTACTCTCAGTGATGCACTTGAGTCATACTAGATGCACCCCCCCACACACACTTATGGTATTCTGACACAGGGTAAAATCACAAGCCAAAAAGGGCAGAACAAGTTAGAATGTATTCAGGCATATTTGATATATATGAATCAGCTGTGCCTGATAAACTTTATTCTAGATTACCAAAAGAATTGGCTAAAGTAATCTCAGAAGCATTTGTAGTTACTTCTGAGAACTCAGGGAAGACAGGTCAAGCACTGGAAGAGTGGGAAAGAAAAAGCATAATGTCTATAAAGAGGTAAAGGAGAATTACAGGTAAATTATTTTGTTCTTTGAAAAAATTGGAACAAATGAATTATCTGTAAGCACCTGCAGGAGACCAAGGAGTTCAGTAACAGCCAGCACCACTTAAAAACTCAAAAACATCTTTCTACAACTCAGTAGCAAGAATTGTAGCTAGGAAAGGCACAACAGAGGCCAAGCAGGTTGTATTCTAATAGCAGTTTTGACATGAATGTGCGTGACAGTTTGGTAAAGAGTCAATGGAAACATGTCTTCAGTGAAGCCACTCTGGTGTCCTTGCAAAACTGATTGAATTGTCATACCACACAGCAGTCATCAATGGCCAATCATTTGAATAGTAAAGATGTATTGAAGTGTGGGAAGAGTTGGTGTGGTTTTCATCACTATTGTCATTAATGACCTCAGTGGTGGAGTAGAGCCATGAGTGTTGAATTTTTAGATGACATAAAGAGGTGAAGGGCTGCTAAAACATTGGGAGATAAGGCCAGAATTCAGAATTCTGCTGACTTGATTGAAGAAATGTCCTAGTAAAGGCAGAATGGATTGGCACTGAGCCAAGTGCAGAGAAGTATGGTTAGGCAGGAGGGACACCTTTGAAACTATAAGACAGTTTTGTTCTTTTGGTAATTCCTTGAAAAGCTGTGTGGTGCTTATTGTGAATCTTAGTCACTAATGCCAAGCTGGTTTGAAAACACTCATGTTTTACTGGGACACCTAAACAGGAGAACATTCAAGATACGTCCTGGTGCTGGAAAAATCTCAGCTGGAAGAGTGTCCAGTTTGGGCACTGCACTTCAAAAATAAACAGTTGGAGGAAGTTCAGGAAAGAGCTTTGGGAGCAATCATAGATCTAGATAACATTACTTCTGGAGAAGGAATGGGATTGGTTGGCCTGCAGAAGAGAAGTCAGGGGCAGATGGACACGATAATGGGTTATAATTGTGTATGAGCAGTGGTGTATGAGGAATAAACTGCTGTGTGTGCCAAAGGGTAAAGAATAATGGATTTAAAGTGCAGTGGGAAGGAGTCAAGAAGAGGTCTCTGACTGCTTGGGTAGGTTCAGTCTTCACCACTTGAGGCCATTATAAACACATTAGACTATGGTCTGCCAGGAATGACATGGTATCAGTGCTGCCTTGCAGCAGATGGGCTAAGTGATGTCATGAGGTCCTTGCCAACCCAACTTTTCTATCCTTCTGTGGTTAGAAAGGGCAAAGACTTTGTCTACACTGGTGTTTTTAGTACTGGCAGCACATCAGCAGTCCAGTCCTTCAGTGGGACTACTCAAACGCTGTCAGTCAAACCACGTTTTGAGTGTGTAGATTTTGCTCCCTCTTGCAGGCATTTACACAGTTTAATTACTTTGCAATCCCAATTATTATGATACCATGTTAGCATGCAGATTTCTAGAGTAATTAGAGGATTAACATGGCACATTTTTCACCCACAGCAGAGAATACTATAAATCCTAATTATATAAACTGCTATAAATCCTAATTATACCATCAGCATGCTAACATGACAGGCAATGGAAGGATAGATCTTAGGGCTGGAAAATGCACATTTCAATAATATGTGATCAAAGTAGGGTGAGAGAAAACCTGAAGGAGAAGAGCTTTTTCATGCACTATGCTGATTGTATGTCGTGGTCACGGTCTCTCCTATCTATTTCCCATGTCTCGTTTACCCCTGACAGCCAGGCTGTGCTGTTAGGGTATGTGTTAGGAGTGAAGGGATGTGCACAGTTTCCCATGTGTGTGCTGCAGATGGCTGTAGACTGTCTGCTTTTGCAGTCCTCAGGCCATGGCTTGACCAGGTGTATACTTCCTGGGCTGTCAGCCAAGCTCCTGGGTTTGTGGGTTGTGCACTGGAGCATAATCACCTCTATACCATCTCCACTGCTCAGAGGTGTGTCCAAGTGCCTCATTCAAGCCTCATGACAAGCACAGCAAGCTATTGCTGACATTGGGGACAAAAAATGGGACTCACAGATGGAGCATGCATTCTGCTTTTGCAGACAGGATTGCAGTGAATGAATAAATTGTTCTCTCTGCATTTTACTGAGCTCACTCTTGACATCAGGCCATTGCCCTTGTCTGGTTTTGTTTGTCAAGCTCAGAGAACTCAGCAAGTTGGAGCAATCCATTACCATCACCTCCAGCTTGCATCTTGCAGATGCATAGTTCAGTGAAGTAAATGGTGTACGACTTCATTTGGGTTCTGCCCTCTTGGAATGGTGGTAAGCTAGGTGAGGTTGTTTCATTTTCTGTGTGCAGTGGTGGTGTTAGTCCTTGTTTTCTTCAGTGCTCTCTAGACTAAACGCAGTATAATTGCTTGATTTAATTCTGGGGTTGACCACTTGCCAAGCTACAGGAGGTGTTCAGATGGGACAAGGATAGACTATCAGGGCTTAATTTCTTATTCATAATGGATGTCTCTTAACATTTTTCCTTCTTTGAAAAAATATTTATGTTAATGTGCTCTGTGGCTGTGCAGTCCATGTGACTTGTGTTGCACTTGTTGCTTGGCAGCTGTGAAGGTCCTTATGTCTGACATAAACCCTTATTTATAAAGGCAGTGTGTAGCACATTAACCCTGTATCAGATATTCCATATGAATGATTAATTGCAGGAGAAGCCATGCCTAAGTTAAAGTACACAAGTATCTTTTTGCACTGGTGTCTGAAGTAGTTTTGTTCAAGCCTTATTTTAGATAGCATCTTTTCATGTGCCATGCTTAAAAAAGGATTGTCATCCATCTCATGCACACAGGCACACATACCCAGTCCTGGTGTCAAATTATACTGAAAAGCACCATTAAAAGGAAACTGCAACTGCATCAGCAGTAAAAACAGCAGAAGTAGTTAGCAGCAGCTTTTGCCAGAATGTTAATTTCCAAGAGCTGCTAATACTAAAAAGAACAGTGCAGCTCTGCACAGGGACATGGCACTCCACTGTTTTCTCTTGAGACTTTTCCACTGACTTTAATAAGATCTCAATGAAACTCTGGAGTAGGGTCTTGGTTCTCCCAAAGCCAGTGGCAAACTGCCCGTTACCTGAAGTGGGAATGTGCTTTTAACTGTAAGGGAGCTGCTGTTCTCATTTGAAAAATCAGGAATGAGTGGCTTTTTAACTGTATTTCTGCACATGTGGACCTGATGTGTATTTTATATGTGTCCTCCTTTGCCTAGAGCTGATCTGTTGCATGCTCACTGACAACAAAACCTCAGATTTACATGGCTGAATGACATACTCATTGCTCAATTCCAAAACTTTTTGGAATTGATGAGGAGGTAGCTGTAAAGAGTTGAAACGTGGCATCATGGCTTTACAAAATCAATTTCTTACTGTGTTTTAATAGGTAGAGTTACATTTTGATTGTTTATTAAAATACTGCACGTCTAAGAAAAATTCTGGACTAGGCTAAAAATCTTTGTGAAATGCTTACAGGCAGGATAAATATTTGTGAACTGTGGGAAAAAGATGTTAAGGGGGTGGTGGGCTTGATTGTGAACTAACCAGCTTAGTGAGATGTGGAGAGTACATGGATGTGTATCAATGTGCTTACCTTTGGGCTCATCCTTCTTTCTTGTCTATTTATCAGCCCATACTCAGTGGCAGCCTTCTCAGAGTAGCCTTATGCCATATGTGCTTTGATGGGGTTTGCTACCCTGGTTGGGATGTGTGGCAAAGTCCCTTCACTTTGTTTAAGGCTTCAATGTAGTTATTCTTCAGTTAGGATGTATTCAATGCCTGGGTAGGTAAGCTTGGGTGCTCAAAGGCTTTTACTAGCTGGGCAGTGGAGCATGTTAGTTAAGCTCAAATGTGACCACATCAAGGTTTTTTTTGGGAAAGCATAGTTCTTAGAGGTGTGCAAACATGATGCAGGAGCTATGGAGGTGGCCACCAAGAGGACAGCTTTCCTAAGCAGAAGGCACTTTAAAGACCTGCTAGTCGTGATCACTGCAAGATCAACAGCTCTGGTCCTGCCTTGGCACTCACCAAAGCCTTACATATATATGCACAGTCTTGCAAAACAGCTTCTCCTGTAATAGTTCTGAAGGAGCTCCTTGCAGCATAGAAGAACTTCCGATACAGAAGACAGTGCTGCGTGAGCTCTGCGCTCAGAAGAACTAGTAACTGCTCTGCAGTCTGTTCAAGGATGAACAGCCTTGAGAGAAAACCTGGGGGAGATGGACCTTCAGCCAGGTAAGAGACATTCACCCTCTCCTCCTTTCTACTGGCAAAGAGTAAAATGGCAACATTAACTGTGAGGGATTTTTGCATTATAAACATAATTTGTTTTTATAGGTGATGTTCTTGCAACAGTTTGATGTCAGGTGAGGGCAGAAGCCATCTTGCTTCTCTGCTCTTCATTGCACCTGTGACCCAAGAGGAAGTCTCAGCAAAAAATAAAATAATTAATAAAATCCTTGATTGTGGCATCTGTACCTAATAAAAAGAATAAAAGATGAAATCACAGACTACTTCAGAAAGTGCACCTAATCTTTTAATGTCCCTCTAGAATGCTGGTGGGAAGTTACACTTAAAAACGTTCAGTCAACGTCTTCAGTGGCCTGTGCTATAGATTCTCATGACTGAATAAAGGGAAGAACTTCCTTGCTGATTCAGGTCCCTTTGAAAGGCCATTAAACTTGCATAAACTTTCCCCCCTTGGTCTGCTCTTTGCTGCTAAGAGTTTTGCATGTGGGAGAAATCATGAAGGCAGATGCCCTCTCTGCTGCTTCAGTTTTGTTCAGTCAGCAAGCAGTGAATGATTTCTATCCATGCAAAGACAGAATTACATCCAAAACTTGGCAGCACTTGATTTCCTCTCTCTCTCTTGGATATCCAGCAGATTAATGTCCTCTAAGCCTTCATAGTTGTGAAATTGTGTATAAAGTCAAAAATGGTGACAAGGGGCCAGTCACATTGGCCTAATCTCTTCTAACCTGCAGTGTAGCTACTAAGAATTTTTATTGATTCAGCATGTAAAGCTGGAATAGAAAGACACCCACTTGGCTTTGCCATGATCTTGGATAGTAAAGAGGGAAAAATAGAATGAGATTGCTCATTTTCCTTCTGTGAATAAAAATAAGAGATATTTTTTCATCATTTAATTGACAGGATGTTCTGTCTCTACTGGATTAGACAGCCACTGAGAAGGTTCAGAGGTGACCTGCTGTGGGAATGGAATTTGGAGCCAAAGCTGATGATTGTCAAGGAGGAGTAGGAAATATAACTGAAACATAACCAGTGGGTGAGAGAGCAGGACTGAGAGAAGCAGGAATGTCAATCCTGGTTCCAGGATGTCACCAGTGCCTGCCTGCTCTGCTGTGAGTCATGAGCCACATCTGTCAGTCCCTGTTCAGAAGCACAGTGACCACATAAAAGAAGTGGAACGCTCCAATGCTCACCATATCTGTATGTAAATGCTGTGCACAAATTGTGTGCATAAGCTATGTAAAGTTTGTTCATCAAAGAGTAGAGAGTAGATAAATATTTAACATGCACTTGCAGACTCCACTTCTGGCATTTTAGCTAATACCATGATTTTTCCAAGCATTTGTTCTTTATGGCTGATGTACAGGCAGCTGTAATGCCTGCAACAGCTTTCAGAATGCACTTGTGTATCTTATTATTTGGAGCAATAATAAATTGGTTTGTTTGAACAGTGTACTGGTGTGAAACTGCTTTGGAAACAAGGAGTCAGGAGATTGCATTTAGTGTTTTTACTAAAGTATTGAGCTTTTATAAAGGCAGAAAGAAAGCAACAGCAAATGAACTGAACAGTAGACAAAGCTGCTGTGTGTATTACAGCAACATACTGTGTGGCATTTTCCTCTTGTGTGCTGCCTGCATGGCAAAGATGGGAGAATGAAGGGCATTTTTTATTTCCTATGCTTGTCAGGGCCAAGGTGTAAAGGTGAGAACTGGGCATGCAAGCCAGCCAAGAGTTTTCTGCAAGCAAAAATTCTTAGCCTTTTCCCAACATCCTCCAAAACATTGTGGAGGGCACATGCTGCTGTGATACTATGGATAAAACTAGAGGCAAGTTGTTGAAGGTGCCATCATCTTTTGAAGATTCATACTGTCAACATTTTGAAGATGCCATCATTAAGGAAGAAGTTCTTCACCATAAGGGTGGTGAGACATTGGAACAGGTTGCCCAGGGAGGTGGTGGAAGCCTCATCTCTGGATGTTTTTCAGCCTGGGCTGGATGTGGCTCTGGGCAACCTGATCTAGTGTGAGGTGTCCCTGCCCCTGGCAGGGAGGTTAGAACTAGATGATCTCTGAGATCCCTTCCAACCCTGACAATTCTGTGATTCTGTGATCTTGCTGTTAGTGTTGCAGAAAAATGTTCTACTACCTTCTTATAAATGTGTTTTAAGTAACTCACATTCTACAATTTAAGCAGTTTTGTCAGCCATGATTGGTGGCAAAGTGGGGTCCCATAGGGAGTTACTGGGCATCAACATGGATGATTGTCCAGATTAAGACTTCCTCACCACAGAGACGCAATAAGGTTCTTAAAATGTATTAAGGGATAAATGACGAATCGTGTGTCTGTGTCCCCTGAAGACAAAACATCAGAATTAGGCTTAAAGTGTGCAAGGTGGATGTAAACTAGACATGTGGTAACATGCATACATAGATTATTGAATCTGTAATTGCAGGTCAGGGAAATCTTTTTGAACATAATTTAGTTTGCCCTCTGTTTGGATGACAGATGTTTCTTAGCCCTGTTTTTTAGGTTCTTGAATCCTCAGTTGTGGAAAACTAGGGTATTCTTTCTCTATACATTATTCTATTCTATTTGAAGACTTCCTGTTTAGCACATCTTCAATTTTCTCAGCTACATGAATCTATTTCTCCTCACCAGCCTTAGCAGTTCAGGTTCCTCCACTGAGCATTTTTGTTGCTCTCTTCAGCTTTCTCCAATTGTTCCACCACTTTCTTCTTGATTCCTGCTTAGCATGTGGTCACTGGGATGTCTGGATCCTTTCCTGCAGAAATCTTACCTTGGCAGTGAATCTTCACTATATGTTTATGCAGTTGATTTTCCTACTCAAATTTACTTAGCTGTCATGTCTTTAGTGAAAGTGTATCTATTTTCTCAGATCATTTCTTGAATTTATAATAATTTTACATCTTAATGCTGTGTTTTGAAGTGCTTGCAGCTCCTTTAATGCTAGGTATTGATTTCAAAATCAGAAAAAAACACTCTTTATCCAAGTCAGTAATGACTTGGGTACTCTCTTTTTTCAGCGCAGGCAGAATCAAGCATGAGAAAAGTGGTTTTCCATAGCTAATAAATGCATTGTAGTTACTGTCTTGTTGATTTTATATTAAAATATTCTTGCAATTTCTGGTGATTAGTGAATTTGAAGGGCACTATTATTACTGTGAGGTTTATTCACTTCTGCATAATACCATGTTTTATAAAGCACTGGCTGAAGGCCAGCTGGAAGGCCTCATTTATGTGGAAGAAACTTAAGACGGCACCATTCAGGAGCAAGATATTTTAGAAACAGGATGCCACAGCTATGACATATTCATTACACATCCTGTATTTTCCTTGCATTTGTAACTTAACTCTTTTGTTAAAAAACAAACACAGATCTATCTTCTGCCTGTGCTTTGTATATGCCTACAACGTGAAGAATAGTGCAAGAAAAACTTCCTTTCCATGGTACTGTATCCATAATTCTGTATCGCCAAGAGTTCACCTCATGCTAAACTCACATAGATTTGTTAAGGGGGATATTTATTCTGCCTGCTATTGGTGTCTTACGATAGTTGATGCTCAAAACACTTGTTAGGAGCTTCAGGATATGGTTTCACCATTGATTTAAGCCAAATGGCTGAACTGGTACCGAGGGAGGAAGTAACACGGTGAGTGCCAAACATTGGCTGCATGTTCCTATTGCTCTCGTGGCAGTGGTTAGCCAGATCAGCTCTCTGGAAAATGATCCTCCACTGGAGGCTTTGTTTTCAGTCAGATCAGGTCATTCCTCCCACTCTCTACCTGGCTGCAGAAATCCTTTGGCTAGCCAAAGGGAGGTGGTGGAAACATGCAGCTGGGAGAAGAGGACAGAGCAGGATCTCCCCTTCAGGCAGCAGCAGGGGGAGAATTCAAATTAAGTGATGGTGGAGCTGTACGTCTATTTCCCTTACTAGTCAGTGGAGAAAGTTAGAGGATGGAAATAGGTGGCATGAATATCTCTGTAAAGTTCTTCCTTGCCAAGCATGCTCAAAATTAGAGCTAAGTCCCTCGGAAGATGAGAGATGAAGAGGAAGAATAATAGATGAGAGAAAAAATGCACAGCTCGGCATGGCAGACTGGGGGGGGCTGAGGGCTTTGTTGAGTGAGTTACACAACTTCTGTGAGTTATATTAGGACTTCTTGTGACCACAGAGTTGGACAGGTTTCTTCCCCCTCCTTTTTGGGAGAGGAGGATGATAGCATCATCCCAACGCGCTTTGTGTGAGGTGCGCAGCAGGGCAGGGCAGGCTGCATCCTGTGAAGGTTTGCAGAGGCATCAATGTCCCACCTGTGCTGGAACTGCAGGAAACGGTCAGCAGACCATGGTAACATGAGGCCAGAGGAGATATCTATAGAGTTATATGTACATGGAACAGATTTGGTACCAAAGAGACTTGGTGCCAAACCTCTCTGTGGGAGATTTTTTTTTTCTGCTCATCAGTCCTATTAGATGATTAGCCTGGCTCTTTGAATTCTCCTTGTCAGCAACCAAGAAGAAGAATCTCATCTCTCAAATCAACCAAAGGATTCGAAACAAAGCTGTCATTCTTTGGGTAACACCAAGGTATTTTCCGGGTAAACTGCCTGGCAATCCAGCTTTTCTTTGTGCCTTTTATGCCTTGTTTATGGCCTTGATTCAGCATGGTATTTAAAAGAGCATGTGAGTTGTTCCATTGACTTGCTGCCGATGTCAAAGGAACTATTCATGTGTTTAAATGGAAGCACATTCAGTCTTGCTGAACTGCAGCTTGCCAGTGAGGAATACTACTTAAACTAGACAAAGTTATGGATTTTGGAGACAACAGTCATCTGGCAGCACAGATGGAAATGAAACCAGGTAGAGTTGCCCAAACGCTCGGAAAATAAGCACTCCAATTCTCCATTCAAGGATTAGCTCTCGATTTACCACCGACTTCATTTTCCAGTACATCCATCTCATTTATCCAAGAGTTATTGTCTTTAATTACCATTGTGTTGCTTGCAGGCAGCAGCTTTTAAATGAGTTATGCAAAGTTCTGCTCTCAGCAGTCAGCAGGAGATTGTATCTGCTCTAGTATCAATCTCTTTACAACAGCCTGACAGCATACAGAGCTTGTGCTGGGGATGTACTTTTGGTGATGTCAGTTTTTGGCCTGGTAGATAGGTGATTCTCTTAAGCACAGCTAAAAGCAAACTCCATTGGTATTTATGGTTATTTTTATCTCCAGAAACAAATGCTGTCAGTTTCTAGCATTTAGAGGCTGTGATTCACCCTCAGTGTTTTGTTAGACAATTTATATTCCTCATCACAACTAATAACGGCGCCGTTCCTAATGGCAGTTATTTTTAATTCTGCATAAAGCAGTGGTTTACGTATGGGCAGTGTGTCACCCATTCTGAAAAACAGAGTTAAAGCAGAGAAGTAATTTACATAAATCCTTTTTAGATCTAGGGGGGTGAGGGGGGGATAAAAAAAAAAAAAGCCTGAGACAAATAGTACTCATGCATGCTCATGAAAAAAAAATCTTGAGTCTAAACTTATCTCTTTATGTATAAAAGGGAAAAATTAAGACTGCTGCTGAATTTATCAGGCCTTGTAAAATCTTTCTACCACTGCAGTATACATGACTGTGCCTTGTGTGCTTCTTTACACAACAATTAGCTGGCAGTGGTTCTGAAAATGCCTTACTCAATGCTAAGGCTTTCCAGAATTAAACACAAAGGTTGAATAAAAGAACATCCACTCTTCTCAGCAAGTCCTTTGTCTTCTGCATCAGAGCAGCTGGAAACTTGTTTGGAACAGTAATTTGTCTTTGTGCATGGAGGAACAAGGGTTTATTTCAACTAAAGCTCTTTAAAATGATGTCTCCTTTTTTTTAGTCTCCCAGAAGGGTTGTAGCTAACCTGTCAACAGTTACTCCTACTCTAATAAATGTTCATTAGGTGACTGATTCTCCAACCTTGCAGGGCTTTGAAAGCCTACGTGCCTTCAAGTGGGAATACTACCGGTACCGGTACTGGAGGATCAACTGTATGATTAAGTTGCTTAGTTATGCATTTAGAAGAGGATGTTCAAAGAGCTTAAAGGAACTAGATATTCATGTTGATTGATATGTAGTGGGAAGTGAACATTTAACTCCTCTGAGGTTCCCTTGAAAATCCCCATTTTATGTTCTGAATGGTTAGGCCTGTGTCTTTCCATTCTGAGATGTCATCTGCTTGATAACACCACCTTTGGAAAGACAGAAAGAAACCAACCCAAACAAATAATAATCTACTGCTCTGTGAGCCTTACTGGTGGGATTTTTTTTCTTTTCCTTATAGAAAGAGAGGATTTAGCTCAACAACCACATGAAATTTCTCTGTCATTCCGGTGCACTTAATGGAAAAGCCAAGTGTTAAGTTATTTGACTGTCAGGCTGCTAGCTATGTTTTAATGAAAAAACAAAACAAACCAACCAACCAAACAAACAAAAAACCCACCAAACAACCTAACAAACCCAAACAATGATTTAGTTCTTGTTTTACAAGTTCCTTACCAAGGACTTTGACCTGAAGTACATCACATCTTGTGAGGTAACAGCTGGTCTATCATTGTCTTTGGAAAAAAGTAACAGTTGCTAAGATTTCAAGAAACAAAGATAGTCTTTGAATCAACTGGAACAGCTGTAAGAGACTGACACACCACGCACTGTCAGCTGCTGAGTTCAGATATTCAGACTGCCTGAAATGGAATACTTTAACCCTTTGGCACCACCAGATTCCTTTTCTCTCTCTTTTTCTTAAAAAAAAAAAAATAGTTTGGGTTTTCCATTTGAATTTGCTTTCAGACTTTAACCTCTTCCCCCACCACCACCCCAAAACTGTGACTTTCTTTGGAAGGATTTTATTTCTCCTATTTATTCAACCTCTGATTTATAAACAATAGGAAAGCTTGTGTGCTTGTTGACATGAAATTTGCATTAGAAAAGTATAGCATGCTCCTATGTGTGGTGCATTAAGTAAAAAATACAGGCATGTGTATCCAGAAAACAACATCAGATGCCAGTTTAAGGTACTCAGCATCTTCCAGGTTTTGTATGTGGAGAGTCTTTCATTTAACAGAACAGAAGGAAGGTGAATCGATCGTCTCTAGAAGAGAAAGGTGGGTGATAGCAACTGTTTCTTTAATAAGCAGAGGCTGGTGGCTGAAGCTGGGCACATTAACACTGGAAAAGTTTGTTTTTTTTCTTTTAGAATAATCAGGGAACTGCTCCATATTTTAAATGAGCTCGGGATGGGGCAGATTTTCCATTGCACGAAGCCTTTCAGATCAAGCTTGGCTCTCCGTTGTTGCTAGTTCTTTCAGCGCGCTCTGAAGTGCTCCAGAATATTGTGGGTTTGTTTTTGAAAGATGCCAAAATGTGATGACATGAAAATTTATTTCTCTGAATGAAGAGGCAGCAACCATCTCGTGAACAAAATGCTTGTATGACTTTTGTATGCCTGAACGCCAGACTGTTACAACTTGGAGCCTGACCGATTTCTGAACGCCTGAAATAGGCACATATTTTGGTCTCTCATTTTAGTTCAGTTACAAAGGATGGGACATTGTTATTCAGGAGCCTCTGAGGTTTGTAGTCTGTGTTAGATGGGATTAGGAAAGCTGTAGTTGCCTTAGCATCTATTAATCAGTTAATTCTCAGTGCTGCACAGCATGGTTGAGCTTACTCCTGATGGAGAAGGTAAAGCACCCAGCAAGTGTTATCTTGAGCCTTCTTTACTTTGTGCAGAGTGCTCCTTGAGCAGATGATGAGGTTGGTGTCTCAGTACTGAATGCTTTGTTTTCTTGCCCAAAGAGCCATGCTGGTTCAAGCTTGCCCCTAAGTGATATATTTCAGTATTTCCAAGCAATTTTTCCAATTTTTATTTCTCGTAAACCTACATCTAACCTACGTTCTTGTGCCCTGTGTTCCTAGGTCCTGATCCTGCCCCATATGAGTAACTGAACATTTGGCAGTTATTCTCACTCTTTGCAGAAGTGTAGTTAATCTTCTGTTTGTGGATATGACAGCATGAAAAAGTAGATTTGTATCACAATCCCAGAGGATCTGAAAGTTCTTTGCTAATGTGAATGGGTGTCCTAAAGGCTGAGATAGACAGAATGATTTTCCAGATGTGAGAATTCAGGTAAGCAGAAGAAGCTGTGCAATCTAGAGCTTTAATTCTCATTAATGGGAAAGCACTTTATTGTCCTGAAAGACTGTTTTATATTTACAATTACTACAGGGTCCACATTAAGGACCTCCTGACAGCCCTCTATCCATTTGGCTGTCATTCAGCCAAGTTCCAGCTCAGGTTTGTATTTTTCATGTCTGACAGCCTGTGAGATCTATTTGTCATGAAAACTCAAGGAGGAGCAAGAGAAACCAACCAATATATTTACCTATTTTCTGAATTTAATATTTAGGGCTTTTTAAACTATATTTAAAAGATTTGTAAGACGACTTTAAAAGCTCACTATCTTCTGAGATTCTAATTGACATTCTAATAATTCCCAGAACAGCCAGCTGAACCTTGACCATGATAGACTGGATTTGCTATGTTAAAATATTGTAGTGGTGCCCTGATCCCATGTCAGTTTCATCACTGCAGTTGACCTGTGTTCCTCATTCAGCTGCTTTCTGCAATGTGGTTACAACATCCATGCAGATTTTCCTTTGCTTTTAGAAACTGGGTTTAAAATAGTGCTGAGTTGTGTTTTGTCCCAGGTTTACTTGCTGTTCTTTAATGTCATGTTTCCTCTAGTATTTATTAAAGTCCATAATTTGGCTAGGACTTCTCTCCAAAAATATGAAGTTATTTTTCTATTATTAGAGCACAGGGCAAACCCTTGGGCAAACTCAGATTCCTTGACAGGTTGAAAAGGGCTTTGCAGCACTTTGTGGGAACAGCCCTTCCTAGTTAAAACTGTCCTCAGCAACATCAGTCAGTTTATCCCTGTACTAAAATATTGTTGAAATAATTGCTGAATTGCTTGGGTCAAATCTTGTGGCACCTGGGACTTGATGTTCTTCTTTTCACCCTCACCCCACCCTCTGATGCTGGCAGTCATCTTCAGAGCAGGAGCTAGCAATACACACCTTTTAAATGTCATAATTGAGTTCATCATAGATTCCAACATCTATCAAGTTTTCTTGGCCATCATATGCCATATTAATACAGGTTCATGGTCATCTGACTCCTGCCTTTTCTTAGTAATTGCATTTAGACTAGAAAGACAATAAACTTACTAATTTTGTGTACCATGGGATCTTCTTTATGTCGCAGGATTTTCTTCCACTGGCTTCTGAGTGGTTTTCATTTACTGTGCTCTTTGGCTTTGGGACTTCCTTCCTCTTCTGGCTTAGGATTTTAGCCAAATTCAGCACTTGAGATTGGATCTTTATTGTAACATGCTTAGTGTAGGCCCTTTTTAATTACCTGGGGTGTATATCATTATGCCAGAAAATTTAGATTTCTTTTGCAGCAACTTCCTATTAGAACAATTGCTTGACCAATACAGTTACTGTGAACGTGAGCAATGTGTATTTTGAATAGCTTCATTTTCAAAGGATGCTCTCATGGAAAACAAGGTTAAATTGTGTGGGAACAATGGAGATTCTGCAAACAGCTCTAATAGGTAGTTCCTTTCTTCCTCCCTAAACTTAGTGTTAGAAATCAGATCAGAGCACAAGAGATACAGAGAGGAAAAGAAAAAGAATTATGTTCTTACACTCCAAAATTATTTTCTTAAAGCCCCTGGGTGACATGGTGAACAATTCATGTGAGGGTTACACAGAGCTTGTTTCTGCTAAACTTCTCCACATTTCTTGTTGATGTGTTTGTTTTGTTGCTTTGTTCTAGTGCCGTAGTGACACCCTCTGGCAATGGCAGGACAGTTTATTTGCTGCTGGGGAGCTCTTCAGCAGTTGGTGAGCAATCTCACTGGAAAGGCATAGGCATGTACCCTGTGCTTCTTTCTCTCTCTGAGCTAGTTTGGCTCAAGTCTGAAAATCACACACATGAAATTAGTTGATGTACGTGAACCTGATGGCTAATTGATACAAATTAGAGTACCGTGTAATAAAGAGTGTTGGGCAGCTTTTGTTTTTTAAAGTGAGCAGCTTGAAAAGGCTTCCTTTGTACTTTCATTTGTTTGTTTATGTCAACTCTACAGCACACTTTTCTCTTCTGGAGTGTAGCCTCTGAGCAAAGCCTTACAGATGGCTCTGCCTACTGTGGTAAGAGCACCAGAACAGAGATGACTCTCCCTTTGAAATAAAGCAGGTTTTTAAGGATGGACAAGATTCTCTGAGTAGCCTGCCTACTGCTAACTTTGTATTTTGCATTGGTAATGGTTTCGTTTGTACTCTTTTACACTATGGATCACAAAATGCAAACTTCTTGCAGCTGTAATTTTTTTTCCAGGCAGTATAATGAGAAAAAACAGTAAGCTGTTGAGGCAGTTTGAACAGCCAAATGAGGCAGCTAAGGCTTGGAGAAAGGCACTAAGATGCTAAAGTCCTATTAAAGTGGAGAACACAATGTATTTTGTCAGATCTAGATCTATGTCTCATTTTAATAAGCAGCTTTGTGTACTTCTACAGGGTAAGCTGGTGGAGCAGAACTACCTAAATGGTTGAATCAGGGCAGAGCAATTCCCTGGCTGCAGCAGTGTGAGGATCTGTGTTGGGTACCTCATCCAGCCTGAATTAGCTCAGATACAGAGGTTTATGCTGCTGGATGCTTTGCAGTGCTCATGCAGACTTGAAGGCTGTGTTGTTAGAGAAACCTCCATGCATAAAAGGAGAACGGTGGCTCTGAGATAAAAACCTTAACAGAACCTATTGCTCTGTCCTGTTAGGACTTTTGTTGGCCTGCCTGGAACAAGCCCACCCAGTCCCATAGCAAGGACCAAGCTATCCTGGACTGACACTGGGAACTCTGAATTAGGACACAGAGACTTCTCAGCTTCATGATGAAATATGAAGGTTTGGCTCAGCTTCTGAAAGCAGCCATCGTTGTATCTGCCACCTGGGGTCACTGTGTTCAAGGTTATTAAAAAAGGAGATGTATAAAGTAACAAAGAAAATATAAGCAGTAAAAAAGTACTTCCAAACCCTAACCCCTGGAGGCTACAATTAAGGTTGCCATAAGTATACAAATTACTTCCAATTTTTATTGTGTGTGAAAAAACCCAAAGCCCTCTATTTCCATGTGTAAACAGAAGTCTGCTTTAACAGGTCAGAGGTTCGTATAAAGCAAGAGCTGAAGTAACACAGGAAAAGCTTCTCTCCTATAGAGCTTTCCTTACTGCATTTGATCTTAGCTCTTCTACCTGTTGGTTCATACAGTGAATTACAAACGACTTTAAAGGTCTCTGTAGCAGTGTAAATTCTTCAGTGCTCTTGACACTGATCTTGTTTTACACTGGAATCACTGCATGTACATCCATGGCTTCTTGTATTATTTACACATGTGAGATTATAGGTGAGTCTAATATATTTATATTTTGAACCTACACCCATCTTACAGAGTTTCTTAACTGTGCTGGTATTTAATCCTTTGTCTCAGCTAACCCCACAGGATATGTTATGTACCTTCAGTGCTTCTTAAAAGCACTTGAGCTGATTGTCGAGCTGGCTAGGCTTAAAGTTGCCCAAATATGTATTTGTGTTCAAACTCCTCAGAATGCTGTGTGGAATTAAAGCTTTCTGTGGAAGTGCTGCATCATGAGAGAGCAGAAGCTGGCTGTGCACTGGGAAAAGAGCAGCTCCAGACCACGCAGATGCTACGTTGATTGTCATGGCAGCAATCAGAAGCTGGACATCCTCAGAGCTCTTTGAGAGCTGTCCCTAACAGCAGCTGCAAAATTGCAGTCTGAAAGAGAAAGTCAAAGCTTAAGCAGTAAGGCACAGAAATGTTTTTTCCCCTCTCTTCTGTTCATAAATCCTTTCACACAGACCTAGAGGTACCCAGAGGCCATATTTCTGCTGCTGTACCTGGCCACTGGGTGGCCTCCATTAGAGCTGAAGAAGATAACCTGTGTCAGTGGAGTGCATCTTGGGTTTTTTTCTCAGCTACATATTGCTGAAACTTCTAGGTAGTGAGGCTACACAAGACATTGCATGAAATTCAGGGTGTTCTTTAGTATGAAAAATTGGTAGATCAAGATTTTGATCTGTTTTTGTCATTCTTAATTGGAAATGATGAGTATAATTTACATACTGTTTTTGCTGACATATCTGTGCATTCAATTAGATAAGAAGTACTTCAGTTAGCTGGAGTTGAAGGAGACTAGGATGGTGAAAACAGTATTACACAAAGTAGTGTTTCTTCTATTGCTCTTTGCAGATGGAAATCATCCACTCTTTGCAATCCTGAAGGTTTATATAGAATTGTTTGACTTGTGCCTCTTCAGATGACCTTTGCATCACTGGCACTACCTCCAAATAAAATGATTTAGCATCTTTCATAATTAGATGATCTTTAAAGCATCCTGAAGGACCATATTTTAGTCCTGTTATAATCAATATTCTTTGGAGTAATTAATTACTTCCTTCATCATGAGGTCAGAATCAGAACATTATGTTTTCATCCCCTTTATTGAGATAGCTCCTCATTCAGGGTATCATGCTGCTTTACATATAATTAGTGCTATATGAAGAATATAAATTAACATGTTAGTTTTGATGGGAATGTTGATGAGGTTGGAAAGGCATCATTAATATGCTCAATAGTGCAAAATAATACTTCTGATTTTAGCTTCCTTTGCTTTTTTTCTCCTTTTAACCAGTTAAGCTAAAAATATGGCACAGCTGCTTTCCCTTTACACATGTGAAAATGTGTGGAATGTGAAGAGAGAGAACTGCAAACCTTTGGGTGAGAAAACATGATGTTCAGTGATGAGACACCAATCTCATCATGAGAAAGGGGCAAAAGGGAGAGCTTGGTGGCACCACTTATTGCTGTAGGGCCTGGAAAGATTGGTCTTCCTGGCCCTGCAAAGCAGCATGAGTGCAGCAGTATGCAGCAGGATGGGTTTTGTGACTGGTTGATTATGTTCCAGGGAAAATGCTAACTCCACTTGGAGTTGCTAACTGCACTTTCTCCTTCTCTGTGGCCTAAGTTGTTTTAAGCACTGTTGAGTTGGAGCAGTCCCTGGAAAGCACATGGTCAAGTCTTCAGTTCACTACTGCTAATGGATCAGATAGAAGATTAAGGCAGAAGTAGATCTTTGTGGCTGTAAATCAATACTTACTAATGACATCTAACTGTGTTAAGTCTGAGGAGAGAGTCCAGCTGTAGGATCTGATCTGTAGCTTGATAGAAAATCTGTGCAGGAGGCCAGTAGAAAGGGTGAATGGCAGTGAAAAGCAAGTGATGGAAACCATTGTGAAGTGTATTTATGTTCATGATAGCTGACTCTTAAAAGTCGCTCTTTGCCTGTTGTGCTTTGGGCTTTTTATTAAGAAGGATAAGTAACCATTATGTGTTGAACGCTTTTTGGATATCCTCTGCTTTTGTGGTGGATGAATAAAATTACACAGTGAGTATCTGATCCTGAGAGTGGATCCATGCAGACAAGCTCATAGAATCTGGAGGAGCTCCGTGGATGTCAGGAGGAGTGGGAGGGTTGATCAATATTAAATGGATGGCCAAAGTAAAGGAACTGTGGGCTGGGAGCAAACCAACAGAAAATATTGGTAGGAGAGAATGAAATTGCACTCATAGATAGCTTTTTTTTTTTTTTTTTTTTGGTAAAAGTTACTCAGAAAGTTAATCAGAAAGTCACTGATTAGTTTTTGCAAATTCTGGAAGCAGTTTAAACTTGGCTGCCTTTCGTAGTTACTGGAAGTCTCACACAAAATATATTTCTAATGTGACTGAATTAATGTTTTCTTGTTAGAGGAGTTGTCTTTCTCCTTTCCTTATTTTTGTTGGTTTAATATGCAGGAGTAGAATCAGTGCAGTATTGTATAGATTGCAAGTTTGTCACTTTAAACCCAGTCTGTCATATCGGACAGTTTATGATTTTTCTTTTAGCTTTCTTCGTACTTTTTTTTCAATTCTTTTCCCTTTGTAGTGACCCAGATTTCCAATCACAAAGGTATGAAAAATCAGCACAATTAAAAATCAGATGTTTAAACAACTTTATAACAGTTTGCTTTTCCAAAATGCAAATGAGAAATGAGGGAAGTCTCACCTCTGCTATGTATGTGGCTTGGCACAGTCCATCTATTGCAGTTGGAGATGTGGTGATTGGTAGGATATTGCAGTAGTTTTTATTGAAAACTCAGGGCTTAATTCACAGGACACTTTAGTTCCTTACATGCAGTATTGGTTATAGTTTCTGGTCAACTTGGACTCTCTTTTTACCTCTATTCCCCTGGTATTCCGAGTGATGCCATTCTGCCTTTCTCTCTTAAATCCATCAGTTTTACATTCTGGTAATTTTCCACTTTTCTTCTCCTTCCGGCCCTCGGCGCACTGCCTTGCATCTCTCTTCCACTTTGCAATTTCTGATTTATTTCTGGCAACTGTTCAATTTCAGGAAAAAAATAAAAAAAAAAAAAATCTAGCCCATGAGTCTTGAAAGGCCATATCAGTTCCATTTTTATCAGCATTCATCAATTAAAATCTGATGTTACCAAGCCTGTTTATAAATAACTTGACTAATCCAAATTTGTGCTGATAAAATCTTATACCACTCCTTCCATATATATAAAAAACACTTTCATATGGCAGATGAGGAGAGATGTTTCTGTGAGGCTATTACAAGTGAGGCTACATTTACAAGTACAGAAATAAACCCCATTGACTAGACCCCAGTGTCACACTCACTGTGTGTACACTCACACCCATGCACATCTGCATGGAAGTTGCTTTGAAAGATGTATGACTTGTAGCTGAGTATCTGATAAGGTATAAAACAAGCCTGAAATCTGGGCTGATCTCTTTGAGTTTTGGTTCAAGGCCAGAATCTGGGAAACGATTTGAGTTCCGATTCAGGCAAAAAAAATCCCTTAAATATGTTTTTCTGGCAATATTGTTGAGAACAGCTGATCTTTTCACATTTTTTCCATTTGGGTTAGAAATCTTAAGAGAGTAACCAGGATGCCACTGAAATCCTGCTGTTTGCTGCTCTGCTCTTTGAAAGGAAAATACAACCCATGTACACCGTGCCATAATTCTGGCATTTTCCTCTGATGTATTTCAAAGCTCTAGATGATAGATAATGACATTAAGGAGAGTGAGTTGAAGTTAATTGCAAAGCATTGCTTATTAGGTTTGATAGAGATATAATCACAGGGCATTCTAATTTCTTAAGACACTGATTAATGTAACAGCTACAGAGAAAAAAACTGGCAATGAATATGTTTCTAGGGAGTTTGCAGGATTGCTGGTTTATGCATTTTCTTTTACAGCCTACACAGTTGGAGATAATTCAGAATCTTACTGTTTAAGAGTAAGCCAAGTATCTAAAATCTTGTGACCATATTTAGGGATGGATGAAATGTTTTGGTTAAAATAGCTCAGGCTCCTCTACATATGCCCATATTTCTGTCTGGTCTTCAGACCGGTGAAAGGAAGAAGCAGGGAGACCTTGAAGATTTCCTTTGCCTTTCTTTTAATCCATCATCTGGGTGTTCATCATCTCACACTGCTTTTTCCAGTACCCAGATGCCTGCCTTCCCTCTTGACCTGGTGGAATCACCCAGTGCCTTTGCAAGTTACTGTATCCATCCACAACTATGTTTTGGTTTAATCATTCCATCAGTTGAAGTTGGAGAGACATGTGGCATGTGGCACTGGTTTGTCCTGCATCTCATCCAGCATGATGCTAGACTATGTTGGGTAGGGATGACTCCTGGAAAGGGTGAAAGAGTAAGGGGAGAATTCAGCAGATAAGGGAATGATGGCATTGTTTGGGCCTTACACCATTTTTGTTGCTGCCCCACTGGTACTGACCTTTCCCACTGACTGTAATTCCCTGTCCATCCAGCATGTTTGCCTGGATAAAAAGGCCATCTGCATCTCTGGTGGGAAGGTGCAAAATATGGAGAGGGCTAGCAGAGTTTAAAAATAACATTTATTAGCAGCTAGATTAAAGACTAGAGGAGGATGTTGATGGAACAGCAAGAAATGCAGTCCCAAGCTACATCTATAATAATGAAATTCTTACAGTAGTCTCAGACAATCTGTTCTCAGTATGTACCAGGACATACAGCATTTCCCATGGCTGTGCCAAGAGACTGAACCCCACACATCTCCTGGTAGTAATTCAGCACAACACAAGCATTTAGACGGATTCTCTGGCTCTAGTTGAAATCTAGAGGATGCTCCAAAAACTCCTAAAGCAGGCAAAATTAAACAGGCTTCAGCTGAATAGGAGGTGGATTCTGAAAGCTACCAGTGGCAAAATGGAAGATTGTTTTTGAAGAACAAGATGTCTCATTCCTGACCCCTTCACCTTCCGTGTGAGCCAGGGGGAGAGCACTGATGCCAATGCAATAGGCATGCTCAGCAGATGTCCAAGTCTCTGGTTTATATCCAGTGATACTAAAGGTTGTTTATAAAGGCAAGACGTTATTGTTTTGAGTGTTTGGCACTGCCTCTCATCTTTTAAAAAGTTGAGAGGAACAAATCTGATGAGGTTTCCAGCTATTTCATCTCAGTTACAAGAGGAGGCTGTCAGAAGGCAGTGTGCCTTCTCTGACAGCGATCCTGCACTTGTTTTACTCTTCGTTGCCCTGCTAGGAAACATCTTTTTGCTTGTCCTTGGGAACACAGCCTGAAAGGGTTCTATTGAATCATTGAGTTCAGCCATCTGATACTGTAGAAAACCAAGTCATATGATCTCTTAGATAACTTAAATGAAGATATTTTCATTTTCTTCAGTTGTTGGAAAGCTGCTCCATAACAGTGCTGTTCCCATGGCAAAAGAGCATCCCATTTCCAGACTAAATGTTTATATGTGTTGATTTTTCATGCCCTCATCATCCATTAGTTAAAATAACTTCTTCAACTCTGATGTTCACCCTTACCTCTTGTCTCTGTGTATTTATAAACTAAAATGGTGTCTGTTCATTACTTATTTTACTGCTGTAAAGGATTAAAACTGTTTTCTTCTTTAATAAAAGAGGGTTTTTTTCCATTATGCTTAACCCCAGAGTACTTTTTCCTCCATCTTTTTGAACCTCGTTTCTTCTGCGTATGGGAGGTTAGAATTGTGCACAATATTGAAATGAGATCATTTAGAGAAGTGCTTTTTATAACGGCATGAACACTTCCTTGCTCACTTGGAATTGACCCAGTTTGTACTGATATATGGTGGGTTTACATTTTTTTGCCAGCCAAGGGTAAAAAGGGCAGCTTACAGTTTTCCAGTTTTTTAATAAATTCAGATTAAAGTAGAATTTGTTGCTTTAACTTCAACATGCATGGCCTTTCATGTTAGATTACTGAATTTCATTCCAGCTTTATTACTTCAGTCATCAAAGCATCCATTTTTTCCCTGTGATACTCTGCAATTCCTCTGGACACAGCATCTCTACTTCTTAAGACTGGGCCTTGAAATGGTCGTAATGAAATTACCTCTGGGCTTGTTCTTCCACTCCCAATATCAACTGTTGTTAATCCACCTTAAATTATTGCCTTAAACACATTCTGCTGCTTCTTCCTGATCAGCTCTCCCATTTTAACCAGCAGTTTAACTCATAGCACTGAACCTGCTTCCCTGAGCAATGGATTGATTTATTTTGCCTAGAATATCAGTTACCAAATAAAGGGAGAAAGCAGATATTGCAGTCTGTCTCATTTTCCAATTACCTCCATGACTTTCATCATTCTTGCCTTCAAAATTTGTTTTTAAGCCTTGCATTACTGAGGTTGGCAAATCTATTGCCTCACAGGTTATCTTGGGATGACATCAATCTATAGCCATCAAAGATGATGAACAAAGTGCCTGTTAGTTCAGTCTTTTTTGAGTTGATTAATAAAAGGTTGGCCACTCATGCTACAATCCTGATTTCACATCAGGAAAAATCTGCCTTCCTGAGCTTTTTGGAATAGGTGTTTATGTTAGGTGTCTCATAGATTTAAGTTTTCAACTACATAAAAACAAACTACTAGGCTATCTCCCCCTCAAAATGCAAGTGAAGTGTTTTTAGAAATCTCTGTTTCTAAATAAAAATAAAATTAAAATAAAAATAATACTTTAAAAAAAAAAAAAAAGAACAAAACAAACCCAAAAAGATCCAACAAACTGGAAGAGGTTTATGCTTCTCCATTTTTTTTCTCCCAGCCGGTCACTGAGTCAATACATCCCTTAAAATCTCATCCAAAACTTTCCTCATTATTTCTTCATCATCTTGCATGCTGTGAAATAATTACCGTGTAAAATGTTGCACAATATAAACGAGTTCACCATATAAAATCTATAAAGTATTGCATTAAGAATCCGTAGTGGGGTCTTCACAGTAGCCCAAAGAGCTTTAGTTTTAAGGGAAAAGGTTTGGCACTCATTCAAGGTGAAAGTGGTGTTAAGTATTCTGGATATTGTAATTGTTATTGCTATTCACTGATACTCCTCTTTACAGGCAATCCTCATAGGGGTAAATAGGTTGCAAGAAACAAAGTCAGCCTCTTCTGCACACAGTTTCTACTCAAAGGAGACAGCAGTACTTAAAAGTTCTGCTTGTTAATTAAATCTTTTTTTTTTGGCAATATATTTTCCTAAACAGGACTTTCCTGGAATTATCAGTTCTGAAAACTCAGAAATGTGGATTTTTGGCTTCTAAGTTTGAAAATCTTGGCTATTCATTTTATATAGTCATTCTGTCTGTCAAGAGAACACTTAGCCTGAGATCTCATCTGGATTTAGAAGACTGAGTACAAAGACATTTTGTCTTTTGCTTGTCAGTTTATTATCTTCCTTCTATGTTCCAATTTCTATGTAGTTGAAAATCACTTTTCCTTTCTTTGCAAGCTAAGAAATAAATCCTACTTAGGGGTAGAAGCCATTCTGCCATTCCTTGAATTACCAAGAATGTTAATAAAATGTAATGAAATACAAAGCGTTCATGTGAATGAGACTTCAGAGGCTTCTAAAATATTTGGAGCAATAATATTTCATGGATTGTTTTGGAGTACTCTCTGTAGAGGTCAACTGAGATATGATCGCTGAAACCTGTGGCTCTACTGTAGCCTTAAGGAAACTTGTGTAAAAATAAACCACATCACTTTGATAGAGCAAAACAGCCAGCAGGAAATCAGGGCAGAACTATACACCACCAAACACCAATGGCATGAGAGAGGCCATTAGAACAAATAATATAAATGAGCCTGGGGTGGCTATAAGACTGCAAGGTGATTAATGCCTGTGGTGACAAGTTGGAGGCATAGGAGGAGATTAAAGATTAAGTTAAAGGTAAGAGTGCTAACAGGCCTTTTCCTGCCCAGCTCTTCTAATTGCTCTTTCTTCCTGCAAATCCAGTGGCCAGCACTGCCTGTGCAGTGCTGCATTCCTCCCTCAGACTTGTCAGACTGGTAGATAAATTATAATTTTTTCTGAGCACTTTGTTCTGTCTTTTCTTCCCTTTTTTTTTTTTTTTAATTTATTATCTCCTCCCCCCCCCCTTTTTTTTCCCCCTTCTTTTTTTTCTTTATTTTTCTTTTTTGCCTATTCTGTTAGCCCTTGAGTGCATAGGAAAAAAACTTCAGAAGCCATATGGAAGCTGTTTCTGTTAGCGTTAGGCAGTGTTCTGCATTGGGATGGTTAAGTGTATGTTGGACTAAAAGAGCCTCCAACTGCCCAAGCTGGTGCAATCTGCAAAGGGGAGGCCCTCAGGAGGCAGAGGTAAGGGTTGCACATTTCTCTCACCTGGCTTTCCAAAGCAATTGTTCAAATAATGAGAACAGAACATAGAGTATCAAAAAAGCTCAATCTCCTGAGCCATTAAGGCTTAGCTGTAGCCTATCTACTGCCTTATTTGCAGAAGGTTTTAACACTTGACCTGAAAAGTCAACAAAAGAATCACCATCTCCCATCTTAATAAATTAAGTTCTATCTTCTCTAATCACTTCCTACAAACACACAAAGTCATCTGTTTCCTTTTGGCTTAGATCTTGTATACTGTTTGGAGGAAGAAGGTCTACTTTTGTCAGCACTCCTGTTAAATTTATTTGCTTTTCTAGTTCAAGGAAAAAGCCTATAACTCTGAAAGTCATCCAATGCTTTTATTTATTTATTTAGCTCAGTTTGATTGATAGGTCTTTGTTCTGAGCTCAGACAAAATTGACCACAACTACAGTAAAAGTGCCTCTTGTTAAAACACTTCCAGAATGTCCACGTGTTCCCCTCCTTCGCTTGCTTTGTGTGGGAAGAAACTTGACCTTAGATGAAGGTGCATTGAATTCAGAAGTGCTCCATCAGAAATCTTTCTGGCTGATAAGTCCAGAGCTTCGTAATTATCAGGCTACTTTGCTGTATGTAACTCTGCTTCTTAAGATACAAGCATGGGTTCTCAAGATGAGATAGAAATAGGGCAGCTAATTTGCACTTAGGGTCCTGACTTCCCTTTGTGTGTTAGAAACCTTTCACCCAGCTCAGTGGGTAAAGAGAGTCACTTGGAGAAGCAGAAATGTCACCTTTAGATATCATCAGTGCTGACATATGCAAATAGATGTGTCTAGCATGGGTTCATAATGGTTCATTGGTTCTTTCTAGCATAATTAAGAAAACATGCAGTAAGCTATGATGCTGTGATCTTTCTTCCAAATATTTTGCATAAATATGTAGATATTCTTGTGTCTATGGATGTATGTATACATAGATATCTAGTTATGAATGTATATATACACATATATTTATTTATTTAATGTTTCGTAGGCCACCAAGATTTATTGTCCTTGGTAGTAAATATTGACCTTGGATTTATCTCAGTCAATGTTTACCTCTTAGGCTAATAAATCTTGAGGTTCACCTTAACAGAAGTCAATATCTGCTTAGTGTTCAGCTCCATCATTAATATAAATATTTTAGTGACCTTTGCATGTATTAGTCTATTTTTTAAAGTCTACTTACTGTTACAAATCCTGTGGCACGTCAGTGGTTTATTTTTCAGATCTGTTTATTCCTTTAAGGTTTTTTTAATAGCCTCTGATGTTACAGTTGAGGTGTTGCAGAAAGTGTGTGGTACATTTTTTTTTTCCTTTGAGGAGAATCTCAGGAATGTGAGTGCAAGTTGTTGTTCCAAATGAGCAGGGAGGTTGCCAGCAGTACCAGTGTATATTTGTGTGGTTCATCATGTATTCACTTACTAGCAGGGTATAAGAGTTGCTTTGCTAGCTGGCTTCTTCTGGTCTTCTTTCAAGCCTTTCTTTGTATGACCAAATCTTTCTGAGATCAAGTGTTTGCTTTTCTGTATCTGTCACAGAGTTTAGGGTTAGCAGGGACCTTTAGACCACCTAGTCTGACCTTTTTATCTCCTGCCATCTTTATCTCCTCTATTTAAGAAACACTTTTCACCGAGTTCCTCCTCCCTTCTCTTTTGACCTTCACCAAGATGAAATTTCTCTGCAGTGTTCTTACTCAAGTTTTCTTTTTAATTTGCATTTGATTTGATGTGATAGCATCTTGGTCTCGATTCAAACTGAAGTGCCCTGATGTCTGGAGCATTACTTTGTGAGACTCTCCAAGCTGTTACTCCTAAAGACATGCAAACATTGCCCTTTCCTGTTTGTATGCTTAGACATGAGCATTGTATCTAAATGTTATCTTGAGCCATTCAGTCATGGATGGGGTCCCTCCTGACTTCTTCCCTTAAAATGTGAGATGCAAAGTGGGGTTTAAACACCTATGACCTTCTTTCCCATTCTCTGGTCACAGGAAAGTGTAAAAGAAGTGTATGATGTGGGTCCACAGGTTGTGAAACCTCTCTGACATAAAGCAGCCTGAAGGATCCAGGACAGTTACCTAATTCAGGTACTGAGTTCAAAATGTTCCTTGTTACTATTACTGCATTACAAAGCACATTTATAATGCTTGTGATTACAAACCACTCCACCAGGTAAGAGAGATGTTCCTCATCCCAGGATGTTCTCACCCCAGATCCCTGATTCTGCCACCCCCTTTTCATTAAACTACTCCTTTTATTTCAAGTGTGAGTGCAGACTGTTCACAGGGATAAAAGCTTGCAGGGTTAAACCCTCTGTGAGCCTGCAGAAAATGTTCTGTGACTGTGGAGAGGTTTCTATTATTCCTTATAAAGGTGCTGCTGGGGTAAATGGCTTTGAAATGTGGTGCTATGGAGAATTCTGATCCCTGTCACATGAAACAGCATAAATGTCAGACCAAGGATTTATATGAATATTCCTTGAAGAGAAGCAAAGACAAGGAATTAGTTGTTCTCTTGTCCTGTTTATTCCCTTTAATTGGATTTATTTTTAAGTGGGCTTTAGTATAGAAATTTCTGCTTCATTTCATTTTTGTATTTTGGAATTTCGTATCAACACAGATAAAGCCTGCTTGCCCTACATTCAAAATACATTTCTACCAGTGGAGATAATGTTTTTTAAACAGGGAAAAAATCTTCTGTTTTTTTTAAACTGTTTTTCAAACTTAACCGAAATCGCTTCTCAGCTTACAGAGTATTTTAAGGTGTTGGTATTGGAGCAGTTCACAGCAGCGTAGCCAGCCAGGATTCAAGTCTCACAGCAATTCTACCTGCTGATACATCAAGCCTTCAAGAGAAGGAGCCATGAAGTTTTTCTTTTTCTTTCTTTTTTTCCTTTTTTTTTTCCAGAGGGATATGTGTGCTACAGGCCATATCGTAGCTGGTTTATGTGAGAGACCTGATAGAGCAAGTACAGCACTTGGCTTGATTTTGGTGCATGCCTCTAAGTCAGACTGAAGAGCAGCTTACTGTTGTCAGTGTTTGATTCATAGAGTTGTGTAAATGGGCAAAAAAATTCCTTTCTGTCATGCCAGAGGCCAAATTAAACAGAAATCTGTGAACCGGGAGGGTTATTGAGTTGGGAGGAAGCAACATGAGTTGTGTGATAATGTACTTCTGCAAGGGTTTTATTTTTGCAATTTGTTTCAGGGCTGAGTTTGTCCTGGTTTATTTAATGCTACAAAATAAAATTCTTCCTGCTGAGAGATTGCTTAAAAATAATACTGGCTTGAAGGCAAACACAGAGCTAGGCAGAGCCAAGCAAAAGGTGTTTGAAGGTTTGGAACTAAGAGCGACTGCAAACGTCTGCGTTACTACTGATCCACCAGCCTGCCGGACGAATTCTTCATGTTCCCTTTCAACCAGGCATTTAAAAAATGTACTGCAGATATGCAGGAAGGCATATACAACACTGCTTTCCCCCCCCTCCTCCCATCCCAGCAATGCTAATGAAAGCCTAGCATAGCTGAGATTTCCAGATTCGCTATCACCATGGAAAGATAAAAGCAGACCTGTGCACGTTACACTGCAGAAATGAACGTTGAGCACTCTTGATTTTCTTCATGTATGCAGCAGAATGCACAAGAAAGAGATTAGTGCCATGGGTTTTTGGTTGCTCTTTTTTTTTCTCCTGAAACACAGCAGACTGCTGGGGAATTAGTGCCTGTGAGGTTTGAAGTAGCAGGTGTTGCTGCTGCTAATACTGCTGGGTGTCTTCAGGATGCCTTTGAGGTACACTTTAGTGGTTGGTGAAGACTTGGAAAGAAAATTACTAAGAAAGACGGAACAAAGTAATGCAACAGCGTCAAAGTTTATTTGAAGAAAGGTTCGAAGAAAGTGCACCCTTAGGTCTCTGTGCACCTATAGATTTAAACAGCAATTTGTGCTTAAAAGCTCCCTCTCCTTCAGACCCTGCAAGTACAGATCACTTAAGAAAAAAAAGTATGTATCATCTGATCTGATCTATCTTGGTTTTCTCCTTCTTTGAGCTAGAGCGGAGCTGTAAGGCAATGAAGCAGCTTCATTGCGATAGTTCACTAAAAAGCTCCTGCAAAAGAAGTATTTATTGTCTCAGGAAATTTTCTCTCTGGCTCGTTTTATTGTAAAAGATTCTATCTCAGAAGTGCTGTGAATCAGAGATGAAGGGGAGTAATGATAAACTTAGGGAAAACAGAAGGAAAACGTGTGGGCGTATGAGTTTGCACATGTCTGTGAGCTATAATAGATATGCAAATAGGAAAGCAAGTGCTTGTGGACATGTGGTTTTGTGTCAGCTCTCAATTTTATTCATCAGCTATTTAACACTAGATTTACACACCTGAAAAGAAAAAAAGGTAATTCTGACTCATTCTAGGGAACTGTTATCAGCTATTTTATGACGATTTCATTTACCGATCTAATTATAAACTCAATTGAATCCTATCCACTAACACAGGTTAAAACGTTTTTATTGTACGCAGCTGTTTGATATCTCCAGGTGTGGGAGCACACAACAAGGGTAGAAATTAATTAAGCAAGATGTGGGAGATGGTTGCAGCCGTGTGTTATGTGCTTGTCAGCCAGAGGAGACGCATGTCAAACACTACTTGATGAGTTGCAGCGTGCATTCCCCCCGACTCGCAGCAGGGACGCCGCTGAGTGACTCGGGAACTACAGCTCTGCAGAGACTTGGTTTCAGCCTCTAATTACTTCCGAGCTGTTCCAGTGGCTCTACGTAGTGATACATGCCACAGTTACCCTAGCACTTTCCTGATGTACAAAACTCTTTTGTATGAATGTGATAAATAACCCCTCTGACTGCATTTCCATCGAGTGCCTTGGCGCCCTTCAGCGTCGTGTCATTCTTCAGCATTAGCATCTTCAGCATTCTTGCAGCATCCTGATTTATTTTTGTCAATGGCAAAGGCCACCAGGCACAGAAAGGAAAGGATAATTCTTAACTTTTATCTATTTTTTCTTATCTTTTATCACAGTCTCACAGTATAGCAGAGGTTGGAAGGGACCTCAAGAGATCATCAGGTCCAACCCCCCTGCCAGAGCAGGATCACTTAGGGTAGTCTGCACAGGAATGCATTCAGGTGGGTTTGGAAAGTCTCCAGAGAAGAAGACTCCACAACCCCCCTGGGTAGCCTGTTCCAGGGCTCTGTCACCCTCACTGTAAAGAAGTTTCTCCTCATGTCGAGGTGAAATTTTCTATCTTCTAGTTTGAACCCATTGTTGCTTATCACTGTGAACCACCAAAAAGAGCCTGGCCCCCCCCCACTCAACACCCACCCCTCACATATTTATAGACATTGATTAGATCCCCTCTCAGTCTTCTCAAGACTAAACAGCCCCAGGGATCTCAGTCTCTCTTCATAGGGGAGATGCTTAAGTCCCCTAATCATACCCCTGGCTCTCCCTTGGACTCTCTCCAGCAGGTCTCTGTCTCTTTTGAACTGGGGAGCCCAAAACTGGACACAGGATTGCAGGTGTGGTCTCAGCAGGGCAGAGTAGAGAGGTAGAAGAACTTCCCTAGCCCTGCTGCACACACCATTCAGGATGCATCCCAGGATCCCATTGGCTCTCTTGGCCACAAGAGCACATTGTTGTTCCATGGAGAACTTGCTGTCCACCAGCACTCCAAGGTCTTTCCCTGAGGAGCTGCTTTCCAGCAGGGCAGCCTCTAACCTGTCCTGGTGCCTGTTATTCCTCCCCAGATGCAGGACCCTGCACTTGTCCTTATTAAACATCATGAGGTTTGCCTGCACCCAGCTCTCAGCCTGTCCAGGTCACGTTGGATGCTGCACAGCCTGAGGGGTGTCAGCCAACCCCCCCAGTTTTGTATTATCAGGAACTTACTGAGGGTACTCTCAATCCCCTCAGCCAGGTCGTTGATAAAGATATTGAACAAAACTGGACCCAGTACTGATCCCTGGGGGACACCACGTTGACTCTGTGCCATTGATGATCATCTATTTTTTCTGCTGATATAGTTGCCAGGCATAGGTGCTGGCCTTGTGGCACTTGAGCCTTTCTTCTAGGGCCTTGAGGCTGCAGTCATAAAAACAGTGCATAGGAGCAGTAAGTGTATGATTTGAAGGAACAATCAGAATTATCAGATACATTTAATTTTCCCATATTTCTAGAAAACTGGTAGAATTGCAAATAAGAAAAAAGAGAAATAAAAAAGTAAAACAAAGGAAAATAATGAAAACAGATGAATATTGTCTTCACGCCCAAGTTTCTACAACCACAACACTTTGTTTTGTAGGCATGCTGTGAATAGGAAAATTGGATGAAGTATTGGAATGAATTATTTTCTGTCAACAGTTTGCTTGTATCATAGGGATACAAGAAAACAGAAATATGTATCATTTCTTTTTCATTAAAAAAAAAAATGTCCTCCATCTCAATCTCAAAGGCAAAACAAAACCTGCTATTACTGTAGTGGGGGAGGTATTTTCTCTTGATCATAAAATGTGGAGCAAAAGGTAATGCACTTAGTATGTTTCTCTTCATACTGATTTATGTACATGTGAAACACAATTTATCAGAGTTCATTATTTAATATAATGTCCTATATCCCTATATAGTGATACCCCTAGGGACATAATGTGCTGTGTCCCTATGCTGAGGGACATCTCCATCATCTACTCCAAGAGGTCACATAATAGTGCATTTATAACTGCAAACCTCTGGGAGCTCTTTAAATCTCAGCATATACTAATGTATTTTCAAAGAAGTTCAGCTGTAGTAACCATGAAATTGGGCCATGCTGATGAGTGATCTTTAGCTGTCTTACCTGAATACTAAAGTAAGGATGAGGAGCAGTGCATAGTGACTCTCTAGCTTCATTGGGATAGCCCAGAAGAGGGAGCTTGGAATTAAAGAGTGGAGAGATTTAAAAGTACCAGAAGGAATAAATTGTTCAAATATGGGAACTTTGTTATGGTCACCCTTTATCATTGCTGGAATTTGCTTCATATTAATAACAATAGAGATTTATTTGGGGGTTGGTATTTATTCTGATGGTGCTGCATTTCTGTCCCACTAGAAGCAATTTTTTTTTTCAGCTATGAATTTATTATTTTGCAGCATGGTATCTGTTGTTGCTTTTCTAGAATGCTCAAGAAAGACAAGTTATTAATTATGCAGCAAATGTAAATCATATATACCCATCAGTGACTTCAAGGGTCATCCTTTAGTCAGCTCAAATACACCAATCTCATTTCAGTGCCACCAGGGGTGAACTTGGCCCTCTTTGTCAGAGGTGCATGGTTTGTCACGGTGCTAAGTTTTCCCCCAGCTCACTTCTACAGTGCCAACACATACAAATAATGCCTTTGACTTTATTACAGTGCCCTCCTGTGCTTCTAATAATGATATATTTGAAGCTTTCTCAAAGTAAAAGCTTCAGAAGAATATTTTTGCTGTGCTGTGTTCTTATAGTGTAGAACCTCCCTAAATATCTCTGTCTTTACATTTAGTATCCAGTATCTGCTGGCTAAGGAAAGAGTTCCTAATCACTGTGTTGTACCTACTAAACCAGAAAGAAGGCTGTACATTGTGGTCTGTCTGTTTCTTTATATGTGCATATATGTCTATTTGTACATCACAACCAAGTAGGAAGTGTGTTTTATTGACCCCAGTTTCTCTGGGTTTTGGGGTTTTTATTTGGTTGGTTGTTTTTTCTTTTGGCATTTAATATTTCCTCCCCCTCACGATGAAAATTTTGAGAGTGCTCACACACAGAAAACAAGCAAACAAATAAGATGGAGTTTGGCTGAAATACCTTTTCCAACACTGCTTTAATTTGCTTTTAACCTTTTACTACAGAAACTCAATTTTGATGTAATTTCATAGTGAAAAGTGGATGCTCTGAAGATAACCACGGCAGGACATTTTAGACAGTTTGGAAACTTAGAAAACATTTTAAATGGGAAATGACATCAGCTGTTTTCCACAGGAATATTCAGTTTCAGCAAACTGGCTTTAATTCCCCAAAATCATGCTACCCAGTTTCTAATCAAGACCTCCAGATATGTACAGACTTTGCTGATGAGGGCTGGTATTAGTGATGTGAAGTCAGGATGCAGGCTTATTGCAGTTATTCCTGCTGGGACATGCAGCTATTCCTACATCAGGACAGAGAAAGCAAATTTTCCATGCATTATGCATGGGATTTCCTCCAGCTGGCCTCCTGACTCATGCTCCCCTGCCTCCCCCGTGTCTGCGGCTGAGGGCAGGACCACCTCATCTCTTCCCCTGGGAGAAGCTCAGTGCCAAATCCAGGGCTCCCAGCAGGTGGAAGGGGTTTCCAGACATCCCTACTCCAACCTCCTGCTCAAAGTAGGTCGGGTCAGAGTTGATTGCTCTATCCAGGAGCTGTGCCCAGTTGAGATTGGAAACTATCCCCTTCCCTGGTACCCTCTTCTGGTGTTTGATCACCCTCATAGTGAACTTCTTTTTTTATATCATGTGGTAATTTCCACTCTTCCTTCTTGTTTCTGTTGCCTTCACATCCCTCTGCTGCATGCCTCTAGGTTGGGCTCTGTCTTCTCTAGGCTCTCCCGTTAAGCACTTATAGACAGCAACAAGATCTCCTTGATGGTCTTTTCATAGGAGAATACACACAGTTCTCAAACCTTCTCTTCATCTGCTGTGTGCTCCAGGCTCTGGACTGTTTTGGTGAACACTGTGGACTCACTCTAGTTTATCAGTGTCATTTATGTGTGGGGGAGACCAAAACTGGACATGGTAATCCAGGCTGTCTTACAAGGGTTGAAGAGAGTGATGCAATAAATTCCTTCAACCCACTGGCTACACCCTTGTTGACACAGCCCAGTCTGCAGTTGTCCTTGAACTCCAAACTATGAAAACCTATGAAATTGGTCTGCTGTAAAAGACCATGGAGAGCTGCTCTGTGTTCAGCTGGGCCTGCCTAGAAGGGATGCTGTGTGGCTGCAGCCTGGCATGGCAGACATTGTGATATGTGGGTTAATATACACATTGTGTAATGACCTCCTCTACCTTCCAGCATCATTGTGTGCCTTGTCACAGGACTTATGCAAACGGGCTGATGGCTCTGGATTGCAGGGTTAGGTGAAGGAAATGTGGGTCTTCTCCCTCATCCCTGTGAAAGGTTAGGAAGAGATGAAAGAAAGAATTGGATCTGAGCTACATTTCCACCAAGCCGTGCCTCTTGGACAAGTGAGGTACAACCAAGGCCTTACAGCATCAATGAAATGATGCTTCTGAGCGGTGGATGAGAGGAAAAGAGGCCAATGGGGTTGGGTGTGGGTTTGGACATCTTCACAGTTGAGCCATAAGCCTTGGCCTCTTTTTTGCCTCTTATTGGAACAGGCTGTAGCAGATGGTTTTCCGGCTGAAGATCCCTGCAGGAACTTTCTCTTGAAAGCTGTTGTTAACATGTGGAAGATGATGTGAACCATTGACATGCAGATATATAGAGTCTGTGAAATGAACTGATGCTCTGCTCATGAAGTTGCATTCAGTTCATTTGTTGTAATGATTCATGAACCTGTAAAAGGACTTCATAAACCAGTAAAAATGGAAATACTTCACAAAAATACTAGATAGCAATTTTTCATTTCTTTCTGTTTCTGGTCTGTTCAGTAAGTGGATTTGTGACTTACTAAACATTGTGGAATTAGACATGGACACTAATGTTAGCCTGCCATTGAGAATGTCTTCTCATGTCCCATTTCAAAGACTTACAGGGTCATGACAATAAAATTAATGCTTCTCTTAACTAAACATTGGCCATTAAAGTGAAGTAATTAAATATTCTCAGTTGTTAATAGGTTTGTATGTTGCTGCTGTCATTAATTTCTTGCTGTCCTAACAGGAAAAGAAATTGGCAGAAGTAGATGGATAATGTTTTTGTTAAGGCTTCAGTACTGACTGTCTGCCTTAGGTACATGCCTGTGGTTCCACGTGGTTGATGAGGCAATTGTAAGCTTGTGGCTGTTAATTTGGAATACCTCCAAAACCAAATCTTTTCTTTTACCTGGGTGCTTTACTTTTACTCTCAGTAGTCAGTAAATAATAATAGTTTCTCAGTGGTTTTAGTATTGTCCATCAGCAAGGACTTGCAGCATTCCTAGGAACAAGCAGTATGGATCAAAGGCTTAAACTTTCACATAGCATAAATCCTTGCATTTTATTCAGTGGTAAAATAGCAAAGTACTGCTTTTATTCTTTCACTCCACAGAGAGGAACTGAAGCCAGCTTGGTTGAAATTCTGTGCTCTTCATCCTTACAGGGCAGGAGAAAGTTCTTATCTTCTCAGGAAATGAATCATAAGAAAATCTTAGACATTCATGGGAAGTGACCCCCCGCCCCAGACTTTAGAAATCTTAAAATAGTGCCCAGATATAAGAGCTGCAGCTGAAGAAAGGTGGAGTTACTATCAACTCTGTTTACTAAACTTTAAAGGTATGTAAGTAGGAAAGGTTTAAAACGCTGGAATCCTCCAGCTAGGGCAGCCTCACTCTGAGAAAATGTTGTGTGTCTTTTGTTGAATTGTTCCAGAGCAGCTACATATCTTTTAAAGCTATTCTCAACAATACAGGGCTTGCTTTGTTTTACTACAGAGATAGCAAAAGAAGGAAAAAACCCTGCAGAGTGCACACGTTGAAGGCTTTCTGACTCTGCCTGCACAATGAAATTGTTCTTATTGAACTCTTGACAAATTATAACCTGCAGGTATAACTAGGATTTTCCATTTTTGCCTAGCACGTATACATTTTGTCTCTTCCATTTTTCCTTTCCTGCAATGCATTCAGCACAGCAAGGGCTGGAAAGAAATCTGATTGTGAAACTGATAAATTGTCTTACATAGTTTCCCTATTTTGGCCATTGCCATGGTCTGGTTCTGAAAGTGCTTGGAATCCTCCTTCTGGCTTTGTTTTAACAAGCTTCTTCTCAGTTGCCCATTGCCAGTGCTGTGTTACTTACACTGCACATTAATTTATTTTTTTTTCTATCTCATATTCTACATCAACTCCAAGCAGCCTTGGTGTAAAAGCAGATGAGGTGATTTATTTTTATCACTCCCTTTTTCTCATGAGAAAGCGAAAACCTTGGCCCTGCCCTCTCTGCTGCCTTCTTCACAGCACAGCCATTTGCATCTTGGCAAACAGGGTCTATAAAACGCTACTGAGCTAAATCAGCAAAGCATTTAATCACATTTATTTTGCAATCACTGTGACAGACTCATTTCTGGTCTAAATAGCTACAGTCTCATTGATTCCAAGTGGAAGTTCTCCTTCTTTGCATGATGAGGGAATTGTCTCAACCTGGACAGGTGGCCAGAAGCCATTAGAGATGACAGACAGCAAGGGATCAGCCTCTGTGATTCCAGGTCTGATTGTGGTTGTTTGCAATTCTTCTGTACACTCATGGAAGACACTTTATGTGTTAAAACTTGCCGGAAGCCTTTGATATCTTTGACCTTTTGAAAAAAGCTTTTTAGATTTTGATATTCCCTAAGAAGACAGATGGTATTTTTTGATTGAATAGATAGAGATTTCATGTCTAAACACATTTCTTGGTTTCACTTTGTTGGACTGGTTGACTGCTCTCTGAATGCTCCGTGCTGCTCCCAATCTTTTGTTGTAATTTGTTGTCAAAAAGTTATGAACAATTAAACATGCAGAAATTCCCCAGGAAAACATTAGTAATGTCCTGCTAACTTCTCCCTTTAGATCCAAATTTTTTCACCAGCAACTACAGTTCCAAGCCAAAAACTGCCCTTGATACCTTCTGATTGGTGCAATTTGGAACTGACTGGAAGGTGTTTGACTCCTAGGTGCCTGGGTAACCAGATACAGATCCTATGGAAGTAGGCAGGGAAGCTGTGAAAAAATTGGAAAGCCTGTCAGAAGTTTTATCTGTGGAGAGTGTGGGAGAGAGCCCTCCAACTACTGATGCTAAGCCCTGGACACACTGGGTGGAGTGCATCTCTCTTGGTCGCAGTCTCATGAAACAACAGCTGAAATATCACAACTGGTGCCCTGTTTTCTTCTTCCATCACCTGAATTAAGTCATCTGGAAACAGGGCAAACAATACATTTTCAGCAAAGTAAGGAAATCCCTCCAAGCAGTTCTCATTTACAACACAATCATAAAAATCCTGGCAGAAAATCAAACCTTTCCCATATCAGCTCAGCACACGGCATTGCTAGCATGGTCGGTGTCAACAGTTAAGTAGCTGGGGTGGGGGCAGAAGACAGAGGCTGCTGTGTTCTTGGTGCGGTAGCTCAGAGAGAGGATGAAAACATGGTAGTTCAGCATTTGGAGAAGACTTAACTATTGATTTTCTGGCTTTTTCTTTATGTGTTTGACCCCCATTATGTAACAAAACCTTCAGACCCAAGAAGTACAAGGACCTGGTCTTGCAGAGCTGTAGGAGAAGGTAGCTCCACCCTTTGCTTGGTAGAGAGAGGGTTGCAGCACTGTATTTGTAAGGGTTTGCTTTTTTTTTTTCACTGTAATGGTCAGAGAGTGATTTTGGATGTCTTCTAAACAGGCACATGGTACACAAAAACAAGAGGCTGTATTTCTGACTTTGGCCATGTTGTTTATGCCTTTAGCAAGTTCTGCTTCTTATTCAGCATTTAAAAGTTGTTTTCTCTGCATATTACAGACCCAGGCCACATGGCTGAAACTGAATATGAAGCATCAGATGTTTCTTGGGGGAGGTGGAAAATAAGTCTCTTTATTGTAGTTTGGGATTTTGTCTTGGGTCAGGACCAAATTTTTCAAATTATCAAAGTGTTTTGGTATTTTGATCCTTGTGGAATTTCTGAGTTTATTTCAGACGCTGAGGATGAAGGCAGTAACAGAAAATTCCAAACAGATTCACACTTGATCTGAATTAAATCATTGAATCTGAATTAAATCACAAAATTGAATTTAAAAAAAAAGAGCCAGATTTCATACGGGAACTTTAAGCATTTGATACTTTAGGAGATGTTAATTTCCAGAAGGGTGGATTTTGGTGGTTTTCTGAATGACCCAGTTCTTGGCTGCCAGACCTGTAGGTTGAGAAGCATTGAGGCTGCCTGCTGATCCATATCATCTGAGATCTGACTCTGTTTAATGAATCTCAAATTGAGCATCCAAAAGCAGAAACATGCTCATGAACCACTGTGAGAGGTCTTGGCCTAGCCATATCAATTAAGAACAATAGTTCCCTAGTAGAAAAGAAACATGATGATGTGTTTCCAGTGACAGTCATCATATTATTGGTCACTTTTATTTATCTATCAAAGACAGGTCCTTGTTTCACTTTGGAGATGTAAATCAGCATCACTATGACTTTGGGAACCTTATGTGTCTGTATATTCAGAGGTATTTTAGACTAATGGTTGATGACATGTCCTTCAAAGGCCTCTTTAAAAATCCAAGTCTTGGTCTCATAAGATTAGCACTTCGCTGAAACACATCATATATGAGGTGCTAGAATATTTACACTAATATTCTGCTACACAGCAGAGTGTTAGTGTAAAATGCTATTGCTGCTAATAGACTTTGGGTTCATTGCACCATCAGCTGAAAGTTTTATTCCATGACTTTTTAAAGAGGATTTTTTGGATAAAACCAAAAAGATGTTGTAGAAACGAAATGTGGAAGATTTTGGAGGGTGCAGTGCTATGCATAATTTATTTGGCACTGTTTGTACAGCCAATTGTTAAGTTATAAATAAAATACAGCCTTAAAAGAAAGACCAAAGGTTGAAACTGTGGGTAGCTATTTCCTCTGTATTTCTATTTTAAAAAAAAGTTTCCAGGTTGGTCCAAACAATCACATTTTGGTTTGGTTATTGATATTCACAGTGCTGTGCCTATTTTTGGATGTATCACATTGGAGACTTTCTCTTCTGCCATGCAGAGTGCCTTTTCCTCCACTAAATCTTCTGCAGGCTGCAGGACTGTCCTTTGAGCTCAGTGAGGTGCCCAGGCGCAGCCAAGGGGAAACCACAGGGAGGCAAATGAGCCTCTGTCATACTGAATTTCCAGGTCTCAGAGCTACTGAAGAACAGCTTGACTTGCCTCATCAACATAAGGTCCCTCAGTGGCTGTTCCAATTTGGCACCTACTACCACAGTAGTTTCCCCCATCCCATCTGAACCTCACCTCCCATTTCTTTTAGGCGGAGGCCACCGAGAGTTGGCACAGGGAGCAGCTCCACAGCCTGCAGCAGATGGATGCTTTCTGCCAACAGAGAAGTCCCTTGAACTGGAGAAATGCTGAACCAATTTAAGATCATTAAAATGAATTTAGTGGGTTTAAGAATACAGTCTGTGGACTTTTCAGAATAATTTATTATAGGTCCTTGTGTTGGTGCCTAGAATGAGATGAGAAAGGTTTCTCCTTAGAGCTTCTGAGCAGGCTTTTTATCCATGGTGGAAATATTTCCTGACTGTGAGTAGGAATAGCACAGGGTGGGCCTCATGAAACAACGGTAAAGGGTAAAATATATAATTCTATTATAGGGCTAAACATCCCTTGCAGGTACTGTGGAGCAGTGGGAGGTGCCTAGTTCAAAATCTCCCAGTTCTCCTGTAAGTGGTGCTGACACAGAGCTGTGATACTGAACAAAACCATTCTGGCTGCTGAAGAGGAAAGACATGACCAATTTGATCTGAGGAGTGAAACATTTCCTAGAACTCAGCCTGAATAAATTCTGGAACAGTTGAACAGGAAATAAGCTAATAATGGGATTTTACAGTATGCATTTCCCATATAAGGCATTGAAATGTAGCATGGGTTTGTGTGCAGATCTTCTGGGCATTTTGATGAAAATTTTAGGTTTCTTCCCTCTTCACACTCCATTATTATTGTGAGGGCTTTGCTCTGTTCCAGGCTGACATGTTTCATCTCCCCACTTGTTGCAAGTGGTTCCTGGATCATTTCTAGACCAGACCAGAGAAGAGACTAGTTAACAATTCCTCCTTGCTGCCTTTTGTTTGTGTTGGGGAGCTGTTTCCTTTAGCCCTTGAGTCTGATGCATAGGAAGGGGAAGAGAGGTGGGGAGCGCCCAACTCAGTGCGATTCATGGTTCTCAAAATAAGTTCCCCAAAATCTGATGTGGGGAAAGGAAGCCCTGGCTCCACAGAGCCTGCTGTCTCCCTCAATAAACAAAGGACTGGATTTGGGCAAGTTGCCCAAAGTTTTGGTGCAGGGTGCATTCCCCTCCTTACTGCTCTGCCTGGCCTTTTAAGGATATGTGACAGTATGCTGGAGACCACAGTAAGGTGTGTAGCAGAGCGGTGATTAATGAGCACGAGGCTCTTCTGCAGCTTCAGTGTTTCCCTAGCATTGGTCAAATTCCCTTCTCACAAGTAACTCACCAAGACTTTCCGAGTTTGGTCTCTTCTGCCCTGTGAGTGCAATCTCTTGCCAGTTCTTGTGCTATATTCACTTAGAGACACCTACCTCTCTAAATGTGCTCCGTATTGTGGAACAGATTTTGCTTGTAAATGTGAGGCCAGATGTTCAGAAGAGGAGAGCTCCCGTTTAGGCATCTAGCAATTACTGCTGCGACACATACTGATCACAGCTGGCAATGTGAAGTCTGTCTGCTTAGACAATAAAATGCTCAGGCTGGCTGGTTTGTGCAGTGCTATAAGAAGTGGCCTATATGCATATAATTCAGGAGCTCTTTCAAAATAGTATGCACCAAATCATGGTCTCACTTAGTTTGAAACCACGGCTTGTGCCTGACTGGATATTTTGATTTCCTTCCAAGCAGAGGCTCATTTTCCACTTATAACTAACATTCTCCTTTAGGTTTTTTTTTTTTTCCTGCCAAATCTGTTAATGAGGGCTAAATGAAAATTATAAAGGTAGGTCTTCTGGCTGGACAAGAAACAGGTCTGATCCATTAATAAATGTTTCCTTTGTTTGTTTTTTTCAAGTGACATATTCGATGCCATGTTCCCCGTCACACACATCGCAGGAGAGACAGTCATACAACAGGGTAAATCTTCCTCTCCTTTTTCCCTTTGTATGTTTGCTAAGATGGTACAATTCACATCTCTCCCTTTGAGACTTCACTCTCTATGCGTAACAGGAAGAGTAACCATATTCCAAAAGCATCTGAGTGTGCAGCTGTATCATAAGTTCATGGATGCAGAGCTGTTGCTATGTGTGCAGAGGTCTCCTACCAAACCATGCCGGTAGATCTCCAGGGTTTCAAAGTACTACCTAGATAAAGTTAAATGTAGTTAAATGTAGATGCATTGCACTTCAAATTAAAATGTTCATTCCTCAACTGAAGACAGTCAGGAAGTAAACCACAGCTCAGAATGCATAAGGGTGGTACAGGCTAGCTGAGAGTAATTAGAGATGGAAAATATTTTTATGGTTGTTGGGAATATTCAACACCTCATTGTGCTGTATCGTAGTTATCACACTTGGCAGCTTACCTGCGTGCCTGCAGCCTGTGGTGGAGGACTTCATTAGCCTCAGGCTGTATTAAAGCCTCTTGTGTGTTTACACTGAATGAAGTGTTGAATCAATCAAATGAGATAAATTAAGGCAATTGAAAGATATTAATAGGAAGAAATCATGGCTATATTTTGATTTATGAAGGCAAAAGATGTTGCAGAAAATGAATCTCTCTGTAAGTAATCTGGTGTACAAACCTGTGCAAATATGTACAGGATTAAATGTGGAGACAGGAAACTATTGAGTGGTTTATCAGACCTTCAGGAAACAATCACCTTTTGTCTTTTGCTTCCAGGTGATGAAGGAGACAACTTCTATGTGATTGACCAAGGCGAGGTGGATGTAAGTGCACTCTTACAGTAGAATATTTATTTGGAAGCTACATAATAAAATTGTATGCTCTGGCAACACAGCTTGAGCCAGCCACGTGCTGTGGTTCTGCCTCCTTTCTTCCTGAAGCAGATTTCACAGGATTGGTCTCATTACTTTGCTTTTGTTGTGTTAAGTCATTTGTGTGTAATTTAAAAATTGGCATGTTTTACATCCTAGCTTATTTGTCCTCTGCAAGCAGGGAAGTATGGTATCAAAACCAAGTAAATGACATTATCTTCAGAACCCTAACCACACCTGGAGGTGTTCAGTCTTTGGCAGAGCAGGCCACCATGCTGGAATGCACCTGAGGGTTCAGATCAACCATAAGGAAAATATTTTCTTTAATCAGTTAGCTTAGCTCATGTGTTGGGGTTTGTTGTTTTTTTTTTTCCTGTTTTTTTTTTTTTTCAAATTGAGATACAGCCCCAGGCAGTGAGTTTCATCTTAGAAACCTTAATTTGCTTTTAAAATTAGGTCCAAATATACAAACAATGCAGCATATTAAAAAAGCAAGGATTAATATAAGTGCAAAGTGATCTGTTAGACCACAGAATGTGTATAGGAGTATGCAGTGGTTTAATCAGCAAGTCTTTGAAAAGAAGCTTCTTTCTGAACCTCCCTTCCAAATCCTAGTCCAGTCACCTCCTATCAGTTTTGTCCTGTATGAAATGCACCTTTTTTGCAGTTTCACTATGAGTTCCTCATGTGACAGGTCTTATCTATCCAGCTTGCCTATTAGCAGTGTTGCTCTTCAGATGCCCTGATGAGTTTCATTTGGCGTATTTAAAGAAGTGATTCATTTTAAATCCAGGCAGGAGGCATGCAGTTATTTTAGTGAAAGTTTTTGGTTGTTTTGGTTTGGTTGGGTTTTTTTGTTTGTTTTATTTTTTTAGCAGTTTGTTTGTGTCAGGAGACCATCTAATTGGTATTGTTGGGAATTGAGAAACCTCACACGCTGCCTCTGCCTCTGGAAGTTGCTCCTCAGGAAATCCGTCTGACTCACTGTTCCTATCAGGCATACCTCTCAATAGCAAACATTGCCACATCCACAGGGCCAGAAAATAAAAGAGTAGTATTTATAGAACAGTGCTAAAATTTAGCTTTAAAGTAATTGGTTAGGGCCCGATATGGAGCTTAATGAGTTCGCTGGCTTTGAATCAGACCCACAAACATAGGCAAATGCACCTATCGAAGTTATAGATTAATCCACTTTAAAAATAATTTGTCCTCGCTCAAAACCTTTAGGAAAGCTTTCTTCAGAGATTGTGGGGGACTGAATGACATCAGAAAATAGTCTGCAAAAGCCTTGCAATTCGTTGCAGAAAGATAATCTTCCATATGCACACACCGCTCTTTCGAAGCAGTGACAGAATGGGGAAAATAAATGTCCAGGGCCTAGGCAGCTTTGTGCCTGCTTGTAAAACCATTGCACAAGGTGCATTTTCTCTAACTGGTGGTTGCACTAATGGCCAGTATGGCCACAGCTCTGCAAATGTTGAGAAGGACTAGTTTAGAATACCAGTTGCTGTATTCTGTTGGATAAGATTGCATCATGGTTCTCTTCCCAGGTATATCCTGGCATCTACTTTAGAAACATCTTTACTACATCATGTTAGGCTTATATCAGAGCTGCACCTTACCACTGCTCTCTCCATCTCTTCAGCTTAGTGCTCCCTCTTTCCTAAACTTTTCCTATAACAAACACATATTGAATTCCTTTGCAAGATGCTGTAGAAGGCATAAGAAACATTATCTCATCCATGAGTAAGTTGCAACTACACCCCAGTAGCTACAGAAGGTACCTACATTAACTGCCTTTGCTGGGAAGCTGCAGGGAAGTGAGCTCATTTTCCTCACACAGTAAAGTCTGTACTGGTGCAGTTAGTGCAGGGTGACTTACTCTGGTGTAAGGCAGCAGCTCCCAGACCCCATGTGTGTGCATTATCACACTGTATATAGTGTTCCCCACAAACGTTCTTCCACTTTCTGGGCAGCGGTGCTAAAATCTTTATTGTCTGAAGAAAATCCAGACTGCTAGTAAGCAAGCTGCAGTTCATTTAAGCCTTGCCAGATACTTTTTTGGCATGCTTCCATCTTTCTTCAAGAAAAAAAAAAAACAACAAAAAAAGAAAGACTTGGAGAGTAGACAATTGACCCCGAGACTTAAAGCCTCAAGCCATTTTCTGCCTAGTTCAGCTGGTGTTGGCATATGCATGAAGGCTTTTAACCCCTGACCAGGCTATCTGCCTTCATTGCCTCCCTGATTGCACAGAAGTGGCAGGTATGCCAGGACTGGTGGATTCAAGGAGCAGTTTACTCTGAGAACACCATGACTGATAAGTCCCATACACATGCAAAGACGAAGGAGGTTACAATTGCCATCATGAAGTTCCCATCCCCTGGAATAAAGTCATGGCAAAACTGAAAAAACAATGAAAAAAAAATCTATCAACTAAGCAACCAAATCAAATAGAAACCACCACCAAAGCCAGAAAAACAGTGTGTGGTGTTTGGAGTTTAGAAAATGTCACTATTTAACACTAATTTACTGTTAGAATTTTGTTACAGGCATCCCAAAGGGCAAAGCAAAGGCTTTTAAAAAGAACTGAGTCAAATGAGAAGTACAATAAATTATTTTAAAATGTGGTAACACTTTATCCACAACTCTTATACTTTCTTTGGATATAAACGAGCCTTGTTAGCACAGAGTAAAATATCTGTACAATTTGCTTCTTGGTATTACTATGGACAAACAAAGAAGACTCGATGAATTTTCCTTTGGCAACCATCTTCAACATGGACTGTAGGCCAAGGGAGAAGGGCACAAATTTTCCCATGTAGGAAGAAGCTTTTTGAAAATCAGGAAGAGGTAGGTTTTGGAGAACCTGGAGCTTTTCTCTCATGTACTGTATACTACAAACCAGGTATTCGACCTAAGCTAGTTTTGGATGGGAAGCGACATTGTAGTTATCAATCACAGTCTTCCTCCTTAGCACTTCAGGGCTGAGGAGAATTGTTAACTCATGACCCAGCCCTGCAGATGGATAAAGTTTATTCTAGGTAGATGATGGCATGAGATTTGAAGTCTTAGAGGTCAGCTGGCTACTGGAAGCTTTTCTGCGCAGACAAATGGGAACGCTTGCCAGAAACTAGCTGGCAGAGCTTAAATTATAGTTTCCAGTAAAGATGTTGAAAGTACCTGCTAAAGTATGTGTCTTGCAAAAATCTCTAATCCATATTTTCCAAATATAAAAATGACTTCCTGTTTATTATTTTAATCTTATAACCTCACATTTTTTACTTTAAAAAGCACCGCCAACTGCCCTTTTGAAACAGATGTATTTCTTTTTTAGACTGAAGAACTTCCTATTCTATTTAATGTCACAGCAACTTTCTCTACAGTCATTCTCAAGTTCTCTTCTTGTAAGACAACAGCAGCCACACAGTGAAATAAAAATGAAAACTTTTCAGTATTTTTTTCTTGATGAGGTTCTGTACTTACAGTACAAATCTATACATGGAACTATAGACGAAAATTGTGGGCAGTAGGTAAGATTGTCTTTTGTAGGTCAAATCTTCTTGAAGCCCTTACTCATTTATCCAAACTGATTTGCATATGCAAAGATGGAAATGGTGTGGTAGTTTATGTGAGATTTTAAAGTTGGATTTTAAAGTTGATTTTATTTTATGGTTAGATTCCATAGGTTGCTTTTGGTTTGAATTCTTCCATCAGTAAGGATCTTTCTGTCTTGAGAAGGATGCTCTCTGAAATCTGAAACAGAACATTTTAAAGTTGAGTTTTTTCAGCTTGAAGTTTTAAAGATGCTCAAGGTTGTCTCCAAGTTTATATGTTTATATTTATACTCAAAGCAAATTCATACTACAGATAAGCACTGGCTTTACTTGACAAAACTACCCACATATAAATACCCTTTGTGTCTAGGCTGTGCTTATTCTTTCCAAGATTAAATAAACCTCGTTGTTGTTTTAGCATACCCAATATTAAGGCTTGATAAGACACAAAGCACACATTATTGCAGACACATCCAAGGATTGGGATTTAAGATCTAGAAGTTGCAGAGCCTAGAACAAATGAGGTTGTCCACATAGATCTCAAAGTGGCAGCAAGACAGATGGTAAAAGTTAACTTTGAATCAGCGATACAAAATTAAAGTGAAGGTACATTCACTGCAATGAAGCTCAGAGGAAAGTGTTCATATCCTGCCTTCAAAGTAAAATGTCTGCATTACTGCTCATGGTAAGGTCACTTCCTGCTTCTCTGGGCAACATGAAGATGAGTGAGGCCAAGATGCATTCCTATTGCACTGAGCATTGTGTGACTCATTGCATTTTCTCTTGCAAGTTAGTGCCGATGTGAATTGCAGCCATGAAGAAAGAGACTGCTGTTGTTCAGAGGAGATTTTTCCCATTTGCCTCCTAAAAATTAATGAAAAGAGCCAAGCTGAGTGACTTGCAAGCCCACAAAGATGGCAGTGCTCATACTGTGTGTGATGGAAAGTGGTAGAAATCTAAAGGACTTTTTGATCTGTGAAAAGTGGATGGTCCTGGTGGCTTGGTTGTATTTGGGCACTCGCAGTTCTACATTCCTCTTCACCTGCACAAAAGAAGGTTGCAGCTATTATGGAGCTGGGATCAGCAGGTCAAGTAACAATTAGGAATCATTCACTTATGTACTCACCACTTTGATGAGAGTTCACAAATGCCTAAAACTGTCTGAGCCAAAACCTCAGCCCAGCATTTTTTAGGATAAAGAAGATCATCTGAGCTGCTGCCATATAACACTGGCTTTCATAAGCTGTTCTGAGCCTAAAATAGCTTTACTTCCCACACCTTACAAACAGAGCTACTTTCCTTTCTACTTCTTTTTCAAAATCTATTTTAAAGGGATTCATAACAGAGCTGAACTCTCTGTTAAAGGGCACAAAGGCTTTGTAATGTTCCATCAGTGCACTTTGACTTCATCGTGAAGACAAAAGTTGATTGTTGACTTTGGCCTTTGTAGATAATGAAGTGCAATGGTTTTACTCCTGGAAAACAATAATTATTCTCAAGCTGTTTTATCTTTTGGAGATTGATATTGGAAATGACATTTTTATTGGGGGAGTGAATGCAGGGTCCAAAGACTGTCAGATCAGTGATTTGGTTTCACCTCACAGTGCTTTAAACCTGACACCCTTAGGGTGAAAGAATTGCCATTTCCATGAACTGTTTACAGGCAAGATGTCAAACATGTTTTGGGGAGTCTTGTCAAGTAGGACAGAGAAATTAAAGAAGTCTTGGAGCAGTTTAGCAGTACTCTCTCTTTAGAACAGCTGTGCAACAGTAAATGCCCATCCTTCGCTTGCTCTGCCTCGAATTCTACCAGCAGAATTCCCCTCTCTGGGCTGCAGTCATATCATGCATGCTGCTTTAACATGAAATGGCACTAAATTGCTTTTAAAACTATGTGCTGGAATTAATTTATTACCCTTCTGCTGCAACAAAACCTGTGCTTTTCAACAAAAGAGCAGATAGAAATATGTATTTTTGGTGGGGTGAGACAGAGTCAAGGGTGCAGTGTCAGCTGACAATCAGAATGTGGTCTAAAACTCTTTGGAATTAATAAGATTTTTCCATTGTCCCTGAGACTTTTTACTGAGGACATGAATTACTGTACTGCAGCAAGCCCTGGGTCTTGCCAGTGAAATTCCCACAGAAAGGAGATATCCCTACATGCAGATATGCATCTTGACAATTTTGCAATGGATTAACTGGCTAACAATTTTCATACATTCTCATTTTGTTACAAGCCTTCCGGAGTCCTCATTTTATCCATCCATTTCTCCTGCTTGTCTCACAAAGAAAGATCCAGGAGACAATATATCCTGCTTGTTTCATTAGGAAAGTGCTTGGGTTCACCTGGCTTTTTTAAAACTCTTTTCATCATGAGGAGAATCAAAAGTAGATTCAGTGTTCAGTGAGGTTTTCTTTCTGTTGTGAGTGTAAAGGTTTGACAGGAAGCAGTTGTTCTCTTGTGCGATATTCTCCTATGTGACATTCATTCTGTCCCAGCAAAGAAATGAAGCAGGAGCTTTTGTGGCTTGAGCTCTTTCTTGGCCATCTGTTACCACCTGCCTACTTGGGCTTATTTTACCCTTTATTTCCACCCCTTGATCCTCAGATGCTCCAGGAACACCACGAGCCACAACACTGCCTGGAGTTCAGCAGTGGTGTTAATGCTGCTCCCTTTTAGCTGATACTCTTCATGAGCTGAACTGCTCTGTGGCTTCATCCAGCATTTCACTGACCTCAGTAGGAGCTGGATCAGATCTTAATTGAATATTGGGAAGATAAATTGGGATTGATTCCAGCTGTAGTTTGTAAAACGCCTTTTCATCATAAAACGAAGTTAGAAGTAAAATTAATCCTGACAGTTTGTTGAATTTTGACCCTAGTTCATTTATTTTGATCACTATCTTTTCTCATGCTCAGCTTGAACACAGCTCTAATTCATATATACTTTTTTTAACACTGCTAGTGTGTTACTCAGTAATTGGTAATAGGTTATGGTCTTGTCCTATACCTGCATATTTTCTTCATACTCTTTTTCTTCACAGAGCTTCCAAACAAATCTAATCCATTCTGATTGATTTCTGCTGTTACCAGTCTGTAACAAATTGGGATATTTTCTGCAGTAGGTAAATACACACAGCCTTTCCTTCCCCTCTAAACTCAGAGAAACCAACAGAATGAAAAGGATTGGTGCTGTAGGTTTATAACAGCAAGCCTACAAGCAAACTGCAGAACACAATCCATAGCAGTCCTCAAATGCACTGTTTTGTCTCATGAGATGTATTGCCCTGGAGCAGTGAGGAATATGCAGCCCAGCAGAAAGCACCTGCATGAGTCCCCCCTTTTCTGCAGTGAGGGTTTTACAGAGCACTCAAGTGCAGGAATTCTTTTCACATTCAGCATCATCCAGGAAAAATGCTGTTGGCAGTGGTACTGGTCCACACTGTTTCAAGAGGAGATGGTGTCTAAATAGGCTGTGGGTCAAATACTGATTCACAAGTTCTGTAGAGCTGATGTTCAAGATGAAGGCTAACTCTGCATATAGCTTCCCAAGCCCAAAGCACTTGCTAGTCTTCACTGAGGGAGAAAAAGGTCTCAGCAGTTATTTTTAAATGGCTGTTGGAGGCAGTAGGCTTCAGGAAGAAAAAAATTGTTCCTTTTCAAAAGAGATTTCCCTGTTTTGACTGGTTTTCATTTCATGGCACAGTGGTTTTCAGCAAACGTCATTACACTTATCAACAAATCTCCTTCCTTGCAAGTCTGACAGTGTTAATAAAAAGCCAAAGTTGTGACAGTTCTGCTTGTTGACTGTCTGAGCCTTGAATACAAGAGGGAAAACACAATGCCGGTTAACCATGGAAGCTGAAAACTCATGAGTGTAAATGCAGTCATTGTACTGAAGCAAGATGACTTGAAATTCTGTCCACAAAGTGGGTTGTTGCCCTCTTTGGGGACCAACTGTGGAAACTGTTATGTTCTTGTTTTCTTTCTGTGTCCCCAGCATTGATGATTAGAAAGGAAATGACTAACAGCTTTTTAGGTAACTGGCAGTAGGAAGAAAACTTCAACTCAGTCCCCAGACTGGTTTTGCTTCTTGTTTTGTCTTGTGCTGTCGTAGGTTTATGTCAACGGGGAGTGGGTCACCAGCATTGGAGAAGGAGGCAGCTTCGGGGAGTTGGCATTGATCTATGGCACACCCAGGGCTGCCACTGTCAAGGCCAAAACAGATCTGAAGCTCTGGGGCATCGACAGAGACAGCTACAGGCGCATTTTGATGGTAAGTTTGTGGAGAAGGGCTTGGGGATGGGGTTGGTGTTTTTCACTCTCTTTTGCAGTGCCAGGCACGTCTGTGTTCAGCTAGAAGGCTGCATCCTCTGCGTTTCTGCACAAAAGAGAGAGGACATGACAGTAACACTGAGGAAACTAAAGTCAGTGAACTGAAGGAAGAGGGGACCAGATTCAGCAGGAAGACTCTGAGTCAGGAATGCAATTGAACTATTACACATGAATGAAAACCTCAGGAGGCCTCCCTTGCCCACTGAAGCTATGCAAATCCTCTTCTCAAAATGTCTTTCAGCACTACCCCTTGTCTTTGCCTGAACTTGTATTGTACACCTTCTATTATACTCTTCAAGGCAGGCAGTACAAGGTAAATCCAGCTCTGCTGAGAAAATGGTCTCAGTTGGACTATGCCCTCCATCTTCATTAGCCAGCACACAGCCACATGTATCATAGGATGGCATCTGCAGACTCTCTGCTCATGATTCACTACTCTGCTCCTTTCAAACTCCCTCATCTCTGCAGCAATGCTCTGTAGACCTTCTGGGCACCTGGGGTACGTGCTAGCTTCTGGATTTGCTGTTGGTGTTTTAAGTGGTGAGTTTATAATGGAAACTTTGAGAGATGATTAACTTTAGTCATGTCATAACTTTTCTTTCATGAGTTTGTTTCCAATGTCCATATCTTCCTTCTCCATAAAGTATCCCTTTCTTTTTGATAATTAACAGATGTAAGCTTTGATAGCAATAAGACTTGGCTCTAAAAGCTGCATTGTTTAATCCTGATCTGAAGGAAATTGCACTATGCTCTCAGAATAATAAAGGAGTGTGCATTTTGAGATCATCTGTGTTTCCGGTGATGTCATGGATAACAGAAAAATTAGCAGAAGAACTGAGTGGATTTAACACTTAAATGATTACTTCTTAAGCTACAGCATGTAAGAGTGATCTTTGTTTATGCTGTGTAATGACTGTAGGATGTCTCTGAAGCATTGCTGGTTTTCACTCTCTATTTCCTGGGCTGAATTTGTCACATAAATGAACATCACACTAGGAGAGTACATCTGATGGAAATTTACTCTACCCCAAAATATTTGGCATGATCAGCCCAAGACAAAAGAGAGGAATGATGATGAGAAGTGTACTGTCTTCTGGATGAGCAGGATGGATGATTTTTGAATGCTTTGCTGTGTGGGGAAGCAGGCAGTAGTAACTGAGACCTTACTGCATGGAACTTCTGAAACATAGAGCAAGAGAATTTCCTAACAGATTTAAAAGGCACCACTCAACTAATTTGTACCATGCCTTACATGGGTGCAGGGGAGAGGTGTCTGGGATAACTGGTGTGAGGAATCTGCATGCTGCAAGGAAGAATGCAAGGTATAAAAGAGAAAGAATGTAAGAGGGAAATAAATGTCAGGCCAATCTGCATATTCCTTGGTATTTTAAGCACAGCTTTTTACAGCGGCCTGTAAAAGAATTGAAGGGATAGATTCACAGGCCTCATAGCCTAAAGGTAATTTCAGTTTTAACTTTGATGAAAGTAGTGGTACTTAATATCACCCAACTCTGTGAGCTTTCAGTTTTGGCCATGTGTCCATTACCATCTGATAGCAGCTTTCAGGAGATGAATATTTGATGCAGTGAGAGGATTCTACTGAAAGGGTTTAAAGTCCCAAGTGGAAGAAACTGTGGGTTTAATGCTAGCTTTAGCCATGCCTACAGCTTTAATATTACAGATATATTTGACTTTAGTGCAGTGCTAAGTGGTTTTCAAATTAATTTACATATTCTCTGAACCAATGACCACTGTACCTTAACCTGGCAAGCTGAGGTTCTGCAGTTGATGAGGTCTTTAACTTAACACAAAAAGGTTTTCTCCTCCTCTCTCTGTTTTTTTTTTAAATAGTTGGGACCCTTAAGAATTGGTGATTGTTGCATTACATTAGATACCCAGACATTGTAATTACAGTATTCCCAATACTTAGGTAGCAAATATTTCGGGTAGCACATTGAATTAATTGCTGCAGGTATAGAAAATACCCAATTTGAAGTGCTGTCCAAGGTGAATGCAATTTACCCTTCCAGACTACATGAATCCTGTCAGCTTTTCATTTATTCGTAGGTGCAGCGTGGATAATTTCTTTGCTGTAGGTGAAATGAGACACCTGTCTCTGTGTGTTCATGTGAGGGCAGGTTGCAGTGGCTCTCTGCACATTTCCTCAGGCCTAAGAATTAATTACACCATGTTTCAGTGGCCGCATTTCATACTTGAAGCTAACTCCCCCATTACACAGCCGGCTGTGCTGTACTCGGTTCAAGACGCAGTAGTAGCTGAGTTTTTTGGCCCAGCAGCATAGTTCCCTACCATTTAGCCTCTAACCTTCTGACTCCAGAAAGTTGCTGGACATTTTGGTTGTAGAAATGCTTCTGCCATCAAATAAGAGGCAGTAATGTTTAGGATATCTTTTGCAATGCGTCATCTAAGACGGTTTTAAAACTTGAGGACAAGCAGGTTTTTCTGTTTGGTTTTCTGTTTGCAAATACTTCTGTCCATGGGATCAGTGACCTTTTTCTCCCAAAGAGATGTGGTTTGTCTCTAGTCAGATAAAGCCTCTCCATAAGCCTAGATAGTTGTTGGTTTGTTTTTTTCTTTTTTTTCTCCATTTGTCTGCATTCCTTCCTGGCCATGATCAGTCTGGTGCTTTCTCAGTCTAGTGTTGAAATTTTGTTTGAGTTGTAAATATTTATTTGCAAATCATGCCTTTAGATCCACACTTGCCAAAAAGATTTTATCCTGTCATGAGACACTTGACTCTCTCCCTCCTTTCAGGCTCTATTTTGGTTCTTTGCTTTCGCATTTAGCAATTTCTAGTTTTTATTTCTGCTTCGTGCCATTTTCCCCACTTAAGTGTCTCATTGATCCTGACTGGTTTATGGTATGAATAAAATGCACCTCAGGAGGTTTGGGAGTTTGGGTTTTTCTTTTTTTTTGGATGGACAAAGCCTGGTGCAAAAAGTTCCTGCTGGTTTTTAGTTACACTTGTCACCCATTTATTATTTAGCCTGTCCCAAAGGCAGTTTGCTAAACCAGATCTGTTTCTTTCTCTTTCGTTGTCTCAGCTCAGATACCCTCCTGGCTTGAAGGTCACATTCAAGTTTGTTTTAGCAGCTGTGATGATTGTAAATGTTGGGATAGTTCTTTTTGTCAGGATTTGCAGTGAAATTGCTTGGCTTTCACTGCAGTCCTTGACAAAGTATTATAGCATGAAATTCATTGTACTAGATGGATTACAAAAAAACAACTCCAATGTGTTCCCCTTTCAGTACACTTACATTTTTTTTGTCCAGCTGTGTGTTCCCTTAATTTTTTTTTTTTACATATATGTTCTCTGTGAGTGCACACAAGCACAACCACACACATTTATGCATAGATTTGATATTTATTTACTTGCATTCTTCTGGGAGAGATGCAAAGGAATTTATTTTATTTTATTTTATTTTATTTTATTTTATTTTATTTTATTTTATTTTATTTTATTTTATTTTATTTTATTGTTTTGCCCTAGGATTCTCATGTAATTCATTGCTGAAATGCTGCTGCTGTCTTTGCAGTTGGGATTCAAGGGCATCAGGAACTGGGGGACATCCCAGGGTAGTACAATATTTGTATTCTAAATATAGCAAATACCACAAATACCAGAGAAGCAAATGTCTGTATCCCAACATCAGATTGATCCCCCAGACAATTCAGTTCCCAGACTGAGGAAATTTGAAGTATTAATTTCTTGTAATTTCTTCTTTATGAAGGCTTGATTCAGGATAATTTAACCATCCTCTAGTTCCCATAGTCCAAGATACCTGGTTCTGGGAGCAGAGCTGCATGGGATGCATTACTTTTTGCCCATTTGGCAAACATTGCTCACAGCAAGTGAGTGATAATATTGGGATAGAAGTCATGACAAAGCAAGCTTAGTCAGTAACCAGTGTTATGCCTCATTTTATTTATGCTATTTTGGCTTTGTTTTACCATCTTTTCACAGCTTTGAACCTGAGAACAAGTTCTTTCACAAGTGCCTTTTGCTGCTCAGATAAAATAAAGCCAGAAGGATTTTGTGTTGCCATGAAATGTAGGTTGCATAGTGGTGAAAACATAAAGCAAATCCAAGAGCTGCAATCCACCAGACATCTGTGCAATATAGCACTGGGATCTCGTGGGCTCTTTTGTTTTCATGGCTAGTCTGCATGGTGACTCTGCCTTTCATGGTCCTGTAAAAATGTACACCCAAAGCATCATTCAATATCAGGTTTATGCAGGGATTAACTGGGGCTGGAGCAGCCCAAAAAGCCATTCCAGTACCTCCTGCCAGGGTAACTCTTTTTGTTTGAAACTTGAGCCATGCTTTGCCTTTTGGTAGTCATTTGTTTGGCTTCTGACTGAAGGTGGGGATTTCTAGGGAGGATCTGATCAACCTGAAAAAAAAAATGAAGCTAGAAGGAAGACATGAAGAGAGCTGGAGGGACAAAGCAAGGAGGCGAGCAGAGGGGAAAAAAGACAGAGGCTGGACTTGGAGGAGTGGGAAAAATACTGGAAGAAAACAGGGCAAGTGAAGAAGTGGCAGTTGGAAAACAGATGCAGCAATCCTATTCCACAAAATCTGTTAGAATCTCTGGGGCATCTATTTTTCATAGCCTGTGTATTGCTTAAGCTAATCTGAAGACTTGCTATGTTTTGAAGTGGTCCTAAAACTGGCTTTGAGCTTTTTTCTAGGTGGCTTTAGGAAATGCAAGTGATCTTGTCTCTCCTTGGGAGGAGCACTGCAGCTTAGAATATTAACAAGCCTTCATAGCTAGTGGGAACCACTGTCTTCCAGGAGATGAGCTTGTGCATGACAGCTCAGAACCAGGGAGATAGTGAACAAAGGAAGGGGGGGAGAAGGAGAAACAGTGACTATTGAAGTAAGATATTAATAGGTTAGCAAAAGCAGAATTAATAAAGACTTTTTAAAACATGCCATCAAGAAACCTGCCAGTGCACAGTTATTCATGTACATTTACTATTGTTTTTATCTGGCTCACACAGGAAGGTTTCTGCTGCTTCCCTTGGGAAACATTTCTGCAAGAGAATAATTTCTACATTGGGAAAACTTTTTTTGCTATTGATCTTAAATTAGATTTTCTTAATTTTCTTCTGTTACTTTGAGTTATGTCAACTGATGCTGTACTAAATTGCCCTCTCTGTCATGTATCTGTAGATGATGATCATTGTCTACTTAAAACCCTTGCAACAATGCGTGCTGGCTGTGAGTATGACATATCTATGATCCCAGTGTTGAGCTAACATATACAAGTTGGATTTGATTTGCTCCTTCCTTACCACCCTTTCCCAGGGTTTTAGCATTTCTTCAGGCTCTGTTTGATTTGGGGGCACTTCTCTGAAGAAAAGATACCAAGACAGTGTAGCACACCAGATACCATCACATCCGAGCCAGGAAGATGGAGCCTTTAAACTTTATTCCTGGATGATGTCTTTGAGAAAACAGACCAAAATAGCCTTGGCTGTATTCTGGTTGAAGTCTGATGTTGCAAACTAGGTCTCACCTACTGTCTCTAAATCTTTTTCAGCTTTACAGCTTTCCAGTCTTTGTCCATTTGTCAAACATCTGTGCTTTGGAATATTTTTTCTTTACATTTATTAGCTGTATTTTCCAAACAGAAGCTCATTCTGTTCTTTTCTACTCCCATTTGTAATGTCTCCAGGTCTTTTCTTGTTGTTTTCCTGTTCTGGCAAGCTTTCACAGTATCTCCAAGTCTGCAGATATCATTACTGTCTGATTTATTGCTGCTACTAGAAGATCCATGAAAGTATTGCATAAGAGCAGGCTTAACACATGTCCCAAGGAGCACACTGCTTGACACTTCTGCAGAAATTACTTGAAGGGCAGGAGAAGAGGTTATGGTAGTGTTCATACCCATGGCCTCAACAGATTGGGTAAAGTGACTGGGCCAGATCAAACAAGTAATAAAAAGCACATCAGGAGATGGAGGTGACATTATGCCTATCTGTGGGAGGGGATGAGAGGAGAATATTAAGCTGATCAGGGAAGGTGGGAAGGAGGCATGTTCCCTCTCTGTTTCCTGGGTAGAAAAAGATGATTAATATCAGTGGAAATAAACACATGCTTTGGTTGGTTGTGAGATTTCTGCTGCTGGGTTGTTTTTTGCATATATTAGAGCGGTGTTCTCTCAAAATCTCACTCTGCTTGTCAAAACTTGAGCATGAAAACACACTAAGGTGAAAATAATCTGTGAGAGGGTGAGCCAAGCTTCTCCTTTCTGGAAGAGAAACTGTGATCTGGTTGTGCCAATTAGGACGCAGTCTTGCGTGCTCTGAAAATGCAGAGGAAGCTTCTGTGCCTATCTGGGCAGCCTCAGGTGAAGGTCTACTTTCAGGTGATTCATGCCACTCTAGAGGCTGTGGTTTGTCTCCTCCATGAGAGACAGAAGGTTGGATGGAGCCATCCTGCAGGTTGAGTCATGAGCCATCAGTGGGTACCTTGCGTTTCAGCGCATGTGCTGGGAAATAGGACTCCTAAGATTCAGCCACTAGTTCTTCCCTTCTTCTCCCTTACTTTTGTGTGGTCATTCTGAGATATGGCGTGTTTAAAGCACAGAATCACAGAATCAACCAGGTTGGAAAGGACCTCAGAGATCATCAAGTCCAGCCTATTACCTAATACCTAACACCTCCTGACAACTAAACTGTGGCTCCAAGTACCACATCAGTCTTTTTTTGAACACCTCCAGGGATGGTGACTCCACCACCTCCCTGGGCAGCACATTCCGATGGCCAATTCCTCTTTCTGGGAAGAACTTTCTCCTCACCTCAAGCCTAAACTTCCCCTGGTGCAGCTTGAGACTGTGTCCTCTTGTTCTGGTGCTGGTTGCCTGGGAGAAGAGACCAACCCCCACCTGTCTCCAACCTCCCTTCAGGTAGTTGTAGAGAGCAATAAGGTCACCCCTGAGCCTCCTCTTCTCCAGGCTACACAACCCCAGCTCCCTCAACCTGTCCTCATGGGGCTTGTACTCAAGACCTCTCACCAGCCTCATTGCCCTTCTCTGGATGCATTGAGTGGAGTCCCACTGAGGTCCTACGTACTGTGACAATGCAATAAATGACAGGAGCACATTTAATTAATTCTTTATACTTCAGTTTTGCTTTTGCACTTGTCTTCACAGTGGATTCTGTACCACTGCCCTGGCTTAGTTTAGCTAAGACCTAGCACACCCGTTTGCCTGGAGGAAGTGATGGGCTCCTGCTCTCAGGACCAGGCAGGATGCCTGCAGTCTTTGCCTTCCTGGGTCTTGTCTGCATCTCTAAATACTTGAAGCTGTGGTCAGGCATCGCTTATGGCTGCTAATTACTGCTTCTTAAAATTCATCTGTGCCCACAAGTCATTTAAAAAGCATTTTCCACATCTGTCTCTGGGTGCCCCAGCCCATCAAACTAAACCACCAATCTGGTTTTCCACAGCTGTCAATTTTGCTGGTCTTGTTTCCACTCGACTGCAGGGAGGAAAGCAACAACTGTGCAGTGTCCAGTTTTCCATTCTTTGTCTCCCAGCGAGCTGTCAGGATCTGGCGTGGTTTGTAGAGCCTCCTCCGTTTGAAGTTGGGGTTTTTTTGTTTTGTTTTGTTTTTTTCTTTTCTTCTTTTCTTTCTGGCACTTCAAATGCTCTTGGGGGCCCCAAGGTTGAGCTCCAGGTTTGTCAGACAGAGAGGTCAGACAAGGGTTACCGATGCTATCGCTGAGAGGCGAGCTGTCATCACCAGAGTCGGAAATTATGAACGGGGTGTGGAGGGGGAGACCTCAGTAGCTGGTGCTGGTGCTGAGCCAGAGATACCTGGGAAGAGTGGCAGCTCCTGACAGTGCTGCAGCTGTTTTGGAGCAGGAATGGGCCCAGGAGAAGGGGGCAATGGGAGCTGTTCCCAGAGGAGAGCACAGAATCACGGAATGTTTGGGCTTGGAAAGGACCTCCAGGGATCATCCAGTCCAACCCCTCTGCCAAAGCAGGATCACCTAGGACAGGTCCTAGCAACTTTTCTCTGGTGGTGAGGTCAGAAGCAGGAGCCAAAGCCTATTGATGTTGATGGAAGGATTCACACTGCCTTGTTGGTTATTGGTTCAAGCCCAGCCTGAGCAGTGCATGACAAAGGAGAGATGAAGTTTAGTTCTTAGTTACATCATTGCACTTGAGTGCACCAGTCCTTCCCTTTTCATACTCAAAACACTTCTGAATGCTTTCACAGTGGAGAGCAAAATGTTTCTTCTCCTTTTCCTTTCTCTGTCCCCACTTTCTGCCTCTGCTTCCAGCACATACCAATGCTTGCTTGGAGAAGGAGGGATGGAGAAGTGACTTTTTCTATGGCAAACACTGACATTTGCTTCTCTCTTCTCTGCCCAGCCTATGAGTAAATACCACCTTTATTTTTTCTTCAGAAGATGCATATACTATCTTTGTGCTGTAGTCCTGCCTTGTAGATCTGACTGGAAGACATCAGGCAGCCTTCATCATCCACAGAGCATCTCACAGTCAGAAACAATGCAGGCTGTCATATGACAGTGTGGGATAAACTGCAGAGTACCAAGGAAGACGCTGGAGCTCCTCTTTGGTACCTGGGAAGGTTTTCTTCTCAGGTCATTTGTGTCACTGCAGAAGGAGTTAAGGATGAATTAATTGGTTTTGTATTGGCAAAACTGCACTGTGCTTATTCATACCTTTGAAAATGTGTGCTGGAATGGCTACTTACAGTTTCTGCCTGTGGCCATCCAACACATCTCAGTAATTTATCACACAATAAAATCTGAGCATGAGTGGGAATGACTGTGCTGGTGGCTGCATATGCATTGATGGATTGTCTGCTCCAGAACACTCAAATCTTCTTAAAATAACAATATGAAAAGGTTCCTCAGCAGTAAGATTATATACAACACCACACAGAATATAAACCAGCCTTACAGATAAATGCTTTTGGCATTAAAGAGGTTTTAACCTACAAGGATGGGACCCATGAGGGGGACATTGTAACTTTCATCCTACTTTGTAATTGTAAATTCTCTCCTTGCAAGGCTTCATTGGTAACAAGATATACATTGAATTAGCTAGAGTTAATTGATGAAGCTCTGGCTTTAAAATGAGTGCCTGTACATAATGGATACAATTCATCCACAGTGTCCAGTCACACCAGTGGAGTCAGTGAAATTACACCAGGGTTGAATTTGATTCCTTCTGTCTTTGCTTATCAGCAATACAACTTGCCCAGACATTTTATGGGGAAAGATTTGCCTTAGGCTGTTTATACTGGCTATGCATAAGATTTGGAAAGGGAAGGGGAGGGGGGGGTGAAGAAAAAAGAGCAGCTGTAGGAAGAAATGACAAAAATACTTTGTGTAATGCTGTATCTCCTTTTTCTCTCTCCTTTAATAACAGGGCAGCACGCTGAGAAAGCGGAAGATGTATGAAGAATTCCTGAGCAAGGTCTCCATTTTGGGTCAGTTGCCCTTTGGACGTTCCCCTTTGGGCTTTCCTCTTAGTTCCCCTATTACAGTTGGTAGAATGAATTTTGGTCTTTCATGGCATGTTGAAAGCAATGGTAGTCAAACAGAAGGTCTCATGGTTGTGTTGTTTCTGAAGGAATGAAAGAGTAAAGGGCCCCTTTTAGGACTTGTTTTTCTCACTGTTTAATATGCACTGAATATGTGTGTTTGAAGGACAACTCATTCCTTACATATGGGAGCAGGTATGCACTGGTAACCTTTTGGTAGCTGCTGTTGCAGTAAAGATCATATGGAGGGAGGAGAAAGCAGTGCAGAGAGATGAATTTTTCATAAAGCCTGCTACATCCTTGCAGGTGACAGCTGGGCAGTTTTTTCCTGCAAGAATATTATATTTATGTGCACTAAACAAATTAACACTACAAATCAAAATGGACTGACTTTTTTCCCCCCTTCTGTGTATTTTACAGCCCCTGTCTCACATTCTTAAAACATCTGTTTAGCTTCTTGTCCTTGGATTTTGTTTCCCTTTGATTAATGTGATAGCCTCGAAATTTGGACATGTTCTTGATGGCCTTCAGTAGGAAAAACAACAAACCCATGATGCTTGACCAATCAATCACCATTAGGAGAACAAAAGCTTCTAATAAGGAGGACAGTGTTAGACGGTACAATGAAATGTTGATTCTGTAGCAGAAACATGATGGGACTATTGTGAGGGGGAAAATAACACTGCCACAAAACCCCAAACAAAACCAAACCAAAATGAAACAAAAAAACAGTTCAGGATTAATTTGCTGTATAATTAAAGTGTTTATATTCCTAGTTAAACAATTTCCAGTTCTTGTGGATGGTATTCATCTTCCATTCAAGCTTAGGTAGATGAAATATGAGAGTGTCTTAGTGAAAGTATGCTTGAACTTTTGAGAGGAATTTTCAATTATATCATCCCTGGAGATATTCAGGGTGAGGCTTGACAGGGTTTTGGGCAACCTGATCTAGTTGAGGATGCCCCTGCTGACTGCAGAGGGAATTGTACTAGACCTCTGGAGATCCCTTCCAACTCAAACCACTTTGTGATTCCTGCATGTTTAAAGTTAAGGCCAAGTCCATGAACTCACTTATTAATGAAGTTCTCATCATTTAAATGCTTCCTTTTATGCTTAATTTAAATCTTCCTAAATCAAGAGCGCAAATTATAGCAAATTACAATGAGTATTTAAAGAAAAAAAGAACCTGTGCACCTGCACTTAATGAGGAGCAATTACAACAATGAGACAGCTCAAAACAATTTCAGAGTGGAAAGGTTATTCAAAGATGTTGCTTCCTTAAACATGCGGTTAGCTGCGTAATTATATCCCAGGTTGCAGGATGGCTTTGAATCTCAGGGAAGCAAAACAAAAAAAAACAAAAAAAAAAAAAAAAGAGGAAGGATTTCAATATTTGAACTCCTTTAAGTCCAGAAAAGCAGTGGACAAAATAACACATCATTTCAGGAAGGTGGGGAGTGGAGGTGAAATGTGCAAGGATCTGTTTTGCATGTCTAAAAAGCAGGTGACGCCTGGGAACCAGAAAGCTATTTTAGAAATCTCAACACTGTCAGATTCACTTCATGTGGTCAGAACTTGGTGACTTCTTGATGGAAAAACCTCTACCTGCTTCTTCCTTAGGGGTTTTTTTTTTCCTAGTGTATGTAACTAGCCATGTAAATCTAGTCTAAATCTAGCCATATAAATCTATCTTTTATAAAGCTAAGGATTTTTCAGATCGTTAGTAGCTGCTTATAGTGTGTCAAATGAGCTGAGGGAACTAAATGTTTAAAGCTTACTTTTGGTGTTAAATATAATGTATCTAAGTTAAATATAAATGTAGAACTGTGTAAGTACATATTTATATAAAAATACAAATATATAAATTTTACATATAAATATATAAATATATTTCTATAAAAATATAAATAAAACAGATATAACTATATAACTATATAAATGTATTTAAATAAAAATGCAAATATAAAAATATAAATATACATAAATTACATGTAACTATATAACTATATAAATATATTTATATAAAAATACAAATATATAAATATAAATATATAAAACATAACTATATAAATGTATATTTATATAAAAATACAAATATATAAATATAAATATATAAAAATTACATATAACTATATAAATATATAGTTATATAAAAAGACAAATATAGAACTATAAACATATATGTTGCATATAACTATATAAATATATAAATGTATTTATATAAAAAGACAAATATAGAAATATATAAAAATTACATATAACTATATAAGTGTATAGTCATATAAAAAGACAACTATAGAAATATAAACATATATATTACATATAACTATATAACTATATACATATATATTTATATAAAAATACAAATATATAAAAATATAAAAATTGCATATAACTGTATAAATATATATTTATATAACAATACAAATATATAAATATAAAAATTACATATAAGTATATAACTATATTAATATATATTTATATAAATAGATATATATAAATTAAATAGAATACTTAAATATAAAGCCATTAATTGATATGCACACTGTATAGATTGCCCAAAATTGCCTGTGGTCTATTATATTTGATGCTTGATTATAATTCTGCAACTAAAACTTTGGGAGTTTTATCATGGACAATATTCTCCCCAGTACTCTGTTTGCAGGAAACATGAACCAATCTGTTTGGAGTGGTGCAATTTCCTCACACAAAAGAGAGACACTTCGTGACTAGAGCTAGAATTAGCTTTGAATTTTTCATCAAGCCAGCTTAAGAAGATATTTCAAGAGACTTTTTTCTTTTCATTGTTAAATACTGAGTTCTTTCATTAGAAAAGAAAAAAAATAAAAGAAAAAGCCTACTCTTGTGTATGAAGAAGTTGGATGCTTAGTTTGAGTCAAACAGAGCACTTTTTGAATGTTGCATTGGTCTTTGGTATTAGTGCTTCTACAGCAAAGGTCACAAATACACCAGGAAAGTGCTTTAGTGATTATCCATGGGAAAAATACTAGAAGTAACAATCACCCAAACAGCAGCAGAAAGTGGAATAGCAACATGAAGATGTGTATGTGTCAGGCAACTCAACACATACCTTTGGTGCATTGATCACTTTCATCTGGATTTGTCACCAGGCTCTCAGTGTGCACTTCTGAGCTCAGCCAAAAGGCTTTTTAACATTCAAAGTGCAACTCTTTCACCCTCATGCAATACTTCTAAGCAATATTTTTGAACAAAATGGGCGAAACAGAGTCTGAGACAACAGCCCAGATCTAACCCTGGTGTCAGAAGCCAATTTTTGATTCATATTAGTTTAAAAATTCATAATAAGTAAGAATCATCAGAGCTCTAGTTCATGAATTTTAGCCCAGCTTTTGAGGCAGTGAAGGTTATATCGTCCTATTGTCTGCTTCTATTAATAACTTCTAAAGCTGTCACCTCTTTCAGTTTGATCTGATAAAAGTACAGAAGTTCAAGTAGAATTCATTGTCTTGAATTCTCATGCAAATGCATAGAGGACAGTGACACAGGTTGGCAGCCCTCCTCTCCCCGAGGGCAGGACAGGTACAATTCATCCCCTAGCAAAGGCAGTGGGACAATGAGCAGCCCTGAAGGAGCTGCTCTGCAGGCTGTCTTCTGCCCTATAGGTATCACAAGGGATTTGTGGGAGCTGCAGGTGGGTGATAAGGATGGGGAGCCACAGGAGGCAGGCTGTGTTAGCTCCATTGCTCATCAGTCAGACTGGTAAGAAGATGAAGATGATTAGGGGAGCATCTCTCTTATGAGGAGAGGCTGAAAGACCTGGGACTCTTTAGACTGAGAGGGGATCTTATGAATGGATATAAATATCTAAACGTCATGAAGGTGGAGATGGGCTCTTTTCAGTGGTGGCCAGTGGTCAGACAAGGGAGGTACAAACTCGAACACAGGAGGTTTCACTTGAACTTAAGGAGAAATTTCTTTACTTTGAAGGTGTTGGAGCACTGGAAGAGGCTGCCCAGAAAGGTTGTGGAGTCTCCTTCTCTGGAGATTTTCAAAACATGTCTGCACACGTTCCTGTGCAACCTGATCTAGTTGAACCTGAGTTAGCAGGGGGGTTGGACTGGATGATCTCCAGAGGTCCCTTCCTACCCCTACCATTCTGTGATTCTGTGAAGTGGGGGGATGAAAATAAAACCACCTTGTAAACCAATCCTGGTTTACAAGCTGGCAAATGAAACAGAGGTGCCACTCTGAACATCCATACCGAGCCTCTGGTCACACTGCCACCCATTCTACCAGAGTCTTGCTGTTGGCTTCAGTGGTGTGTGGTCTCACCCCCCTCAGAAGAGTCGTCTTCTAGATTGGCACTTATCTAGCAGGCCATCAGTAACTGGCTGAGAGCAACTCTGAAGGAAAGACAGCAGGACTTGTTCTGACACCTGGTGTGGGATGTGGTAAGAGACCCTCACGCTCCCGTATCGCCGATCTCTCCAAACAGCTCCTAGGCTGCTGCAATCCGCTGTGGCATCAGGGCAGCACAGATCAGATCACAGGCGTGGGGGAACGGGAGCCAACTTCTCCTGTCCAACTTTCCAGATGATTATCTGAGCAATTACTAAAGCCTGAGACAGACTGAATAAATACATTCATGTTTCCCAACTGGAGGTTCGTGCAAAGTGCCTGGATGAAAGAAATGTTTCTTTTATAACAGAACCAGGCATCGGAGAGCTGTCAGTTTAGATATGAATCTTCAGCCAAATTTAGAGGGCTTTTTTTTTTTTTTATAATAAAGCTTTATGATCTTCAATGTTTTAGAGTCCCTGGACAAATGGGAGCGGCTGACAGTGGCTGATGCACTGGAACCTGTCCAGTTTGAAGATGGAGAAAAAATTGTTGTGCAAGGAGAGCCTGGTGATGACTTCTTCATTATTACAGAGGTGAGGTTAGCATCCTGATAAGCTCTGTCATTTCCTGGTAAAGATCAAGACTTTTATTAACAGGCATTTGGGTTTGGTTTAACCTCTTGCTTTGCCATAAGTCTCCACTCAAACCAGGAGAATTAGTCAAAATTTGAATATATTCAGAGACCGGTTCCATGGAAACGTCTGAAGTGGGACAATCCCCAATTTCCAGTAAATTGAATATGCAGTGGAATTTTGAGGAGTGTCTAATGTCTTTATTGCTTTAAGGTTTGTTTCCTACATAAGATTTTTCTTGTTCCAAATCTCCAGCACTTCCCCCAGGATGGCCAACCGCACAGTGCATTGATCATTGTTCCCACAGGAACTTACTGGGGAAATCACAAATCGAACATCTGTCAACTGGAGCAGGAGACCTGACCTGAAAATCATTTCTTCTTTTTTTTTTGCCTTAAACTTGGTCCAAATGGTTGGGCCGTTTTCTTGTTTACTCTCACACAGGCAGACAGATCTGTCAGGCAGCTGAAAATGCTGACATCTTTTGGGGAGATTATCTGACACTTCAGTTTCACCATCTCATTTCTGCGGACAGATGCTGACGGGTTTTTTTTTCCTCCCTCTCTGACATAAATATTTGGGTCCTTGGTATCTCATACAGATACCTAGGCACCGTGATAGAACAAGTTATAAAAAGTTATTAGAGAGACTCAGACTAAGAATAACAAGACAGCATTTAGGATATGATTGCATATCTATTGGAGCAGGAGCCTTTCAATACCAGCTGAGAGTGTTCATACACAAAGATATAGGCTGGGAATGACCAGCATATGGCTGGGTGGTGATGATTCAAGTGCACATGCCAGGACAGATGTTACATGACCAGCAATGAGGCAGTGGTGGCACAGGAAGTAGGAGCTAATCTGAATCCCTCACTGTGGGTCAGATGAATGTAAGGAAGCTGGTAGCATTGTGTTGCCTTGGGATCCAGTTGTATGTACACAGAATACACCTCTGGCTACATCAGCCTGCTGTGTTGTGATGTGATTTATAAGGAAAGAGGCTCTGCCCTACTCAGGTGATAAGGGGCTTTTATGTACCTATTCCAGATGATTCAGAGGCCCACAGGTGGGGGTTTTTATGCTTGTTCCTTATCTGTGGATTTTTGGACAGCTGCCTCTATCCAAAGCAGCCAGAATTTTGTTCAGGGGCAATATCTCACACTTAAAATTCCATCCTTCTTTTCTCTTGAGTGTTGGAAGTACATACTTGATCTATGAACATGGTTTCTCTTCTGATGCTTACAAAATAAGCAAATAACTGCCCCCATGTATCACACAGTTAGACACTTAAGGAACTTAAATATGTGATGAGCAGTGCCCCTTCAGAACAATAGTGCAGGAATAAAAGAGCCTAGGTATTAGATAGGGAATATTTTTTTGTTACCAAGATATTTAGTGTGGAAGAAAAATTTAGGAAACAACACTTTTTTTTCCAAAGATACAGATTTTTTTTGTTTCTACTGGTGTTACTCTGTGTGCTGTTCTTCCTTGCAAGAGACTAGGAAAACCTGATTTTCTTTGCCATCAAATCCCATATGGAAAATTGGCAGCTTGCTGAAGTATTACCAAGGGCTATTATTTTTGCCCTCTTGATGGAACAGCTGTTAAGACTTAAATGAGTAGAAAAGTATTAACACTGCATACTGTATGATCATAAAGTATCTGCTCACCTCACTCTTCCACTATAAATCTCACCTAGTTTCTCACTTTGGAAATTAGAGAATGAACAGCCAGTATCAACTGTTTCTTGTGCTGCAGTAGTATTTCCACCTGCTCACACATAGTTCAAGCTTTTCATTTTCACAGAATTTAACATCTTTGATGTTAAAACTTTTCCACAGGACAGCTGATGTGAGTTGCCAGGAACACCTTATGCTACAAACTGGTTGTGCTTAGCTTTGGCTGCTTTGTTGTCACAGTATGTTGAAAAGTCATTAGCTGCTTTCCTGTGTTGGTTTGATGTTTGTGGCCTTGTAATCCAAACAGTAGAAATGCAGCCAGTTTGTTTGGATGCTATATATGCAGAAACCATTTCATGTATCTCCAGAATGCAGTCTCCTTTAGGGCACAGTATGTCCAGTAGTACAAAACTAGACTTTGCCACACAATTTTGGGACATTTCAAGGATGTTCATGGCATGCCTTAGACAAATCACTTACCAAAGCTTTGGTGCACCAGCATGATAGATACTGATTCCAAGTGGGGTCTTATGACTTCTAATGCAAAAGCTTCTCTAAGATACCCAGGACTCACACATGGATTTTCAATGCTTAACACAGGTTTTTTTTTATGAACTCCATGAATTAATTGTTCATTTCTGATTAGCCTGCAGTGCTGCCTTCTTCTGTGACAACTCTTTTTAAAAAGTTTATGATTCCTGCAGAAGGACATAGCCTGTAAGTGAATTTGCAGACTGAAGAGCAGCCACTAAACCCTCTTGAACTGGAGACTTCCAGCCTTGGAAGGTGATGACCAGAATACCATTTCCTACTTTAAACCAGGAATATCATCCTGGTTAGTAAAGACAAGAATATTTAGTCCCCCACTTCTGTCAAGCAAGTACATTCAGCTTTTCTCTGTTTTCCTTAGCATAATCTTTTTTTGATGGCTTTCTGTCCACACCTCCAGTGTTGTACAGACTGTAGCAGGGTGCAGGTTATTGAGGTGCTGTATGCATGGAAAGTGAGGCTGCAGCAGGAGCTCAGCCAAATTATTGGAATAACACAAAATGTGTACAGGGAAGAGTCACAGGAAGCTTTTTAAGTTCACTGCTCACAAAGTGTTCATGGTTTATTTTTTGTTAAAAAGTCTAATGAGAGAAGTATTACCCTGAGATTCCAGTAAGATGTTTACTTGCAGTAGTAGGTTGGGTGCTTTTCCATTAAAATCTCAAGCAGCCTTCAGCAAGATTTAGTTTTAACATTTAAAGGCTGTGATTTTTTCCAGAGATAGTATTATTTTAATGTTTATGCCATATTCCTTAATTTGAAGATAGGATCAGGAGTGAATGTCTGCTTACAAAAGCAAAGCAACCACTTCTGTGAGATTGATTTACTGCACGTGCAACTAGTAATAATAAAAGAAAAATAATAAAAAAGAAACAGCCCTGCACTTTCTGTATTTTCAGCTATTTCCAGGTCTTATTTTCCCACTAGGATTTTCACACAACAAACCCAGGCTTTCCCAGACCAGACAGATGTGGAATGTATCTGCTGGATTCCAAGGTCATGGAATTATCCCATATGAGATTCCTGGCACAGAGGTGAAAAACTTTAAGCACCATGAAACAATTGTTGCCATAAAGAATTAGATTTTGGCAAGCGTAAATCATAGCAGATGTAGAGTCCCTAACAAATAAATTTGCAGTTGTATTGTACACTGCCACTCTGTGTACCCAGCAGTAGGGAGGATTTACTCCTCTGACTTCAGATAACGCAAATATTTTTAGCTAGCATTTTAAAGTGGTAGCTTGCACAGGCATGTGAGCTCTGCAGAGTTAAATAGCCCAGCCAGTGTTGAGTCCCTTTAACAGAAATGCCAGTTGAACTGGGGCTGGTTTCATTCCTGACTCGTGCTTTGCCACAGATTTCAGCTCAAACAGGAGCTCAGCCTAGTGTAGTAGTGCTCTGAAGCCAGAAAGAAGCGAGGGCTTTGCTGTTGTCTAGGTTACTGAGCAAGGTAGCGACAATAGCATTAAAAATAGCGGTGATGATCATGTCCTGCTCTCATGAGTTCTTGCTTTGAACTTGGCTGGGTGGCATAGTACCTCCAAGTCTCTAATGCAGCTGCCAAATACGTGGGGACACGCAGCCGTGAAGTGCCCTGCTGGGTCTTCCAACTCCCAGCCCTCCCCATGGCAGATCATTTGGATCTACTTGCCCATGACTGGGCACCGTATACGGCACAGGGATACTGTCACAGGACTCCACCGCCTGCGCTCAGGGAGTCTTTTAATCTCAGCTGCATACTGGGAGCTCGCTGAACTGCTGCCATATGGCCCTAATACTCCATAAAGTTTGACATGGCTCAAGAAAAATGCGTGCACAGGCACAAATGTACGCAGGTGTAGGAGGAGAGAGCAGCTAAAGGTCTATAATAATGCCACACTGCGCCTGAAGAGTGCGGCTCGTAGCTGTCCTTCAAACGTGCTGCTCTCCATAGCCTCTCATCTCCTTGGAGGATAGTTTGGTTTAAGTGGTGCAGAAAGCAAAGGAGTAAAACTGCATGAGAAGTAAAACATTTCCAATTAATAGCTGGTCGTGCTGCCCAGCAAGAGCATGCAGCAGCCTAAAAATAAAAGACCTAAAAATAGAAGATAATTCATAGGAGAAAATTCAAGGAGAAATGGACACAGTGTATCAAGTAGTTCCACATTAGGTTTTTGGGTTTAGCATGAAAAACTAGTATTTTAGCATTAAAAACTGGTATATTTAATTACAGATTGGCACTAAGTTACAGGGAGTGGTTGCACCCTCCTCTGCAACACCTTTGTGAAAAGCACTTCAAAAAACTGGGTATTTGTGCTCTTTGGTATTATCCTGCTGGTTGGAGAGGAGGCAGAGTCCAGGCATGTCTGATTTTCAGTCTCACCTGTATTATCAGTCCAGTCTGTGGGCAGAACGTTTCCCTCCCTGTTTCCCCATCAGTGGGAATAATCCAGAGGGTGGTGAGACACTGGAACAGGTTGTCCAGGGAGGTGATAGAAGAATCATCCCTAGAGGTTTTTAAAGCCAGGCTGGATGTGGCTCGGAGCAACCTGATGTAGTGTGAGGTGTCCCTGACCGTGTCAGGGGGGCTGGAACTATGTGATCCTTGAGGTCCCTTCCAACTCTAACAATGATTCTATGATTCATAAAGATGAGCAAAAGCTTAATGGGAAAAGGCATAAAGTACCTGTCAGTACCAAAACCAGGCAGTGGGAATTGCAAAACTGATAGATATAGGAAGAGAAAAAAATTCCATTGATAGCGCAGAAATCCTTCCAGAATTAATAGATAGAGCTGCCTTGTCGACAGAAATTAATCAAATTAATTGGTAATGGTTATTTGTCCAGCACTGTTCTTGGCTGATCACATTGAAAACAGTCTTGTAATCCTCAGGGGGGCTGCTGGCTTTCATGCTGCTGTTGACATTTCAAGTCAAGGCCACAAACTGGCTCAGGTCTGGGCAGGATCTGCTGCGAGTTGTTGCTGAGAGTGTACTTGAGATACTGTCCTGTAGGTGAAATCAGTGTTTCCAGCCCTGCTGACACTCTTGGCACGCTGTGGAGTGTCTCTGCACAGATGCAGTTCAAAGCCTTGTTAGGTGGAACAGTGTTTGTAAACTCTTCCTACCATGGTAACATGCCCCAACAGGGGCAGGTCCTCAATCTGTCTCAGAAGGGCGCTCCGTTCTTCACAGAATTGGACCTTTTTGTAGGAAAACTCGACTGGAGTCTTAAATTGCACAACAAGCGTCTGAAGATTTATGATTTAAAAGCTCCTTAAGAAGGAAAAGAAAAAAAAAGAAAAAAAAATAATAGCCCAATTGTTTCCTGCTCTAAATTGTTGCTCTTTGACTTTCTAACCTACGAGAGACCCCTTTGGCACCTACCCCTGCGACAGGCAAGAGAACTACAAAGTAAACTTCTTCCGTATGGTTAATGAAGTCACTGCCTTAGGCACACTCTGCTATCACACCTGATAATCTCTTTAAAAACACAGTGTGATTAATTATTAATTAGGAAGATGAATGTTGTCTAGAAAAGGACTTTCAAAGGCTACAATCCGGACTGCTTAGTGTTACCGGGATTTTGTTGATACCCAAAATGTTTGTCAAAGGCAGGCTACAGCAACTCCTAATCTACCTAGTAAACAAATTATAGTGAATAAAGAGAGCCAGCAGGCACTGAGGGCTCTGTACTTTGCTTATTTTTAACTGCAGAGACATTGCTTCCTGTAGACCTCTTAGAGGAAAGGTACATTTAATTGTCTTGATATCACCTAGCTGTGCTGGAACAGTGCTGTTTCCATTGGCACCGCTTCAAAATTCATCTGTGTTCATCTGTGGGATTTCAAGTGGCCAGCTGACAGCAAAGACTGAAAGTTAAGCTGTTAGGTCCCATCCTGAACAGGGATGGAGGTGCAGTGTTTTGCTGAGTCAGGTTAGTCTCTTGTTAAGCTCAGTTGAACTTTGACTTTCATGGGCAGTGGATCAGGCTGCATATACCTGCAATATCCACATATATGCAGTATCCATATGGATGCAGTATCCATCTACATGCAATATCCATACATATACATGCAGTCTGGAGTGTATCCTTATCTCTCCTCTGACAGCAAGGGTCAGTGTTTCATAGCAAGCAGCTGTCTGCTCCCCATCTTCTTCCCAACAGCCATGGAGGACCTGTCAGTGACTGCAGCTTTTGACCTTTCTTTCCAACTCTTTCTCCAGCCCCACTAATACCCACCATGATGCAGTCACCTACAGTGAATTCTACAAAATCTGGAACCTCAGAAGGGATGGAGCATTTCCTTAGCAATTCTGTGAAACTTCAGATTAACCAGTATTTCTAGTCTATTTTAGAATTTTGCAGATTTTGTTCCTCGTTTGTGACAGAAACCAGGACAACTGTATGTAAATTCTGTGAGTTGCTATGAACCCGGAGACTGGAGAACAATTTGTTTAAAAGTGTACAGTTAAAAATACTACCAAACCCAGCCATGACTCAGTCTTGAGTCCATAAGCAGAATTAAGCCCTCTTGTATCTTCCTTCTCCAAGAACATTAAGATCAGATGGCTTTTATATTATGGAAATTAAGGCTTTTTAAAGCAGAAGTCTGATGGGTGAGAAAACAGCCAATAGTACACAGCCAATAGTTTGTTATGGGAAAAAACTTCTACATCCATGTAGTATGACCAAATGCTTTTAAGAGTCATAACAATTGTGGTATACAATATATGTAACCTTTTCCCAACTCATTCCATCTTAGCCACTTCTCTGTCTTACATGGACATCTCATGAGCTTCCCATGAAACCAGAAGGTTTCTTCTCATTACATGTGTGTGATGAGGTGCATGAAGCAACCTCTGCATTGCATGGTGTGGTCTGAAGAAGAGTTAAAATAGTTCTTTCCTGCTTGAAGGTCTGATCCTTCATGATATTGCCCACAGAAGATCTAAGGCAGAGAAGCAGTGTAGCCCTATGGCCAGCAACTCAGGCTAACACATCAACTGATCATCTTTTTTTTCCTGTATGTGAAATTTTGCCACCCAAAAATAATGGCTCTTATTTCCTACTGCAGGTTATCTGGGAACTCACTTGCACTTTGTATTGCTGACTGAAATTTGTTTATTTCTTCCCTTGTTTTTTTGTATAAAAGTCTTTCATAAATCAAAGGTTGGCAAATCATAAAAATCCCAGATAATTTACTGGCTAAAGGAGTATTTGCAGTGTCTTTGGCTACATAGTTCAAAGGATTTGTCTTCACTTGGAAAGCAGCCCTAGAGCTGCTGATCCTGAGCTGTAACATAAAAGCTGTCCCAGGAATGATGCTATCGGCAGTCCCAAAGGGCTAAAATGGTACTGAGGAGTGATATGCTTGTGGTCTTCCAGGACATTGCAACTGAGAACATTGCTTATGCCAGCATCATGAGGTACATGCAGGACTTGCTGTGTTCCTCTGTGTCACTGGAATTCTGGTAAACTTCGTTCCTGAAGCAAAACCACCAAGAGGATGCAGCATAGCTGTGCTATTTTCAAAGTACTTAAAAGTAGTTTTCATAACTTCTCTTTTGCACACAAAACAAAATGTGTATGAATGTTTCCCCAGTTCAACTTTGACATGACAACTTGTGTAGGAGTCTTCATTCTCATTCAGCTGTAATTCAAAACATCTGATTTGTAAACCCATAAAATTTAAGTCTGTGCTTGAAATACAGACACACCTTGGCCTCTTACCACTATAGGGTAAGTGGAAAACTGGGAGATGATTTGGTGTAAAACCCAAAGTCAGGCATTGACAGTTTCATTCTCATTGTGCTCCATTTGAATTTTCATAAAAATCAGAGTTCTAGATGTTCTCCTTGTTCAAAACAGCCTGAGACTTTATGCTTAGCTAATGCTTTAAGGTATGGATGATGCTATGACTCTCCTCTAGTCTTTTCCTGTAGGGTCTTCCTACCATGGAAGTCTACAAAAGCAGCAGAGCTTCCCAGGCCATGAAACACTTCTCTGTGAGAGTAAGGAGAGCATCACACAGGCAGTTTATCCCTCAAGGTTTTCAGGAGGGTTTCAGGATCCTTATAAGCTCCTTTAGCATTGGAGACTGAGCTCACAAGCCCTGATTCCAAGCACTTAGTCAAGATCAAGAACTTGATGGCCTGAGGCATGTTAAATTTATGCTGAAATTAAAGGCATCAGCTGTCTCAGGAGCTAGGAGCTCAGTCCTGAGGAGTGCTTCTTGGTCTTTGAGCAAAAGTATTGCTATATAAACAAGACCTGAAATAGAGTGTTGTCCAACCTGGTGGAAGAAAAATGGAGAATTTCCTAACCCCTGCTGTAGTTAGCCCTTTCTCTGGATCATGTCCAGTCTGTCCCTTGGGGGGATGGCTTTCTCCCTCCTCTGCAAAGATACCTTAGAGATGACTACAGTGTTGCTGAAAGGACATAACTCTTAGCCGTGTAGTGTGGATTTTGTGGAGCATTCAAGGCTTTCCATACTTTGCTCCACGAAGAGGCAACTTTGAGGGCATGATTTTTTTTTTCTTCCAAATTTCAGAATTAGTTTTTTTTGAATACACAAGATTCACCAACTGAAAGGATTTAAAGCAAGTTTTCCATAGGGGATTTCCCTGATCTCTCTGATAAACTCTTTCTCTCCTTCCCCCAGTTTGCTCCAAGTTTTATTTCCTGCTCAGAAGCTGTTGCCCTGGCTGGCCACAGCTGCTCACCCAGCCCTGGTCACAGAATTAGTTATGAGACTTTAATGATGATGTCTGTCTCAGCCTTTTGCTTGGTCTGGTTACTTCAGCATCTACAGAATGTTTTCACAAAGAAGCAGATGGTGGTAGGAGTAATTGGGCCGTAAAACAACATTAGCAGCTAAAACCGATTTTCACCAGTGAGGATTTTGTGGGCAGGGTGAGGGAGGTTCAACACTGTTTGCTTGTTTTCTCTCCCCTACATTCAACCCTGCCCCTGCTGTAGGTGGTGGTGCCTGCACTGTCTGCTTCCAGGAGATGAGCCCTGTCAGGTCAGTCACAAATATGAACAGTTGATGAATAACCTATTATAGAGTCACTTTTCTGTTGACTCAGTGGACGTTTCCTGGCTTCAGAGAGAGTCAAGATAATGGCTGGCTTTGTAGAAAGAAAGAATCTCTAAAATGCAACATTTTTTTTTTCCCTTTGTGACTTTTATTGCTTTGTACGCTGACATGTCTGAGGGAGGAAAACAGAGCCTGGGTGCCAATAATCCACTGCGCTTGGCACAGACGGGCTTGAAAATCTGGCACCAGCGTGAATATTAATTCAGTTGTTTTCCCACAGAAGCTACTGATTAGTAAAGGCCAAGTATCACTGAGATGAGTCATTAAAACCCAGCCTCTGAGCCCACCTTTACAGAGTGGATCTGCTCTTTGGCACCCCCTGCGACAAGTGGACTGAATGTGTGCTAAAAGGGGAAACTAAAATCCTACTACAGAGCAAAGAGAGAAAGGCAGAGGGACCCCAAAGGCTGGGCTGTGGTGCAACTGCTTCCCCGCTTTCTGGGCATGGAGCCAGGACAACTAGCCAAGGAGGATCACACCCCAGGCAAGGGACTCCTCCCATGGCTCAGAGGTGGTATCCTTATATCCCTCTGTCACCATCCCATCCCTCCCAGGCTTCCCAGTCCCAGTTGGCAACTGGTGGTATGAAAGAGGAGCATGAGGCTATCATGTGCACTGACACTGGGGAACACAGAGGACACTGTGGTGTCCCTCCATCTGATGATGGAGGATGGTGATGGCTGTTGATGAAGTCTTGATTTCCTCAGCACGTGGATGTGCCTCTATTGAACACCTGAGTGATCTAGCCTGATGTTAGCTCTGCTGCTGTGGCTCAGGGCATCATTTTGAAGTCAAAAGACTGTAAAACTTAATGTTTTGATTCTGAAAAGCCTTTTAACAGAAAAGACTTTAAAAAAAAAATCCCAATTTTTTATTCTCTGTGCAAAACCCACAAGGTATTTCACCTAAACATTGCAGAGCTCTCCATGCATGAGGAAATTACAGAAATTTTTAAGTGCAGTGCACTCTGCTTCTTTTGGCCTTTCACTACATTCAGTGGTCTCTTTCTGCCTGAATCTTGTCTTCTTCCATCTCATAACAACATTTCCTTTACTTCAAGGGGAATAAATAGGGACAGCAGAGGTTTAATGTAGAGTATATCAAAGAAACACTGAAGGGGAAGATTGTCTGAGATACTGCAATAGGGTGAACAAAACGATTGAAAAGGTCTTCCCATGTCAAACATCTATGATTTTAAATACTGAATGATCAAGGCAAAGGTGTTTCCTGGTGATTAATGATGGGTTGGGTGTAGTCATGTCTGGACCTTAACCCTGGCCTCTTCTATATCCCTAGGAAATGCCCCGTTGGCTCCGTTGCTTCTGCTGTTTTAAGCTACACTTGGTTTATGATTGATTGCCATTTTTAAAAGTACCTTTATGTTTGTGGCTATTTTGGTGACTGCTCTAGACAGCCTTGTTCCTCTCTCTCAGGTCTGGATGTTATTGCTAAACCAATCTAAATGTGCCTAAGTAGCAGAAGTGGTGGAAGTTCAGACATATGTAGGTAGCCTTGGGCAGGTGTGACATAGCTGGTACATGGTGAACTGCAGATTGTTTGATACTGAGCATGGCTGGAGAGCTAATGTATAGGATCTGTGCCAGCTGGGTAGTGACATTTGCTTTCCATTTCTGCTAGATTGCAGCCTGCATTAGTGTTGTTCAGAATTATGGGCATTGATGTATGAATGTTCTAATGGCAAGGTTAACGATAATCATACACACTGAGCTGAGGTTGTTGCAGTGGAAAGGCTCTTTTTGCAGCACTGCTCTCTCTCAGGGAGATTGGGTGGGTATCAGGGTGCTCACTGCTGTTACTCTAATAGTGCCTTTTGAGCTCATTTGACCCTTCCATTGTTAATCCTAACGATACTCCCAAGGTGCTGGCTTTCTGAGAAACCACTGAAATAGTGGCACTCAAGATTTCCAAAGCTGCCAGCAAATTAAAATAGCTGAATGTGTAAAACGTTGCAGATTTGTCTTCAAAAGCTCTCAGTAGCCCATTAGCTTGGGCATTGTCTTGCACTGTAATCTGTAGTGAACCCTAATGGATGCAGAGAAAAACCTTGCCAGAGATAAGCAAACCAAACAACCACCACTTTGTTTTCCTCAGTGCAAACCTGGGGTCTGTTCTTGTAGCCCTACCTGCTCAGCAGTCAGTACAACAGGCACATCGTGACTGAGAGGCATGGAGGTAAACTTCACCCAACTGGACCAGAGCTGACCAGACAACTGAAGTGATCAAAAAATTACTAGCTTGCAAAGTGGAGAGTGAAGTGTTAGCTGAGAGATCTTAGCAGGGCTCACATGCAATCACTATTTCCATGAGTTTCATAGTATCAGGAGCTGTAGCTCTTGACATTCACTCATTGAAGGTAATGATTTGGAGATGCTCTGTGAATTCTTTAATTGCATGCACAAGCCAGTGTGCAGGCAGATGTGGTTAAATAGGGTGCAACTTATTTTGGTTGTAGCTATCATAGTGCAAGAACATTGGCCAGACAGTGCTTGTAGATGGGCAAATGGTATTTTATTAGCTATAGCTGGGGGAATAAGCAGCTTGAAGCAAGGCATGTGTACCCAAAAGCTCTTCTCCTTTTCCTAGCTATGCTTGTTGCTGTAATAGAAGATATGACTTCCACAAAGTTTGTCTTGCCAGAAATGAAATAAAATACTCCCAGAATCCTACAGTGTGAAAGATCTTCTAATTCATTTCAGATCTGCTGTAGCTTCCTTCCAGCCCTGTCTGCTCCACCGTGTGAACAGGAGCGTTTTATGCCACTTCACAGCCTCTTCCTTCAGCTTTTGTGGGAACTTCACAAAGATTAAATAGCAACATATAAAGAGGGTTTGTGGGACTGTGGAGTGAGGGGAAACTTATCTTTTGAATGTGTGAATTATGGAGTGTGCAGATTAACAAAGTGAGAAAGAGCAAAGGTATGTTCATAATAGCGATTGGTAGAGTTAATAGCAACAGCAGATGGATCAGCCTGACCTTTTCCAGCTCTAATTCTATGGACTGCACTGCTCTTTTCTAGTGGATGGTGAAGAGGAAAACAAAATAGGCTAGAAAAACTTTCTAAGCTCAAAACTAGGATAAAAGTGTAACATTTTGAGGGCATGGGAGAAAGAAAAAAAAAAGTTGGCTTCTGTGCTTTTCTTTAGAAAAGCAGCAAGTAAAAAAGTACAAAATAAAAATGGAAGGAGAAATAATAACTTCCTGCTTATTCAACTTAAAATTCTTTTCTTTGATACACTTTGATACACTTAGTGTATCAAAGGGACATAGACACTGATGTTGCATACACTTAGAGTAAATTCTTCAGTTTTAATAATGATGATTTAATGAGGATGTCTTTATTGCAGATGGAGCCTTGCTATAGTTTTTACTGATTGCTATATATCCTTAACATGGGAGGTTAGACCAGCAAAACCAAAACATCAACAAGACTGACTTTTCAGCCAAAAAAAATCTTTAAAATAATGCTGAGTTTCCCTTCCCACTCACTGGCCCTGGTGAAGGCCTATGCTTGCACAGCCTGTCCCTCCCAGATAAGGAGACATCACTGTCCATCACATTTTGACTTGTGCTTCCCAGAGCTGATCCCATCCCATCACCTGAGCTGGAATAGAGGAAAAAAAACCCACAGGATTTCAGTTTTTAGCATCATAAACACTTGCCTTTTGTAGCCAGGCTACTTAGACCAACTGCTGGCTGTTAGATTATACTTAAATATAAAAAGAGGGCTTCTGAAGCAATTAGTGTTTAATCCCAAAGGATGAGGCCTGGGAATCTCCCTGTTGATCCAGATGGGTCACTGTCTTTGTGCTGTAGGATGTTTCACTCATCTGATAATTTAGTCCCAACAGTTTAAAAGTGAAACATCTATCAAAATCTCATTACTTTGGAGATGATGGAAGCTCATGGATTATAAACCTCAGTTTACTTTTTATATCTTAAATTATAGTGCCGTAGCTGAGCCATAAATTTTTTTACAAAACAAACTGCTGATGCATTTGAAAGAGTTGAATAAAGACAGAGCAGTGCTCCAGGGAGTGAGCAGGTGGGGAGTGAGCGTGGGGTGAGGATGGCAGAGAGGTGGTGATGGCACATTGCTTTTGGAGCTGCTACTCTTGTTGGTTTTGCAACAAGATGCCAGTATTTGCTTGGAGGAGAGGAGAGAAGGTTAATGATATTGGTTCCTGGGAATACAGGCACTCCCCAGTGACTGGAAGGGAGTGTTCCTGGATCCACCAACGAGCATCATTTCACTCCCAAGTGTCTGCTAGCAGAAAGACACGCTTGTCTGCCCACAGCTTAGTATCATCACAAGTGCTGATTTATTAAATGGTGTCCAACTTGACAGTCTTTGAGCCTGTGCTCTGGAGGTTTTCCTTGCTTGTGTAGGAGGCTGAAATGGCTATCAGTGTACAAGACAGTATTTTAAATTGAGCAGCACTAAATAGCCTGATCCTGCAGTTTATTTCATAGAGACCAATCTTGCCAAGTTTTGTGTGCCACTGGAAGGAAAATCTTCCCCACCAAGACCAACTGCTTTGGGGAGTGAGAGCGATAAGCCCCTCGAATCCCTGCTAGATAATGCCCATACCTCCCAGGGCTGGGCCCAGGAGGTTTATTCAGTTGTATCATTTGTAGGAGGTGGGGTTTGCTAAAGCACAAAACTGTCAGAAAGAGTTCACAAATTAAATGAAATACAGCCCTGGAACCTGTGATGGGAGCAAGGATAGCAGTCAGCATTGACTTTATTTAGTGTAACAACTTCACTAAGTAAAGGAGTCACATAGGGCTGTTTCTGTAGCATTTTATTCTGTATTATTTTATTCCATATGATTTTATTTCTGCATTATTTGTGCCGTTGTTGCACTGTTCACCTACAACTGGGCTCTTCCTCTCATGCAGTCAGAATGGTGTTGATTCCAGAGATAAGACAGGCAAAATGAAGGTGATACAGACAGATAATTATAAATACATCTTCTTTGTTTCATGGTGTGGACAGTCTTCCCGTGAAGGTCACTCTGACAATGCTCCAGGATGTACTTTGTGGAGCTGGGAACTGGTGCAGCGAGAGGCCAAGCGGCGTAATCAGATCTTACATCTGGGTGCTCGCTGTCAGGGTTCAGGAAGCTTCTTTTGCTCTGTGATAGACCTGCTCTCACTGGGCAACGGGAAAAGCCTCTGTGACTGTTCAAACAAGAGTGGAAAAATATGTATCTGGAATATGCATTGCTTTATCCTGCCAAGCCAAGTGTTTATTGTGGAGGCCAGACACATCTGTCCTCCTGCAACAGATATCGTGGTGTTTCTTGGATTAAAAAGGCCGACTGTAGAGGAAGAGTGGAATAAATTGCTTCAGAAGGCTGACTTATTGCAGTCCTATATCATATGGACCCTGTCAAAAAAAAGATTAGTCACAATAAAAGCTGATGCTTGGGGAGATGAAAGTAATAGTGCTTGATATTTTGATTACCTTTAGGACAACGTGCTGGAGGTGGGCAGTGGGGAATTGAGTCCTTGCTTCGTCTGACCTGGGCGGTTGGTATGATTACTTTGGGGAGATTTGTGTTTGTTTTATGTAATAAAAAGAGGCTGGAGACATGGATTGCAGATAGCTATTTGGGTCAAGGGGTTAGCTTTTTGCCAGGCTCCAGATGGGGACAGAGAAGAGGACAGGGGCTGGCAGTGCTTCTGAAGCTGAACCCCATCTCCACTGCACAGACAATAAGAGCAGCATCAATTTAGTGAGCTGCACCTGACGTGAAGCTTGGCGAGAGGTCGAGAGCTGCATCGTTCCCCCTGTGGGGTATTTCTGAGAATGCTACTTAGGAATGTGTTTGTTCTGAAAACCTGCAGTAAGTGTGAATAACAAACCTCATTACACTCTCTTCACATTTTCAGGCCCTTGCTGATTTACTGGAAGATGTTGGAAAACAGCAGCTTTGGCGGAACAATTCAGTTATATCAAGGATAAGGAATTTTTACTGGAAACTTGACAGGCACCAAATCACTTTCTTAGATCTCATTCTTCTAGTTACTTGTGTGGATACCCTCACACTTGGTGTGGCCAGTTTTATGTGCATGGCATATTTAAATGGTAAATAAAAGCCCAAGCAAAGCCCACAGAATACCAAATCCAACCTTCTCCTGTACATTTGGCTTATTTTTGAACAACCTTGCCTGGTTCAGGTGTCCTTGCTCATGCACCTTGTGCTGAGCACACAGTTCTGTTCTGTCTGGCATCTTAAGAGTGACCAAACTGAAGCTGAGGAGAGTTTTGTGATTGTTTTCAGATGGACCTGGGTTTACAGTCCGGGGGAGTCTTCAGTATTTTTATAATACTGATGTGAGATACAGTTGATGAGGTGGAACAGCAAATTGTGGCCAATGTAACGTGTTGACAGCCTGATGTCGAGGGATTTATACTGAGCACAGGTTACTGTTAATGGGCCAAATGAGAAACTGTAACTTTTGATATTCCAGGTTAATTTGAGATACATCCAAATCTGTATAAAACCCATCAGCTGCTTAGCATGCATCAAACAATCCATTACTTGATTGTTGTTTCTGGTTCCTGGCATCAGCAGAAATAAGATTTATCTCTTCATTGAGATAGTACAAAAGTTAACCTAGAGAGTGTCTCAGCAATTTGTAAAGTATATGGGTTTAAAAATAGCCCTGCTATGAAATAGGACATGCTGCTGCAAAGGTATTACAGCAGCTTAGTTGTGCTTGTTCAGAAGAAAGCAAATTATGGTCCTTTGCTACATAATAGTGGATATTCTACTGCCCTTGGTTGTTCCAGGGGTCCTAGAAAAGCAAAAGTCAGTCCTGAGAGATTTGCAATTCAATGATGCTGTTTGGGGTGTGTTTAAAGACAGTGCAAAGGTGAAGGGCCCCTTCTACAGGGTGCTAAGTGCCTTTAACTGCATTGAAGCCACGCTGTTTTGGGACACTGTGTCTCCTCAAGCCCCTCACCATACCTGGAGGCACACTAGTTTCTTTTGGTGCAAAGAAGCTGCAGGATGTTTGCAGCTAGTGGAGCTGCCCTGAATACTCTGCACTGGAGGGAGGTATCTGCTCCAAGCTGGGGTGGTCCTGCAGCTGGTTACAGGCACTGACAGCACCAAGGAGCCAAGCAATGCAAGACTTGGGTGTTCAACTGCAGAGTGAGGGCTGTGATGTTTTCCAATAACTGGCATGTATTTGCTGAGCATTGTCCACATGGCTGTGTCTCCTCCCCTTCCCTGCCCTGGCTGGGGCAGGATCATCCCTCACTTATTGTTTTCCAAGCTGAGTATCTTGACCTCGATATATCAGTGTTTTCCAACTGCACTGTCAGAAACTGGCTCTCCAGTCTGTGTAAAAATCTTGGCTTTTAAAAATCTTTTAAATTGCAGTTAAAATCGAAATATGTTAGCATTTCACCTTCTTCTGTGCATTTGGTTTGGACTCAGAAGATACTTTCAGATTGTGACTGTAGGATTGTTTGTTTGTTTGTTTTTTCCAGGAAAGCAGACAACTTTTCTATTCCTCTGCAAAAGCTTTATGCCACAATAATTTAAGATTTCCTTCAGGTTAGAATATTTCTGCATGTAAACCCTCTTTGAAGGTTTAAATAGACTGTAACTGAGTTTTGACATGTATTAGCACGTGTCAAGTACAGCAGTTATTAAGGGTAGTGGAGACAAGACACATTCCATCCCTCCAGTGACTGACTCACAGGTGTCCAGATCACTACAGGCCACAAGCAGGCAAAGTCAGTGGAAAAAAAAAAAAATATCACCCTTTGTTGCAACAAGCATTAAGAACCACTTCAGCAGTAGATCCAGGGAGTAATCATCTGGGGAATAAACTCTACTTGCTCTCTTACAAAATCCTGTCCTAAGACTGTGCCTTCTTATTCCTTTTGATATAAATCTTTTCTGTGTCTCTTGTAAGGTTTTGCATCCACCCACAAAGTATTTTTAAATGATACTTATGCATGCATTTGCACAGCATGATGTGCATTAATTAAATTGGAGTTAATGAGTTCTGTCCTGTTCCTCTTCTCTTCTGTGCAAGCTGATCTGCCTGCGTCCAAGCAATCTGTGAAAGAGAATCACAGAATTAACCAAGTTGGAAAAGACCCTCGAGGTCATCAAGCCCAACCTATCACCCAACACCATCTAATCAACTAAACCATGGCACTAAGTGCCTCATCCAGGCTTTTTTTAAACACTTCCAGGGACAGTAACTCCACCACCTCCCCAGGCAGCCCATTCCAGTGGCCAATCACTCTTTCTCTGAAGAACTTTTTCCTACCATCCAGCCTAAACTTCCCCTGGCACAGTTTGAGACTGTGTCCTCTCCTTCTGTCACTGGTTGCCTGGGAGAAGAGATCAACCCCCACCTGCCTACAATCTCCCTTCAGATAGTTGTAGAGAGCAATAAGGTCTCCCCTGAGCCTCCCCTTCTCCAAGCTAAACAACCCCAGCTCCCTCAGCTGCTCCTCATAGGGCTTCACCATACTGATGGACTTTTTTAATCCTTTAATTCACATGTCATAGAATCATAGAATGGTCTAGGTTGGAAGGGACTTCCAAAGGTCATCCAGTCCAAACCCCCCTTGCAGTCAGCAGGGGCATGTTCAACTAGATCAGGTTGCCCAGAGCCCTGTGGAGCCTCACCTTGAATATCTCCAGGGATGGGGCCCCAACCACCTCCCTGGGCAACCTGTTCCAGTGTTCCACCACCCTCATGGTACAGAACTTGTTCCTAGTATCCAATCTAAATCTGCTCTTCTCTAGTTTGAAGCCATGGCTTCTCACCCTATCACTACAGACCTTTGTAAACAGTCTCTCTCCATCCTTCTTATAGGCCCCCTTCAGGTACTGGAAGGTTGCTATTAGGTCTCCCCAGAGCCTTCTCTTCAGGCTGAACAACCCCAAACTGCCTCCTCAGAAACATGTAAGAAACCAACTGCAATTGTCATCTCTTCCCTGGCAGAAGTAAAGGAGTGTGACATGCAGAAGGCAATATTCAGGACTGGAGTCTTTTTAAAGCATACCAGGTTTAAGCAAAGCCAACTGACTTTCTACACTTCTCTTCCCAGGGCACAGCTTCTGTTCTGCAGCGCAGGTCTGACAACGAGGAGTATGTGGAGGTTGGAAGGCTGGGTCCATCGGATTATTTTGGTAAGAAAATTCAGCTGAAATGTGGCTGAGAAAGACAGGCACGTGGAGTTGGATCAGGTGGTTATTGCCTTCATTAGTGTTCTACTCTTTGCAAGCAGGGGGTTATGTGTAGGTCAGCTGCTACTTTCAGTGATACTGAGAGACTGCAGTGAAGCTGAAACCATTCCTTGGTTTCCACCAGTGTAGCTGACAGGAGGCACATCCAGAATCAGCAAAACAGTCTGAAAGCATTTGTTTTCAAAGGCATTTTACACGCATGCATTATGCATGTGTAATGCATTTGTACTGTCAACAGAATTATGTAAAGTGTCTGTCAAGAGATAGATAAAGGGAGATGTTCTACAACCAAAGCAACTGGATGGTGGCTAGGGTATGCACCCTCTGAAAAAAGAGGCCCAGGGCATGAGACAGTGCATTTATCCCTGTTTCCAGGTGAGATAGCCTTACTGCTCAACCGGCCCCGGGCTGCTACGGTGGTGGCACGTGGACCCCTGAAGTGTGTGAAGCTGGACCGGCCCCGCTTCGAGCGAGTGCTGGGTCCCTGCTCTGAAATCCTCAAGAGAAACATCCAGAGATACAACAGTTTCATTTCACTCACTGTCTAAATGAGTCCTTCTGGAAAGCTGCCTTGGTGTGACCTTGTGCACTTACGTTTGCTCTGTGCGGCTCCGTAGCTTTATGAAGACACCACAAAAGTGTGCATTTGATGTGGGGTTTTTTTCTGTTCATGTCACGTACTGGATGTCAGTTCCAATCTCATGTATCCTATAAGTAGGAAGACAACTGTTTGGATAAGACTAGCTTTAAGGAAAAGCAGGCTTTTGGCTTGCAGGCAAGACTTCTACCCATTGTTGGCTCATATGGCTTAAAACTGTGGGTTTTAACTATTCAGAAGTCATACAAATGTCTGTTCACCTTCTTATCTTTGAAGATGGTCTTATTCACCTTTTGTCAAGCTTCTTTGATCAAGCAATGTCCCTCTGCCTGTCACTTTTCTACTGGTCTGAACCTCTAGTGGAGGTTTCTGAAAGCCTATGAGGTGAGCGGCAGTTGCGTGGTTGAAGAGGGAAGGTTGGAGGAAGGTTTTGATCATTCCAGCAAGCCAGGGTAAAGTAGAGCTTTTGATTCATTTTCTTTGTGGCTTCGATACAGGAGCCATACTCCTCTGTGGTACAAGCCCTTTCAGGTCTGCTTTGCAGAATATGCTAAACCAAACAGCCTTGCTCCAGTCTTCTGGGTGAAGAGGTCAAGGGACAATGTTTTGTAAGAGTTGAGATGGAGCCTTTAGGACCCAAGTTATTTGTCCTCAGCTTTTGTAAATGAGGGTTTGCATTAGATCCCTTAAAAGTCCAATGGGAACTTCTCCACCAAATTAAGTGGGCTTTGAAACATATTTTATCTGCAGTGGGCTGTCCTCAGCCACTTCTTGGAATATTATATGGAATGCTGAGGAGATGGTGCCAGGTGTACATCAGGGACAACAACAGCAGTTTGTTTTTAATGAAGTCCACTTAATTAAATTAAAATGCCTTTAGTCTTTTAGTCTTTTGCTATATGACTAAATTTTTAGGATTTTTAAAGATTTTTCTGAAAGCCAAACACATGCTTCAGAATGCTGCCTCTCCTCTAGAAGACACCTGCCTTGCCTAACAAAAAGCACCAGGGTCTCAAAAGAAGTTCCTAGAGCCCAGGGCCCTCCCAGGGCATGCAGCCTCACTGGCAGTTTTTGCTGCCCTGCCTAGACATGGATCTCCTCTTGAATGGAGCTTTTTGCAGACCCAGACCTTACTCTTCTGCTCTGGAGCCTTTAAGGATGGGCTCATTTAGATTATTCTTTGTGAAGCTTTTTTCTTCAAAGGAGGACTTGACTTTGCTAACAGCAGCAAAGGTCTACATCTCAGCTGCCCCAAACAGCACTGCCTGCTTTTTAGGTATCACAAAAACTTTCTTCTGAGCACACAGGAACTTTCTGTACCTTTTACATGCCAAAGGTTGTGCAATGAAATAAGGCAGTGATCTCCCTTTTGAAACTAGAGGTGTTAGTGAGCACTAAAATCACTCCTACTGACATGCAATGTGCTTTCTTCTTTGGAATTAACAAAAACTAACCTGGGACATTCCCATCAACCCCTACCAAGAAGGCCAAATATTCCAGTAGCTGCCCCCAGTGGTTGTTACAGAGCTAACTGCTTCTCAGCTTCAGGCTCTTCTCATCACTTCAAGGTGCTTATTTCAGCGTATTTTCAGTGGTCCTGCCAGGGTGTATCCACTATTTATTATCATTATGTTGTGCTTCTTGCATGTGTTACTGAATATGAGCATTCACATTTCCCAACCTCGCCATTTTTATCTCGTTGCATTTCTATAGGCAGACTCCCCATTATATAGAGAGGTAAATGTAAATGCATTTGAAAAGTTTTTATTTGCTTCACTGGTTTTTTGTATCCTCTTGTGCGATTTTTAAATGAAATCTTTTTTAAAGGTCCCCAGTCATGTATGTTCCCTTACCTATTGCATCTCTGTTGTGTTGGTAAAATAATTGTGAATTATTTGGCATAATATGCAAGGTGCACTGAGTATTAGCCTCATGGTTTTAGAAGTTACTGAGCATACACGCACACACACCCCACACACACAGATTCTTTGCTTTAAACCTTTACAGCTCATGGAAAATACATTGGAATTATGGTTCTGTTGTAAGCAATCTGAAGAGAAGTGCAACAATTTAACACCAGGATTCCTATGCTTTTTAAGTGGAACAAAATGGTGTTCGATGCCATTTCAAAGTGGATGATGGGACAGGATTGTGGTGTGAATAAAGTTCTTCTACATTATGGCTGTTGTGGGTTTATTCATAATGGAAGCCTGTACAAGTAAAAGTCCTGTTCTGGTTCAAATCTGCATATCATAAAAAGTTTGAACTCCACTGAAAATAATCAGATGCAAAGGAACAAAAAAATAGACCAAGCATCTCAGTGCTATATATAGTAATGGAAACCAAATTGGTTTTCTGGAGGATTAGCATGAAGAAAATATGTCTTCTGTTTAACTGTAACTGTATATGTCTGTATAAAGAAGTAGGGGTTCAAGGTATCTCTTGGCCATTCATGTTGCTGTTTAGATGCTGGTTTATTCAGGCATTTCAGCACATGTGGAACATGAGGTGTGTGAGCTGTCTCACTGGCTGTAGGGATCCTGTGTAGAGTCTGTTGTACAGCCAGTGGGAAGACATGGGGAAGAACAGGCTCCTTCTTTCTCATATACCAACACTGTTCCTTTTCTCCCCAGTATCACAGACAAAACCCATGGCCATGAACACACTGGGGCTCTGTCCCAATCATTCCTCTCAACTTCTGGCCATGTGTGGATTTTGAGAAGTGCAGCTGCCCTGGGACTGCAGCACAAAGGCATTTTTGGCACCAGAGGTGTACTCTGCTGCTGCCATGGCTTGTGTTCATGCAATGAGCTGGCCAAGAGCTACATTAAGGACAAACTTCTCAGAGGAGGCAGAGCCTCCAAAGGAACCACCTGTATCTCATGCATCAGGGTGAATGCAGGGGTTGAAGGATGGGAGGATATGACTTCTGGGTGAGGAAGAGGTGTTGAGATTGTTGTTAGTGCCACGCTACCAATGGCAACCACCAGAGCTCTGGGTGGCCACAGAAGTAGATGTATTGTAGTCCAAGCTTGGCTCCAGTGCTGGAGTGGTGAGTCCAGGTCAGCCTGCAGGGCTAGTGAACTCACTTCATGTAGCCTCTCTGCCGTGGCCCCTGCACAGGAATTTTGGGTGGCTCCCGGCATCCAAGGGCTGTCCGGCTTTCCATTTTTGGAGTGTGTTATTTTTCCCCCTTTGCTATGATTCAAGTGGGAAGGACTCGTCTTTCCAGAGAATTACTCACATTATGTAGTAATCAGAAGTGACCACTCTCTCTGAGGTTCTTCCAGAAGGACATTTCCAGCCCACGCTCCCCAGAAAAGAGCATCTCACCACTCCCCATTGTCAGTCTTTTTTGGGTTGGATTTAATTGTGTCGCAGCCATTTCAGGACTCCCCAGACAAAAGAAAAGACTTTTGATTTTAATACAAACTAATTGCACCTCCAGACTTTTTACCAGGCCCACGTGGCTGTCCAGGCTTTAGAACAGAATAGAATAGAATAGAATAGAATAGAATAGAATAGAATAGAATAGAATAGAATAGAATAGAATAGAATAGAATAGAATAGAATAGAATAGAATAGAATAGAATAGAATAGAATAGAATAGAATAGAATAGAATAGAATAGAATAGAATAGAATCAAGAAGGCTGGAAGAGACCTCAAGGATCATCAAGTCCAACCTGTCACCCTACACCTCATGCCTATCTAAACCATGGCACCAAGTGCCACGTCCAATCCCCTCTTGAACACCTCCAGGGATGGTGACTCCACCACCTCCCTGGGCAGCACATTCCAATGGCCAACCACTCTCTCTGTGAAGAACTTTCTCCTCACCTCCAGCCTAAACCTCCCCTGGCACAGCTTGAGACTGTGTCCTCTTGTTCTGGTGCTGGTTGCCTGGGAGAAGAGACCAAACCCCTCCTGGCTACAACCTCCCTTCAGGTAGTTGTAGACAGCAATGAGGTCTCCCCTGAGCCTTCTCTTCTCCAGGCTAAACAGTCCCAGCTCCCTCAGCCTCTCCTCATAGGGCTTGTGCTCAAGGCCTCTCCCCAGCCTCGTTGCCCTTCTCTGGACATGCTCCAGCAATTCAACATCTTTCCTAAACTGAAGGGCCCAGAACTGGACACAGTACTCAAGGTGTGGCCTAACCAGTGCTGTGTACAGGGGTACAATGACCTCCCTGCTCCTGCTGGCCACACTATTCCTGATGCAGGCCAGGATGCCATTGGCTCTCTTGGCCACCTGGGCACACTGCTGGCTCATGTTCAGGTGCCTGTCAACCAGTACCCCCAGGTCCCTTTCCACCTGGCTGCTCTCCAGCCACTCTGACCCCAGCCTGTAGCTCTGCATGGGGTTGTTGTGGCCGAAGTGCAGCACCCGGCACTTGGACTTGTTGAATGCCATCCTGTTGGACTCTGCCCATCTGTCCAGCCTGTCAAGGTCCCTCTGCAGAGCCCTTCTACCTTCTAACAGATCAACACCTGCTCCCAGCTTGGTGTCATCTGCAGATTTACTGATGATGGACTCAATCCCCTCATCCAGATCATCAATAAAGATATTGAACAGGAACTTTAGTGTATCAGGTTACTCTAAGCTCTCCTCAGCATTCCCACTGCTTTGTGGCACTGGGTGCAGAAAGCTGTGGAGTCACAGGAGCCCTGTGAGTCTCTGAGCCTCAAGCAAGGCCAGTCTGGCACCATGTTACCTGTTCAGGTGTTGGTGGAAAACAAGAGCTGTTGCAGAGAACCAAGTGAACCCAGTGCACACCAGTTTGGTTGGTGGCTGTTGGTTTGTTTTTAGGGTGGTAAGGGTCTTCAGAAGTGGAGTCACCACACAGAGAGCAACATTTCTTCTGTTGTGGAGGTCACTTAAGGTGTGTGCACTGCATGCAGTTTTGTCTTCAGTGGTGCATAAATCCTCTCCCTGACCGATGGAAGAGAACACATTGGTTCTTGGTGCACCTTTCTATGTGGTAGCTGAGAGAGAGCATTATCTTGTGCAAAGGGGCTTCTTAGTCTGGAGAAGAGAAGACTGAGAGGGGATTTAATCAATGTTGATAAATATCTGAGGGCTGGGTGTTAAGAGGGAGGGGATAGGCTCTGCTCAGTTGCACCCTGTGATGGGACAAGGAGTAATGGATATAAACTACAGCACAGGAGGTTCCATCTCAACATGAGGAGGAACTTCTTCACAGTGAGGGTCACAGAGTACTGGAACAAGCTCCCCAGAGGGGTTGTGACATCTCCTTCTCTGGAGGCTTTCAAGACCCATCCGGATGTGTTCCTGTGCGACCTGTGCTAGATTCTATGGTCCTGTTCTGGCAGAGGGGTTGGACTTGAAGATCTCCAGAGGTCCTTTCCAACCCCTAACATCCTGTGATCCTGTGAGAGGCAAAACCATGATGATCTCCTTCATGAGAGCCAGAAATCCCACTGCCTGCTGCTCACATGAAGACAGAATCACTACAACAGCAGGAGTGGCCCAAGAACTATCACAGCTGGATGGGAGTTAGAGTAAGAAGACAGAGTAGGCATCGTTGCACCACTGACCCAGCGGGCACTAACCAGTTTAAAAGCTCACACTTGCTGTTTCAAAGACCAGCTCACCAGTTAGAGACCAAATCATTTGCTCTTACATCCCCAGACATGTTTTTTAAATCTGTTTCTAATGATTTGGCAGCCCTAACTGCAGCTCATTTTCACCCTCTTCAAATGCACACGGCTGCGCAGAAAGGCGTGAGAGCATTTCCACTGCCAGAGTCACTTCTGTAGGTCCCATTTCCCTCTGGAGAAGGAGAACATATTTGGATGTGAGCATGCTTGCAGCCTTGAAAATCTGATGTTACGGGAATGCGTTGGCTTTGATGCTTCTCCTTCTCCAAGGGTTTCTCTAGGGCTCTTGGCTGCCCGGTGTAGTCTGAGCTGGGATGCAGCACTTGCACAACAAGCTGGCCTTTGCTCTGCAAGAGCTGCCTGGCCAAAGGAGCTGGCATCTGCAGCCAGCTGGTATTTCTGTGAAGGCTGAGGATGTTTTTTTGTGCTTGATCAGGCTCCAATAGCAGAGGGATTCTTCTGATCTCTAAAAATCTGGATTCAGCTTTTAGACAAGAGGCTGCACTGTGCCTGGGAAAGGAAAGCAAAGCCCGAGCACCTCAGGCACACTCTGACTCCTCTCTCAGAAGTGCCTGGGTAACTTTTCACTTCTGAGTGTTGCAGCCCCACCCCAGCTGTGTTTTAATCCTTGTTTTCAAGTCACTCTCCGTAAAAGTTATCGCAGAGAGAACCTCTGCTGCCCAGACAAGCTGCAACACATATCCCATCCTCTTGTGCTTAGGCAACTGTAAGTGTGCAGAGTTCTCTTTAAAAAAGTCATGAGCTCTCATGGAGGAAAAAAATAATCATTTTACCCAAGAAAACTGCTCCCATTCCAGTATAAACTGTCTCCAAACATGGAACAGTGGCGTGCCATGTTGCTGCATGGGCCAGCAGTGCTGAATGAATTGGCAGATGCTGCAGGGCTGTGTGATCTCTGGTAGCTGGGCTGCAAGAACGCTGCTCCTCCCTACTCATAGCTTTGCTCTGCAGCTGAAAGAGTTGATTTGCCAACACGGTGCCCTTCACCCAGGCCCTGACAGGATAAATCTAGCCTCATGCTTCCAGGGCTCACTGGGTGCATTCACCTTACCCTTGGTGGATGTAAACAGCAAGAACAGCAAGCTGGAGACTGGACGTATAGACTGGTGATGAGGCAGGGATTTTCTCCCCACTGCCTGCTGTTACTGGCGCTCTGGATGTTCATGGATGTTGGCTCTAGGGAAATCAAGCCTTTCTGGGAAGTGGCTACTCCCTATCCTCTTTATACAGAAAATGTATTGTTATTATTTGAAAGCACTTTTGTATTGCCCTTAGACTACAAGCATGGCGATTGTTCCATCAGAAGACATCATGGTGCATAGCAGTGAAATACGACGTACAGTACCATGCAGTATGTATTTTCCAGATAAACTGGGAAAGTAGTGAAATGGATCTGCAAAGTGGGGGTACAATAGCTGCTTTGCATTCCTCCACATGTGTGGAATTTACAGGCTCTACAGAGTGACTCTGTTCCGTTCCCATGTGTTTATGCTGGTCGGATGACGGGTCGCGCTTCTGGCCGCTTTCGTTTTCTCAGTCGTGTTTGTGGGCCAAGCACAAAGTCCCAGAGCCTTCAGATCCATCATGGCAATGAATTGGTGCTGGCTAAACCCTCCCACCATTTATTTCCACTACAGCAGGGAAGAGGGAACAGACTTAGCAGCTGAAAGATACAAGAGATTATTTCTCTTTCTCCTGCAGGGACAGCTCAAGCAATTTGCCAGACTGCAGGAGCTGGCTGCATTTTTAGACTCTGGGTTATTTGATTGAGACTTTCCAGCCCTGGAGGTGCATCTCCACTGCACTCCAACCTGCCTGGGGTGCTGAACTTGCCACAGAACTGCTGAGCAAGGAGGTGGGTCACTGCTCACAGTGTAACTTGTGTAATGATGACTGCAGGAATTGCTGCTGGAGGAGAATCTATATATCTTAGCACTGGCTCTTGTTGAGATGGTAAAGCCCTGGTTTTGGTCCTGCAGCATGGTTCATATGGCTCTTAGTGAGGCTGAAGGTATCTGTTAAAGCCACAGAGCTGCTCCTGAGCCTGGCAAACCTGTAAGTCACCACTAATGGCCACCAGCAGCATTGCAAGCTCCACTTCCACTGATGTGGATGCTCAGATGCATCCAGCACATGCTGCCATGGGCCAGATTCCCATGAGATGACGAGATGGTTCATCGCCTTGACACGTATCCAGCAAAGCATCACACTCTCTCCTATTGCCTTGCATTTCTGGCTCTCATCTGGAGATTTAGCTTTGAGAGAAACACAGGATTAGCCAAGGAGGGCTTTTTAAAACTTGGATTTGCAGGGGGCAGGAGAAAGCACCCGAATGGTCAGAGGCATAAGAACCAGCCCAACAAAGGCGACCTTGTGTGAGTGGGGAGATGCAGCAGAACCTGTGTCCGGATGAAAGCTGCCCTATCAAAATAGCCATAAACAAACCCGCCTCCTCTGCCACAGCAAAGCTGTTGTGCCAGGAGCATATTAAATTGTATATGCTTTTTCTCAAGGCAAAAGAATTGCAGCAGTGACGGCAGCTGTGCGTGCTGGAGCCGAGCCACTGTATTCACTGATGAAGGCCTTGCTGAGGACGGGGTGGGGGAAGGACGGCAGATGAATGTATTATTCAGAGGGACCCACACTGAAATAATCCACCAGCACTGAGGAGATTGGGGGGGTGGGGGGGTGGGGGGCGGGAAATGATTGCCCCCTGACACTGAGAGTTGATGCTTTTGCCAGAGGGCAGCCCCAGTGATGGGCTGGATCCCTTTGCAGGCTGGGATCCACAGTCCTGTGGCTGTTGCTGTTTACAGGATGAGGTGAGATGTGTTTTTCCTTTCCCAGGTTTCCCTGGAGAGGTTCTCGGTCTCAAAGCCCAGAGCTGAGCTGCAGCTATTGCCCTGGCCCAGATGAAGGAGCAAGGGAGTGCCCAGACTGCCAGCATGGGGCATGCAGGAGATGGGATTTAAAACCTGTGAGGAGCAGGGGGATGCTAGCAACCCCGTCCTCTACATCAGCGTGCTCTGATGATGGCCACCTAGTTGGGCCCAGGTGTGGTGGATGGGAAATGAAGTGGCCTCCTACCTCCAGGGAGGTTTGTTACTGTTCAGTGCTCCCCTGGCAGGGCTGCTCCGTGCCTGCCTCCTGCCTATGTCCTGGAGAAATAGGGTGCAGAGGGCTCTGGATCCATCCATGCTGCAGGCAGCACAGTGCCTTAGCAAGGCCACCTCTGTGTGAGCATCCCCACACAGGGGACAGGGGCTGGGAGGGGTCCCTTTGTCCTCAGTAGCCTCTGCATATTGGTGTATTGTGGACAACCATTCACACCATCTCAGCTCTGTGTGAAATAAACCTTACAGCCAAGCTCACCACTTGGTTGGAGGAGGATCTTGGAGTCTCCTGCCCATGCTTTCCTCATAACTCCTTGGCCTATTAGAGGTCCAAGCCTGAACCTGGCAGCCCCATGGGTCCCATGGGAGCCCAGATCAATCAGAGACCTTCTGTGGAGTATGGTATCTAAAATCTTTTTCCACTTTGAGCTGCAACTCCCTCATGTGCAAAGTCGATCTGTGAGTAAAGGATACAAGATAAGTGCCCATCCCTCCCAACATTTGGAAATATCAAGAAAACTAGCAGGGTGCTTCCTTATTAACTCAGGAGAATGCAAGCATAGAGGGACCTCATGCAGATCCTCTTTAGGAGAGAGTGAAATAAACCAGAATAAATTCAGAAAGGATGACTTCTGTGCAAGCACCTTTGCAGGTGCCTCTTCAAAGATTTGTTTGTCCCCAGGCAACGTAGTTCAAACGCTGCATGGAGGAAATGGGATGGAGGAGCCTGACACCCATCTCAGTTTAAATGCAGTCACTTGCAGCTGTCCCATTCTTTAAGGCAGAAAAGGAAATTTATGGCTCTCCTGCAATGTGAACAACCCTCTGAGAGCCCACAAGGTGAAGGCCCTTTTGTGCCTGAATCCATTCCCTGTCTGAAGTCACTGCACAGGGAGGGCTAACGTGACTGGGTGAAAGAAAACCCATTCCAGTAGCTTTTTAAGCAGATTACAGCAGATTAGCTCACTAATCTAGATGGAATCCTCTCTCCAACAATTTCAAACTGTAAACAAATCCAGCCACTTTTGTATGGCACACAAACATTTGCTGTGGATTATACAAAGATTAGCTGCAAATGATACTTGCAACAATGGTTTTATTTTGTGACTTGCTACCTTTGGTAATGTGAAACCTTTTTGAAATAAATATGCCCTCAACAAAGTGAGAACTTGAGGCCCATCAGCAGCACAATGGCAGGTACTACAGCATGTACACAAGCAGAAACCCCAGACATTATTGCTGACAGATGAAGGAAATTAAGAATAAAAACCACTGGTGTGGATTAAAAATGCCTAGGATTATCATGACACAGAAGAAAAGACTTCCTTATAAGATTGGTATTAGTAGCTGACACCTCACAGTTGGTTCTTCAGCTGCAGAAAAAAAAAAATGAAGTTGTGCATGGTTTGGAAGCAAAGGGTGTTTGAAGGATGTTGTTTGGTATCCTGAGATGTCACCTTCCTCAGGTGGCCACGGTGACTAACCCTGCTTGCTGCCCAAGTGGCTGGTAAAAATGAGACAGCCTTTGTAATGAAGCAGTTCATCCTCCTGAAGATCCAGGGTTGTCTCCAGCCACATGGAGAAACCTAAGAGCCATCAGATCAAAGCTTCAGATGCTGTTGCTGACCCCAGTGAGATCCCTGCAAGCTCAGTGACTTGTGTTCTGGAAGCTCCTCGTTTTGTTTCCTGGGTTTAGAATGTCACTGGGGAGGTGAGGGGTGGGAATTGCTGTTGGTATCACACAGCTTGGCAGAGGAGGGAACCAAAAGGTTGCAGACTAACATCTCTTGCTCTGCCACATTGCCTGGAGCTGAATCTCACTGTGCACACCATGCAGGAACAGCATGGGAGGGCACTGGTAAGGCAGAAGGGGATGAGGAGTGATGTGCACTTGATGCTGGGAGTAAAAGTGCATCCTTCCGAAAAAAGCCAGAGACCAGTGCTGAGGGACCACACACACAAGCCAGCACAGGACCATGTTTGGTAGCCTGCCATGCTCCACATGTTTTTTTTTTTTTTCATGGGACAGCCAGCACCAGCATGCTGACACCCCTGATCCCCATGATGCAGTGCCCAGGGCTCTCCAGGCTGGCCCACTTGGGCACTGCTGCTCCACAGAGAGCAAAGCTGGCCTTGCACAGTGCTTGGTTGGGACATGGAGAATGTTGTGTCTACCAGGCTAGTAAAGGAATGCTCAGTTTACAAGACAATGGCTTTTAGGAAGCCAGAAAAAGTTAAACAGCATTGCCAGATGGAAGACTGTCCCTTTCCACCCTTCAGCTTCATACTCCTATAAAGAGATGATCTGTTTAATATAAAAGATTTCCAGAGTCTTAGCAAATGAGTATCTGAGAACTGGCTTCTGATGTGGTTTATGTTCTTTTTGATAGATTTAGGTTATGGGAATGTTGGTTACAGAGGCAGGGAGTGATTCATGCTGAAACCATTCGGGTGCCATCTGATACAGCTGTCCACCCGAAGGTAGAGGGAGGCTGCTGCCTGTGCTGTTTAGTGCCTGCAGTTCAGACTGCTCAGTGCTAAGTTATAACTGCAGAAAAAAAATTACCACAGCAGAGGAAAAGAAAGGGCTGTGATTTGCAGAAGAAAGGTAATCCTCACTAGATCAGCATTCCCATAGCAAGCTGGGGTCTTGCAGCAATACCTTGAGACCTCACACTGATGTGTTCTGTGTAAGAGCTCCTTAGAAAAAGCAGGTTTCCCTGGAGAGTCTCTGGCTGACAGGAGCTGATTGCTTTGTGCTTACTGCCCACCTTGGAGCTAGCTAGGAAAATATCCACTGCCTGCAGTTGTGTCTCAGTGGTGCTTAGAAGATGAAGCCCTTGAGTTGATGGAGGAAAGAAGTCAGGGGAGAAACTGCACTGCCCTCCACAATTTTTTTCCCTGTAGCCAAGCATTTTGAAATCCTGTCTCCATCTGAAGGTTATCAAATCAACCAAAATGGCTAAGGGTGGTCTCTGAAAAAATCTCAAATGGCAGCTTCTCTTCAGAGAAGAATTTTAATCTTCCAGCTTCGATGTGCTCCATGGAGTCCATGTTTCACCAGGTGACCATTTTTGCCTGGCTGAGGCTGAGCCATGCTGCTGCACAGCTTGCCAGATGAACAATAACACATAGACAAACCTTAGGACTGCAACAGGAGTGCAGACCCTGAGCATGGAAAATCGGGTGTACAAAGTCATGGGGTGCAATGTTGGGCAGCAATGAAGTGCTCACTATCACCCTGTTGCCTTGCATCACATCTCTGCCCTGATTACTGTCACAAGGGCAGGACAGGTGGGAAGCAGGGATACTCCTCATCAAAACTCATGGATTCCCACTGGAATTTTGTAACTTCTCCAGCTGTATAAAAGCATGGCAAGGCTATGAGCCAAGAGCTTTGCAACATCACATACTTTTGTCGCCATGTAATAAGCAAGGACACTATTTTTGTTTGCAGGTTTTTTCCCCCCTCTATTGCTCCTGCTTCACCTGTGCATTAATGTGGAAGGAAAGCTGCTGTCTTCTTTTATATCCAATTTGTAGCTGAATTATGAGGGTTCCTCAACCATTTATTTCCAGTTTATTCATGTTAAAATAAATTCAGAGTCACCTGGGATCAGTGGTTTGTGTATGCATCAAGAAAGCTCTCAAAATGAGGTAGGAAGCTCCTAGTACTGGAGCAGGAGCCTCCAGCCCTTTGGGTGATGTGGGAGCAGCAGGACTGTATTAGATGGTACCACAAGGGGCTGTGTGTCCTTCCCCAGTGAAGTCACCCCTCTCTGCTCCCTGTTTTGCAGTGTTTTGCTGGCTGTGTTCCTGTGGGACTATTTCACAAGCCCTGTTGCACCTGCAGCCAGTGCCCCACGCAGAGCATCTCTGATTAGGAGCAAAACCAGCTGCAGCAGGAGGGACGTGTCTCCTCCAGTGCAGCATCCCTTTTCTATCACAAGCTGGTGGCCTTGGCTGAAGTTTGACACTCCAGATAACCGGGCACTGAAGGAAGCCTCCCTGGGCTGGCAAAACACTACCCACAGAGTAGCTCCAGCAGCTCCTGCCTGAGATAAGGCAGCGTGCTTTCAAGACTGAGTGCCTTTACCCCCATTTGCTGCCAGCCTGAATGTCCCCATTATCTTCTCTGTGTTTGGGCATTTCCCTACCAAGCAGTGTTATTTTGTTGCTTCTCTTTCAGCAGGGACAGATGGGGCCTTGTTTTCCAAACACCACACACATACATTGAAAAGCAAGCGGGCGATGGCAAAGCATATTTGGTCTGCCTTTGTGATTTGAAAGGTTATTATCTGACCTCTCTCTCATCACCTTGGCCCCATAAATCTAGCAAAGGGGCCATTCTTAGCCCTTGAGAAATACATCCTGTTTCTTTTCCAGCAGACTCAAGATTTCCTTGCTGACCTTCCCAATTAATTCCCTTAGAAGTTAAACTGCTCCCCAGCTTGACTCTCTTGAGGCAAATTCAGCCTTGGGGCAACTTCACCCATAGCTAGGATTAACATTAGCACTGACTTCAGCTCATGACTCCTGCTTTTTGGTTCTAGCAACATCTCAAAATGCTTATTGGCATCAGATGGTTGGTTTTAAGATCTCACACGTCTTCAAGTATTCCTCACTGATGCTATATACACAGATAATGAGCCATGTTAGCTAATCCCCCATCAGGATTCATAATGTCAGAAGAAAAACCTGGTAGAAAAAAATATTCATCACAGTTTGTTCTGCAGTGCAAAAGGTTGTTCTGGCTGAATAGTTTGTCAGAGTATTTCCATTTGGTGTGAAAGTTTACAGGGAAAATTGTTACTTTCTCCTGTGTGACAATCAAAACATTTCATTTCCCAATAGCTACCAACTGTCACCTGCACCAAAGTGCAAAGCCAGATGGAAACATGAAAGGTCACTTTCTTCAAAAGTGCTCAGGAAAACCTCTGCACAGGTCTCCAGCAGCCCTTCCTGTGACCCTCGGCTTTCTGTTACCCTCTGTAACCCCTCCAGATAGTCTCCAGACCAGCAAGGCACCCACAGCTCTCCAGCTCCCACAAGCAGAAGACAGATTTCCACAGGGCTCGACTAGGGTGCTGTTAACTGGGGGAAGATTTTCTGTATCTGGATTCCACACTGCAATGTACAAAATTAGATTGTTAAAGGGAAGAAAAGCAGAAATACAAACTGATGAGAACTCTCCTTATGTTGCTGCCAAGTACGATCCTTTGGCATTAGCAGATTAGGCTAAAAAAAAAAAAAAAAAATCTGGCCTCTGGTTTTTAATCTGTTTCGCATCCCACCCATCACTACAGGCTCGGCTGCCAGCAGACCTGGACCCAGATCTGAAGTGACAGGAGCAGTGCATGTCCTTAGCAGGGTACATGTGTCATGTGGGGTCCTGAAAAAAACACCATCACCTTTCCACCAGGCAGGGTGTGATTGAGACAGGCTGCTGGGATGGGAGTGGATGAGGCTGAGCTCTGATTCCAGCCCAAGCAGCGGGTGGGGAAAGTCCATGCACCGCAGAAGGCTGCACTGCTGTCACCAGCGCTGTGGAGAGCAAGGGTCAGTCAATGTGCTTCAGTCCCTGCCACTGCACATTACCCAAGGATGTGTGAGGGCCTCAGGCAAGACCCACCTGTCCACCATCCAAGATACTCTCTTGAAAACAGCCTTGCAACAGCCTCCGAGAGCCAGCGTGCTTCATTTTACCAACAGCAAAACAATTACACATCAAACCTCAGTTCCCAGGAGGGCATGATTAAAGACATGTCTTTTGGCCAAAGGGTGGAAATGGATCACATCTGCACATCTGCACCCAGCAGCATGGTCTGTTGGGTGCCACACAGGTGAGGGGAGGGCTGCCTGCAGAGCAGGGTTTGCCTGGAGCTGCTGCTAAACTCATTTTTTAATGCAGCATTGTCAATTATTTCCTACTCGCTTGATACACCACCAAAATAGATCCAGTTCTCCCCTGTTTTTAGCCTCTACTAAAACCCTCAGACCACATCTTCTCCTATAACAAAAAGTATGTGGAATTGGCTGAAAAAGAAACATTCCTGTTCTCACAACACTTAAAAAAAAAAAAAATCCACTCCTTTGCTAAAGAAAAAAAAACCAGCACTTAGAAGACTTCATAAAACTGCTTCTGTCCAGAAGGCTCCTGCGTCACATCAGCTTTGTCCCTTTAACCATTGCTGTGCCAAACCTTTCTCTAAGTTATTAATCATCCCCAACTAGCTGCTGAACATAGAGGCCAAAGGGAAGGCTCGATAACAGCACTGTGCATGCCATGATTTATTCTGACCACACTGAAAGCCTTCAAGAAAATGTTAGGAACTTGGGGCAGGACAAGGGAAAGACAAAGCTGTAGGGATGCAAGCAGGAACCCAAGCATGGGCCTGAATGGCTGCTGGGGGCATGAGTGCAGGACACCTTGGTTAGACTCTGTGAGTGACTGCGGGAGGCAGCACGAGAAAGAGAGAGAGGGAGATCAAGCAATGAGCTGAACTTGCAAATGTTTTTGGCGTGAAATCATGAGGGCAAATGCAAAGCTATCCACCCACCAGCACATGTGTGGAGCTGCCACTTTATGGGGACAATCCTAGCTCTCTCTATATATATGTAAAGGAGTGAGTGAGGTGGAGAGGGGCTTTCACGGGCTCCTCACCACGCAGGAGATGACTCGCGAGGACACGCAAGGCACAGAGCTGCAAGGGTGGCAGGGGTGAGCTTGGGATGAACGCAGGATAAAAGCAGAGCTCTGCAGCAATGCAGTGACACCAGGCAGGCACCCGGCCCCTCGTGAGGCAGGACAAGCCCCGAGGATGGGGACCGTTGGTGGGTGCCCTGTGCCTAGCCATGGGGTGCCCCCGACGCCTGCAGTGCTGAACAGACTCCACAGCTCCGCTGCGGGGGAGTGTTGGGATAACCGCACCCAGGCAGCACTGCTGGCAGAGAAGGACATTTTGTTGTGAAGGGGTTTTTCTTCTTCTTAGATTTTTTTTCTTTCTTTCTTTTTTTTTTTCCAAGCTGCATTTCTTTGAGAGGCTTTGTGGACAGTGTGGGCAGAGCCAAGTGGAAGGAATTTAAAGGGAGAAGCCAGTTCAGGGTCACAGCCTGATATGCGAATATAAACCAAACAATTGCTGATGGTACAAAACAGATCCCTGGAGCCGACGCAGGGCCATGGATGTGTGACATGAGACCAGCTATGGGGGGGAGCACGTGGAGCAGCAGGGTGCTGGCTGGCTCTGTGCACCTAACAGCCACCAGCACTGAGAGATGCAGGGAGCACAGTCAGCCAAAACAAGGGTGAAGGCACAAGATGGACCTGCGCGGGCAGGCGAGATGGGGCAGAGACCTACATATGAAGCCTGACTCGGCTGCCTTGCTCTTGGATCCTTAAGCTGGGGAGGGAGTTTCTGGGCAGCCTTCCAGTGGGGGCAAGGGGAATCTGGGAGAGAGTAGCTCAGTGAACACGGACTGAGGAGGTACAACATCCAAGGCCAAGAAGCCTTGCATGGAAAACCAGTCATTTTCTCTGTTGCCTTCACGTAGAGTGAAGACTTTACCAGTCAGTGGGCTGATGCCCTATCACACTATTACAGCTTCAGTAAACAAACCCTGGAGGGCTGGACTGCTTTTGTCCTTAGAGCTATTTCACAGTCACCTCTTTTTTTGGCACCTACTTCTGTCTGATTCATTCACAGCTAGGTTAGAAAATAACCATCATCATCAGAAGGACTGTGCTGTAAGAGATTGTAGCTTAGTTTAGTATGGCTTTTGGCTCCTGTGTGCATGGCCAGATTTTGTTCTCACCCTGTTTTTATCCCAGGGCCATGACAGACACACATTCCTTGCTTGCTTCTTGCTCTTTCTACTGATACTCTGGCAAAGTGTCTGTCATCTCTGAGAAGTCTTCCATTAGGCACATGTGGGATCCAAGTCAGACCTCGGGGACAGCAGTTAGAGTCTTCAGGAGACTCAGCAACAAGGCTATTTAAAAAATGGCTTGATAGGTAATTTGAGAAAAAGAAAATGTCTTTCCTATGGAAGCTGATCAGGTGGGCAATACAACACTGCAATTAGAATTTCCCTTGCCACAGACCATGCATGAGTATTGCTAGAGCTGCTGTGACCATTTCATCCTTGTGCAGCAGGTGACATTTCACTCTGGTTTGGGAAGACCACCACACACCTCTTCAGACCTCTGAGTCAAAGCAGGGGGTGTTTTACAGGGGAAGTGTTTCTGGCATGACTATATGTGCACTAGAAATTGGTCAGGGACCACAAAGTTCACTGTGGATCAGAGCTGCATTTTGAAGCAGTGATGTAGAAGTTAAAAGACTCCATCACTGATTCTCGGTCTCTTGAGCCATCTGGCTCCCTATCACTGTTTTATCTTTCTCAAGTGCTGTGAATGCTGAGGCCCTGTTCTGGTGTAATGGCATTTCAAATGAAATCGACAGCCAATTTGGATTACACAACCATGAAGCAAAAAACACAAGATGCAGTGCAGAAAGTCCCCCCCCCAGCACAAGGTTTCTGATGACAGTTATGGGAGTAGGTGGCTCAGGGCCTTCAGGGGAAATTCCAGATGGATAGGAAAGTAGCAGTGATACAGCAAACCCCTATGGAGGGTGGGACCATGGGCACATGGTCAGCCACCAAAGAAGATGTGGTTATGAGATCAGATAGATGGCCTGGGGAAAGTCAGCAGAGACGTGTGGAAACCCAGTGGGCAGCTAGTGATGTGATGCCGAGACGAGCAGGAGATGGGAAGGGTGTGGTAGGGAAAACTCCAGAAGACGAAATACTTGCTTAACATCAGGAAAAGAAGCAGGTCCATCCTAATGAAACCAAGAGAATACTTCACACTCTGGGTTAGTCATGCTCTTAAGTGCTGAGCTGAATCTGGGCTGTGTTTGACCCTGCCCCTCCATCCCTCAGAAAGCCAGGGTTGAGTAAGACCACACATCACACCGCACACCTCCGGAGGGAAGTGATTAAGCCATGAATAAGAGATCCACCAGCTGCTGTGCTTTGTGTATGTGCACAGGCTGTGAAAGTACTGCACAAAACTAAACCTAAGGCCAAGTGAGCTTGGGACCAAAGGTGAGACCTCCATGAAGGACCATGACAACTACAAGACTAAAAGCATGAGCAATGGAAACAGACACCATGCTAGCCTGGATGTTTGAATTTGACACCTTCATTTCAAACAAAGGAGGACAGAAGAGTATTTTTCAAATGCTTCTTGTTAAGTAATGTGCTCAACTCCCATTTCAGGGGGAGCTGAACATGGACACCTCTTTTATGTTTCTGGGAATTCCAATCTAACTTCAGTATCAGCCCTAGAAAGACAAGTGGGGGGTTTTCTGGTGGAAGTCTTGTCATAGCTGGCTTCAGATTTGGCCCTGCCTTGTTTCTGAATGCATGCCTGATCACAGAATACTTTTAAAGTAATTGATAATTGACAATAGAAGACTAATGCCCCAAAACTTCTACCACTGATTTCTGTAAGAGCAGGATTTTAGTGTGGCTAAGGGCACATATTTTTCACCAGTGGCTTTGGACTTGGACACAGATCCACCAGTTATGCTTGTTGTTGCATTCAGAGTAGTAGAGGAGCAGGCACTCGGATCTGGCTTCTTTCAGCAGCTACTAAGAGCATCCAGAGTTGTAATGATGACATCCCAAACCAGCAGCTCTCAAAGCACTACGCTGGCCTCCAGGCACACACCGACTAGAGGAGTACCCCATGGCTCTGGAGACACTGGGGTTGGCTGGCTGCATCCTTTCATCTTCTCTGGCATCCACAGAAACTGAAATGAGACAGGAAAGCTATGTCAAAAGATGGAGAAAAATCAAGAGTTGGAGGTGATTTGGAAACCACAATCTGCAGCAAGGATGGGCAGGAACGAGGGAAAACGCAGCGAGAGGAAGAGAGAAGGAGCAGCGGTAATGACCCTGTGCTGCAAACAGAAGCAGTTTAACGTTTGCACACGTCGTGGTTGGGCTGTTGCCCGTGGTATTTAACTTCCCAAACTAACCCAGCCATTAGGCACCGAGCGCTCGTTAATGCAGCAGATGCAGCCAGACGGCCGCGGCCGCGCGCTGATGCACAGCCTGATGTGAAAAACACCTGCGGGGCTGGCAGCACGGCTCAGCACCCAGACGTGCGGCTCGGGTGACTCTGCAGGATTTACAAAGGTACCTGTTGCTCTCTCTCCACACCATGTGTAATCCCCATCTGCCTTCACCGCAGCTCCACACAGTGATGGTATTACAGAGACACTGGACTCAAGTTAGATGGAGCTGGTTTCATGTACACTACCAGAGAAACTGCTGTCTTAAATGTTTGTTCATTCTTTTTCTTTCTTTCTTTCTTTCTTTCTTTCTTTCTTTCTTTCTTTCTTTCTTTCTTTCTTTCTTTCTTTCTTTCTTTCTTTCTTTCTTTCTTTCTTTCTTTCTTTCTTTCTTTCTTTCTTTCTTTCTTTCTCTCTTTCTTTCTTTCTTTCTCTCTTTCTTTCTTTCTTTCTTTCTTTCTTTCTTTCTTTCTTTTCTTTCTTTCTTTCTTTCTTTCTTTCTTTTTTTCTTTCTTTCTTTCTTTCTTTCTTTCTTTCTTTCTTTCTTTCTTTCTTTCTTTCTTTCTTTCTTTCTTTCTTTCTTTCTTTCTTTCTTTCTTTCTTTCTTTCTTTCTTTCTTTCTTTCTTTCCTTCTTTCTTTCTTTTCTTTCTTTCTTTCTTTCTTTCTTTCTTTCTTTCTTTCTTTCTTTCTTTCTTTCTTTCTTTCTTTCTTTCTTTCTTTCTTTCTTTCTTTCTTTCTTTCTTTCTTTCTTTCTTTCTTTCTTTCTTTCTTTCTTTCTCTTTCTTTCTTTCCTTTCCTTCTTTTCTTTCTTTCTCTTTCTCTTTCTTTCTTTCTTTCTTTCTTCCTTTCTTTCTTTCTTTCTTTCTTCCTTTCTTTCTTTCTCTTTCTTTCTTTCTTTCGCTTTCTTTCTCTTTCCTTCTTTCTTTCTCTTTCTTTCTTTCTTTCTTTCTTTCTTTCTTTCTTTCTTTCTTTCTTTCTTTCTTTCTTTCTCTTTCTTTCTTTCTTCCTTTCTCTTTCTTTCTTTCTTTCTCTTTCTCTTTCTTTCTTTCTTTCTCTTTCTTTCTTTCTTCCTTTCTCTTTCTTTATTTCTTTCTCTTTCTTTCTTTCTTTCTCTTTCTTTCTTTCTTCCTTTCTCTTTCTTTCTTTCTTTCTCTTTCTCTTTCTTTTTCTTTCCTTCTTTCTTTCTTTCTTTCTTTCTTTCTTTCTTTCTTTCTTTCTTTCTTTCTTTCTTTCTTTCTTCTTTCTTTCTTTCTTTCTTTCTTTCTTTCTTTCTTTCTTTCTTTCTTTCTTTCTTTCTTTCTTTCTTCTTTCTTTCTTTCTTTCTTTCTTTCTTTCTTTCTTTCTTTCTTTCTTTCTTTCTTTCTTTCTTTCTTTCTTTCTTTCTTTCTTTCTTTCTTTCTTTCTTTCTTTCTTTCTTTCTTTCTTTCTTTCTCTCTCTCTCTCTTTCCTTCCCTCTCTCTTTCCTTCTTTCTTTCTCTGTTTCTTTCCTTCTTTCCTTCTCTCTCTCCCCCTTTCTCTTTTTCTCTTTCTTTCTCTCTTTCTCTCTCTCTCCCTTTCTTTTTCTCTCTTTCTTTTTTTTTTCATCTGAAATATCTAAGACATAGAGAAGAATTCTCTCTCTGCAGTACCTAGACTCCAAGGCTACCTTCTTTACAATGGCTTAAGCCTTTACAAGCCTGAAGGAATTGCACTGATGCCACGAAGTTACGTGGGGAAGAGGCACTTGTAGAAGATCATAACAATGTGGCTTCCTGATGCCACACCACTGAAATGGGTGTGTCATTACTGAAGCCTTAGTGGGACTTACTCCAGCATGAGATGCTTTTATGAAATGGGGACTGGGCTGGCACTGGGCAATTTGGCAGCAGTATGGAGCCAGGCTGCTTCCAGGAGCATCCCAGGGATGGATGGCCCTGACTCCCATGCAGAGAGCAAACAGCTGCAGTGGTTTAAGATGTTACCCCACAGCTGTCTGCCCAGGCTCTCTGTGGGAGCCTGCTCATGAGCAGAGATGATCAAATAGGATGGATGCCTGGGCCTCAGCTGTCCCAGCTCAGGGCCCATGGGGATGCACGGAGAGGGCAGATGGAGAACCGGAGTGGCTGCAGCGTGGCTACTAAAGTCTCCACCATAAGCTGGAGATGCAACTCTGGCATAAGGTCAAAATATGAATGAGGCATAAGGTCAAAATATGAATGAGGGATAGCCTGTCCTAGGAAAACTGATTAGAGCTCATTTGCTAGAATCCTCAGCAAACAGGTTTCTTTTCTGCTCCCTCTTTTCTCCATGGGATTTCCTTCCCAGACTTTGCCCACTTTTGCCTCTCTCCTTGCCCAGCTGTCCTTACAGGAGCTCTCAACACCTCCCACTTCCCACTTCTCTGCAAGGTGCATGCACAGGACAAAGCTTCCAGCACAGGTAGCCACACCACAGGAGCAAGCAGTAGGCAGCCAGAGCTACAGCCAGCCCTAGCAGCTAGCAGAGACACAAGGCAGGGATGCAGAGAAAGCTGTTTTGTGTTCTGTCTCTTGGCATTTTAAACCTTTTCTGCTCACCTTACTCTTTTCAGATTTCCTTCTAGCCCAAAATAACTGCAGCAACACAACCCACTCCCTTGCATTTCCTTCTCAGTCTTGCAGCCGCCACTTTATTTTGCCTTTTCCCAGTTCCATGAAAGAACGCAGTCGCATGAATAACAGGATTATTTATCATCCTCTCCCTCCCCTTCCAGGATGACTTGCTGTTTATGGAAAGCACTCGAGTGCAGGAGAGATCCTGCTACAGTTAAACAGACAATGCTTAAAGGGCCATTGCCTGTGCTGTGGTTTAACATTGTGTTTTTCACCCACTTCCAAGAAAGGAGGAGTTCTGCGTCCAGAAGGATGGGGACAGCATCACAAATTGCTGCTGAAAGGGAAGCAAAGGCTACATTCAATGGGATGGAGAAGATAGTTCTGCACTTCTTTTTTCTTTTTCCCTTCTTTTTTTTTTTTTTTTTCCAAGAACCAAGAAATTCACATTTGGTGTAAATGTAGGTGCATATTCCCCTTGTCACCCAGCAGCATGCTCCTAGTGAACACACGATGGTGACTAGCAGGTGACAGACTGAGCTAAGACATCCACATGTGACACAGGCAAATGATGTGGCACTGCTGTGTGCCTCTAGCAGGTCTGTTGGACCTGAAACTGAACCAGAATGCTAAAACTTGATCTTGGAGGTCTCTTCCAACCTGGTTGACTCCATGATTCTGTAACTTGTCCTGAAGTGATGGGTGGCTGAGAGAAAAGGGCTTTGAAAATGGTTGCTCCCATTTGCTTCTCAACTGCAACTTGGCCACAATCACATGGTAAAGCTTACTCTGAAGCTTCAAAATGTCCTCTCTGCATTTCTGAGTACTGTTGTGATTTGTGGTTAGAGAGGATCTTTATCGGCATTTAGTAAGAAATTCCGTAAGTATTGAGAATGAGCAGCTGGAAAGCCCTGAATTCCTGGGAATTTCTGCTGAGAGACAGAAGACACAACATGGGTTGCCTGCCCTGGTATGACCACTACCATCAGTGGCTCAGTGTGTAACAGTGTGCCAGATGAAAACACTCAGGCTTAGTTTTGGGTAACTTTGTTAGCCTTCGTTCCACCAAGCCCTCTGGAGAGATCCTGCACTTGACTGGGGACTTCATGCATAGTCCTTTGAACTATGTGCAGTCATCAAGACCACATGAGGATGAGGCTGCTGTGTTCCTAGATGTGAAAAAAATGGGAAATGTACAGAACTCTACACTGGACTTTCTGTTGAAAAAAAAAAATAAAATTTAAGGGTTTCTATGACAAAAAGGGTCAGAAATACAATTAGGAAGCCTCACAGCCATTACAAACATCTGCAGTTCAACATAAATGAGCAGTTGCACTACAGCAATCTTCATATCTCCATTGTCCTTTGGGCACTGCTGGATCCTGCAGCCTCTGGTGCGTGTAGAGCTGCAAATGTGTGTATCATTCTCGTGAGTTTTTATTGTAAGGGAGGGGATCTCACAGGACAAATGTGTAATGTTGTAAGAGCAACAAGGTTGCATGGATACAAGAACACAAAGGGGGTGGCTCACACTTTGAGACTACAAATTCTTCCGAAGAACAACTATCTCACTGTGTTTGGATGGAGCTTAATAAAATGGACTGCTCCAAGCTAGGCCTCTGCAGGCTTCCAAACTACAAACAATGAAGAATAATATCACAATTTTATGGTACTTAGCGTGGCTGAGCTACATCCTGGATGGTCTCCACAGAATCGCTGCGACTGGCTTTGATTTGAGTCAGAGGAGAAGAGCTTTACACCCACATTGCTGAGGAGGCATGAGAACACCATGCACAGGACCCTGGAGGCCAAGCCCAGAGTGTGTTGCTTTCATTTAGAACATAGACCCAGTATACCTTAAGCTGGGCTGGTACTTTTACAGTCATTCAGCTGGATGAACTAAGTATTGCTGACAAAACACAGCCCATTTTTAATAGCTTTATCCACCAGGCAGAGGATATCCCGTGCTCACAGCAGCTCCCTTGTCCCATAGGGGTGGAGAGCAGGGAGCAACTTCATATACCCACTAAAATAGCGGCCTGTGCTGGTATGCAAGTGCCCTAGTTTAATGCCTAAACATGGTATCTTGCTACCCAGGCTGGCAGGGCTGCCAGTTTGTACTCCAGCCCTGAAGGTGAACTGTGTGTCAGTCAGCAGTGGCTCCTAGAGCAGAGAAGGTCAAACAGCCCCTCACTTTCGGCTGTGCTGCTGAACCTCCTAGGTAAGGAGCAGCTGGGCAGGGGGGAGAGCAGAGCACCTTAGCAAGAGCGTTACTAGCTGTCTTTCTCTGTTATTGAACCAAACCATTTCTCCAGGGAAAGTTGGGTCTAACCCCAACTGAAATCAAAGGGGCAGTTTTGAGGGGAGGATCAGCTCTAGGGGGGACCATGCCTCACTCACAGGAGAGCAAATCCAGAAGGATTGTGACTAAGTGTCAACCCGTGTAGTGGGGTGGGTCATGACCACCCTCTATGTTTAGGGGCTGAGACATCATAAAACTTTTCTGAGCCCCTTCTGATCACTCCACTTAGCAGAAACCTTGTAGCAGATCTGCCTCTCATGACTATTTAAGAAAATTATCAACCATGAAAGTATCTGGAAAGCTGTACCAACAAAAGTTTCAAAGAAAACAAATCTCAGCCAGAAGGACAGAGCCAGTGCAAGGATCCAAAAGGAACAGCTAGGAAAGGAGGAAATAATATTTGTAGGTGTACCAGCTGGAATAATAACTGCCTTGCTTGCTCTCCTTGCAGCTCTTTATGGGCCAAGTTGCAGGAAGGGGAACAGTTTGCTGGCCATCAGCACTTTCTGCATTTGTAATCCATCACCTGTGCTGCTTCTGAGACAGCTTTGTGCCTCCTTCTGTAGGCATGCAGCAACTGGGCTGCAGAGCAGCAAGGTGATCTTTCCCCACCATGGCCACCTGCCCCTCTGAAGCTGCAGGCCAAGGAAATGTTCAAAACCAGAGGGAAACCACCCAAGGTGGGTGAGCTTCCTGTCCAGCTTTCTGGATTTCATGTTCTGACATTTCATCCTTTGTATTATTATACCGTGTGGCACTGGCAGTGATGGTGCAGGTCCAGATCACTCTGAATGTTTCTTAAGAGCCAGGACACTCCCAGCTCTTTTATAAGCTCTGGTGGCAGGATGTATCCTGCAAAGCATGCTTGCTGAACCACTCTGGCCAGCCTCAAACAGCCACCACAATAAAAGCAGCCAAACCTTCCAAAACAAACAAACAAACAACAAAAAACCCCCAAAAAACAACCAACCAACCAACAAACAACAAAAAAACTCACCAATACCCAACCTTACCCAAGCTCATTCTGTTTTGTTAACTTTAAGAAGATTATTAAAGAGGCAAACCCCCCACTGAAATCAAGTCTGAAAAAGACAGGTTTCCCAAGACTCCCTCAGCAGGAATGTGATTGCAATGAAACGATTCCTCTTGCAACTTTAAGCCTTGCCAGGAGGGCCAAGAAAGTGTCAGCATTTCATCCTGGCCTCTTGAAAGAGCAGCCATGAGTTGCAGGTACCATTTAGAAGTCAGCCCAGTGCCCTCTGTGGCGTCAGCCCCCTCCCCAGCACCACAGTGCCTACCTTGCTGCCCATCCCCACACCATGCTTCTCCCAGTGACCTTCCCGTGGCCGTGCTGCCCTGGTGCATTGCTGCCCCGGCACGCTCCTCTGAAACATGAGTTGGTCCTGCTACATTGCTTGACCTGTGTTTCTAACAACTGAGCCAGGAGAGATTTAAATGAGCTTTGTAGCCGATGCTGGAAGCCTGATTTGGGGCACCCTGGTTTCATGTGTCACCGCCCGCAGAAAAAGCACTGGTGCCACTGTAGTTTCATTTTGTGTCTAAGAGCTTCTGCCTCCCTTCCCCCATGCCAAGTGTTGTGCAAACCCTGGGAATCCTCCCTCTCAACACTCTGTCATAGTACAATTCTATTATAACTCCTGGCATTTGAGGGGCTTCTAAAGCTATGTGCTTTAAATTAGACAAGCAGTGTCTTGCTTGCTGCTCTCAGATAAACAAAAAAAGTGCAAATCCTAATTTTCTGGTACTCTGTTCTTTATGCTGTTTTCCTTTTAAACCTGTAGCTTCTAACTACCATCCTGTCACTCTTTGCCACACGTGTGGCTTGTAGTAGATATTACATAAAAGAAGGTATTTCATGTTTGGTGCATGCACATTTAATAGACTTACAGACTGCAGGAAGGTGCCATGCTGAAGCAAAGATGCACTTGTGTGATGCTCTTCACACAGGCGTATCTTTGCATGCCTGTAGGACTTACACAGCACAAATGCATTTTTAGATCAAACAACAGACAAGGAGAAAATGTGTTTCAAAAGCAGACAGACAACCCAAGTGCAAAGTTGTTTGCAGAACCTGTGCAAATTTTATTTACGTTCCCTGGTCTTTGGTCTCTTCTGGGATCTTACATATTTTGCATTATTATCAAATATTTGCAATGATCCATATAAACAGCCTGATGTTAAAAGCTACTCCAAGTGTAACTTGACCCAGAGGAAAGATGCTTATCTGAGCTCCACAATGACAGATCTATAAAAGATGCTGATGCAGTGTGTTCCTCATCAGATGAGGGAAATATAAGAAAAATCAAAACTGCATAGATCTTTTTTATCAATAGATAAAGTAGGAGTTATCTCTACTTTGGCTTTCATAGTGGAATACCACTTGAAAGAGCTACAAATACCCAGCAGTTCTGATCCCAGACACTACCAAGGAAGGAAGGAGAGGAACAAATGCTCACAGAGCCGGTACTGTCAGAATCTACTTCACTGTTTGGTAATTATTTTTTTTTATTACTATGACAACAAAGACCATAAGAACTGTTTCTTTAACTCCAGCAAGTGATAAGTACAGATAAAATACTGTTTTGTTTTTTTTTTAAGTTAGGTCATCACTTTTTACTTCTATGATGTCAACTCCTCTGTAATGAAGTGATGGCAACTACCAGAATGACTTGTCCTGGTTCTCCTTCTGCTTACCAGTGCAGCCTGTGTGGCTGAGCCTGCTGCAGTGTGGCACTCAGATATATATATATATTTTTTTTTAATAACAGGAGGCATTGTCAAATGCCTCCAAACTGGTTCAGCATTTTCTTCTTAAAAAAAAAAAAAAGGAAAGTCAGAAAGGAAAAAAGGCATTCTCCTTTTTAAAGTGCTTCCAAATCTTTTATATCTCTTTTCTCTTTTCAACCCCCACCTTTTTTTGTCTGTTTTTTCTTCCCCTTGTGGTCCTGGAGACCACCCTGTAGGTCTACATGACATCATGAGAGAGAATTAAACGTACTTGAAAGGCCACTTCTGTTTTGGTGGGAACTTCTATGCAATTGCAAAGTGCCCATTAAAGCACAGGTTGTTTCCTAGAAGCATGTCCAAGCCAGTAGCGTGCAAACCCCTCCAGGGCTTCTAGAAAGCATTCGCTTTTGAAATGCTGAAGGAAATTTAGAGATGAAAGGATAAGTCTCCCTGGATGTGCATTTACAGTCTATTGTCTTCCATGAAGGATAGTATCACTCCTCAGTTGTGTTATTGCAGTTAATCCACTTAAATGCTATTGGATTTTCAGATGAGCTGAATTCTTTGCATCTGCTATTAAGATGCTTTGTTTAGAGGAGAAAGGGCTGTTATTTAAATCACAATGAGTTCAGGGAGATGTCAGGGTGCAGCAGGCACCTTGTGCCAATCTGCGCTGGGGAAAAGGGGGTATTTTCTCTCTGGGGAGGGAGGATGCGAAAAGCGAGAGGGCTGCCCCCGCCCGGCTCGAAGACGGACGCTCCGCGGGCTGTCTGCGAGGGGGGACGGGAGGGCTCGGAGGGGCCGAAGCCGGTTGCGGCGGAGTCCCCGGGGCGCAGCGTCTGCGCGGCCGCGGTGGGGAGCCCCGCACCCGCTCATGCCGCAGCCAGGTGCCGCAGGGCGGAGGACGCCCGCTGCTCCCCCAGCTGCTTTTTAGTTATTCTGGGGGGGGTGCTTTGGTTATTTCTTAAGGGGGGGTGTGTGTGTGTTTCTCCTTTGCAATGAAGGCTGCGCTGCAATGGTAGAGAAGCTACGTTAACTCCCCCCCAAATCTCCACTGCCCCTCTGCCCCTCCCCTTCTGCAAATGGCAAGCCCCCCCCCCAAATCCCCCCCCTCAAAAAAAAAAAAAAAAAAAGAAAAACGAAAAAAACCAAACCCAACCACCCATAAGAAAAACCACCCAAACCCTCCGTGGCCATGGCGATCTCGCCTGCCTTATATAAAAGGCAGGGGCACAAGGTGGATCCCGCCCGGTCCCCCGCCGGTGTTGCGCAGCAGCTCCCAGTCCTTCCCCTCTCTTCTGCTCCCCCGCCCCAGTGCCGCAGAGGGGCTGCCCCGCTCCCTCCCCGGCTGCTCTCCCGCCTCTGCCCTCCTCCGGCTCCTTCCCCCCCGCTCCGCTCCCCCCGGTCTTATTTTTTTTTCTTTCCGTACATGTGGGCAGAGCCCCTCTGGCCCTGTGAGCTGGGGCTGCAGCTGGCAGCTGCCCCCACTACTTGTTGTTTGTGGGTTTGGTGCCGGGAGTACCGGGAGGAGGGGCGGGGGAGGCGCATCGCAGGGAGGGGAGCGGTATATGCTGCTCCGAGCCCCAGCCACGCTCCAGACAGGCCACCGCTTCGGAGCGAGCCCGGGAATCCTCCCTCCGGCAGGAGTTGCAGTTCGTCTCCGATCCCCTTGGGATTTAAACCTTCTTTCACACACACACATATATATATATATAATTTTTTACCTTCCTGCTTTCCTCCTTCTATCTTTTTTTTTTCCTCCCGTGCAAAGTGAGGAAGGAACTGCACCAACGCAGCCCGCAAGATCTTGCAATATTGCTCCGATTTATCACTGCTATTATTCGTAATTAATTATTATTATTATTATTTTTAACCTCACCCCAGCTGGGGAGGGAAGCGGGACCATTCTCGGCAAGAGAAACATTTCCATCTGTATCAATAAAGATTTTTTTTTCCTTTTTTTTTTTTTTTTTCCCCCTTCCCCTTTTTGAGAAAGGGGGAACGGGTGGAGGGCCAGCAGAGCAGGGAGGGAGGGAGAGAGGGGGGTGTCGAGCCGACAAATAGAGCAACCCCCGAGTGCCGACGCGGAGCGGGAGGCCGCGGCGGCGGGGGGAGGCGGGCCCCAGCGCCGCCCGCCGCGAAGGGGGGCCAAGCCGCCCCAGACAGGTGATGGGCGTTTCGGCTGCGCTCCGGATCGACTCCTTGGGTTTCACTTTGGTCTGATCTAAGCAAATATGCAGAAGTACCGGCTGGTCTAGTCCTAAGAGCCAAGAGGAGCGAGCGAGAGCAGCAGGAAAGGAGAGCAGCCACGCTCCCATAGCGAGGGGAACGTACAAACAGCGGCAGCGCCGTAATTAAACCACCACCGCCCCGAGGCAGCCCTGACCCACCCTGGATGCGGAGGACCCCCCGAGCCACCCCGCTGCCTTTCCCCTGAGGGATGGTACTGAATTTCTGCGCGGCAGGAGCCGGCCTGCAGCTCCTCTCCATCAGCGTTGCCTTCCCTCCGTGTCTAAAGTGCATTAGACCGCGATGAGGACCTGGGCTTGCGTTTTGCTGATAGGTTTTGGCTACCTGTCCTTTACCTTCTCCGAGGTAGGTGAGAGTGGCTTTCTGCGTTTTCGGTCCCTGGGGGTCGGGGTGAGCCGGCGGCAGAGGACGCAGGGGAGCGGTGCCCACCTGGGCTCCGCGGGCATCTCCGCGCCCTGGCCTCGCCGGGAGCGCTCGCCCTGCCCCAGCCCCTGCGCGGCCGAAGCACAAACGAAGTTGCCATTTCATGCATGCCAGAGGCGAAGGGGAACGACCGTGCATTCCGCCCCGGGGCTGCTGGCTGCCCTTAAAGATTACATCTCTCTGTATAATATATATGTATATATTCACGCCCCGCGGCTACAAACGGGCTGCGGTTGCTCGGGAGCTGAACGGTGCGCGGAGCCGCCTGGCAGCGGCCGCCCCCGCGGCGCACAACGCTGCACATAGCCGGCTGCGGGCACCGTTAGTGAGTGCCGCGGGCAAAAGTTGGTTGAATATCCCCCCCAAAACCCGCCCCTCCCGGGCTTTGAAGATGATTCGGAATCTGAGCGGGCAAGGGTCGGGAGCCAGCTCGCCAGCACGGGCACAAAGCGGGGCTCGGAGCCGCCTCTTGGGGTTGCTACAGGTGGCCCTGGGCGGGGGGAGCGCGGTGTTCGGCGCTGCACGGCCACTCTTTTAACTTTTCCCGGGACCGGGTCTCCTTGGCACTGGGAGCCGCGTCGTGGGCGCTGGTAGGATGGCGGTGGCCCCGTGGGACACGGTCTTTCTCCTCCCCGGGTCGAGGAGTCCGCTCCCGCGGAGGACCTCATGCCCCTTTGGGCAAACTTCAACAGCTGGCAGCGCAGGCTGGGTTCCCAGACATGCAGCAGGACTCTGAGGCGCAGTTCTACCGGGGACACGCTCCGTCAGGCCGAAGCCGTGCGGGACTGCCCGCCCGGGCGAGCCGTGGCGCAGTTGGGCGCGCAGCCCCTGTGGGCACGCTGCGGGGGCGGCGGGGAGCGCTCCAGCACCCGGCTGAGTTGGGTGTGCATATTTATTTGGCCCCCTTCGCTTCGTCCAAACACGTCCAGCAAACACCCGCACCCTCCATTAACCTGCTAACCCTCCAACACTCCCAGCTCCGAAGCCCTCAGTCCCCGGTGCTGCAGGGACGTGGGGGGCGAGCTGCGCGGGGCTGCGCGGTGACCCGCGGTGTGTGTGTCTTTGAAGGAGGCCGAGATCCCGCAGGAGCTCATCGAGCGGCTGGCGCACAGCGAGATCCACAGCATCCGCGACTTGCAGCGCCTCCTGGAGATTGACTCCGTAGGTAAATTAGTCCCGTCCTCCTTCCTTCCGCGCCGTCGGCCGCCGCCGCCCCGGGGGGGAGGCACCGCGGGCGGCCGCGGCGCAGCGCAGCGCCCTGATGCCTCTCGCCGCTGTGGCGGCGCGGCTCGGGCTGCCTCGCCACGGGGGTGAGAGCCGTGCAGGGACCCGGCTTCAAGAGCCAGATTGCCCTGGACAGGGGAGCTTTATTTCCAAGGGAGGCGGCGGCCAAGGGGCCGATCGGGAGTTAAACTTAGGAGGCGGGGGGTGCAGGGTGGAGAGGGACTTGGTGACCCTCTGTGTTTTCAGACCTCTCCGTCTCTCAGCGGAGAAGAATGTCCATAAGGTTTGTTGTTGGTCTTGAATTGCTCTGTTATCTTTAAACTACTGTCCTAGAGGTATTTAAAATATTTGAAACAATATTTATGAATGAAGTAATGTCTCTTCAAGCACTGGGCTTTATTAAAAGGAAAATAAACCGGCCGTGCTGATTTTAAACAGGAACCTGCATGTGAAGCTTACCCTTAAAAATACACTTTTTATCCCCAAGAGAAAATAGTGCAGGGTTATTTTCTGCATCATTAGGCATGCAAATGGGTGTAGTGAGAACGTGCAGTTCAAACAGATCGTTGCAGCAGTAAATCAGATCTAGAAGCACTGTATTACTGGGTCTCTTATCATTTGGTTTCACTTGATGCACTTTGTTCCTGGTGATTTCTTCCCTTAGTTGAGAGGGAATAAACCCGGTACCTTTGATGTGCCCAAGGGAAACCTACATCTTTCTGAAGAGCAAACATGGAGAAAAGTGAATGAATTCTTGCTTGCATTGGTACTGGGCCATCTCCTTTTAAACCATATGCTGTGTATTTTTGTACAGTCTGTGCCAGGTTCAGTCACCTTCATTCAGTGTTGCAGGATCCTTCTAGAGTTTTAACTCGCTGCATTTGTGTAGTGCTGTATTAATGAGCAGGAATGCACTAGGAATGTGTTTTACAGACAGAGCTTTCAATTTTCCTGTGATTAGGGAGCAAACTGTTTCCTATTACACTGAAAATGGGAATATTTCTCTCTTGCACAATACCTTGCCATGAAGGCTAATTGCTAATTACCAGATTTGTTGGCATCGATTTAATATTTTTGGAGAGCAGCGCTTCATCGTTATTGCTTATCACTGCAATTAAAGCAGCTTTCACAACAGGGAAGGGGTATGCAATACATATTTCTCCACTGAAGGCTGTGTTGGACCAGACAAGTGCACTACTGCTGAAATCTTTTTTTTTTTTTCCCAGTGAACTCAGTGGAAGGCTTGGCTGCTGTTGTAGAAGAGCTGGATCTCAGCACTAGCATTTTAAAATACTGCATGCTTGAGTCAGTATTCTGGAGCTACCAGAATACATTATTTTTTCAAATACCCCAGTGTAACAAGCACATGCTTCATTTTTAAATACCACTTAACAAGGAGAGCAAAAGTTCACATGGCTCCATTGCAAGAGGCTCAAGCAGACAAGTGGAGCAATGGTGGGAGCTGAATAAATTAGCAGATAGAGCAGAGATTTTTATTTCAGAAAATAATTATTTACCTCGTGGCAAATATTAACCAGAGGATGCATGACCAAGAATGGAAGAGGTCAGCCACAAGTTTACCATTTCATTTTGCTGTTTTCTTACAGTTTGTCAGTTTAGAAAGCAGGGGAGAAATGAGACACATAAATATTTTACTATTTCAACATGAAACGGTAATGCCTTAAGACATGAACTCAAACAGTATTAAAAAATAAACCCAAAATATTCAGCCTTTCACCCTGTTCTTGCTTATGTGAGTGCTCCCTTTGCATGCCTCCTGAGCTTTAGTCTGAGATATGCAGGCAGGGTTGGATCTTCATAGAGAGTAACCCATCTTTACTGCCCATAGTTATGTTTTCTGGGCACAGTCCTGTGGTCTTCACTCTCATGAGTAATTCTTATTCAGAGTTTATCAGAGTGACTAACTGAACACTGAAATTGCCATGTTTTCTTCAGTAAGCAGGATCAGACCTGTTTATGATATTTAGTGTTAGCTTGGATTAGCAAATCAAATGTTTTCTTCTTGTCCCTGGTAAGATGATATTTCAGAAATTCATTTCCTTAGGGCTGTAATTGCCTTTACTGAAGGGCCAGTTTGGCCAGGGTTTGTACAGTAGATACATTTCTGGTTTATAGCATATACTGATTTAAACTGAGGCTTAGAATAAAAACACTCGAGTGATCATTTTCTCCCTCATTTTAGTGCATGGTATTGCCAGCCCTGCTGCATGTGAGTAGCCCTGTTTAAACTCAGTGGGTGGACTTGAAAATTAAGAATGATCTTGTTGGGGAAGAGTTTGCAGGATCAGGCATGCAAGCAGAAAACAGCTGATATTCCCGAGTTACAAGATAGAATGTAGGGAGAATGAAGGAAGAACAGTTATTTTTCTCTCCTGCAATGCAAAACATATATTTTTAATTGGAAAAGTAAGTTTTATAAGTCACAGTGGGCAGGTTTTTCTCCTATTCTGGCAGATTTGGTCTCTATATTGTAAAGCAGAGATGACTGATAACCCCCTTCATAAAATTAGAAACCACACCCCCAGACCATCTGGCATATTACTTAAAGAAAAACATTATCCAACATGGAGCTTATCATTGTATTCAAAAAAGAAAATCCAGGCCAGTTTGTCAGAGCCCAGTACTGCGTGTCTGACTCAAAGAGAAATCCCTGTAAAGGCAACGTGAAGAATTCTCTGTCAGAAAACAGGCTCTTGCATTAGTTTGCTGTGGTTGGGATCCGTAGTGAGTGTCAGAGCTTCACTGGCATGACAGAGAGCAGAGTCTGACCCGATTTCAGACAGAAAGCATGCACAGTCCCAGGAAGTAGGCAGCTGTAGTGTGCAGAGTACAGTTTTACTACTAAAAGACTAAATCACCGAAACGGGGGCATTTCCTATATTCCGCCTGTGAGGTTCTCTTTGGCTTAGCAGTGTGCTTTTTCTCCTCGCACTTCACCTCTCCCATCTGTCCTGTGGGAGGTAGAGTTCATTTCATCACTTATTATGTTTGCCTCCCGCTGGGAACAGATTTTCCCCCAGTCTCCTCTCCCTGCGTGGGGAAAGGCAGGGCTGAGTGTGCTTCTTTGCACAGTTTTAAGGGCATCAACCACAGGGTCACCTTAGGCCATGTGAATTTAATGGCCTGTGATTAAGAACTAGCAGAGCAGCTTTTGTTAAGTGGAGAAATGTTCAAAATTAACAGTATACTTTCATGGAAAAGTTGTTGAGTCTGCTGCAAAGCCCAATCTGTTGGAAAATCTCCTGTTGACTCTGTGGCTTGTGGTGTGGTGCAGGAATGAAGGATGTTACAATGTGATGTGTTAGCTTTCCTTGCACCTCTTAAACGCTAGGGGAAGTAGGCATCTGCCATGTCTGTCCTCTGTCCTGAGGGAGATAGAAGGAATACTCTTCCTTTACAGTTGGTTGATCGCATCTAGGTGAAGGGAAAACAACCCAAAACAAAACAGGATCTTGGAGGCTGCTACTTACATTTCCTTTAATAGATCAGAGTTGAAAACTTAATGACATCTGTCTCTGCAGTTGGATGTCAGAAAGGTGTATTTTCCATCAGCCAGAAAGAAGATCAGACAACAGATTGATGTTGCCTTGGGCTTTCTGGCTCTAAGACTGGTTTGTAAGATGGACCTTTCAGTTTATTGCACCTTACACTGAATTCCCACAAAAAGAGGAGGAAAGGAGAATTTCCTAAACTGCTGGTGCTGGTACTAGAAGTCTTGGGCCTGTACTTTTTAGATGCACATGGAAGTGGCATCTAGAAGGGCTTAGTTAAAGATTGCATATATTGAGGATTGTACTTCATTGTTGGGTGGCAATGTGAAAAATGGATAAATATAACAGCAGTCTTAGGATGCTTTCCACATGCTTATATAGCGAGAAGAGTGATCACATATTAGCAGAATGGCACAGGAACTCTGTGATTTATACTCTGTGACCCAGTGGAGAAATGCCAGTCTGACAAAAAAAGAACAATTTCAGCTACACTAATGGATTGACCAAGGCTAATTGCAAGAGGTTTCATGCCCATCATTGATACGTTGTCAGTACATAAAAGATTGCAGAGAAATTTCTTGATCATCTGCCATGAAAACATTTTTTAATGAAAACTTTAAAAGAGAGCTGCATTAATCTGCAGCCGTCCTCCATCTTCACTTCCTGACAAGCAGTGTTCAATTTCTAAAGGAAGAGCCACCCATTTCTAAGCTTTCTGCTCTAAGCCTCATTTTGTGAGGTGCTAAGCACCCATAAACTCCCATTTCCTTTGCTGAGAGATTATCCTTATCCTGCAGCTTCTTCAATCAATACATCAGGGGGAAAAACTGATGTAAATTAGGTATTGGTGGTCTTTAAAATCAAACTAGGGAGTACTCTTTGTGATTATTGGACCACCATTGTTTCAGTGAAATCAAAGAAAGTCTTCTGGCCACATGCATCCAGAGTCAAGTGTGAGTTTCAAAGCTGGCTTTCTGATTTTTCAGTCCTGCTTGTGCAAGACTGCTGTTGACTGCTCCAAGTGCAGTGATTTTCCCATTGACTTCCCTAAACAATGGAGTTCTTCCAAATGCCTGTGAGGATCAGGGAGACACCAGGTGCTTTTAGCATTATAGTGTCTTCTGACTCCAGCCACGTGCTCCATGGTTGTGTTTACTAAAAAAAACAACCCAACCATTGATGCTGTGTTGATAGAAATAATAAAATTTATGTTGCATAATGCATAGAGGCTTGACTGGAACTTGTTTTGCAGTCTGCTGTGCTAGCTGTGTAGATCTCTTTCCTTAACCCCCACAGTGAGACATGAACTTATGAAATGATATACATGCCTAAGATATGTAGTGAGACAGTGAGATACTGTATGAGCCAGAGGCTTTCTTCACCTTAGAAGTCATCTTATAAGCAACACATGATTCTTGACATGTCATTTTGCTTTATAGACATGATGATAGAATATGGCTAATTGCAGATGAGTTGAGCAGTTAAATGTAAGCACGTGGCTTAGCATATTGGTTAGCTGATCATACTATTCCTTTAGCCCTACCAGTTTCTTTAAACGAGACAGCAAGAAATCAGTCATGTAAGAAGGGAGCTATGCCAGCACGTTGAGTGTGGGATTAGGACCTGTGGCTCAGGCCTGCCGTACAGCTGGCATCATCGACGGCTTCTCTTTTCAGCAAGATGTCTGTGCCCACCAAGCAGTTCGGATTAGAGGCATTAGTTTTGTGTTTAATCTTTTTGAAACACTCTTTGCGTGCAGACTGAGATGCTTCTTGCTCTGAACCTGGCTTGGATCTTACACTGAGCAGAATTCATGCTGCTTTCTTTTGAATATCACTTCATTGCCTCAAATTGAGGGGGAGGTTGTGACAACGTGAAGCTGCCAAAAAGGAGGTCAGTATTAAGGTGTTGGGTGGCTGAGTGCTAGGAAGCAGAAGAGAGCTGGAGGAACATCAGAGCGGATCCTCATTTTGCATAACACCATTTGGGGTCAGGTGGATGGCCTGGTGCCATTGGAATGGGATGCGCAAGACCTGGCTCCGCTCCCCAGCTCAGTCGCAGACTTCCTGTGGGGTGTCAGGCAAGCCATTTGATTCAAACCCCCCCCCCCCCAGATGAGTCTTCTGGAGTAGGGGGCACAATAAAAGCAGAAATAAAATACAGTGGATGTTGCAATGTTTTATTACAGGACTGGGACTCCAAATGAGGCCAACTCAATCAGTTGGGTTCTGAAATTTCCTGTCAATAAGAAACAAGCACTCTACATATGAAGTAGTATCCAATTCATTTGGATAATTTGAGACTGGATTTCATGCTGATCTATTTCAGTCAAGGATCTGTTTGGCAGATAAGAAAAATAGACAAGACCAGTGGGTGATCCTGGCACTACCTCTTGGGCCTCCCATTTCATCTTTTCTTAGCTATCTATGATAGTGTTTTCCAAGAAGATAAACCTTGAGGCATAGATCTCTTTCTAAGGTGCTGAAGGTATCACTATCTTCATGAGCCATCAGGCCCTGTAGGTGATTCCACAAGCTGCATGCTCTTTAGGGCAGGATTTCTTGAAGGGAGGAGTTTGTAGAGCAGACCCTTATGATGTATATTCCTAATAAAACTGAGAATAAACCAAGTTCCAGAGTCACAGTCAGCTGTGCACACAAAAAGAACTGGAAGCAGAGAGCCTGGCAGTGCATAAGACTGGAGTGTACAATGTTGGTAAGCTTGTAGAGAGGGCAGCTGAGTACTCTGTAGTAGCCTTTTACATTTTTTAGTGCACATCATAGTTTTCTTTGGAGCCAGCAATGAAACCTTGAAACTCTCCAGTGATGTTACAGGGGGCACTCCAAGCAGCAGAGTGTGAAAGATCTTAGTTTTGCTGTACTGGGATCTATACGCAGTCCTCAGTTTGGTTACATCTTCCTGATCCCCTGTTTGCAGATTGTTCTTGTTGTTTTCAGAACCCCACTGCATGGGACTTGACCTGGACGGCTTCACTTAACAAAACCAAATAGCTGGAGCAGTTATTTTGTTGTTTTTTATGATAAATGAAATGCCAAGTTTTCCGTCTTTGCTTTTTCTCATGGCCCTTTAACCCATGTGGTAGGCTTATTTAGGGAAAAAGACAAGCCTGGATGCAGTCCCAGAGTTTGCAGTAGCTTCAGATGCCCCTCCAAAGGTTAGGATACTTCACAGGGGATTTGTTCTGCAACAGAGAGGCTAAAAGGAAACCCATGCTAGTTACTTTTTGCTTTTGATTCTGCCCTAGTACTGCCCTGAAAACCAAGCAGAGAAAATGTACAGAGGCAGCATTGTTGCTCTTGGGTGTGTAATGCCATATTTTCTACTGTAGTCTCATACCAGAACTTCAAAAAACTGATAAGAAATGCTTCACTTGAAGTATTATTGTGCTTATTTCTACACCTTTTCCAGTAAGAAAAGCTGTGTTATGCCTTTCACATAAAAATGCAACAGTTTGACTGTAGGTGCAGATTTGTGTTACAGTGTGCACTGTTTTGGGGGACTTTCAGTAAAATGGTATTAGAATTAAATTGTGCATGCTGATACATGACATTTAATGTCTATGTCTTCCCTGCTTTATGCCCTTGCAGTTGCCTTGACTTAATTGCTGCTGGATTTGGACTTCTTGTGCATGCGAACAGCACAGATACGTATGTGTGGAAACAGCACCGTAGTGACATTGATGAGAGTAACATAGCAAAGGTTTAATATTTTGTTTCTTCTTCCAGGATATGATGATGTTTCAGAAACAAACTTGAGATCTTACAGTGTTCATTCTGCTAAACATGTGCAAGAGAATCGTCCTGTGCCCATTCGCAGAAAAAGAAGCATTGGTAAGCAATGAGCTATTTGTACTTAGGGAGTAAAAACAGAGGGGGTGCTTTTGGTCAGCCAAGCAGGACATTTCACTGGAAAAATGTGACACACACAAAGGAAAAAAAGGCCATTTCTAGTTTCTGCCTTTCTTTTTGCACAAAACGAGCCATTGCTTGAGAAGCTGTCTTCTGGAGGATGTCCATAGGAGACAGACAAGCACAAATTCTTTACATTCACTTTCTTGTTGGAGCATGTTAGAAAAGCTAGGTTAGAAAATGCTGTGATATTCAATGTATAATTCATGGTGTGGGGAACAACTACAGCAGTGTGCTTTAAAAAACATCAACAGTTGGTGGAGTTTTCAGTGCAGAAGCTCCACAAAAGGAAGCAGCTTGACTCTTTATTCACAAGAATAAAAGAGTTTATCCAAAAATTTAAAAGCCATTGACAAAAACGCTGGGGCATTGATTTCCATCACCATGTAGGGTAACAGGCATGTTTACAGGGGATTTTGCTCTTAGTAAACAATAAATGATGGTAACCCAACAAAGCCCAAAGATAAATTGAAAGAGATACTGATGAATTTTAGAAGAGGATTTGTATGCAGTGCTTGTTCATCTGATTAGCTCTGATTAGTGCTTTGCCATTGCATTTGGCTGTGGAAAACATCCATGATCTTATCTATTATAGGTAATTCAGAGTCAATACACTGGCACTTTAGGTGGTGGTGGCAGGCAGCAGATAGCACAGCATGCTGCCAGTGTGGATTTGCAGTGTGAATTGGCAAGCGTGCTCGTCACATTGAATGCCTCTAGAGAACAGCGGTTCTGAAACAGTCTGCTACACTTGGCACCTTTCTCTGCAAGGTGTTGAATGCCTCCCCGTGAAAGCCAGTGGGAACTGGATACACTCAATAACTTGTAGGAGTTGTGAGCTACCCTGCAGTACTGGATCTGCTTGTTTCCTTGACTTCATGGCTGTGAGGATTGACAAGGACAATTTTCACTCTATTTATCCATCTGAAACACCCAAGGTTAGAGTTTCATGGCACAGGCACAGGCCAGGCCTGAACTTCTTGTAGTTCAGAAGTAACTGAAGAAGTGCAGGCAGTATTCCAGTTCCCTGACACATCTAACCCAAAACTATCACTGCTTCCACTGTAATGCAAAAAAAAACCAAGCTGTCTTCAGAGAACTTGTCATGAAACAAGTTGTCCCCACAATTGCTACTATTTTCTGGACCATTCTGAATTACCACCTTGACTTCTTAAGCAGTCCTTAGAGTGAGAACGTTTGGAGAATGGTTTGGATTTTTCATGGCAGTGTCATGCAGCAGAACAGAGCTACTTTTTATGATTCTCATGTGGCTGAATGGGCTGTCTACAAGCTCACCTTACCTGAGCCCTGCAGGTCAGCTGTGTTAGCTGCAGATTGTGCTGTCGTGCTACTCTTGTAGTTCTACCTCATTCAAGAAGTAACAGAATTAAATGAAACTCACTATGTATGAGGCTTTGATAACTTCCTTCAGAAAAAATGCCAGTTGCCCTTTGGGATGGCAGATGGACCAGACTCCCTGATGTGGGGATGTTAAGGTTTTGGAAGTGGAAACCCAAGACTTGAAAGTTTAAAGCTGGCACAGGTTGTTTATCAGCTCAGCCAATTTGGGTATGATATAAATGCCCTCAGTGCAGCTTCTGTGGTGGTATTTTCCAGGTTTGTGGGATAATGCAACAATCACCCCAGTGCTGTGAAATAACAGCTGCTGTTAAGCAGTTGCTGTGAGGTTGAGAGGATCATCTACTCTGGAGAAGCCTCTGGCTTGCTGTCACTTCTAGAGAGCCAGATTTGTCTTATCTAATGGTATGTGCTCCGAGCTATGTTGGGAGCCAGACCATTGTAAACCCTCATTTTTGGGCTGGGTTTCTGGGAGGGAGTCAAGCCTCTCCCTAGGGTAGCACACACAGTTTAATGGGAGGCAAACAGTACTCAGCACTGACTTGTCAGTAAGCAACGGGAACTGAGCACGTCATCTCAACCCGCCAGCTAAGGGTGCCGCTCATCAGCTGGTGGTGTAAAGTATCTGGGGGCTCTGAGGTGAGAGCAGCTGCTCACCTGCAGTGTGAATTTCTTGTATTTGCAGAGGAAGCCATCCCGGCTGTCTGCAAAACACGGACGGTTATATATGAGATACCTCGGAGCCAGATCGATCCCACCTCTGCCAACTTCCTGATATGGCCACCCTGTGTGGAGGTGAAACGTTGCACTGGCTGTTGCAACACCAGCAGTGTGAAATGCCAGCCATCACGGATACACCACAGAAGTGTCAAGGTGAGCAAATCGTGGCCGCAGACCCCTCAGGGGGTCCTTTTGAAATCTGAAAACTTCAGGTGTTCTTGTGGCTGTCCTGTATGACCTGGATCTTGATTATCCATACCCATAGCCCACGGGATAAGATACAACGCTCCTCTCCGTTTAGAGGGAGCAGAATGGCCTTTCCAAATGACAGGATCATTGGAAAATCTTGGGTTTGTATTTGATTTTCTCAGGAGTCCCTTTAGGTTTTTCTTCTTTTCTAATGAAAATAAAGTTGATTGAGTCTTTCCCATGATCTTGCACAGCACAAATCTTAAGAAGATAAAATGACTCGAGGGGCATTGGACTTAAAAAAAAAAAACAAACAGTATGGAATGCTGATTTCCTAATTAAATATTATGCAGCCTAAATTGGGCTTTTATATTTGACAACATAACACTTTTGATCTGAAAAAATGTGTTTCAAATTATCTTACCCCAGGGATAGAAGACTCAACAGCTTCATGCTGTATTTACTCATTAGACCAAATCCCTGTTGCGATTTTCCAGTAAACATTACGTGAAATATTTCTTATGTTCATTCGGCCTCACTCTGTTCTAATTTTTATCAGTATTCAAACAAGCAATGTTGATCTACATCTGCCTGTAGGAGATTAGACTTACACTTAGCATTTATATTGTTAAGAGTCTGAGTTCTTCTTGCCCTAAGTATTTTAAGAACAGAAGTTAAAAAAAAACCCAACCAACCCAACCCAACCCACATTCTAGAAGATAGAATTGCCCAGCACAACAGACTGATCACTGTACTTGAAATGGATTTCTTACTGAAAAAGGTGCTGTTAATGCAGCACTGTACATCCTATATTTTGTGTACAAACACAAAATAAGGCATTAAGCCATTTCATTGTTTTTTGTGTACACAGGAATGCATCTAGGCAAAATTCCTTTTCCTTCTCCATTTCTGAACATCTGAAAAATGTTTTCACACCCAAATAACCTGGAGCAACATCAGAACATCAGATTTCCTGTCTTTAAAAAAATAATTTCACTTTACACTTGCTTGCTGCCATTTCTTTGTGGAATGTGCTTTGCAAAAATGATGTAAAGTGAGGAAAATAAAATTGATCAATAATTATTTGAGGGCTGAGAACAAACTGGGGAAGTTAAAGCACTACAATTGCAAGCCGTTCAGAAGAGGAGCTGAACAGCAAAATACCTCAGGGTTGTAGTGTAGAGTTGTTGCCTTTGGGTTTGATACAGCTTCCAGTTAATTTCCAGTATGTATGAAGCAACAAGGAGATGCCCAGCAGAGTTGAACCGTGTGTTGTGAACTTGCTGTTGGTACCTGAGCGTAACATTGCAACTCTGTGTTTGTTTTTGACCCTCACAGTGATGGGGAAGATTATAGATAGATAGATAGAGGTTTGGCTGACCCAGGTCCTCTGCTGCTGGGGACACTTGAGGATTCCTTAGAAGCTGCAGAACTGCACAACTGGCTGCAGCTTTACAGGATATAATTGCTGGGGCTGTTTCCCCAGAAAGCTGCCATGTTAAAGAAATCTTAGTTTCTCACTCAGTCCGCTGATACAGTTTCAGTACTCTTAGATTTGCATTCATTTTAGTAGGACACAGGCTAAAAGTAGGCTCAGCTGAGCAGCTGCTTTTTGTAGCTGTGTAAATATATTGCCACCAGCAATATCAATATACGTCAGCCAGCTTTGGAGGACTTTTTTTTTTTTCTTCTCTCTTTTTTTCCAGGCTCTAAGACTGCTCCAAACAGTCATTAAGTAGAAGGGAAAAAAAAAGGACAAGAGGTCAAGCAGGAACAGGATGTTCATTGTAAAGGTTGTAGGCTGACCCCACTGTCACACCAGAAATCTTTGAACAGAATCCATATTTATGCCCTCTGGAGTCAGATCCTCTTGTAGCTTTGATATAATTGATGGGTATATGAGCCCTTTGCCAATCCTGTGTTCAGAGCTGAACGTCTGCTCATGCCATTAAGTAGCTGGCCCAGAGTGAGGGTCGCTGGAAAGGTAGGGGGAGTGGTTTTGGAGAGCCTTCTCAGCTGTTCCTGCAGTGCAGTTGGAAAGTCGTCTTGTGTTTTCCCCTGATGTCAGACTACATAAAAGCCCTCTTTTGATTGAATGCTGAAAAGGCTTTCCCTGCTTCCTCTTCATTGACAAGGTAGTGAGATCATAGCTGGCCCATTCACACTAGAAAAATGTTCATCCAAAAAGGTCAGCAAGTGGGCTTGCATCATCCAACAGGCGAAAGCAAAGGGTGTTTTCTTTTGTCTTACTGAGGGCCACTGTAGTCAAGGTTAAGAAATGGCTGTGTGGTGTGGGAGGTGCTTGTATTGGGGCATTCTGTTCTTGGGATGTGATTGAAAGGCTGCAGGCTTTGGGGATGTTGTTACTTAGCTTTCACTGAGCTTTGCTCAGTGAAATCCCATTAATGGGCTTGGAATTGGAGCTGTAGGAGGCTCCACGCCAAGGGTGCTGGTAGAACAGCTCTCCCAAAATGGGTCTTCTAAGGTTTCCTTTTCAGGGGGTGGGTCAGTAAACCCTGCACTGTAATAGAGTGAGTCCATGAGAGCACAGTCGAGACATTTCTACTCAGCAAGCTGTACCTGTATAGCCCTGCTAAAATCCAGCTGAATCTAAGAGGCTGGCTGAGAGTTGCTCTTTGATAGGAAGGAAGGAATTGCATTTCTCTCCTGATAGAGTAATGGTGACAAGGATAGGTGAATTTAGGGGGACATCGATATATGTTACAGATAACATTTCCTCCCCTGTCTGCAAAGGCATTTCAGTAACATCTGCAGAGTCTGTTGCTTCAGTAACATCTGCAGGTTCTGTTCCTTCTGTCTAGTGAGATCAAATATTTACAAAGCCAAGATGATAATTTATTTGTGGGGGTTTGTGAACTGAGTCTTCTCCTGAGGTTTTTTGTAACGTTGTGCATGATGTTCATAGTGGGTTTGGTCACAACAGCAAAACCTAGTTAATACTTTACATCAAATCCTGCCTATACTGCTAACTTTGAACAGCCACACTGAATATTACAGTTGTTTGCACCAGTACCCATTTCCAAACCTAGGAAGTGAGATAAATCCTTCGCCTACCTCAGCTTTGTCTTCTGCATTGCCTTGAGCTGTAGTCATGCCAGCTTTAGCCATTTCTGAATACTCCATGATGAGTTGGGGAAGCTTCATCTAGTATCACAGAATCATAGTATATCCTTGCAGTAAGTTAATACAAGGGAAAGATGCAAAGACAAGGAGCTGGAGAAGAGGGAATGCTGGAGCAGCTCTTCAGCCATCATCTGGGAATTGTTCAGAAAGGTTTCAAAGAGAGATGGCAAAAAATGCTGAACGATAGGATTCAGAACAAGTTGTTTGTCAGAGCTGCCCAGCCTCTGAAGAGGTTAAAAAGCCATTGCAAAACAAACTGTGCATGTAGGTAAAATGGCTGTATTAAATGTTTGCAGGTTGAAGAACATTTTTCTTCAGTGACTGTTTCTATAATTAGGATAAACAGCATTTTGATTTACTGGAGATTACTGCCAGCACGTGGCGGGACCTGTAGGCAGGACCGGCTGACAGGTATCAAAGGTCAATAGAATGGGAGAAACAAGGGAAACCCTGAGATAGGTGAAGACAAGACCAGAGAGGTGCGTAAGAGGAACCTTGTTAACCGAAAGTCACCTGGCAGAGAGGGCAAGGTCTGGCTGCTCCTGCTCAGAGAGAGGACACAGAGACCTCTCCCCTACTTCCCGCGGCTGGGTAACGAGTTCGCTGCAACACACTCTACTTCTGACCCGGACGCTTAGCGCATCCATACCCTCGCCGAGGCACCGCCAAACCGCTTTTGGATGCGGTCCCGCTCCTTCCCCCGGCGGCCTTCCCAGCGTGCCCTGCGCGGCTGCCGGTGCTCTCCGCGCCTCTAGGACTGCGTTTCCCAGCGTGCCGCGCGCCGCTGGGGGCCTTCCCGCCCTCCGTCCCCGGTCTGGCAGGGTTACAGCTTCAACCCTTCTGTGACAGGGCTCCCGCTGCCTGTGCCTGGTCTGGCAGTGCCACAGCCCCAACTGGGCTGTGACAGGGCTTCCTGCCGCCTGTCTGATGCCTGGCAGGCCCACACTCCCCGACGTGATGCTGTGGCAAAGCTTCCTATTGCTTGCCCAGGGCCTGGCAGGTCCGTACGCCCCTACTCGGATCTGTGACGGGGCTTCTTCCTGACCCGGTGCTGACAGAGCTGTCCTTTTGTCCCCAGAGCCATGACAGGACAGCGCACCCCTGGGCCTTCCTGCCCTTCAGAGAAATCTCCCCGTGCTACTCTAAATTAAACTGTGCATGAGGCTTTTGTGAGGTGGGGATTTTGCCAGAGGTAGGAATTTTGCCAGAGGAGTGCCCTGTAAATGCATTTCATGGGTATTTTAGGATGGGTGGCTGCCAGGCTCTGAGGCAGCTGGTCTCCCTGCTGGTTCCCATCCTGCCTGCGCTGGGGAGGCATGCACAGCTGGCGTGGGGTGTCCTGGGTGGCACTGTGCCAGTCCTGCCATCCTGTCCCTGGAGTGGTGGCTCTGGGTCTGCAAAATTCTCGGTGACTTGCCAGGCCCTGCAGGATGCCTGATCCCTGCTCAGTCCTTTTTGTGCCGTTATGCTCTGCTGACATATGACTTTCTGGCAGACCTGAAAGTTGCAAAGCTCACAGTTGCAAGGTGAAGGTGGTTTCCCCTTTAATTTAATATGGAAAAAGTAGCTTCTTCCAAAAAGCATCTTCATTCTGTTGCTTTTTGGTTTTATTTCCCATCCTGTATTTATTTATAAGCCACATGATTTTTTTGCTGTTACAAGGAGTTTTCTGCACTGAGGCTGCTTTTGTAATTTCTTTCCCATTATAAATTATGGCTTTGTGCTAGGGGTGTTTTGGACATTTATCCTTGCAGCCTTGGTGTTTGTTTTTGGTTGGTTGGTTGGTTGTTTTTTTTCCCCTGCTATTATTCCCTGATTCGATCTCTCTTGAAGAAGGTCTATAAAAGGTGTTCCCATAATGTTTCCCTTAGGCCAATATTTTTATCAGATTTTAATTTTTTTCTTAACCACCACATTGTACCACAGGATAGTACCTAGACTCTACAGTAATGCAAATATTGTGTCACTGACTATATACCATTTAACTAAGCTAGGCAGTTATTTCACAGGCTTTCTCTTAGAGTTTTATGATAGTGATATTTTGTGGTTTTGGAGGATTTGAGGATTTTTAGTTTTGTTGCATTAGCTGATACTGGTTTATTGAGGATTGGTAATCTCAAAGCATTTAGTAATACTCTTGAGAGTAACTGTACAAGATAAACACCAGGGAGAAAACTACAAAGAAGGAAAAAAGATGCTAACACGAGGCCAAATCCCATGCTGTTAGCATAGTTATCCCTGTTGCATACCCACTGAACATCTGACCTGCATACTTAATCGTTTGAGATTAACATCCTGTGTGGCAGCAGGTGTTAACAGACGACACAAGCACAACAATTTGTCTAATTTCTGCTTCTTCAGTATGAATATTTGCAACGTTTTACAAAATGACATCCCTTTAACTTGTGTAACATGAGGTAGAGCAGTGAAACGTGCTGGCTTGTATTTTAACTACAGTACAGTAAAAAAACCAACAACTTTAAATTACTGCAGAAATCCATTATCACAGAATCAGGGAATGATAGGGTTGGAAAGGACCTCTGGAGATCATGATCCTATTCCTCAAGATCAAAGTAGTACCTTTTTGATATTTTTTTCAAGTTGTTTAATATCAAATAGCCACGGGGATCTTGTATATCTTTCAGTTTGGAAAACCAAGCAAAGCAAGGACAGACTTTAAAAAGCTTGATTACAGTTTATTTTTGTTGCATGTAATTTTCAATAAGTCTGGTTTATTCTAGCAGCTGTAAAAAGCATGGCAAATCTGAAAGCTGTTTTATGATTGCTGGGTCTCTTTCTTTGTCTCTGATGGTGGAGGTGTCTTAATTACTGTTTGTTTTTGTAAATTTTAAGGATTAGTCATCCTTTGATGCCAGATGACTCAGTTTCAAATCTTTGCTTTGAAAGACTTGATGGAGTTGGGTTCTGATAGGAGATTTTGAAACATGCTGCTATGACCCACAGTTAGTCTTTAAGCATGCTTGTGTCATGGCCAGCTCTTCATCTGTTACGTGGACATATGACAGTTGTGGAAGGTACCTTTCAGTGTGGACACTAGTTGTTGCATCTGTCTCTGCAACTTTTGTTTGCTGCATAAGTGGAAATTGTCTCCAGATCCTGTTGACTCAAGGGGCTGTGACAAAATGTGGATCTGAACTCCTCTCTCCATGAAAGCCATGGCAAATCCCCTGCTGACTTTAACAAGGCCAGGATCTCACTGTAGCTTCTGTTGCTGTCATTCAGAGGTGCTTGATAGTTTGTGTCCACAGAGCCAAAAGAGTGTTTCTGGGAACTGGGAATGTGATGGTTTCTTTCCAGCCACCACTCTTATTTCATGACACTGTTGTTACTGTTTTGGGAGCACCAGGGAATGATTTTCATAGTGTGACATCCCCACCAAACACACAAGTAGACCATTACCAGGAGAGTACAGGGTGATTGTGAATGCCTTGTGTGGTAGCAACTGGAGCTTTTGATTGGATCAGACTATGGCTTTGTCATCTAACTTCTGTAGATACAACCAGCCTCTCTTGTCCTTCTCTTTCCTCATCTGTCTTATTTGCAATGCATACCTGTAATGTGTGGTCTTGTTTGCTGGAACAGCCATGCTGCAGTTCTCTTTTTGTCTAATGGTAGACAAATCACTAGCAGGACTGAGAAGCCATGATTTCATTTTAGTGGTTTCCATTTCCAGTAAATGATTGCCAACTATTCATGCAGTGTTTAACACAATTGTATACCAAGCTCTGGACCCTTTACACACTGGCACTCTTTTTGCTCACATTATGCTGTATTCCCTTGCATGGCCATGACCATCATGCCCATTACAGGTAGCGCAAATCGGTGCCCAGCATGCCACAGCGCATTTCAGTGTCCCAGCCGAGCAGGGTTCCTGCCCCCTACATCGTTCCTTCTCTCCTGGCTACTGGCACCAAGTTGGTCAGGATGTCCTCATGTTCAGTGCTGCTTTGACCCACATGTTCCCCACCCAGTGTCCTTCTCTTTTGCACTGATTTCCTTCAGATGAGGGACCTTCATGTAGTCAGAGCATTTCCAGCATGTACCTTCCTCCTACCTCACCTTGCCCTTCAGGCTTTTTTTTTTTTTCAAGGATGCCAGTACTGTGGCCCAAAGTGGAGCTGTGCAGTTGGAAGTGGTTGGGTGAACTGGACAGAAATGGTATGCCTGCCATCTACCCACAGTAAAGCTAAAGGCTAAATCCAGTTTGTAAGTGGTAGTTCCTTTGGGCCTAAAAAGAGTGCATGGGTCTCGTGGAAACATGTCCCAGGTTATTGCAATAACAGAGTGGGATTCAGATTGCTGCTTTCTGAGCTGGTCCAGGTCCCTGGTTCTGTAGAGTTGGTCAGTTTACATTCAGAGGCCCCTGGAGACACCAGTTTGTAAATTATAATTTACAATTTATCTATTTTTAAATGTACCAATGTATTTACAATTACGTTAAAAATATAATTACAAACCAACCTAATGCCATGACTGTTAGCCTTCAGCTTAAGAACAGTGGTCAACATATGCAGAAGATCATGCTAAAAGTGGCAGTCTGCAAGAACAACCAGATCTGATTCTGTATAGAAGTCTGTTGTGGTATCTGTGAAAGCTGGGTTGCTTAAAACTTCAAACTGACGTGAATGGGAAATTGCTTTATCTCTTGGGGGAAAAGAAGATTGTTTCAAACTGCTGAACTTGAATAAACAAATAGTCTGCACAATAAATAGTTACACGATGCACAATTAAGATAAAAGATGATTAGTATGCTAACATTTCCTATGGGTTTGGCTACGTTAAAAAATAGAGGTATAGAGTTATCTGTCTTCAGTTCTGAACTATAACTATGTTAATGTGTCTCAGTACATACCTCATCGTATTTTATAGGTGGCAAAAGTGGAATATGTTAGAAAAAGGCCAAAATTAAAAGAAGTTCTGGTGAGATTAGAAGAGCATATGGAATGCACCTGTACATCATCAAATACTAATTCAGATTATAGAGAAGAAGAAACTGGTATGTTTTCCTTTTATTTTTGCATTAATGCTGATTTCATATAGACCTCATTTCTATATTAGTAAAGAATGCAAGCTTTGCTTCCAGTGAATTCAATAGAGAAGCTTCCAGCTACTTCTCTGTGTATTGAAGACACAAAATTAGGGACATTCTGTGCTGGATAAAGAGTTTGCATTCAAAGCTCAAAATGTATCTGTTCTCATTAGGTTAGTCTTTAAATGAATGTAAATGACCAATAGGGTTCAGGTCTTGCTTAACTAAGTTAAAGGTTGTCATGTTCCAGCTTATTGGTGAACTCTGTTGCCTAACTGCTTTAGCCTTTGTAGAGACAGAGCTAAAAACTGAGATTTACTTGAACTTGGGGAAAATATTAATGAAACTAATGTAAAGCACTTAATGTAAAGCACTTAATAGATTCAATATTCAAGAGTAAGGAGTTTTCAAGCAACAATTCCTGTTTCTGTTGTTTTCATACTTACTTATAGTCAAGAATTTATTGTCAGTTGTCACATTAAACCTAAGTTTGCCTTATCAAGACAACATTTGAGTTACCACGGGGAAAGATTTATGAGAAAAAATGCTTGCTTTCAATCTGACTTTAATAAAATCACCTAAAATCATTACCTCAAATCCTCTTACTAGGGTGCAATCAATGCAGAGCTTGACACATACTCAGGAAACCCACTGCAGTATGAAGGACATCTTCTTTCCTTCTGATTTTGGTTGAAGGCAGCCTCTAGAATTTGTTTTGCACCTCTGGTGGGAATTTAGAGATGCAGTAGACCCAGCCCCAAATTTGAGTCAGTGAAGAGCTGGTATTTATTGGAGGAAAGCTGTCCAGAGGTGATAGATTTTGTAGATGGCTGGGTAAGGAAGGGTAAACATGGAGACATAAATCTGGTGTGTAAGTGAATGTAAACCTCAGTTGCTATATACAGAGCAGGAGAGTTAGAATTTATATAAAAGCAAAGTTAGGCCTCTGCTGCGATTTCATTGGACATCAGTTTATAATCTGAGCTGAGTGTTTTGGCTGAAAGTAGGTTGAATTATGAGTAGACAAAACCACTTTTAAAATGGATTTTCTTATATGTGTATTGTTTTGGAGTTTTTCTATGCGTTCTATTTGGAAGAAAGTATCATTAGATCCATTTCTGTTTTCCAAAATGTCTTTAATCACCAAAGACTAAGGACTTAAGGTTTTAAGATGAAACCTTTTCTTTTTGATGTGTGTGAAAAATGGGGTAGAATTGTCATGGAAGAACATAGATTTCTAGGATTTAATTAATGGTAGGAACAAACCTTGCACCAGCAAGTGGATGGTGAGCTGAAAATAGCTTAACTACAGAGCTGAAAGCAAATGTTGAATACTGCATGGTAACAGTAATTATAGATGGATCTTGGGGATGACTCTTGCCATGCCTGCTTTCGTTTATTATTTCTTTACTTTTGTGTAATTACTTTGTAAGCAGAATGTCTAATAGGACGTTATAAAATTATTACTTTAATGGAAAAGATAATGAGATTTCTTTGAAATGTAAACTCTTTTGAGTATTTATTACTGCAGTGTTCAACATAATGCATTACCTTAGGGCTTTTTACCAGCCCTGCCCTTATGTTAACAGGAAGGCCTAGGGAATCAGGTAAAAAACGGAAACGAAAAAAGTTAAAACCAACATAAAACCTACTGGAACTATTTGATATTCAGGTAGGACCTATATGCTGAACACCCTAATAGCACAAGTACTGGAAAACTTAATCAAATATCATCACTTCAGCTTAATCACTGTTCGAAATCTTGACACTTGCTACCTCAAGGCTGCAAAGAGATTAGATTTGATTCGCTTTGATAATTCTACCTGCTGGTATTTTTCCTTTAAGCTCCACATCACCATCAGCATCTTACATTCTTGAGCTACTTTCTTTTCTTGGCTTTTTTGTTTCCTCTTTTTTTTTTTTTTGTTTTTGAAGGGTGCTAATACTTCAGCTTCTGAAATCTCAAGTTCCATTGCCTCTGCTTTTGTTTCATTATTATTGATTTCTGAGGTCAAAGCATCACATAATAATGCATGAATGAATTGCCAGGTTACAAATCGTTGTTTCCAGTCATGGGCTGTAAAACATTGAGTGTACATACAGCAAGTACTATTACATCTGTGACCATCAAACCCATGTATTGGCATGAACTGGGATTGATTGTACATGTACCTGAGATGGTCTGATGACTTGTCTACCTGACAAGAAAAAAAATTCCACTTCTCGTGTTGCAGGGCCCTGTGTGGCTTAAACCAGAAAATTTCTTTTGGTCCATTCAGTCTGAGGAGAATGATGACAGTCAGTTATCAAAATTCATGAGCTTTTCAGTGTAGTGAAAAACTAACACCCTCTCAATGCAAAAATTACTGAAATCCTTTGGCCAACTTATTAGTAATGTGTGATGATGGCGACACACATTCCAAATTAAATAGGGAATTTCCATTTCTTAATGACTTGTAATTATGTAAACTGCAGCACTTGTAATTGATTCTAGTATCTGGAGTGGGAATGATTTGGATTTTGCAGTGTATGTGCCTGGATGATGGTGAATTTAATTTCAAGCACTTTGGTTTTTTTTTTTTTTTTGCACATAAACTCCCAATGGCAGTTTTCATTTATATTGATGTATCATTTCTAAAGAATGCTAAACTTGATATCCTGTTTCAGACTAACAGGTATTTATTGGGAGTAGTATGATAGAAGCAAAGATTTACTAAAACTCAACTTTAAAAGTGAGCATGTAAACTCAATCAAAACAGCATTTAGAACTTCTTGTCCCAGGTTAGTGACTCTTCATGCAGAAAAGTTTTTTTTTTTAAGTCATCTACTAAGAGGATAGGACCTTTGATTCTAATCATAGAGTTATTGTATCTTTTTTCTCTCCTGCAGATGTAAGGTGAAAATAAGCTAGAAAAAAAACTTCTCTCTGGGACATGGATGTACATGGTTTGTTACATTCCTGAACCTACTATGTATGGTGCTTATTGACTGTATACTTTATTTGTTCTCCTGTGTGAAAAAAACTGGCTCAAAAGAACACTTAATGAGAACAAAGAGACAATGTACATTTGTTTAATGTGACATCAAAGCAAGTATTGTAGCACTCTGTGAAACAATAGGAAGCTTCCCTGTCCAAAAAAAAAGAAAAAGAAAAAAAAAAGAAAGAAAGAAAAACAGACAAGAGAAAAAGACATTTCAATGAATGGAGGATACCAAAATTACTCAAAACCATGACAAAAATCTAAGTGAATAGTGGATTTCTGTCAGAGCAGTCAACGGTGCTTTACGTCAAGAAATGTGCCTGCGTTCTTGATGAAGATGGATGGACACTGGTGGACTTCAGGCACAAAAAAAGCAGGAATGTATGAAATGATCAAATGCCACGCAAACACTATAGAACAATACATCCTTGCTTGGTGGTGTTTTATAAGTCTATACAAGAAAACCTTCTGGGGAGCCTTAAGTGGAATTTTTCTTTTTTTTTTTACACACCATAAAGTGATTATTAAGTTTTCTTTTTACTCTTTGCCTAGCTTTTTATTATCTCTTGGACTACATTTGCCAATAACACATATAAAAGACTGGTATAACAAATAAGCAGAACACAAAAACGTTATGGTATTTCTCCTAGTGAGATGCAAACTAATGAGATGTATTAAAATAAAAATGGTATACCTATGCATAATTTTTTAGACGTTTCTTGGTTTATGTTCCCCAACCTCCCCCATAATTTAAAGCATTACATATAAAGAAAGTAAAAAAAAAAAAAAAAAAGAAAAATAAGAGAGAGATGTGCGTAAACAAATCATAGGATATCCATGCAAAAATCCTTTTTTCCCTTTAAGACTTATGCCAGTTGCCTACTAGTGATATTGTGTTAGCAATTGTCATTCTTATCAGTATACAGATACTTTTATTTCACATGTTGGAGCTGTGTGAAATGTACAAATTCTTGTATCTGCATTGTACAATGTCATGGTGGCATGGGAACTACCTTTGCTGCAAATATTTGAACAAAACCTAAAATTCTTTATTTTTGGTAAAATGTTATGCTTTATGTGTATTCAACAGAAATATGTGTTTTTGTAAAGGTGAAGTTTGTATTTTTATCTAAAAATTAACAGTTTTATATACCTGAGAAAGCCTGCTATGTTTTCTTGAACCAAAAAAAAAAAAAAAGGAAAAAGAAAAAGAAAAAAAAAAGAAAAAAGGAGAAAAAAAAAGGCATTTTGTGGTCATATTTTTGTAGTAGAATAGCCCAAATAACATCAAAATCTATTTTAACTATAGCAGGGCAGATAAAATACTCTGGCATCGGTTCCTATGTTTTCAAAGTGCCAAAGGATTAAATGTTCAGTTCCCCACAGATTGCAGTGGGAGCCACATGGCTAAATCCTTCTGCACTGCTTTGGAAATGTAGGGCTGTGCCAGATATGACATGGCTACTCACTTGGCCAAAATCACTGCCCCACCCCAGTAGTTTGGATTATGTACCCTTTGTTTTATTTGGATTATCACATTGGATATGTAAAATGAACTACTGGATTCTTTCAGTTGTGAGACATCTACAAAGAGATGAAAGAGTTTTCTTAGTTTCCACTCAAGAAAGACAGCGTTTCCACTCAAAAAATATCTTCCAATGTGAATGAGCTGCAGAACTTTAAAACAACAGAAGAGAGAGAGATAGATTTCTAACCTTTCCATTTCTTTAAATATAGTTCAAACATTCCCCTTCTGTCCTGTAGCTGTGTCCAATGTCAACCAAACAAAGCAATGTTAGCTAGCAGGCATTATTGGCTGCAGATGCTAATGCAGAGATAGAGTTAGTCACCGTTCTATTTTGTGATCATTTTCCCAGTGTATTTGTTGAGCACCAAAACTGGAAATACATTTAACTAAAGATTGTCTGTGCTTGTTTTCCACTAAGTGTACTGTTCACAATGTTATGCACATGAATGTATGTGTCTGCGTTTAAAAAAGTGTATAAAATGTAATTTATATATTTATGTTTCAGTGGGATGCCAATAATGTTGCTCCGTTCCTTTTTTTTTTCCTTTTGTCTGAAAGATATCTAATGAAAAAAAGCAGCATATATCCATTAAAATTGTGTAGATGAAAAGCATTATGTGACCCACTCAGACACTGTGCAGGTATGAAAGGATGTCAGAGTCACTTAAGTGGAATAATTTGCAAAACAACTTTTTTGAGAGTCCTGTGGTTGTACTGGCATAAGAAGGTTGAGTTCAGATCTGTGGGCCAGCGTCCCTGGAGTAACTCCATTGAGTATAATGGAGCTCTGCTGATTGCCATCACGAGTGAGTCTGGCCCTATAGTAAAGTCTTGAAATAAAGAGGCATGCATTTTATTGGTGCCAGCAAAGAAATGTGTTATGCCAAATTCAGAAAAGCCAGAGAGAATGAAGACTGAACGGAGTCTTTTCCAGCAGTGGTTTTTCTGAGACTTGTAGTCTTCAGTTAGTTTTGTTACCAGGAATGAGGCGCTCTGGAGTCTTTGTTCTCAAGCACAGTGTTCATATGGCACGCAGCAGAAAACACAAAAATCTCAGGGCTATATTCTCAGCTAGTAGAAATTGGCAAATGTTTTTAACTTCAGCAGCCCCCAAGCTAATTTACATCAGATGAGGATCCAGCCCACAGTTATTAAACTATGAGGAATAGTGTCACGATAGGAGCATCACTTTCTGTAGTCCAGCTGAGTGAGATGCTACCCACCAGCCTTTGAAACATTACAGGCTATGGTATTGGTCCTTCTTCGAAGTGGCAGATACAACAAGAAGGAACAGTAACATTAAAGGTTGTGACACAGGAGACATTAATTCAAAGTTAAGTTGGACATTTCAAGGGCCATATCCTCAGCTGGTGTAAATCACCATCACTCCATTGCCTGCAATGGAGCTGTACCAGCTTACACCACTTGAGGGGCTGGTCCCTCATTCTTGCTCATCCCTTTCACTACTTGGTCCTGCAGGGATCTCGGATTGTTGTGTATGGTTAATGTAATCCTGTGTTCTCTAATACTTAAGCACAATAAGTGAATATGAGAATGAGTGTCAGACTTAACTTTGAATGTCCAAGCTCTGAAATGGTTTGTTTCACCATTGTGGCTGTAAATTAAACAGTTCTCTGTGCATTTGTGAATGCCGTGTCATATCTTCTTCCACTGTCTGCTGGAGGTGGACTCCATCTGGACTTCTGAGGTGCTGCCTCTGGAGTGTTACAGGGAAGGGTGTGAGCAATTTGAGCCACAAGAGATCTGATGACAGCTCTGTTATTTGTGGGGTGGGGGCTTAAAGAAGAAGTTGGTGATGAGAGTTGTAAGTCGCATTTCCATGCAATCCTTTAACACCTTGTTGGTTTTTGTCCTCGCACATACTAGGTAGAGATGGGGAGGATAAAAGGTTTTCCTGTTTTACATTCTGCAGTTGCCTCCTCTGTCAAGAGGTTCAGAAGTTAGTTGTTTGATTTCATCTCTTTTGAGGTCCTTTCTGATTAGAAAGTATATGTGTAGGGGACTGCCCAAATACAGTCTCTGTGTTAAAATACTGTACGTGATCACTGGTTCTGTAGTCAATTCATTACATTTAATTTTGTGTTTCATCTTTCCAGAGCTGCCCTTCAGCTGCTTTTGTTGAGTGAAGTCAAGGATTACATGCCAGCTTGCTTTCCTTTTCTTCTGTCCTCCGTCCTGCTTGGCATCTGCTTTATTAGACATTACTTGGTGACTACAGGCAGTTGCTTCTCTCCAGCCCTGAAGGTGCCTAGGCAGTTCCAGTGTTTCTGTGTCCTTGAGTTTAGGCTTTTTACTCTGCTTGGAACAGCATCTCATGGGACTCCTTCCTCCATTGGGCTTCAGCATTCCAGCTATGAGGTTCTCTTGGCTATCTTTGGGTTCCTGTTTCCTTTCTGTGGTGTACTTTTCAGCTGTTCTCTGCCTGGCTTGCATCCCTCTGTTTCTGTCTCTTAAAAATTATTTTCCCTTCCTAGGACCTGTGTCATCATATAGCTGTTCTCTCTCCTCCTGCCTGACAGAACAGCCTTTGATCTGCTTCTCTCCAAATCGATTGCTTTGTCTAGGCAGGTGCCCCAAGATCTACCCCCCCCCCCACTCTGAGGACCTGTCTCCCAGGCCTACAAACTGACTGACCCCCATGAAAGACAAATGCTCTTACAGATATGTGTTTGTGGAGAGAAAAAATATTCACCTTTGCATTTGGAAAAAGGCTCATTACTGAAGGCTCCATGCTAAAGCTCTTTGCAATTCCAGCAACAGTGTTAACTCTGGAATTGGAGCTATTCCAGACATCTGACAGTTCAGTTATGATCAGTGGCCCCGTTTATAATTTAATTTGAAAGTGTATCCAAAAGCAAAGATGAAGTTTCAAAGCTACCTCAGATTTGCATGCTCATATTTTACTGTGAATTGAAGGAAATCGTGTTTGTGGGGCCCTTGAATGGCTTTGAAAATCTTAATGCTGAATATTTATCTGACCCTCTCTTGGGTTGGAAGTCATGGTTGCTTTAAAACAGAAACAATCTGGAGGTTTTCAGTGAAGCAATTTTCTTGGTGTTCCTAATGCACAGCTCCTAGTACTAGCAGAGCTCAGAAAGAGAGTCAGGTGAAAAACATTAAAACCCAGGAGAATCCCACTTAAGTTTGCTTTAATTTCAGGTAACAGAGAAAAGCCTCTCAGTGTTGCATTCCTCAAAAATCAGCCTACCTTTCGTATCCATTCTTCCATGTAATTCCTGTGTGCCTTCTTACATATTGGTAGCAAGACACTATTCCATGTCTGAGCTTTTCTGTGCTGCTCTTTGCCATAGCATCCCTGTGGCACAGCCTTGAACTGGTTTGTACTCCTATCTCCTCTGAAATAAAGAACTGTTGTTATCCTGTTTTAGGCGAGACCGAGGCATGGAGAAATGACTGTGCAAGGTCACACAGCAAGGCAATGGCAGAACCAGGGATAGGACTCAGATCTGAGTGCTCATCCAGTGCCCTAAATCACACGACCATCTTCCCTTTCCGAGAGTGAATCCTTGCACCCTTAGAGCTAATTACTGAAAAGACTGAGGGTAAGTAATTTTGCCTAATTGCTGTACGTTGGATACATGATCAAAACCCACTGCCATATTGTCAGAGAATGTAATGACTGCTGAAAATCCAGCTTCCTGCCCATGCAGTTATGCAGCCTTTTATGCTGTCAGGAGCTAGTCATTTCCTGCATCTCTAAAGAGTCAACCTTTCGTGATTTCCAGTGAAAATTATGCATGCAGAACAACTCAAGGCTCAGATTTTATGGGAATTGACAAATATTCAGTAGACAATTTTCACTGTACTTCCCTTCAGTTCAATGTCATTCATTCCTTTTATGGTGTGGGTGACATTTCCTAAGGGAATTTTTTCAATCATGGGCTCGATCCTGGATTTTTTTTCTCAGGCCCCAATGTGGAAAAGCACTTTAAGAGATTCCTGTGTTTGCCCTTCTTCAAACTGGTGCCTAGGCATGCTTGTAACTTGGGACAAACATCCCAGAGACCTCAGGCAAATGGAGCAGAGTTGATGCTTTGTTACTCTTTTTTTAATTGGATGTGCCTTCCTGACTCAGGGTCCCAGCTGTGGGACGGGGCTCTTAATGCTCTGAGGAAGTGTGTTGTAAGCAACCCCAAAGATGAAGTAACAAGGCTAGAATATACAACCAGAAAAACAGCTGGGAGAGTTCTACTCTCTTCTATCCCCATGGAGGTTGCAGTTTTGAAACACATACTTAATCTTTTTTTGGGGAAATACCTTCCTGGTGTGGGTGGATTCAGGGCTGCAGTTACCAATGCCAGTGAGCTCATTTAAGATGATCTGTTTGAATTGAAAAAAATCACAGTCGTGCCCATAACAGAGAGATTTGACATGGGAAAAAATAATGAGAGTAAATTTTATATGAAATTCAGCAACTTTTGAGTGTAAGGAAACAAACGAAAGGGAACGAGAAGATAAAATGAAAAAAATCAAAAAACCTAATCATTCAGTTTTCAGTTGTGGAATGTTACCTGTCCCTTTAGGCATTCTAATTATTTGCTGCATCAGGCTAAGTAGCTCAGGATCACTACAACACGTAAAAAGTTACGGCTGGCTCTCGCTGAACTGCTACCTATTATCTTAGCATATGACTGTGAGGTGGGGCCTGCAATCACAGTTGTAAATCAAAGAACAAGTCATAGGTTAGGTACTGTTTTCCTTAGATACTGTTTCTAAGTTTGTTTTCTGTATACTAGTCTCCCGAGTGATGATTGGTGAACTTTTCAGTTAGGTGTAAAGTCAGGAATATCTGGTTCCTAACCTGAAACTGAGGAAGTGCTGACTCTTGGTCTTGCTCATAATCAATAGATGAAATTCTTGCAGCATCCTGATAATAGAATTTCTGTCACTGAAGGTTTCAGTGTCACATTCTTACAGTGTTACTTCTTCCCCTAGAGGGGAATTCAGTCATTACTGTGTTTGACTTGTTGGCAGGCCATCAAATCTGACTGCTGTTTGGATTGATACTTGTGCATGCCAAACAACTTAGATAAAAATACATGAAGAAAGGCTGACTGGTGGGCTTCAGCAGAAAAGAAATCCACATATAAAGGCTGGAGCAGTCCCTCAAACAGGGAAACAAGAAGCCAGGTTTATAACAGGGATTGCACATCTTCCCAAGACCAGAGCTGGTGATTTGGCCTCTCCATACTATCTTTGATCTTGCATAAGGACGGTAACTGGTTCTACTGTCCATGTTTGGAATTGAGAGTAGCTGTTCAGATCAGGTATGCAAAAAGGAGAAGCACCCAGAGATGCAGTTGATCCCATAGTGCTTGAAATCCCCTGGGGATTTTGAAAACAATCATCATTCTTGAAAGCAATCACAAATGAATAGAAGAAAGGCTTTTTAAATGCTTCTGAAAATCCCACCCTGGTTCATTTGGCAGATGAAGAAAGAATCCAGAAAATACACTACATGTAATGACCATTCAGTGACAAAGTGGATGTTGATAGAAACTGCTCACGCTTAAGTCTTCCAGCAGTTAATGATCGTCTCTACAGACCATAATACTTGGATACTTCAGTTATCGATACATCAGGGCTTGGATGAACTTTGAGACATATGAAAATAGAATACTCCTTAGGCCAGTGGTAGCTCTGTGTTCTAGTAACTGATCAACCAATTGCATAATTGGCCAGATCACCAACTTGCATAAACGGATGCAACTCCATGGACTTCTCTGCAGTTCTCAGGCAGTTACCTGAGAATTGACCTGAAACTCCTGCCACAAAGCAGATAATCCTTTCATATTTTGCTCTTCAGTGTTGCTGTAAAAATAGACTTCATTTCCTGGAGCAGTTAAAACAAGAAAATCAGGAAAAGCAGTTTCCCACAGAGACTCATCCAGACTGGAATTTGCCCAGGTCCCTGGATGTGAACATGTGCTGGTAGAAAACATAAAGCAGCAACTTTGTTTAGGGAAGCCTCTGACCTGTCAAAAATGCAGAGCATTTGTTACCAGACTTTTCCTTGGCAATTAGTGGCTAGAAATTGTTTGGTTTACTCACAAGGGGAGAAGAAAGACATAAATTCAAAATATCTCCTGTTTGACCACAAGAAAGAAGATTCTGTTCACAGAAGGCTTGTGGGTGAAGTGCTGATTTGCCTCAGCTCCCTTTGGAGATGAACTTAAACTTTTGGACTGCAGTGAAGGATCGAGAGCCTTCCAGAATTGCTGGACAACCCTAGCTGTGATTTTTTTTTTCAGCAGTTTTAAGGGATTTGGGCATCCAATTGTAATTAATTTTTACAAGACTTTCAAGAAACCTCAGTTGCCATCAGAATGCCTATCTTTACTCTGCAGAGAACCTAATTTTGACCCAGGGATTTCACCGTGAGTGTTGTCTTCCTTCTTTAGGTAGCAGCACCCAAACCTTAGGTTTGCTTTCTGCTTTTTGGTGTAAATCCTTCCCAGCAGTGACTTTTCAAGTGCCTGTGGCCTGCCTCATTGACTGCTGGGGCAGCCTGACATTTCAGGTGGGGAATCCTTCTTACTTCAGCCTTTTCCTTAGCGCCTTGGCTTTACACATCTTTTCTGGATAAAGGTGGGGCTGGTTTAAGCTGAAGATTAGGGAAGTTTCAAGAGACCACATTTTCTGCTATGGGCTCTGCTTTACTGGACCCTTTTGCCCAGCTATGTCAGTTTATGGGGCCAGAGAAGAAAGAAAAGATGCTGCAGCACTTCAAGGAAGCCTTTTTGTGTTCAAATGGTCCTGCCTGAAGATGTGTCCTCCCTGGCTGCCACCAAGCACTGCAGTTTTTCCCTTTCCCCCTTGCCTTCAGAGCATCAGCATCTCAGCCAACATGTCCTTCAAGCAGGGAAAGGTCTCCTGGTGTGCTGTGTAGTTGAGGAGATGTGGTATCTAGTCAGCAGTAATGTTCCCATGCAGCCTGAGGGCTCTGTGCTCATGCACTTGGAACTGAAGACATTTTGAGGTCCAAATTCACTGACAGTAAAGGAAGCTGCTCAGGGGTCTCCTTAGAGCCAGGAAGCTACTCAAAAATGTGTTCGGGATCTGAATTCCCTTTGACTGCAACAAGTTTCCACACCAAAAATGACAGAAGCCATTTATCCCAGATAGAAGAAACCAGAGGATTTCTTCACCAGGCCATATACAGGTTCTGCAGGTTGACGGTCAGCTTGTGTACTCTCCTGATTTGATTGCCATAAATGCTGCTTTTAAATCAAATTGTCACTGTTTATTGAGAAAGATCTTTCTCTTACATGTGCTTCAGAAGATCTTTCCTGACAGCTTGTATCCATTTGTTGGGTAGAGCCTGCTGGCCAACCCGGAATAGTTAGGCTGTGTCTGCATATCTAATAGGGAATTTGGGACCTTGCAGCTGAGGTTAGAAAGTGCAAATGTTTCCCATTAGCTCCATAGGTTGTGATGCAGCAAGAGAGTCAGTGGAAAGCTCAACCTGAGGCATATGAGATGTTTCTTTGAAGTTACTCATGCTTCAAGTTAGGCATGATCTGAGCTGGCTTGCTCAGCTGAGACCCTGAAGAGCCTACTCTGCTAACACAGTGTAAGCTTAGCCTTTATACGTTGTCTGGAATGATGTTAGCTTCAGAAGTGGTCTGCAGCCGTTCAGTAAACTGTTCCATGGTATCAAGGGAAAGATTTAACTATTCAATGGCTTTCTAGCAGCAAACTCAGCCACAGTAGAGAGCCCATAGCAATGCTTGCCCTTTCTGGGCCTCTAAGATCTCTCCCTTCCTTATTTTCTTCAGCGTGTTTCTTTTCTAAGGCAAGTGAAAAAAAGTTATCTTAAAATAGTACCTCAGAAAGGTGGGAAATGAAGCAGATACATAATCTTGATTGCTTTATCTCATGTAATTAAGGAGAAGTTTGCCAACAGTGATCTGGTATTTCCTAAAACAAGCACACATGAAGAACACTTTGAGCAACTTCAAAAGAATTTTCAGGCTAGATCAGGAAAAGATAAAACCAGAAGTGAAAACTGCTAATACAATTTATAGCTCATTACTTACAGGAAGTACATTCTGAATTCTGCAGGATGAGGTTTCCAAAAGAAAAAAAGAATAAAAATAAGTTACTTTCTGTATCTTAGAGGAAAGGTCTTGGGGCTTTTGCAGTTGCAGTAGATAGGCAGTGGATGTGTATGGTCACATCACTCAGAAAGAGCCTGTCTCTGGAAAAAGACTTCTGAAAGTTTTGAGTGTGTACACTACTGAATTTCTGTAGCAACCTCGTGGTCTAGGTGTGAAACTGATAAAGGGAGTGGTAAAAGTCTATCTTGTTTTCAGTTGCCCTGTTCTATACCTTAGAAGGCAGAAATACTGCACTGGGTATATCTAGCTGCAGGGAAGACAGAAGGATCATGTTTGAATGCCTCAGGATGAACATGGTCAAGTTGATGCTGATGTTCTCAATCAGATAGTGAGGCCAGCAAAATGACAATAACAAAGTGGATATCCAGCTTTACCAGTGACACTTGTCTGGAAAATTAGTTTGATAGAATCTTAATTAACTTTACTGAAGAAGTAATCTTAAAATCCTGGCTTTGGACAAGGGCCTGAATCCCAAGCTACTGAATTTACTGTTAGTGAATTAATGCTCTCAGAAGTGGTGTGAAACAGGAATATTTCATATTTTTAAAGCACCCAGAGATCCTGCAGATGTCAGGTAACAGTTTTCTACTGTTAAAGCATTCCCTGGTGTAAGCAGGCCCCTTGATGGTGACTAGAGAGCTGGGGGGTTGTGCCTGAAGCTCAGCTCATGGGTTCAAGTCCAGATGTGCTGCCCCCAGGTTAGCATCAGCTGGTGTTGTGTGCACCTCTGTCATGTCCAGAGTGTTGCACACATCCCAGTTAGCCTGCTGTTGTCCACCAGGGAGGATGTGTCCACCTGCCAGCTCTTGTATTTCACTCAGACTGTAAGGATAGCTTTGCTGTAGGTACAAACATATTTTAGGTGGCAAAGCATTTCATCAGAACTGAAGCACATGGGTAATGAAACTTGAATTTTTTTTTTGTTTGTTATGTACAGGGAAGGTATTTAAATATCAGGTTAGTTGCTCATTGTATCTTTAAGCACCCAGATAGATCTAAGCTCGTGGTCACTGGAAGGCTGTCCTTCTGAAAACGAAGAGGTGTTTGTCCTTGTGAAGGTTTGTATTCATGCTTGAAAGTGAGATTTGGACTCCTAAGTCACAAAGATGCTTTTGCAAATGTTGTGCCTGTCTTTCTGCTTCACTATGAATCAACCTGCTTGGCTTGGACTGAATGTTTAAATAATAAACAGCCAAAGGACAGTCTGATTGCTTCTTTCTGAGTGTTTCCCTTATGGAGTGCTTGGGGTCACATGGCATCTGCTCTGACCTTAAGGACCTGCTTTATGGAGGCTTCTTTATGATGCTAACAAACCCCACATTTTCACTGGCTGTTAAATACCCAGTCAGTGGTAACTAGCCAGGACAGGGATTAGAAGAGTATTCTTACTGGGATACAGGACGGCTCTGTCCATGTGCTGGCCAGGGATGAAGGGCTGGAAAACTGTGGTGGAAGAGACTATTAATGTGATTTTCCACAACTTTCCTTGCAGCTGCATTTTTGAGAGGAGAGAGAGATGGCTAGGCTTGCAGTAACATGTTGTGCCGTCATAAATGCTACAGCCACCATCTGTTTCCAGCCCACGACTTGAAAGAAAACTGAGCAGTAATCTCATAATTCACATCAGCATTTTACACTCGTGAACCCTTCCCAACCTTTGTCTAATAATGAGGGGAGTGCATGGTGCTAAGGTTTGTATTTTTCCTGCACATATTAGTGTTTATTTGTATGTCTCTTTCTGTTTTGTTGTGTTTTGGTTTTGTTTTGGTTTGGTTTGTGTTTTTTCCACGGGCCCTTGAAACAATTTCTCTGGGAGAAAACCAGACCAGTTCATGGTCAAAACCCTCCCCCTCATCCCCCATAATTAAGGAGAAATCCCAATTCCATCGACTTTGCTGGCACAGTTCTCCAGGAGGAGGTGCATTTAACATTCCTCTCTGTGCCTGTCTTAGCTACTTGTTGATTAAAAGACAGACAGACATTAGAAAGTGAAGAGGCAGGTTGCTGAACTGCCCTTTCCTTGCAGAAGCAGAGCTAGAATAGCTGGACATGCGCATTTTAAGCCCTCACCATCAGATAGGATGGTAATGGTAGGTTGGATTTTAATGAAAACAAATTCTTTTGCTAATCTTCCCTTCGGGCTGGCCCTCCGTGGGATTAAAGATACCACCTGCTGTGCCAAAGACATGCTCAGGTTCGAGGCTGCTGGTGGGTGGGAAGAACACAAACATCTGAGAGTGACTCTGGTGAGCAATCGCAGTCTGTCCTGTTGCAGTGCCCTCAGGGAAGCCAAAGAGTTGAGATCATTTAGTTGATGGAAATACTGCTCCCCTCCAGCCTGTGAAGCAAAGCTAGAATCATTAAGGATTTCTCTTTGACTGTTTTGCAAAACCAAGGGCTGCTGTTTTCTCTGGGCCTCCTCTCATCTTTGGACCCAATTTGTGCACCTCCTCCTAGCACAGCCAGACTGGCTGAATGAGCTCCTGCTCTCCTCTGGCCTTAGAAACAATGACTTTCATCATCTCAAACAGACTGCAGAGCAGTTTAAGGATGAAAGGGCTTCTGATTTCATGTATCCCACTGCTGCTAGAACTATAAATCCTTCATGGACTGAATTTATAGCATACTGCTACTGCAAGCAAGTGAAATTTATTTTGTGTTGTCATATGTATGGTCAAACTGTCCAAGAAGCTGCCAAACAAAGCACTGAGCTGCTGATGGGCAACCCATTCAATCTCTTCTCATTTTATTTAAAAATAATAAACAGCTGTCAATCAAAGGAACTTATTTTGACATGTACTACCTGTTGGGTGATTCCCACTATCTCCAAGATATGTTTGTATGTGGAAGAAAACTGCCAGCTGTTGCCAGGTCCAGCAGACATGACGTAAAGTTCCACCAAGAAAAGGTTTGTGGGCTCACTAGGGTTGGGGACAGGTTAAGGGACACCTTTTTTATCACTACTTGCTGTTCAAAATGTGTTTGGCCAAGTATCAGGGGTGCATAGAGACCACATCCAGCCACACAGACCCCTGCTTGAATCTGTGACAAAGCTTCATTGACATGTATACAGTAGTGGTCATTCCTGAGTCCTGCACTGTGATACAAAATGAATCATTGTTGGATCTCAGGGGTTCAGAAAGCTGGACCATATCTATTTGGGTTCCTTGTGATAACAGATGATCTACAAAGGAGAGAGTAGAAACTCTACAAGCTGAAAGGGGTCTGAATCACATATATTCATACATTTCTGCATCATTTTCCTACAGAGTGAACAACAACCCTGAGAAGTTACTTCATTTTTATTTTTTACCCTGGCTAATTAGTTAAGTTGGGGTGCTGGGACCTTTCATATTAAAATGGCCATTCCCCACTTACTCTCGTTGTCCTGCCAGATTCAATCTCTGCAGCTTCCCACTCTCTTGTCTGTAGTTTATGGCCACATCTGGAGCGTGTGCCCTGCACACATGCTGGTAGGAGCTTTCTCTCTGCCAGTGCACACATCTTTGGTGTCCTTGGTGGCCTTTGGTGTCCATGGAGTTACAAAATGTCTTTCCTGACAGTGAGAGAGAGAGAAGGGGCAAGGGAAGGGCAATGGCAGGGAAGGTCTCTGACATGAAATTCCCAGGAACAGGATTTGCACATTTTATGACCGTTCAGATGGAAATGCAACAGAGCTGAATTATTCTTCCCTAATCCTGCTTTCTCACTTTCCTCCCAGTAGCCTCCTCCCCTCCAGCTTAGGTAATACAGAAGCTTATAAACAAATCCCACCACATGAAAAATAGCAAAAGGGCTCAAAAAAAAAAAAAAAAAAGGACCTGGGTTAGGGCTGTGATGGATAGACAGGTGGAAGGCAGGCACCAGAAGGGAGGATGAATGGCAAAAGCCTTTGATGGAAACACTAAAGAGCTATTGAAAATCTGAGGGGTGGGGGGAGGGAGGAGAAAGAATAGCAGGAGGGAAAGCAAGGGAGCCATGCCCCCCTTCCCCCCGCCCTCTTTCTCAGGATGTTGAAAGTATTTGTCCTTCGTTACAAAATGATTGAACTGCCGCCAGGCCAGGCCACCCTTCCAGCCATTGCACTGGGAAACTGGCACTTCTGAAAGCCTCCTCGCCTCTCAAATTTTATAGCTTTCCCTTTTTGTGGGACTTTTTGTGTTGTGCTCCTTGCAGGATTGTTTTCAGATTTGCGGCGTATCAAAGAAACTTACATTTTTGTTGCTCTGGCGAAAGCAGGATCCAGGTAATGAAAGGAAGAATTACAAAATAAAGGCCCATTTTTATCAGAATACCCAGCTGCCTGCCTTTTATTGAGTCAGAATTTCATGCCTTTGGGATTCATGATGTTGCATTTTAATATTCCTTCGGTTTATCTCTAGCGCTTTTGGAAGGAGGAATTTCATCTTGTAAATAAAGCTTCTGCTTTGCCATTGTCTTGGTGTGTACAAAAGTGGTGCCTCTTCTTCACAGTCAGGGTAGTGAGGATGATTCTGTTGTATCATAATTAACATGGTTTTTGCATCAGGCAAATGCAAACAACAGTGGGAAAAGAGAAATCTTTCCCCTTTTCAGAATGGTCCCTGGAGTTCTGCGATGTCTTTGTCCTGCAAGATCTGCCCATGGGAAGAGCTATTGAAGATCTGCATATGAGACTGATACTGCTGCCAGAGGCTGTATTTGTATCATGTATTTATATATCTGTGTATTTATATAACCCTGATGCTTTGGAAGGACTGAAGCTGCATGTATGCTCAAGAATTAGATCTGGATGTCCTCCACCTCTTGTTAACCAAGAGGGGACCCAGGGCTGTGGTGTCTGCCCGATGCCACTCGTGTGCCATCGCTGTCAGAGAGGCCGATGAGCTTGGGTGGCCTGGCCAGGTGGGGTGAGCGGGGATCCTGGCTGCCTCCTGGGTGAGTGGATGTCCTCCTAGCCCATGAAGTGGCATCGCCCTCCACACAGCCCCAAGGACACTCCTCATGGTAAACAGTGCAGACAGTCAGCTGTCTATTGCCTCCAAGATTAGATCCCGGGATTAGTTCTCTGATGAGCTGGCCATGCAGTATAATTAAAATAGGCCTAGGGGAGCAGGGAGGCAATGTGCAACTCATACACAGCTGAACACTGGGGTGGGAAGGGATGTTCTTGCTCTTGGATCCACTGCAGCTGAAGGCAAAGCTCTCCACTAACCCAACTTTGCAATAGCACTTCCCACCTAAACGTCTCCACTGCCTGGTTGCCTTATTTATGTTTGCAGCGCCCTGAGAGAGGTACCACTGCCTTTCTCCCCACTTCCAAAAGAAGAGAAAGGGTAAGTAGTTTGCTCAAGGTTATATGGGGAGTCACTGGACATGGTGCTTCAAAGGAATTTGCTGCAGTGACCAAAGCAAAGAGCCCCTGTGAGCCCCTGCTGTTGCACGGACAGACTGTGGCGTGTTGTTCACACTTGGTATCTGAGATGCTGTGTCTGGGAAGGTATCGCTGTCCTTGCAAACAAACTTCTAATTCCCATGCGTGGGAGAACGCTTGTCATTGTGCCAGGATGACACAAAGTCTAGAAATTATGATGGCAATTCGGGTCATGGTATAACGGGAGAAAAATGCTGCCTCAGAAGTGTCCCCGTCTAGTGTCACTGCTGGTGATTACTTAAGCTGCAGGACAGGGCTGTGGCAAAGATCAGGTTGTAGCTGATATGAATCATGCCTTGAAACAACACTTTCCTCCTTACATTGTGAAAATTGCCGAGGTATGGGAAGTGAGGGAAAATGGGATTTCCCTGGAGGTTAAAGATTTTCCTTTAATCAGCTTTCATAATGTTAATTAAATGTTTGGAACAATGGCTGGGTCCCGGGATCCGCCCGCTCTTGCATAACTATCTCACAATACTGTTTTCACTTTCATCTTTATTTGCCAGCACGATTGGAAGTGAGAGCTGAGCAAGATTCCTGCACCAAGCAGCTCCTTGGCTTTTTGGCAAAACTCAACTCGCTCTCTTATCTCTCCTAGAGGGAGATGACCCAAACTCTCCCCTCCTGAGAAGGAGCAGCCTGGAGGGATCATAGCCCTTTGTCAGTCATCATTACCCCATCTGCAAATGGAGCTAATAAAAACGTACTGGTATTTTAAGACTGGTACATATAAATATATACCCACCCATATGGAGAAATGGGTGTGTTTATAGAGATCAGTACATGGAGAGATATATTCTGGGTAGGTAAGATATATTACAGTGCCACTTGTTCCCTGAATTTTTTGCTCTTTCTGTAGTGTAGTTGCTATGTGCTCATGGGAGCCATAGTTTCGGCTCCTTTGAGCAGTGGGCTTAATATAACCCAGGCTTGTATCACACACACATGGAGTGCTCAGGGGATGAGAAAATTTGGGGAATGGTTCACAGGCAGAAGATGACATTCATTTCCCCAGGGACCTCACCCCATGGGAGGAGGAACTGTGCTGGGCAGATTTCCACAGCCCAGGAGGTCCTCTTGGTGCCAGACTGGGATGTCTCTCCTGGTGGTCTGAAATGTGTTGGTATGTCCCAGAGATGGTTTAGTGACGTGCTCGGAGCACCCACCAGCCACACATGCACAGGGGACTGCCCACAAGTACAGACACACAGCTTGGCCACCTTCCTTCTTCAAGATAGAAAAGACTTTTTTTTTTTGAAAAACAAGATATTAAAACTTACAAATGTCAGACATTATCAGGAGGGAAAAAAAAAAAAAGAAGGGAAAAAAAGAAAAGAAAAAAGGGAAAAGAAAAAAAAGGGGAAGGAAAAGAAAAAAGGGAAAAGAAAAAAGGGGGGAAAAGGAAAAGAAAAAGAGGGGAGAAAAGGAAAAGAAGGAAAAAAGGAAAAAAGGAAAAAAAGGAGAAAAAAGGAAAAGAAAAAAAGGGGAAAAAAGGAAAAGAAAAGAGGGGAAAAGGGAAAGGAAAAAAAATAGAAGCTATTATATTTTAGGTCAAAGTGTTATCTAGCCCAAGATTTTTAAATATGTGCAAAATGCAGTTTCTGCAGAAGGACCATTAATCAGACACTGGAGGAACTGCTTTTTTTTTTTTTTTTTTAAGCTGCAGAGCTGAAAACAAAAAGCTGAGTGCTGGGGCAGCTCCATTTTCCCATTGTACTGACAGTGGGTCTGGGTGCAGGAGGGCACCTCTATCTGTGGAGGCTCTTGCTTCCCTAGCAACATGTTAACATCTTTGCAAAAGCTGTTTAACTAGAGCCAGGCGCTTGCCACGCAAGCTCGACACGGCAGTTTCCCCTGTTGACACATGCTTTTGTCTGCTTAGAGGAGGTGCTCTGTAAACATACATGTTAGGCACTTTTTATGTTACTTATTTCTGACTCATTGGCTCTAAATTAGTAGCTCAGAGGCACATACCTTTTGTACAGGCAGGGAAGGGATTGCCTCTTCTCCCCACCTTTGGAAACTTTGACCTGCTAAGATCACGAACTGTAGGAAATCTTTGGGAGGTGAAGCCCCGGGTACTGCTGGCAGCAAAGGCCTGGAGTAAACAGATTGGATGTGTTTGAAAGAGGTTTTAAGGGAGCTTGGACTATCTGGCTCAGCTTCCATATACCATGGGCAAGATTAATTTCAAGACTGATGTTGATACTGTGAAGGCTTCTCCCTTAATACAGGAATTAGCTGTGGAATTAATGTATACCTATTTTCTGTTGACAGTGTGGGACACCAGGAATCGAAACTTCTTCTCCACACCCCTTTGATTAGCACAGGAGTGGCAGGAGGAATTTTTTCTCTCTTGGTAATTCTGGGCAACCTTTGAGCCCTGCTTTTCCACCCTGTTCCCATTAAGAGGCTGCAGAGGCCACGCGAGCAAGTCCCCAGCCAGATGGGAGCTGTCAGCTGCCTTCAAAGCCTTGGCCAGCCCCTCTCTGATAGATCTGTAGTGAGGTGTGTAATGCACGTGGTATCAGCCCTGTATCCCACGCAGTTCCTGTCCCAGCAGGGATGAAAGTTCTTTAAAAACTGAAGTTCTAAAAGGGAAAACCCATTTCTTGAACTTTTAAGTCACTTTATGGAGCAGTCAAGGATATTGGGGTTGGCTCTTGCTTATCTTTAACCAAGGGCTGCTAGCTCCAAGTTTTACTGCCCTCTCACAGTCGTGAGGAGGAAAAGCCCTGGAAGCTGTTGCCACCTGGATCTTCCCTTGCACGTGGTACAGGACATTGTTAATTTACACCTGCAAGAAATTCAGAATCCTCTCTGTACATTTTGGGCCAAGGCAAATGAAAATTTTATTGTCTGGCTGGCTAGGCATCACCTTTCCAATTCACTTTTGTTTTCTCTCCCTGTGAATCATCTCTCCATTTCACTTCTCTTTTGTTTGTTCCATAATTGCTGGCTTAACCTGGAGGCACAGAGGCTTTCTTGTGGAAACATCACCACATTGTCAATCAGTGAAGGAGGGGTGGTACAGCTGGTACAGTCCTTCCTCCTGCTCAGGAGTGAGTGAATCATCCCTTGAATATGCAATATCATCCAGGACAGGAGCCAGGATCCTCAGCAGGCACATGAATTCCAGCATCTCTGGAAATATTATTTCCACATTTTGGACAGGCTAAGAGACAGTAAGTAAATAAGCAAGCTGTGGCATTTACAATCTCTGTCATTTTATTTAGAGTGACTGCCTGTGCTCTAGATGCCTCTGTGGGTATTAAAAATACAAAGGCAAAAGCATGTATCCTTGATCTGATACTGCCCAAAGCAGCTTCATGGTATGGCCCATTTAATGCCATTGAGCAGTCTATTGAACAGTTAACAACCCATCAGCAACAGGACCTTCCTGCTTTCCTCCTGGAAACTCAGAGAAACTGATGCATCCCAAACCCTCTCCATCTCTGGCCTCTGTATTTCTCCTTTGAAACAGTGTCATGGCTGTTTCTTGGTGCACAATGGAGACCTTTCACACCACCCTTGCACTGGAGGAGTAAAGGACACACAGGCTTCTTCTGTCAGCTGGATTCAGAAGTGTTCCTCCTCCAAGGAAAAGGCTAGTTCCCCATGGTTGCTCCTGTGCTGTTGGTAGGATGTAGGAAGGGCTCAGGGAAGATTGGCTGTGTAATCTGATAGTCCATGATACAGCATTTTATAACATCAGCTGGTTTTCCTAAGCTCTCATGTGCTGTGCTCATGAATTTGGCAAGATTGCCCCTGAATGAATGCACCATTAGATTTCACCTTTGAATGTGTGAGAAATACAATGGAAGAGGAGCACTGATCAGATGGAGCAGAGTCAGGAGGGCTACGACACTGTTTTCTCTACTCTCTGTTAGTACCAGCAGCTAAGACTTTTTCTGCTACATGTTAACCTTCATCAGTCCTGATGATGATGATGGTGGAAGTGAAATAACATTAAAATTATCTTCCTATATATTTAAACCACTCTGGCACTTTCCCAGGCAGGATTTGTGCCCTTGTTTATGCCGCAGACCCTGGTGACCCTAGAATACTTTTATTTACGACAGCATAAGCATCATTTCCATGGCAACATGCTTTTCAAGCTGCAGATTGAGGATTGCAATTTCCTAAGCAATAGAAGAAGTGATGGTGGATTTTTTCCCCCCCTTCTCCCCCCCTAATCAGCCAGCAGCAACTTTCATGTGCAAAATGATCAGCCACGACAAATCATTTAAAAGCTACATTATAAGCAAGGCAATTTTAAAGCTCAGCATGGTTGGCCTTAAAATAAAAGAGAGTTAGATCTAGTTGTTTAATGGAAATAAAGATCATGCCATGATATCTTCACTGCTGCTCTAGTAAATTGGCTTCAACTTGCCCTGTGATGCAGCCTAATGAGGAGCAGAGCAGTTTACCTCACTGGAACGACACATTATTTACAGGAAGACTACCACAGAATTATAATCCTACATGGTTTCAGATAGTGCTTTCCCATATTAGAGGAGATGACAAAGCCCTTTTGAAAATGGTCCAAGCTCTTAACAAAGGAATGTTATTAACAGACATGTTGGTTAGTGGCTCATGTGAAATTGCGCTGAGTGCTTTCTGCTTTCAGAGGGTACAGAGGTGGAGCTGATCCCTGAAATGGAAAAGCTGCCTGTGCATACACATGTACCAGTAGAGCCCTTCCTGTTGTTGTGAACAGAAATACAGACCTGAGTCTATGGGGGAACATGGCTCAGCAGCACCACAGCATTGCTTCCCACATCAGCATCAGTTTTCAGACATGGTAGGTATCACTCCACAAGCAGGGATGCTGAAGTGCAGAAAGATGCAGTGATGCATCTGAAGCTGCCCCAGCTGGCAGTCAGAGGTGCTCCCAGGACACCACCTTGTCTACCAGGAGCCATGATCCATTTATCAGAGTAAGGTGTTTGAAGGCTTGAGCTGTCCCTTGCTCAGCTGGCTTGGTGCCCAGCACACCTGAGACCATTGCTACTTGCTGGAGGACAGCACTTCTCACAGCTGCTCTTCTCACCATCTCTCACTAGCAGAAAATTTGCATTAAAAATACTGCTTTGGGGAATTCAGAAAAAGGTGAGGATTTTCTTTCCTGTTGGATTGTCCTTGAGAGCAGTGAAATCTCTCTTTATATCCAGCCAGGGTCTGATACTGACCTGGCTAAGCCTAGGGAACTGGTGGGCTTGGCAGAACTGAATCAAACCTCTATATTGTCAGTTACTCATGTCTCCAGTTTCCAAGTTGGACCCTAATGGTGAGGGTGTCATTATAGAATGATCAGAGAGAAATTATCTAAGTCATGCTAGAAATGATTTCAAATAAAATAGGAGTTGCTGGTTTGTTTTGTTTCTTCCCTAGAATTAATTTGGGTGACAGGTAAAGAAATATTAAAGTACAATCTGTGGTAGTAGAGGTACATTGCTACTCAATATAAAACCTGTTCATACTGATTTGCTTTGGGCCTCCACTGTTTTTTTTTTTTTCTGGAGAAAGCTTCCACTGGGTTTGAAAGCCTTAGGACAGCAGAGGAGCCCCCAGATTTGGGGGAACCCTACATCTTACAAGGTAATTACTTGTCCTGAGGGAAGTTCAGTAAATGCTACTTCTAAACACTAGATTTTCCATACCAGGAACCAGTGAAGTTAGCATTCTGGGGTTAGACATTGGGCTAACAGAGCTCGACATCAAAAGCTTTAAGGATATCAGGAAGTGCAAGAAATCCTGACCTAAATGACATATAAAGGTTGGTCCCTTCCAACCCAAACCATTCTATGGTTCTATGGTTAAAGCCAGTGCATACTAATGTGAAATGTGTAAAGCCAGCCTTGGCACCCCAGCACCCTTCTCCATCTGAAGTTGGCTGTCAGCCTTGATGACTTGATATGGAGTCCAAGTACCTGGGGTAGGAAATCAGGGAAGAACTAAATATGTTCTGCCCTAGGGAGTGTGCTCACCCTTATGCTGGCTGGTGATGGAAGAGGAGGAAGGTTTTGCAGCCTGCTCTTACAACTGCAGACTTGAACTTGGAACTGTTTGTTTTTGCTACGCCACCCCTTCCGCCCTAGTTAATAGTCAACTTTGAAACTCGGCTTTATGTCCCATGTGTTTGATTTACATTTCAAATGCAGGGCCAGCGGGGCAGGCTATCTAAATCACTTGTCAGCACAAGGGAAGGAGGTGACACAGTGGGAGGAAAAAGCGAGACACGGCTGTGGCCCAGTAGAAATGCTCAGACAGCTGGGCAAAGCTGGTACTGGGAGAGTCCCTAGCAAGCAACAACTGCTCACCTTGCTCAAAGGTTGAGGTCTAAACCAGGCAACACACAGGGACCACCTTGTCTCCTTTGATTTACATTTGATTCCTCCAGCTCTACAACCCTGCATCCTGTTTTCCTTATCCACTGCAGCTGTACATGGAGGTGAGGGCTTGAAAGGACCTAGCGAGAGGAGTTGCTTTTGAAACCAAAAATAACCTGCCATGATTTTATTTATTTAAATATTTTTTGGTTTCTTTTTCTTTTTTTTTTCTTTTTCTTTTTTTTTGGTCAGCATATCACAATCTTAAATTTATCACTCATCTGTAGCTGAATTGACATACAGGAAACCTATCTAATGCTGAGTTGGAGGGCACAGGGCAGGGTGAGTTCACTGGCCACTCTTGAAAACCATCTGGCTGGAAATACCATTTTCAGCTTCTCTTTGATGAGGTAACATCAAGGAGCAAAGCGACTGCACACACCACCCGGGCTAGTGCCAAATGGTTTGCAGGGACAGTCAATGCAGCATTGAGGAAAGGGGAAACATTTGCAGAATCAGTCAGAAATGAATTAGCTGTGTTTTAAAGCAATTACTTTCCAGACTGTTTACTCTGAATGACACAAATATGATTGGCCCTTAGTGACCTTCACAGGCTTGACCTGATGGATGTGGTGGTGCCTAATCCTGCCCTCGCTGATGCTGTCTGAAGCCGTGCGTGTTTCGACAGCTCACAGGTAGACTCTTGCTGGCTGCTGCCCTGGTGCCTTTGTATAACAGGGCAGCCCCTGCCTTTCATCTTTTTAAAATTAAACGCAAGGTCCTTGGGCTACAGAGGGAGCAACCCCACAAGGAGATGGCAGGTGGAGGAACCAACGTGGAGCCACAGAGCCAGCACCATCAGAATCTGCTGCTGTGAGCCTCTCCAGCGAGCGCACACCCGCCACAGCTTCCCAAGATTTTACTGGAAATAGCTATGCCTGCTTCTTGTGAGCAACTTAACAACTACCTGGCATGTTCAGTTGACGTGAATCCTCATAAATTCATTCACCAGCCCTCGTTCCTGGAGAGCTGCTGCTTAGTGCTCTGCTTCTTCTTAGCTGCAATTTCTCTCTGTTTGCTTTAACGATAGTGCCTTGCTCTCGGTTCCACCACACACGTCCTCTGTGCTGCCTAAAAGGCACTGATGAGCCTGAGCCTGTATTACCAGAAATCACATTCCTGTTCCTGTTCCTTGGCTCATTTCTCCCTCATTTCCCATTACCTTCCTATTTTAAGACATGCATGACATACCTGTCAGCTAGATCCACTCAAATATTTATCCAGTAATTTAATCAGGGAATTTCATGGTAGGCTGCAAACTGCATTGATGATTTTCTCCTCATTCACATAGCTTGGGTTGCAGTATGTTAGGGAGCTGGAAGGCTGCAGGTTCATGGGGATGTATGAACTGTCTGAAGTTTGTAACCTGCAAAGAATGTCTCCTTTTGCTTGCAGCCCTGAGGCCTGTGAGGTGCCTTGGCTGTGTGCTGCACTGATGGGGAAGGAGAAAGCAACTGGAGATTGCCGACACTTGGGCATCAATAGGGCCCTGCCTCAGCTGTGGGCCAACCTCTGGCACATGCCAAGGGGAAAGCAAACAGAAGAGGAGCAGAGTCCACTGAAACAGAGAGTGAGAAACTGTACAGGGGCACCCCCTTTCCCCCCCCTTTCCTAATCCCCAAACTGCCTAAAGCCAGTCATTCAGGAGAGAGAAACTACAGTCTTTCACAGGAGACTATTCCCCCTAAAGAAAGCTATTTCTTAAGCCAGTCCCAGCTTCCAAGCTAGAACAACTTTAGGAGCTAAACCAAAGCTCCACACTATGTTCATGAAGCCCACAGTGATCCCAGGCTGGAACACTCCCAACAAGAATGAATTCCCTAGAGCCAAGCACCAAGGCTGAGCCCCTGAGAGCCATCCTGCAATGTGCCCCAGGGCTGATAAGCCCTAGCTAGGGTCTGGTGGTTTGGCCAGTCAGCCCTTTCCTCACCTCAAAATGGGGCCTCAGAGAAAGGGAGGAGTGAGAAGTGGCACCCTTTTATAGTGTGAGCAACAGCTCAGCTCTGTGTTCCCCCAGGCAAGGTATGCTCCACACTCGGTGATTTCAAAAGAAGTTAAAAAAAAAAAAGGAGGAAAGAAAGAAAGAAAGAATGAGGAACTAACTCAACACACCCTGTAGGTAGGTTCTGGTTTCCCCAGGGAGAATTATAGTATAACCTTCCAAAGAGTATCTGCTTGATGTGTTATAAACAGCTTTTCCTTTTTCTTATTCCCTCTCCTCAGCCCTGAAACCACTGCTTCTTTACCAGACAATCCTCTGCCTTGACAGGATGAGAGAGGTGCTGGGTATGTCTAGATGTAGACACTCTATCAACTATTTCCATTAATAGGTATTAAGAACAGGGATAGAAGTGATAATCTCATTCTGTTGCATCCTGTGCCCAGTCTCCAAGAATACTTTTACTTAATGTTTGAAACATCCTTCAGATGTCTCATCCCCCCACTCATTCCTGGCTCTGGACACAGCAGTGCACTTGGAGCCACGCTTACAGCAAGCACAGGCTTTGGCTGCAGCAATTCTGCACTTCACATGCATGTGCTCAAGGGTCTGGCTGGCCTGGCTGAGCTAGCGTGCTTGATATCTCACAGGATAGGGTAGGAAGGCAGAAAGAGATTAAGGATTTTATCATGTTCCCAGGAAAGTTCAGTACAGAGTTTCATTGATTTCTGTGGAAGAGAAGCCATCCCTAAAAGTTTGCACAGCTGGGAAAGCAGACCAGGAGATCCTTGTGTCCCTTTCTTTCCTCTGACCACAAGGCTACACTTCTCCTGGGGCATGGGAGAGTTTACATGCTCTTCCAGCCAGGCAGGGTGCTCCAAAAAGAGGCAACATTCTTATATAATAACTAATATTAAACCTACAATAATTGCATATATGTAATACAATTAATCCTGCAAGCAAAGCCTGCAGAAAGGCTGTAATGAAGTGTGAGTGCCAGGCTGCAGCTTGTGCCTTTCAGAACACCTTGGCAGTTTTGCCAGAGCAGCAGATAAGTGGAGATTGATAGAACCTTGTCAGAAGTGTGATTTCCCTCCCCACCCCCCCTGTACTACCTGTACTTAGCTGAAATTCCAGAAGTGATTGCATTTTACTTGGGTATATCTCCCCCAGAAGTGGCACGAAGCTGTATTAGGAAATAACTTCAGACTTATTGAAATTCAAAGCATTTTTGGTGTATCAGTAGCCTCAAACAGTTCCTGTTAATTGCTGAAGTGATGCTGCCTTCTCTTTGCAAACAGCATTAGCTGGCTTTAACCAAACTGGGAACACACACACACACAGACAAAAGTCTAGACTGAAACATCTCTTCTTAAGAGTTTGTAGAGGCATTCAAACTAGGTAGCTCAGCATGCCCTGGTTTGCTCAAAGCTCTCTGAAAAAATCATAATAATAATGGCAGCATATTAATTAGTCCTCAGGGATAGCTCCATTTTCCATGCATGTAACCTTTACTGCTTTGGGATGCAAGCTATTTGTTTTGGCAGCCTGAAGCAGCCCATAACTTCACCATGATAGCCATTTTTAGTTTGTCGTGTAGATTTTATTTATTTATCTGTTTTACTTTTCTTTTTTTAATCCATCTGTCCTGAGAAGTCAAATTTCTGATTTTTATCTTGTACCACCCACCCTCCTCATTTACAGAGAGGACCTCAAAACAATCCCTTCCCCTATTGCCTCTGATTTGTCCTTTGCCTCATTCTCAAGAGATTCATGTTTCTATTTCACTGTGTCTGTGTTAAATACTTCTGGTCCTGAAATTTCTGGACTCTGAGGTAGGGAGGTTCCATATTTATTACAATAACATCTGAAATACTTTTGTTGGATTTACAAGCTTTAAGAGCAAGAAAAACAACCATTTTCCTGGCTGCCAGCTCTGAGTATTGCATGTAGGATGTGGATTGTTAGTTGTTGCATCATTATTGGGAAGAGAGGTTCAGTTCTTTGGACTTAGCAAAGCTGTTGATGACGGGTGCAGGCATGAGAAAAGAAACCAACTCTTTCCTCCATCCTTCTTTATTGTTTTCAGAGGATAAAGCAGCAAAAACATCTCTGCAAAAAAATATCATTCAGTCTAGCTGGCAGTGGTTTGCCATTCAGCAGGTTCATTCAGGCTGCCTTCATGGGTGATTCTTTTTTTCAGATGTCCAGCATGCAAATATAGCAGATGTGGGAATATAGCAGATGTGGGAGTATAGCAGATGTGGGTGTCTTCTGCCTTTGAAAAGAGAAAGATACCCATTTTGATGAGGACAGTGGGATTGGTACAGAGCATCTACAAAGTGCAGAGTAGACCTGAAAATCAGGTGAGAAACCTCAGTTGATTTTGATCTTCACATCATCCTGTACCTACCCTACATCTGGAGGTAGATGTTGGGAGGCTCCAATTAAATTAGAGAATCATAGACTCATAGAATGGTCTGGGTGAGAAGAGACCTCCAAAGGTAATCCAGTCCAACCCCCTCTGCAGTCAGCAGGGGCATCCTCAACTAGATCAGGTCACTCAGAGCCCTGTTGAGCCTCACTTCGGCTACCTCCAGGGATGGAGCCCCAACTACATCCCTGGGCAACCTGTTCCAGTGTTTCACTTACCCTCATGGTAAAGAACTGCCACATCCCAGATTTCCCTGTGTGCCGAGGGAGTGGTTTCAACCACACACATAACAGCAGAGTGGCAATTAGCCCAAGAAGAGCTGGTGAAAACACTTGATCCTTGTCCTGGCCGCTGGGACACACCGCGTCAGAGGCAACTGGCAGCTGACGGCTGTGCAGCAGAGCAGCTGGCTTTGGGGCTGCCCTTACATTTCCTCAGCTTCCCACCACCTGCTTTAGGGCCTGTCCCTTCCCTCCTCCCTTGACTCTTTCTTTTCTCTTAGGGCAAAGTGTATTTTTACCACTAAGGTTTAGAACTGCCCCTGTTTTTATTTTAATCCCTCCTTCCCTATCCCCATAGTTACTCCTAATTCGGCACCATAAAGACTTTACCTAGGAAATGTCTTTGTTTAAACCAGCTCTGCCAACCCAGTGACATAACCTAAGCTCTCAGATATCCTTTCCCTCACACACAGGTGTCATCCCTCTGGATCTTTTCAGTGCTGCTGCTAAACCCATTTGTCCTGGTTATCTGGAAATCCTCCCTTTTCCTCTAGCCTGGTCCACCTTTCATCCTGACCATCTGGAAGACTGCTGTTAGGCAATGCTATCTTGGTCTAATTTTTAAGAAATAATTGATTTATGACTGCTACATAGCTTTCCTGATTTTCCTAGGCATGGCAGAAGTAACAGGCTGCTCTAGTCTTCCAGAACTTCATATAAATTGCATTCACACACAACATATCTCAGCGATAAGAGGACCTGAGCTCAAAGGAAACCGCTTCATATCTTAACTCTCTGGAGTTTTAGGGGTTTATTTTAATACTGTCCTGACCTTAGCATATACAATCCATGGTATTTGCCAAGCTTAAAACAACAGCCACAGGAGGATCCTGTCCTAGGTTTTGCAAGCGGTTCTCACATCAGCGGAGCGCTGATCCTGCATGGAATTCATTCCACATTTTATTCATTATCTGAATGAGTTATCAAGACAGCTCTGCCTGGCTGGAGGTACCAACACAGTGCAGACAGATTTTTTTTTTTTTTTTCCCCACAGAACTCTCTGAAGCGATACTGTCAGCACAGCTATATTTAATGGGCTCTACCCATGCAGTCAGTCTCTCAGTGCAGAAGAAATAGTTTACAATCTCTGAAACCCTACACTCCCCTCTGCCACGGAGCAGGAAAAAGTAACATCTACCGTCATTCCTTTTGCATGTCGCTGGATCCAGGGGGAAGGGAAAGCCGAGTGAGACAATGAGGACATTGAAAACAAATATTCTAAGAGGCAGAGCAAGGCTGTGGTAGTTTTAGGCTATGCCTTTAATTTTTTTTTTCCCCACAGGTCATGAACAGAAAGTGGTAAAATGTAAATAAAACACTACTGGGGGTAAAAGGGAAAACAAAGATAATTGTCAACAATCCCATTGGAGAGATGTCTACCACAAGATTTGGTTCCCCAAACAGTTTCTCTCTCTCTTCTCCCTTCTGGGAGCTTCTTCGCTCTGGGAGAGACTAACTTGCTTCTGCTTGCCCTTGGCTGCATTGTTTTGGCTAAGTCTAATAGCTCTGCTTCTGTCTCTTGTCCCTTTTATACAGGGAGGAGGCAGGGCGAGAGAAACTATTAGCTCCCCTGGTCTTTGGCCAGGGGGGTCCTTGTGCTGTTTGTTAATTGTAAATACCTGTAAATATTGTAAATATTGTATATTTTGTACATATTCATTACATTCCATTGCAGATTGCAGTTTTGCTTGTACATACAGCTTCCATTTGCTTCCACCTGAGCTGGTCTGGCAAAGTTAATGTTGGGGGGGAATTTTCAACCCACCACAAAGGCCAAAAAAAAAAAAAAAAATCAGTAGTCAACATCTGCAAGCTGTCTATAACCACAGCTAAGGACTGCCTTTAAATTCACAGAGCTCATGTTCTGCTTACCTTTTCTTTAGGCTTAGTATCAGTTAAGAACTAACCTGTGATCTTCTATCATTGCTGCTGCTGAGAGAAGAGTCAGGACATGCAAAGAGGTTTCCCCAAGTTAAATGCCATTAGGCAGAAAATAACTGACATTTTGGGAAGATAACATAGGGCAGCTTCATGTGCCCTCTGAGTTTTCTGTGCTGTACCCCTGTGGCATCCCTGAAAGAGCTTTGTGCCACCCGCATTAAGGTAAAGGTCATCAGTCCTAAAGTGATTTCTATGAAATAAAATTGCCTGTTTTCCAGCTTTAAAAAGAGATCCAGTTCATGAATATGGCAGAGAAGTGTCCTTACATGCTGATCAAGGGGACTGAGGTAAGCAGTGAGGTAAGGATGGACCTTCACATCTGAAACAAAAGCCTCTTAGGATGTGGAAAAGGGCTTGGTGAGTGATGTCTGTGAAACGTGGGGTTGGGGTATGGGCTTACTCCACACTATGCATGATATTAACACTGGGAGGGTAAAAGTAGTCATTTTAGTGTGGCTTGAGGAGATTTAGCATCAGAACAATGACAATGAAAAATATAATTGCTGACAGAACACAACATGGACAGCAAAAACACAAGGGATGGAGCATTTCTTACCTGGGAAGGAGCAGTGACACAACTGTGTCAGGCAGCTCAGCATGATTGAAAATGTGACATGGTCATGGCAGGGAGAAGGCCAAGTGAATATCTGAGACATCTTCCATCACTGTAAGTCCAAAAACCTATTTCCAGTGTCTTATTGTTGGAAGAGTTACTGAGCTGGGGAGTATGGAGCTCTTGAAACATGAACATTTAAAGGCTCCCTGGTAGCTCAAAGCTTTAGGATCTCTGTTCAGTAGGTCTTACCATGCTGTATGTGGTATGTGTGGAAGTCCCCCCCTCCTTTTTTTCTTTTAAGTCATAAACTACATCAATTTTAATTTCCCAGCTCAAGATTTGCCCTTCTACAAGGTATAGGTACAGAGTTGACTGCTCTTATGACAGTTTAATTCTTAAATCTTCAGTTAGTCTGGGAAAAAAAAAATTAAAAATCAGTCTTCTTGCCCACTATGTCCTCCTCCTTCTCCCCCTGTTATAAAAAAATACCAAATGTGCAGGTTATAAATAACACAAGTTATCTAACATTTCACCATATAAGGAATGAGTAGAACTGGAAATGCTGATCTCTTTTTTGCCTTTAGCATTTAAATTAAATGGACAATGCAGTAAGTTGAATATTCCCAGCCAAAAAAAAAAAAAAAAAGGTATATGTGTAGTTCTGCTGTTCTTGTGTCTTGCTCTGAGCTTTATTGGCCTCCTTGCTGGTCCTTCAACAGCCAAGATTTGTAAGTTTGCTGTTGAAGTGGTGAAACATATCAGTCTCTGACCAATTTGAAAGCAAGAGAAAGAAGACTCCTCCAATTTTATGTTATGTCCCATGGAAGGGTAGGGAGCACACAGGAAGGGGACTGCTTGCTAAAGCTCATGGGATGTGTTATCTACTCACCAAAGACTGCCATGAGCTCTGTAACACCATCTTCATGGCCATCTTTAGCCAGAGAATAGATATCTTGAGAGCAAGCACAGGGAATTAGATATGTTGTCACAAAGATTGATCTTGGGGTAAGAACTGAAGCTAATTTGGTGCTAAAATTGGTGTCTGAATTAATTGGTTGATTTACACCATTTTCTTTTTCTTTATTAAATAACAGGTGCCTTCCTAGACCTTCTTTCTCCATGAACAGCAGCTGATTCAGTTCTGGCAAGCAGTTCCCCTTCCTGTGTGTTTCTCCTCTGAAGCCTGAACTGGCCTCCAGTTAATTCATATGGAATTAAAGAAGGGGATGAAGATATGAAGCTGTGCTGAGCCTCTCTCTCTCATACAGGGTGATATCAGCCACTGAAAAGCAGTTTTGTATCCCCTGGTAACACCAGGCTCAAGAAACATTTCACAAATAAAGAATCTGACTACCTGGTTATTAACAGCCCAGCACCCTCTGCCAGCTATCCTCTACCCTATTTGCTCACAATCAGGTATGAAAACATTTCTGCCACTGAAAATAATGGAAAAATTAACTGGTTTTGGAAGCAATGGGAGTTAAAGCAAGCAACTGCAGTACATGTTCTTTATGCATGTACAGCAGCATAAGGAAACTGTGGGAAGCTAATTTGCAAGCCTGTTTACTGAATACCTGGAACAACTCCCATTTCCCACTTAAATTAGCTACAGGAAGCCAAGTGTCTAATTTGCTTCTCCAGTACCTGCTTGTTCTACTCATTTATGTCCTTTCCCTCTTGCATTTCAGTAGACCATCTCTCCTGGCATTTCAGAGGTTTATTGCTGCATCCACAGTCTGTAGGAGCCTCTACAGGGAAAAATGAAGGCAGACTGCTAGCACACTGGGCTGGCTGGCTTTGTACCTGCTTTGCACTTTGTGGGCACAAAAAGCTAATTGGAGTTCAGGAGAACAGCAGGTCAGGTTTATAAAATTCAAGAACTCCCTGGGCTAAACCCAGTGTGCAGCTCTGGCAAAAGAAGAGACTTTGAGGAGCAGCCTTGTTTTGGGGGTCAGTGCTAAACCTGCTCTGTATGTGGAGATTCATAGAATGGTTTAGGTTGGAAGGAACCTTGACGATCATCTAGTTCCAACCACCCTGCCATGGGCAGGGACACCTTTCACTAGCCCAGGTTGCTCAAAGCCTCATCCAACCTGGCCTTGAACACCTCCAGGGAGTGGACATCCACAACCTCCCTGAGCAACCTGTTTCAACACTTCACCACCCTCACTGTAAAGAATCTGCCCTCCTCAAGTTTAAAGCCATTTCCTCTTGTCCTATCACTACAAGCCCTTGTAAAAAAGTCCCTTCCTGGCTTTCTTGGAGGCTCCCTTCAGCTACTGGAAGGTTGCTATAAGGTGTCCCTGGAGCCTTCTTTTTTCTAGGCTGAACAACCCCAACTCTTTCAGCCTGTCCCCACAGGGGAGGTGCTTCAGCCCTCTGATCTGCTTCGTGGCCCTCCTCTGGACCTGCTCCAGCAGTTCAGAGTCCCTTTTATGCTGGGGGCACCAGAACTGAATGCAGTGCTCCAGGTGGGGTCTCACAAGAACAGAGAAGAGAAGAATCACCTCCCTTGTCCTGGTGGTCACACTGCTTTTAATGCTTCCCAGTATACCACTGGTCTTCTGGGCTGCAAGTGGACATTTCCTGGCTAACCCAGTGTTGAAGCAAATGGTATCTAAGCAGTGTGACAGCAGCATTTAAAGTCATCCCTTTCACACACACCAGCACCTCGAATCTTCTTGCCAACCTCATCTGCTCAGGGCTAATCCAAGCTGTGAAGAAAGTCTTCTGTGCCACCATTTTTGTTGTCTACTTGGAAAAGGAGAGGACATGGTGAGAATTGCTCATGGAAAATGTTCTGGTTTTTAGTCCCTGTGCTCTGGTCTTCAGAGCCTGAGAGCTTGAAAGCTCAGCTGTATGTCTCTAACCAATTACAGGCTGTGTTAATGCTGCTGCTTGCTGCTCCAGAGGTAGGTTTCTCAATGGAAAACTGGGAGAAGCATCAATAAATAATGACAGTTTTGAGACCACCAAGCCAAGGTTTCCTCTTGTTTCTGGAGGTAGTTCTGTTGGTTCCTCACCATCTGTGGCTTTTTCTTAACCAAAAGCCAACTTGAAATGTGCTGGTAATGGAGGTAGTGGAAGGTAAGTGCCTCTGGTCTAGCAGTTAAAAACTTGTTTACTGGAGTGAGACTTGTAATGGCACAAAGCATGTGGAGCAGTATTTTAAATGTCTTCTCTAACCACTGCTGGTGAGATACTTTCACCAGCCAGCCTGCACCTCCAATTAGAGGATAACTTTTCCATAGAAGCATAATCACCAGTCCCCCCTCAAACATTTTTCTGCATCTGTTTGTTTGCTACTGACAGGGGAAGAAAATTCCTCTCTCCTTTTTTCCCCTCTCCCTCCAGAGAGGTCAGGATTTGTCCCTGAATGATTACATGATCTGTTTCATGCTAATTAAATAGAAAGCGAGTAAGAAGGATCATTTATGGAGTCCTTAAGCCCAGAGGTCTTATTTTACATTTCAGTACAAGACTGAAGGAAATTGAAAACATTATTCCTTAGAGAACTGAGACGGAAAAGCACCGGGAAATATTCATGTTAGCAGAGCACACAGGAATATCTTTCATTTCTGTTCCCATTTGTTAAAACAAAATGGTACTTTTTTAAGCAAATGATGAACATTGAATACATTCCTCACAGTAGGGATAGCAGTGGTATCAGTCAGAAGGACCATCTCCCCCTGGCCCTGGAAAACATCCTTTACAAGAGAGTGGAGTCAGAATTTTTCCCACTAGGTGACCTGTCTTCTTCAAGCAGTTGTGATTTGCTCAGTGTTCTTCTTTAAACAAATCATTGGAAGTATGGCTGGGGAAAAGGAGCTGTCATTGTTTGAGTATCAAGGTTTGATCCACTGTTTTGACTCTTTTAAGCATGTATCATTATGTCTTTCTCAACTGCCATCCACACTGAATGAAATGCCTAACCAGTAGTTAGGAGCAGCGTATTTTTAAATCAATGCTGAATATGATGGAGTTCTACCAGAAACCCCCAAACCCAACAGCTAGCAACCTGGAACCTGCAGCTGCTTCTTTTTTTTTGCTTCCTCAATGATTTAGGTTTAATTTTGCAGGCTTTATTACGTTACATGATCTCATCCTCTCCGTTCTCCAGGTGGATGAAGGCATGTTCATTGAAATGGTCTTCCTGTGAAATAGCAGAACTCAGTTTGGTGGAGGAAGAATGGGGCAAAGGTGGCAAATATTTCTAGGACTGAATCACCTAGATCTTGATACTACTGCTAAATTAAATTACAGTTCCTCCTGAACCTCTCTGGAGAGAAGAGTTTTAAATGCCAAAGCTCATAGTAAGGCAGGTAATAGGGGAAGGAAACCTTGTGACCAACCAAAGTACTGCTGGAGAAGATGAATTATGGAGACACTTTGTCTTTAATTGACCTTGGATATGGTTTTGGGTAAAACCCCTCTCCTATCTGAGGTCTTAGTGGACATATGAACAAGTGATTCAGTGGAAGGTGTATGGGGAAGGCAGCAGGAACCCACAAATGCTACATGAAACATCCAAAGCCATTTGCCTTAGAGATGCTCATTAAAGAAAACCCAGAAAGTTCTTTTCTCCAGCGGAGGATCTCAGTGGGCTTTGGGATATCAGTGCAGTCACCCATGTCATCCTCATGGAGCAAGCCATGGGTGTTTTCAACAGCAACAGACTTGAAGGAAGCCATTGCTACAAAAAATTTCACAGAGTTTGGAAAACTAGACTGCTTGAATGTCCTTCCTCCATATGTGGGAAACACTAGCTCAGCCATTCTATCCTCCATGGCACCTTCTTGGAGGATTGTGAATGTACCTATCAAAATCCCTTCAATTTCATGGGTTTTCACTGGCTACTGATACCAATGAAGTGCTTCAGGAATCCTTCCATGCCCAAAGCAGCTGTTTTGCACCTGGTTTTATGGGAAACTGTGAAATGAGATTTTCTCAAGATTTTTTTGGGGGGTTGAGGGTGGAATGAAACCTACCAAGTTTAAACCAACTGGATGAAGCTCTCTTGCTCAAGCAAAACCATACATTCTGGAAGAATTAATTAGTAGACTCTAATGAGCTATCAGGACCTCACATTTTGTGTTTTGATCTTTTATTGATTTCCAATAAATATTTTTAATCAGGAAGGCTGACTACAGTGATTAATCCTGGAAAAAAATCTTTCATACCAAGAGTAAGCCATGAAATATTTGCTTTTCTGTACATAAATAACTCACAGTGAATAGACATTGCACTATAAACTGATTCTCAGTTATACAAAATACACTGCTAAGGCTGATGGAAATTTTTCCATCAAGATGGAAACTGGATTGTTAGTTGAACATTTTTATTAGTATCTGCTTTAGTTACATTTCCATTTTCTCTTAGAAAACTGATATTTTTTTGGCTGAAATTTCTTCCCTCCTCCAGTTCCCAGTGCAAAGATGTCCAACCATTTTCTAATAAGTTTTTTTCTTTCTTTTTTTTCCCCTTCCCCCCTCCCCCCTTTTTTTTTTTAAACTTTCAGGTTTCCAAGAAACAAGGCAAATATATCCACCATATCCACCATATCCCTTGTCTAAGGCACTTGATTTTACTACAGCACTGGGTAGGTTCATAGCTTAGTAGAACAATAGTGTTCAATGCATGCCAGCAGATATATGGGAGAATCACATCTCTGCCCCCAGAGCTTGCAGTGTGGGGAGAAGAAAGGGAGAGGAAGGAGGAAGAGGTAAGATGTTCATGAGCAAACCTTCAGCTATATTTTATGAGCTCAGTTGCTCTTTCCTGTGTAAGAGCTCCAGTGAGATTATATGCCTTGGAGTGAAGTATGGAAAGGGATGATGTGGGTGAGATAGGAGGAAAGAACGGTGGAAAAACACTATTGGAAAAGAGAGAAGGAAATGTGTGGAGGGGGAGCAATCTGATGGAGTAGGGAGAGAGATCAGAAGACGAGAAAAAAAAAACAAAAACAAAGTGAGGAGAGTGATGATAGGTGATGGGAGATCTGATCAGGAAGAAGGAGGACAGAGGGGAGCCCCACTGCAAGCAAGGAGAGCAAAGCCTGGAGTTTCACAGAATCACAGGATGTTAGAGGTTGGAAGGAACCTCTGGAGATCATTGAGTCCAACCCCCCTGCCAGAGCAGGGCCATAGAATCCAGCACAGGTCACACAGGAATGCATCCAGATGGATTTCGAAAGTCTCCAGAGAAGGAGATTCCACAACCTCTCTGGGGAGCCTGTTCCAGTGCTCTGTGACCCTCACAGTGAAGAAGTTCCTCCTCATGCTGGGGTGGAACCTCCTGTGCTGTAGTTGATATACATTACCCCTTGTTCTTGTTTCAGACCTGAGGAGGTGACAGGGGCCCAGAGCCATGCCTCTCCCCATGGCTGCTGCTTTTTTGAGTGTCAGCTTTGTGTCCTGGTGAGGTTTCTCTGGGAGGGACTAGGAACTAGAAGGCTGTGACTTTTCATCCTCCTCATCTGCTGCTGGGAGAGCAGTGTTCATCCCAGGGCTTTTACCCCTGTGGCAGATTGGTGAAGGGCTGGCTTGGAGCTCTCAGTGGGCTCCCTGTGGCAAGCAGAGTGCAGTGTATGGGTGTGATTAAACTGGTGGCTGCAGATAAAGTATTTACTGCAGTGGGAACAGATAAACAGATGCATTTCATTCTTCTGCTCTTAAGTCAGTAGCAGGCAGCAGAGCTGAGCAAGCCAGGAGGACCTATTACATTTCAAAAGGTAGCTCTGAGGCTTCATCTTCCCCACACTCCCTGCTCCCATATGTGGTGTGAATGAGATGGCTTCACTGAAGCTACTATCTCCTATTGGCAAGATGGGCATATTCCAGGAAAGCTATTAAGTGAAAACATCTAAGTCTGATGCTGATGGTTTATTTCCTGCCCCTTTATCCCCCAAAGCAAACTTCCTTCTCTCTGGCTGCCTCGTGTATTAGCACACATGAAAATTTTACTGTTATGAATTATAAAAATCCACCAGAGAGGCTGCTCTGCAGCAGCAGCAGAGAGTAGGGAGGCTTTACTGTAACAGAAAAGCACATCATGGATGAATGAATGTAAGAGAACAACAGAAAATCATTAACAGGCCACAGGCCAACTGTGTGCTGACCATAATTTATTCATATTTGCTTAGGTTTCTCTTCTGATTCTGACTAGACATAAATTAGAAAACCTCCTCAGCCACGTCATGGATCCCAGGGAGAAATGCACCTTCAAAACTGATGACAAAAATGCTTTCTCTTTGGCAGTTTCCACCAGCTTCCAAAGAATGACCAACAGCTTTTGGTGAATGGTATTCAAGATGGTGTAAGACGTCACCACCCCTCTAGTAGCAGAAGGTAACACTGTTGGTCAAGTAGTCTTCAAACCTAGAGTGGCCTCCTTCATTGCCTTGTTCTTGCTGATATGGCTCAGACATGGTAGAGCAGTAGAGTGAGGAAGAAAACAGGGTGAAGGGAAGACCCTCACCTGGCAGATCCTGGGGTATTTGAAGTCTAGAGGTCAGGGCCATTCTCCTGGCACAGCCCAGCAGCCTGGGAAGAATTTCACAAGTAATGGTGGAGGTAAGCCACATGCTAGGTGAGTGTTTGGACAGTGTGCCCTGGCACTCCCCACATCCCCGGGCTGCAGGAGAAAGTGGAAATGCCAGGAATATTCCTTGGAGCAATGAGGATGAGCCAAGTAACAGAAACACCTGGTTGTAAGCCATCTCCTTGAATCAGTTTCTGGGGAAAGGAGCAGTCCTGGCTCTCACCAAGCCTCCCTGCTACTTAGTCATTGAATTGCTCCCCAGATGTCCCTAAGTCACGTTCACTCAAACACCACTTAGGCACACCATTAAGATCTGTTCCTCCATAAACATTTCCCTCCTTGGGAGGAGACAGAGCCCACCCAAGTCTGGCCAGACAGGGAAAATTCACTCTGTGCTCTGCTGTCTGAGTCAGATACAAGAAAAAAATCATTGTGTGCATGAAAGTCCTTTTTGTCTTGTGTGTGGGGGTGAAGGGCCCTGGTGGTATTTAGATGAGCTTTTTTGTTTTCTTGCTGAAGTTCTCATTTATGTGCCATGCTCTATTGATAAGCTGGGGACACTTCTGAGAAGCCTCAGATGGATACAGTCCCATTCATTTCCTGCAGCACGGGGCCAGGGAAGAGTAAAGGGCTGCACCATTCATCTTTGCAGAAGCTCTCTTGCTTGCAAGGGATTAGGAACTTGGTTCCCAATATGGCTAAAACAACCAACCCCTTCTTCCTCCAATAGCAAAGGTTAACATAGATCAATGGGGAAAGATGCCACTGGCTCACAGAGCTTGACAGGGGAAGGAGATGCATTTCATAGGCATGGTCTTTCCCCTTATACAGGAGGACAGCTGCACCACTTGAATGATAAACGTGTCATTAGTTCTGGATCTAAATGCAAACCTCCTTTTTCCTCAATGTAAAGTACCTTCCCAGAGGCTTTTCACATTCACTGCAGACTTTGGTTAGTTGGGTAAGACCACTGGCTTATGTTTTAGAGGAGCATGCTGCCCCCAAATCCTTTAACAGTAACCAGCTTATGGCATCTTCAGCTTTCTAACTGGAAATTCTCCACGTCTGTGGAGAGAAACAAGGGCAGCATATGTGAGATGAAATTTGAGCTGAGTTACCGACCAAGTGGTTTCACGGTCCGCTTCCCTTCTGCTGAGGTGGTCAGAGAAGGATGTTAGTGTCACTGACACCCTCCAGCTAAACCTCTGCTCCTTTCCCTGGACCACAGCCAAAGGCAGAAAGGGAAAACCAAGAAGCCATCAACATTCCAGCCTTGCCAGTAGGCATATGTTTGTGCAGTGGCAGGAGAGCAGGAGATGTGGTGGAAAAAGAAGAATAGGTGTTGGCAACGAGTGCCTAGGTCACATCTTAAACAAAACGCATCAGGTGAATTTCCCAATGAGTCCCACATTTGGTCAGGGGATATGAGTTCCTATAAACATATTTGTAGTTATGCTGGCAACTAAGTCAGCCTCCTCCTCTGTCAGCAGGATAAGAGCAGAGGAACAGCCAGCTGTTTTCAGACTTTCCTGACTGGAAGGAGAAAGTTCCCCAGAGGGTGCAGGTCAATGTCCTTAAGACCAGCATGAGGCCAAGGCACGGAGATGACACTAAAATCTTGGATGACTAGGTTGCTTTGGTAATAACTGGCATGCTGGGTCCTGATTGTTTTAGGTGACTGATGACATTATTTGCAGTGGCACAGGTAGTCAGCATCCTGTTTCTCATGGACTTTGAAATCTGAGCCACGGCACAAAAAACTGGGCTGTTCTCAGCTGCTGATCATCTTTTCACCAAGGCAGTCCTGGTTTCCAGGCCTCTTTTGAAAGCAGGTCTTGAGATCAGAGATTAATATTTCCCAAGATAGCTAAACAACTTAGGGGCCTGTTTTCTGGTATTACCATTTTATAGCCAAAATAGTTGTAGCTCAAAACCAGCTATTGATTATTGCTTTTGATTAAGAAATCACCTATTTTGCTTGTGATTAAGAAATTACCCCCCAAAAATCTGTGCAGGTATTGTTCAAAACTTCTAGATTTCCAGGAGGGAAGCAGACTTCAGGATCCTCTGTGTGGGATCTGTTGTTCTCCATCCCCAGGGAGCAGGCAACCACCCTTCTTTTCCTGATGGCTACACAGTTAAGGCTCCTAAATTTTCTTCTTTTGAAGAAGAGGCTGAGAACCACTGGCCTATATTTATAATTTCCCATTTTGTGCCAATCCTTTTATTGCTCTCCTAATACACAGCACCTTTATCTTCCCAGGGGTCTACTTCCTTTGAAATATTTTCTTGCTCATTTTTTTTTATTCCCTCCTTCACATTTTTGTGCTTATGTCATGTGATGGAAAACATTTTGCTTTGTTTCATATAAAACTTGGCGTTTTGAAAGCAACCTTCCCTAGCACCTAGTTGTATGTAGGTCTGTTGGTCCTTTGTTTACAGTCCATGGCTGCTGACCCAATAAGAGCAAGTTCTGTAGGGGAAAATAAAACTAAGAATCAAAGATTTATAGGATTATGAAAAGAATGGGTTATTACATAAAGTTTTTTTAATTGGAAATGGAAATGTGGTCATTAACCAATTGGGCTGGGTTTGCAGGGCCTATTTATCTATCTATCTATCTATCTATCTATCTATCTATCTATCTATCTATCTACCTATGTATCTATCTATCTGTCTCTCTCTCTCTCTATGTATCTATCTATCTGTCTATCTATCTATCTATCTATCTATCTATCTATCTATCTATCTATCTATCTATCTATCTATCTACTTATCTATCTATCTATCAGGTATTGTGAGTGTTTCAATATGCTTCTGTTATTCATTTCTAATTCCCTGCTGAGCCAATAACATCTCCAAAAAATACTTAGGAAGCAGGTGAATTCCTCAGTGTCCTACTAAATGACAGCTTGCCTATATTTGTATGATCCAGTCACAGTAGGAAAGTTAGTATCCTTAAAAAAAAAAAAAAAAAGAAGATGCTGGAACGTATGTAATTGCTCTCCTGCAATATCTAGGCCAAAGAGTGCAAGTCACACGACACAGAAACCTCCAGGGAGCAGGAAATCAAAGAGCAGTAATTCTGAGCTGTGCCTGGCAGTGGTGTTGGTAATGACAATTGCTGCAAGGACTTCTGACATCACCAGTCACTCCCAAACCCACAGTTCATAAGTGGCAATGATGAAATAATTGCTGAGTCACTGTATGAACACGTCCTCTTTGGCCTCCTTAAGATGAATAGGAGCCAGCCTCTGCTATGCAGGTCTTGGTCTACACCAGTTTGCCAGTAAGCAGGTTGCCATAAATGAATTTGCTGTGAAGTGTTACCCAGAGACACATTTTGGCTTCAGTGACTGCATCAGACATGAGCTGTGGGGCTGTAGGTGCAGCCAACTGGTTTGCTACCTAGTGAGATTGCTACCAGAGTGGGATTAGAGATCATAGAATCATGGAATTGTTAGGGTTGGGAGGGACCTCAAGGATCATCCAGTTCCAACCAGCCTGCCATGGGCAGGGACACCTCACACTACATCAGGTTGCTCATAGCCACATCCAGCCTGGCCTTAAAAACCTGCAGGGATGAGGCTTCCACCACCTCCCTGGGCAACCTGTTCCAGTGTCTCACCACCCTCATGGTGTAAAACTTCTTCCTAACATCCAGCCTGAATCTACCCATTTCTATTTTTGCTCCATTCCCCCTAGTCCTATCACTACCTGACATCCTCAAAAGTCCCTCCCCAGCTTTCTTGTAGCCCCCTTCAGATACTGGAGGGCCACAGTAAGGTCACCTCAGAGCCTTCTCTTGTCAGACTGAACAGCCCCAACCCTTTGTCTGTTCTCATAGGAGAGGAGCTCCAGCCCTCTGATCATCCTCGTGGCCCTTCTCTGGACACCCTCCAGCACCTCCAGATCCTTCTTGTAATAGAGGCTCCAGAACTGGATGCAGTAATCCAGGTGGGGTTAAAAAATACATGGAAGATTAATAGATGTGGAATAAGTATCAGTTTTCCAGTGCAGAGAGAATAATTAGGAGACCATGATAACCTCTCTCTCAGCCACTTTACTTGGGCTTGTTCTTTGGGTGAAGAGCTGACCCTTCCAAGGCATGGTGGCTCTCTCAGTCTGAGTGTGCTGCCCTGAACATGATTGGTTAATAGTGACAGCAGCAGGCAGGCTGAGGTGGTTGGAGCCCAAAACACAGCCCTTGCATCAGAGACTGTTGCAAAGGGGATACCACGTTGCTCAATGTCCTTAGTGGCTGTGGACTTTTAGCAGGCTGTAGCAATAATCAGTGTTTGGAGGCCTGGATTGGCAGCAGGACCAAGTGCTGATTTATCCTTCCCATGTGTGGGGATAGCTCTGCCTGTGTCTTTTGTTTGCCATTTCTCTCTAGTGGTGTCAGCCACACGTGGATTACCAGGACACAGTGTGACAGCGCAGCCCTAAGGACAGAGCTGCTTCTGACCCTGAAGCTGAGCATTTTTGCCTTTGTTCTCTTTTACCCAGGAGTGAGGCTGTGGAAAGTTAATATTAAAACAAAGTCATGACACTGGTCCCCTGCATTCTCCATTAAGTCTTTCAAGCAGATGTTGTTTATTCCTCATGAAGGTGCTCACACACACAAGACCATTAAGTTTCCAGACATTTGAAATGACATTTCCAAAGCAGCTCTAGATGCATCCTTTTGTCCTCCTCCCTTCTCCCAGCCCCTGACCATTCCTTAAGCCTCCAGAGAAACAAACACTGTGAAAAATTGCATGGAGCACAAGCAAGGAGCTGTAGACACTGCCTTCACCTGCTGTGAGATGCACAATAGCTGGAGGCTGAAAAGGCTTTCTTGATTCTTCTAGGAGGAGAGTCTCATGTGAGCTCTCAAAATAGGACTTTAGCAAGCCAGAGCTGAATTTCATCCCAGTCCCACTCTCTGCTGGAGAAGGAAAAACTTGATATTATTAACGTAAGAGTTGAGGTTAGCTCAGGAATCTGTGCCAGAAGAGGCTGAAATCCCTGCTACACATTTTGGAGAGCTGGACATGATGGTTGCAGGACTGGGTAGGTGGTGCCTGATTCTGTGGAGCTGTAACTAAAAGGCTGATGTGCCCTTGAAAACCCCAGCCTGCAATTCCTCCCTGCTGCAGTTACAACAGCACAAAGACAGTGTGGTAATGTCTGCTGTGTTACAGAATCCCTTTATCTGACAAAAAAAAAAAAAAAAAGAAAAAAAAAAAGAAAATAAAACAAAAAACCCACCAAAAAAACCTTCTGCCAGACTAATCAGGGAATTAGCAGTATTACAAAAGTGTTCCTCCCAAATGCTAAAATGCAGACATGACTCAGATTAATTTTCAGATCAGGAAACTTATCTTTCTAGTGTGCAGCACTAGCCTGGAAGAGAGGCTTCTGGCTTTAATATGGATTTATTTGGTGGCACTTGGCAGACAAACAGAGGGCTTTTTTTTTTTTTTCTTAAAAAAAAAAGAGGAAAAAATTATTATTTCAAAATCTACTGGCAGAGGGTTTAGCAGCCTTCGGGAAACATTACATTTTCTCTGTTTCGAGGAGATTTTTTTTGACCTTTCCTAAAGACTTTAATTGTCCGGGATTGTCACATCTGCTTTCTTTAAATACCCATAAGAGGGAAAAACTCACAAAGCAAATGAGGAGGGTTAGTGAACTTTGCTTTATTTCACTCACAATGTGAACTTTCAGAGGATTGGAAAATCCTTCCCTCCTATTTTGAAGGAGAGGAGTTAAAGATAGGATTGACCTATTAGCTCACTGGGGGCTTTGCCTTGACAATGTGGTTCTGTTCTGGTCGTCCGAAGGAAGGAACACAAATCGGTGCCTGAGCGGTTCCAAGGGCTGATAAGTGGAGACCCTCAATGTGAGGAAGACCTTGAGCCAAGTCAGCAGGGACAGGATGCCTTCAGCACCCAGCTTGTGTTTGGTGGCCTTATGAAATGAATGAGTTGCGTCTGCCCGACGGAGAGCGGCAAGCGGGGATGAATAGCACAAAAAAGCACGGCTATGACTGCTCCATTTATTGGCTCTTTTGGCAGCATGGCTGAATAGCAAATGGATGTGGAAACTGCTCAGAAATTCCCCAAACGGGGACCTAGCTATGTGGAGGAACCTGCACTTCCTTCACCCTTTGACATTTTGGTATTAACTGCTAATTTTGAAGTACATGGGTGCGCCTGAGGAGCACAAAGAGAGCTGGCTCAGCACGACAGTCATCTCCTCGGTTAAAAACACTCCTCTGTGCCCCAGTGCTCACAGGACAAAGTTTGTTTTCCACAATGTTTCCTGGGCACCATTTAACTGCAGGATATTTCTCCCCCCCCCTCCTCCCTTTCACCCCTCCCCCTCCCTTTCCCCCCCCCCCCCCCCCAAAATAGTATTACAGTAGTAGAATCTATTTCAGATGGCAGGAAAAGGCTTGTTCTTGTCCGGTTTGGAAGTAATCATGGAAAAGTCTCTTAGCATATCTCAAAAACTGGAACAAATTGCTGCTCCACAGTGTGCAGCTCCTGCCCACTGGCACTCCAGCAGCTCCTTAGGACAGTTTCATTCAGTTGGAGGATTTTCCATGGCCAATCTGCCCTGCAGTTTAAAGGTCCTTAAATAGTATCAGAGGGTTTTGCTTTCTCTACATCTCCAGAGGGTTACTGCTTTTCTGGTTAAAATTTATCCTGAGCCCTTCATGGCACTTTATTGACTTTGGCTGAGGCTAGCTCAGTCCTGCCAGGTGGTAGGGGTGATGTATAAGGCTGTCAGCCCAGTGCACTCCAGAAGCTAGGATGGCAGGTTCTCCATAAGCTGACAGAGTGTTATGTATTCAAACACTATTGATGTTAATCTTCATGAAGCTCAGCTGTATCCCACAGCCACCAGCAGAGACCTCCCTCTTCTTCTCATGGATCCAGAATGAGATCCTCCTTCTTTTAGGAAGTGGGAGAGGAGTTGGATACGGTCCCAAGTGTGCCAAGGGGTAGGGAGAATGCAGTGGGAGCCAAAGTGTCATAATGTGCTGGTTACAGCCAAATGTAAGAGTTGCAGAAGCAGCCATTTCCTTATCAGAGACATGAGTGTGATATACAGAGTTTGGATATGTAATACAGCTGGAGAGAATCACATTTGAAATGGAGTCAGTTCTAAAGAGGCTGAGGTTGGTTGGGCATCATTTTGTCACTGGGAATGTCCTGTTGGGTTAAATCCCCTGTGGGCCACCATGCATCTTCAAGCACTGAAGGGTCAAGTGGAAAAGAGGAGGAAGTCTCCAGAGGGATGGGCAAGGAGGAGGGTGGTGGTCAACTGCAGAGTGATGTCCTCCCTCAAGTAGCTTGCTGGATGGGACATAGACATGCTGACTCCATGCATCCCTCCCATGACTTCCACCACAACCTTCTCCTTTTTGAAAAGTGGTCTTTCCTTGATGGTTGTTCCTTGATGTCTTTCCTTGGTGGCTATCACTTTCCTTAGTGGCTACTACTGCTTGGTCTAAGCGAGGCAGGTCCCCACACTGTAGGAGATTCAGCTGATACAGAGCTTTTGCTGGCAGCCTGAAAAGCAAGCTGATCTTAATGCATGTCCTGGGTTCTCCTCCTTGGTGGCCAAATCCAGGTCATGGTTGAAGGAAGGAAAAGATCCACATATGCTGAACCCTGTGAGAACTGCAAGGCTATAGGAAGTGAGAAACACAGGGTTGGAAAGTCCAGCCTCCTGCTGTCTTGGGTATCATACCTAAGAGTTCTCCACTGATTTTAGAAATGAGTTTCTTTCTGTCTCCTCTTCCTCTTTGGAGTGTGACATCAGAGAAATACAGAAAGATGCTGTTGTAGGGCAGTCAGCTGAGCTCCTCTGAAGCTGTATGTCTTGTGGGGTGTCAGTGCAGATTTATCCTGAGGCTGGGAAGGCATGTCCACATGCTTTCTGGTGCATCTGGCAGTCTTTGGTGGTAGCCCCCCTAGTTGTGGGGTAAATTGCCACAGAGATGAAGACTCAGATGGAAGACACAAACATAATGTCAGAGAACCATCTTTTAGCCTGTGCATGCCTATTTATATGCCTGACTAGAAGTGCCTAGTGACTCTTGAGATGCCTTTGGAAACTTTGGCCAAACTATTTCTTAAAAGGCCTTATAAAGAATTCAGTTTGATTTGGAATTTTCCCAGCATGGGTCTTAGCCGCAGAGCATTTAATTCTCTTGAAGTAGGTAGAGAGCTCGTTTAGATCCTCTGGATTTGTGGAATTCTGCATGTCCTGGAGAAACCTCTGTATTTCCTAGGTTTTGAGAATGCTGTTCTCTACTGCTATATTTGTCTCATAGCTTGTATTTTCTTGTTGTTATCCTTTTCCCTCACACAAGTTGCTTTGGGGGTGGGTCAGCCCTTTGAGCTCTCTTCCTTTGCCTCCATTTCCCAGCCTTTCTTTTGAACTGATATGCAAGAGCACACATTTCACCTTGGTGTTTGGCAGCCCCTTCCCCTCTTGTGTGCATAAGCTTTCAGAAACGTCCTGCAGGAGCCCTGCCTGACTGCTGGGTGTCTAAGTCTTTTAATAGTTCTTCTAAGTTTGATTTTACTTGATTTTGCTGCTTTGTTTTCATATGCATGCCAGACAGCTCATCCCCTCAAGAATGTCCTGAAGGCATCCTCTGCCATAATAAATAACAGAAGTGATAGTTAAAGTATACATATATAAATAATGTTTGCCCTTGTGTGTGAGTTTGCCTTGCAAATATGAAAGTGTGACTGAAGTCCTACACCTCTGCATTCAAACCCTTGCTGTACAGTGAAAGGAACTGGAATGTGCTGCTGCAACTCTCTTTGATAATGTCTGGCTTATAACTTACTTTTGGCTGCAGCCATCAGTGAGGGAAATCCATCTGAACAACTTTGTAGGACTGCTTTATTTTTGTGGTGCTGTGGGCTGCAAGTTTCACACTCTGAGACTAAATCCCTTTCGTATCTTCCAGGTCCTGGAGAGAGACATTTATTTAAAAGTAGCTGAAATGAAGCACAGAAACAAGCTGTAAGTGATTTTTGGCACTACAAGTGCAGTGACTGTAAAGCAGTGGCTGAGCTCCATATTTAATGTATCACTTATAGTGCTGAGTAGTAATTAGGGCTATGCAGCAAAATGCAGTGACCTCTAAACCATTCCAAAGTTGTGGGAGCTGGTGGGAAGGGGGATTTGGGAGCAGGCTGAGTTCTGGTAATCATACCATAGGGTATGAAAGAGAAAATGTGGCTCTTAAAAGTTGCTTTTTGTTTCAGACAAGCCTTGCCTACCCTCTGAAGGTGCCTTGTCCCCACAGAATGAAGTTAAGTAAATGGGTTGAGAGGTGGATAGCCCTTCTGGGACCACAAGCAGCAGGTCCTGCCAGCCTGCACAGCCTCTGCCTGCTGCATGAAATGAAATGCATCTAAAAGCCATGCACCACTCGCCTGGGCTCAGCTGCTCGGGAAGCCTCTGGGGAGGGAGGGTGAAAACTGAGAGCTGGGGATTGCTGCTTCTCATTTCAGCATGGCCTAAAGACACCCCAAAAATTCCACATTATAAAGGGATACCTGGTCTCCAGATAAGCTCCTTCCAGCCTGCACTCAAGTCAGTGAAACTGCACCGATTCTGCCTCAGAACCACACTCTGAAACTTCAGAGGACAGGGGCACTGCAACCCCTTAATAATAATTATATTAAGAGTGATGCAAGCCACGAGATTACAAGGTTTCTTCCCTTGCTGGTTGTGTTCTGCTCAAGTTGCCCTGGAGACAAAGTGACATATCCAGTGGTACTGTGGATGTTTGGTCGTAGGGATGGCAACCTATACCCACGTGAGTGCCTGGTCAGTCCTTATAGTCCTGAATGAGCCAACCCCCAAAATCTTTCCTGTTTTCAGGGTGGAAGCAAAGCCACAAAGCAATTCTCCAGTGTTTGGAGCCAGTGATCAATTGTAAACTAAAGAAATATTTATTTTAAAGTGCAAGCTGAGCGGTGCGAAAGTTTTGCCCAGGATATTCCTCTGGATGTTGCTATTTTGATATGTCTAAGTTCATTGGTATAAATAGGGTGCAGTTGTCATCACATTTAACTAAAAAAAGCCCTCCTCATTTGACAGCATAGGTATCACAAAGTCACGTCACCCACTACTAATTTTTCACTCGAGCCGTATGCAAGACTCTGGATGACAATTTCTGCTCTTCTGGCCTTGGCTGGCACATAATTTAGGAGCAAGGGAAGGCTTTCAGAAGCAGAGATTTGTAGGCTTGACATAAAGCACCAATGAATCATATACTTGAAAATTGTATCCACCATCGCTGAAAACAAAAATCACATCCGAGCCAAAAATGCAAAGTGGGCCCCCTGGATGTGACACAGCTTGGCTCACCTCCAGGAGGCTTCAGCAACCTTCTAGCATGGTTGGATGTGTGCCAACAAGTGTCCTTCATGATGGTTGAGGGAATGAAATGCTCACCAGAACGAATTTCTTCATGTAAGGTCCCACAGAGAGGAAAGGCTGTGGTATCCTCACGGAGAGTGAGATGAAAGTTTATCCCATTTTAGGACTCAGTCTTATCTATCCAGAAAAGGACTTGTATGTTGTAGTCTTTAATTTTTGTGGGTAGGAAAGGTTGATATTTGTGCTTCAGGCAGTGAAGACCTGAATGGGAATCAAAGAACCACAGAAACATTCAGGTTGGAAAAGACCCTCAGGATCACCAAGTCCAACCGAGAACCTTACTCTACAAGGTTCAACCCTAAACCATATCCCCAAGCACCACATCCAAATGACTTTTAGACACATCCAGGGTTGGTGACTCAACCACCTCCCTGGGCAGCTCATTTCCATGCCTGACCATTCTTTCTGTGAACATTTTTTTCCTAATGTCCAGTCTAAACCTACCCAGCAGTATTACACCTCACACTAAGAGGATGGATGTTAGCACTGCTAGTCTCAGCAGCAAAGTAAGCCAGGAGAAGCTTTACTAGAGTGTATCTGAGCATAAAAAAAGCTAAAGAAGAGGAGAGTCAGTCTCTGTGAGGGTAGGGAGAACTGCCAAGACTCAACTGGATAAGTAACACGTAGTAAATGCTCAGAGTCACCTTGCCAGACAAATATTTGCCTTTCACTTTGAATGAAGACCAAATCATGTTCTAACTAGTAGGACCGAGGAATTCCACACATTTTATTAAGTTGAGTGTCCTACAGAAACTCCCATGGTAAGTGTATGAGGGCAGACTTTGGGTGTTTGCTGCACAGAGGGAAGAAAAAAAGCAACAACTCAGGAAGATATTTCAATCAAGAAAAAAAAAGTCAGAGGGAATACTGGAAGCTGGGAACAGCAAGGGAAAAAAACTTTGTAAATGAGTGTGGCTAGTAATGCCACTATACTTGGTGGATAGTTGTCAGTGATGGTCAGAAGGGTGGAATTCAGGAGCTGAAGAGGTCAAAGTCTCTGGGGAAACACTGGAGAGGAATTATGTCTCCTCCCTAAATCAGATTAGCTCTGAAAAATATGTTATGGGAAGAACTAATCTAAAGTAAGAGCAGAGCCCCTGGACATTTCCAGTCGTTTCTAACCACCACGTAAACTTCCTTCTCTTGTTCAGTGAACCAAATGCAGAAGATGATGGACAAAAGACCGCAGCAGAATTGTTCTTCTTGTGACAGATGTGACCTTGGTGTCATCATTTAGGGACCTCACTTAAAGGCAATAATTGCTCCTGGGTCATTTGTTCTCTCTCCTGTAATAACCTTTTACGACCAATTTTTGGAAATCACTGATTTTATCAGTGGTTGCTAGGTTGTTACTAAGTGAGTATCTCTGATGGACCTAACTCAGTTTTAATGAAAAGATACAAAAATAAAGGAGCAAGGCTGAGACAGGCCAGCTACTTCATCACTGGGCTAAGCCAGAGTAGAATTCAGACATGGGTTGTGACCCCTGTTCAGTGCAGACTTCCCTCCTATGATTTTTATGTTTTTGCTTCAAAATGAGCCAGGAATGACGCCTGCACGCTTTCCCTTGGGAAACCTGGGATCCAGAGTTCTCTGCATTCAGTAGGAATCTTTCCATTGACTTTGATGGCCTTTGGAACTCGACCCTGTATTTCCATGGCATTTCTGGGACGTGTGTCTGAAATTCAGTCACTTTCCTTGAGCTTTCTCATGCGTCTTGCTGGCTAACACATTGGCTGCCATAAATACAGCATGATGCATGGCTAAGAAGTTCTCCAGTTTTAAGCCAGTGGGAAACACTGTCTGATAGTCTGCCTAACTTTCCTTTCCAGTTTCACCCTATTGCACCTTTCTCTATCCCCTTGGGCCCCCGTGATTCCTTTCCTTTCTAGCACCTGTGCAGTCATGTTTTGCTACCTTGTCTCCTGTATCTAAACATGGGAAACTCAATTAAAATGAACAAATACATCAAATTGTTTCACAGTATACAATGTAAGTGCTTATGTACCCTTCAAAGGCCTATCTGAACCACCTGAATAAAGCACTGTTTAGCAACTATTAATTAAGGGATGTTTATACAATGCTTTGAACATGTAAAATGGTGAGAGCTTCCAAGCCTATCGTGAACATGGTTACCACCCTTACACAAAACCCAGCAACGTACTGAATTGCTGTGAATCCTTCCCAGTTACTGAAGACTTTGTGAGTTGAAGAGAATCAGCCATGACAAACTAACAGATAGTCTTCCTTCCAGCTGGGTTGCCCTTTTGTCTCCAGAAAATGGTCTAAAGTGTAATTTTTTTTTCCCCTGGCCACCTTGTTTATTTAAGCACATTTGTCAAAGCCTACTGCAGAATGGTTATTCTAGCTTGAAGAAATCCTTCCGGGTCAGAAAGTCCTTTGGATGGCTCAAATCCAACTGCTCTCCCTTCCCATTCCTCCCTTTTAAGTCCTGAAAGTCTGTCAAAGTCTGGGCTGAATTCCTGGAACCAGTTGGAGTGTAGCTCTTCTTTTGTTCCCCGCTGCCAACTGCAGAGAGCTACGTTCGCTGGTTTTGTAGTCACCAGCTTTAAAATCCCTAAGTCCCACTGCTTCCTTTGAATGGGCAGATGCAAAGCCATGCTTTAAACCTAGGAATGACTTTACAGAGCTTTTCACTTGTGGTGTTGGATGGACTGCTGTGCTGTCTCTGATTTCAAGGAAGAATGCCTTAAGCAGCCTGTCTGTTTCTTAAGACTATCAGAGGTAAGGCTGAAACTCGCAAAATAACATCTGGAAAGCCCAGATCATTCTCTAATATAGAAGTACTAATTTCATCCTTGTGGTTTGAAGGCTATAAACATAGATCTAGCAGTGCAATTAAATCATCTTTAAAGGGAAGTCTTCTGTTTTTAAGGTATATACAGATCTTACAGGACAAGGTTTAAATGTAGAACTGCTTCAAGTCCTGAAGGGCTACTCAGGGTTGTTATTTTTTTTTTCTTGCAGCTGAAGGTATTAGATGTCTGGTTAATTTTTGTCCTCTTACTGTTCATCAGTGAATTAAATTGTTGTTCTGCTTACAGATAGAAGCACAATCCAATTCATTAATCATATTGAGATGTTTTTTTTTCCAAACCTGCACTAGTCTGTCACGACTTGTTCTTCATAAGGCTGGAAAAATATTTCTTTCATCAAAATGGCTTAATGCCTATAAACATGTTCTAATTATATTTTCTTGGAATTAATCAAGTTCATTATGTTAAGTTTGGGATCTACATCTGAAGTGAATCTGAATTGTGAGCTTCTGCCACATTCCCTTCAGACATTACTGATAAAAATAATGGTGTGGGATTTTTCAGAAGTACTCGTTTTTTTGGCCTAATCCTGTTCCTCTTGGAGTTGCACCCCTTCCTTCAGTGGTGTGGATTTCAGCCAAATGTGAACACTTCTCAAAACCTTAGAGTTTTGGCAAATTTTTCAAACAACCTAAGGGAAAATGTCTACACAAAGTGTCAGTTGATTTAGAATGAGCTGAAATATTCCCTGCTTCCCCCCCACCCATTCTTTCTCTCTCTCTCCTTCTCTCTCTTTCCTTTCTCTCTCTCTCTCTCTCCTTCTTTCTCTCCCTCTCTCTCTCTTTTTCTCTCTCTCCCTTTCTCTCTCTCTCTCCCCCCTTCTTTCTCTCTCTCTCTCTCTCCTTTCTCTCTCTCTCTCCTTCTTTCTCTCCCTCTCTCCTTCTTTCTCTCCCTCTCTCTCCCTTTCTCTTTCTCTCTCTCCCTTTCTCTCTCTCTCTCCCTTCCCCCTCTTCCCCTCCAAGATAGAGGCTTAGTGACCATTTGGGATGAACAGGGCTTCTATTTCATTGTGATCTGCTATCAGAAGTTTGGAGAGTGAGTTTGTTTGTTTGTTTTTTCCATGAGAAAATCCTTCAGAAACCTACAGAATCCCTTCCAGACTCAAAAAAGACAAAGGGCTTACATAGAGAAGCTCCCCTTGTACAGAAACCAAGGCAATATTTTTGATTAAAAGCCCTCTGAGAGGATGATCTTCATCTGGTTAGTTCAGCCGTGGTGGTTTCCATTTCAGTTTATTCACAAAGACCAAATGGTGAGGTCCTTAACTCAGAGTTTGGTCAGGTCAAAGAAAGCTTTTTCCTGAGCAGTGGTCCCAGGATGTAGCCTATCACTGATTCTTCACCTTCCTCTTGAAGCCAAATGAACAGCTGGATTGATGGTCTGATAGTTGGACTTGATGGTCTTAAAGGTCTTTTCCAACCTAAACTAATCTATCATTCTATGAAATCATACTTGCAGTTGAATGTTAAGGATTGTCCAAAGCCAGATGGTTGAAAATGAAGGAAGAAACTCTTTACCCACCAATCCATTATGACATGGTCAGGTAACATCCAGAAAAAATCTGCCTACCAATTTAAATGTTTCTTGCCCTTGGTTCTATTTGGTTTAAGCGCAACGGAGTCAAAAGTGGAAGTGATGCAAAGGGATAGAATTGTGGGAAGTCAAGGAGCCAAAAAAAAAAAAAAAAAAAGAATATTCATTTCCCACAAATTGGACCTGTCAAGATTTATGAATCTTACTAATTGCACGCCAATAACACTGAAGGCCTCCAGCTGAGATCAGTGCCTGCCACTGTAGACAGGTACATGGGGTGGGTTTCTTCTCACTTAACTGTGTCAGAATTGGCTGTCTGGCTGCAGGTAGATGTCTAGACTCCAATTATAACCCGTGGAGAGAAATACCTGCCTCCAGAAGCCAACTCACTGTATCAGACCCATACCTGAGGTGTGATGAATCACCCTCTGGCTGTTCTTACCTCTCTCCAATGATGACAGGGAAAGCCCATGTGGGTAGACACCTCTGTGTTAGGCAGCTGAAGTTGGAAGCGATGGATCCCACCCAGGCTGCTCACACATCTCTAAGAGCAGTGGCAAAAGTTCTTGCAGAGATACATGCATTTAAAACAGCCAGCTCAGACACTGCAGGATGGGCAGTGTGATGTGGGGTGTAGGTTTGGGAGGCTGGCCTAATGTGAGCAGTTGCTGTTGTTGGAGACTACACTGGGAATGTCCAGTTGACCTTCCTAAAAGCATGGCTGCATTACTGTGAGCAGTGTAGTGAGCCTAGCTGTGTGGCCTCACCTTGAGAGATCTGTCCTCACGATGACAGTGGAGTGGGACATCAAGGGGTGAGGGAGGGTGCAAAAAGCACTTGTATGTGAGAGTGACAATGACAACAGCATCCAGATCCCTCAGCTGGAACCACCAGAAAAGGCTTTGGCTTTGCCTAAGTGGAAAGACAGTTGCAACCTAACTCAGGAGCTCCCAGGATGAAAATTCTTGCCTTGATCTTCCCAACACACAGTGTCTGAGTGGCTTGGCTGCAAACAGCTTCTACAGCTGATGCATAATTAAAAAGCCATTTCCCTTCATTTCACAGGCAGCATGCAGGTTCCTCCAGTGTCCATTGGTTACAGACCATCCCTGATAGATCATTAAACTTGGCCCTGGGCTTTACTTCTGTGCCTGCCTTTTTGTTAAGCACATGCATTTCCAGGACTGTCTGTCAATAATTACAAGGAATTGGCTTCTTTATTCTGGGAGCTGCCCTGCTGCTGGAAAAAAGCTGATGGAAACATAGCGCTGCAGAGCGCTCAACATTTGTGACACTGCTTGGCATGGGAGGTAGCTCTTGCTGACAAGTTAAACACTAATTTTTATTGAAGGTAACAGTAAAATGTGGAATTGGTCTCTGTGCTTCGCCTATGCAAGAAATTAGGAAGAAAGCTGCCAAAAAATTGCCGTTTCAAGGTTATAAACTTTACTTTACAACATGCTGCTGAACCAGAGGAAACCCTTTGATTGTTAGAAATCCATGTGGATGGCTGCTCGCTGGAGAAAATATATGATTTTTAATTAATTTATTTTTTTCCCCCTCCACAAAGAAAGAAATAGACATTTCTTTGTGGGGAACTGAAGCAGTAGTTCTCATAGTTATTGCAGTGTGGGAGTGGAGTAAGCCTGGGCCAGCGAGCCAAGATTTTAATCAATCAATGGCAATATCTTCTGCAGAAGGATTAAAGTTTAAAGGAACAGTCAAGACCCAGGAGTTTGCCAGCCAAACCTGACTCAAAGTCCTTTGAAATCAACGACCATGTGTTGACCTGTGTGCTGGGGTGTGTGGCTGCTCTGTCCAGCTCCAGCACCTGGGTTTCTTCTTGGTTGCTCAACAAAACCCAAGAATACCTACCCAAAGTCTGCAGATCTAACATCCCAACTCATCCCAACTCTTCATTCTCCTCATTTACTTCACTTTGTATTTTGATAATTTACAAAGGGTATTGCTATGTCATCAGCCAGGTCTCCAAATATAGTCAAAAGAGCCCCAAAAAAGGGAGGCAATAAATACAGGGTGCAAAATATGGGACTCCTTTTGTTCAGCTTCTGAGTGGTTGAAGCATTGCTCAGGTTTTTCTTCATAGGAACCAGGAGTTAAAAACTTAAGGGTTTCTTCTATTTTAAGGAAAAACTCTGATCCTCATGTAAACCCATGTCTCCAGGGAGACCATTTAAGAAAAACAAAATACCAAGAGATGAAGGACAATTCAAAGGAGGTAGAAGCAATGTATTTGTGTTAGGAATATTGATTGTTGTGGGGGATTTTTTTTTTTAAATTTAATTTTCTGCTCAGCACTCCAAAGGCCTTAGGTAGAGAAAGATGCTCAATTACTCATTTTGTCTATAAAGTTCTCCCCCTCACCACATCCTGTCAAAGCACTCAAGATGTTGTGTACAGTAATTAAAAGGTGATATTAGTATTTCCTGACATGCACTATAAAAGAGCTCCAGCTTCCCCTAGCTATCACACACCTATGAAAAGGAAAGGAACACAGTAGAAACAGAAAGAAAATGATTGTGAAGATGGTTCTGTATCAGACTGTGTGGAGATTCCTCTGGCTTTCTGATTGAGTGTCCTTTTTCCACCCCTCCAAAAAAGTAAATCATCTTAGTTTCCTGTCTGCTCTGTCTCTTTCATCAAGACAGCTAAAATCTCCAGATGCTGATGTTTTTCAGGCTTGTTTCCCATTTGGAGGCTCATGGGCAAATTACCCTGCCATTCAAAGGTTTTTCTGTAAAAGAAAAAAAAAAAAAAAAAAAGGGAGGGAATTTATTCCTCAGATTTCCCCAGCCTTTGTGCTGTCCTAACTACCAGCAACTGAGATGCCTGCTGTGGAGTGCAGCAGCAATTTTTTGTGCTTCTGTTGTGACTTTTTGTAACCTGGGCTGTAGGCAAGGTGATTTGCCAGATGGTTTCACCACTTGGCCTTCCTGGAAGAGAGAGGCAGATGTGTCTTAGAGCCAGTGGTCTGTGAGAAGAGCATGGTTACAAAGTAAGGTCAGAGACCCAACCAACCATTCTTGCACAAAGATCCTAACGCTGTGGAGTGCAACTGAAAGGGAGTTTGAACACTGAGTTTGGTATCTGCTGCCCTCCTTTGCCTTGGCTTCTTCCATGGCACCTGCAATTTGCAGGCAGAAGGATCCCAAGATCAGAAAAATAACTGTTGGGAAAGGCATCTCAGCTTAACAGACCTGAGGACAGGTTTGGTTGAAGATACAGATGTGTGCAAAGCTGGAAGACATATCCAGGTACACATATCCTCCCTGAGCTGTTGGTTTTGTCCCACATGTCAGGAAATAGTTAAGATCAGATCTTGCTTTTATCAGCATGAAGAGACTTTGAAGGAACTCACCTTAGAAAGGTGAGGGCATCATTCAGAGTATTTTATAGACAAGAATGTTGTCTCTCTGGACTTCACAACATCAAGCCAACCAACACCTGTTAATTGCAGAAGCTGGAGTTTTAAGTATATATTCAGGGGGGGGTTGTTTAAATGCTGAATTTTTATAGGATTTTTTACATACCAGATTTCAAAAGAGTAGGAACAGAGATGGAGCCACACAGCAGTTCAGGGGGAACCTGGCAATGGCTGGTACCAAAAGCTTCAGTGTGATGGGAGGGATCTGAGTGCAGGCTGCTGTGAGGTTACCTGCCCTCCCTTGCCATTGCCTTGTGGGCTGCATCTTGATTTCTAGCCACTAGAACCTGGCTCAGTCCCTAAAGAAGGGTGCTGAGTAATCACACTGTAATTTCCCTTCTTGATATTACTTTTTCACTCTCTGGAGATCCTCAGAAATATTCTGACTCATTTTTGATACTGCTAAGCCATCTGTGACTTCCTGAGGTGATGATGTCTATAAATTCATTGCACCTGGATTTCAGCTGTGCTCCTTTTTATTGGTTTTGGATTTGTTGTTTTCCCATTGCACTCAACATCACCTTGTTTTTCTGTGGCAGCAACACAGAGGGCAGAGCACCTACTCTTGACAACTGTGAATTTCACAAATATCAGAGATAGCCATACCAGGATTGTTTCTAACCCTGGGTATTCACCTGGGAGTTTCATTGTCTTCCCTCCTTTCACCCTTCCCTGAATCTCTCTTTCTTCTCAGCTTAATGCTGTGCGTTTCATTTCTTTGCCATGTTCCATCATGTCAAGCCTGACTCCACAACTCAGCAAAACACTTAGACTCAGGGTGATCTTTAAACTCAGAACATACTGAAGTGCTCCACTTAACAGAGATCAGATTATTCATGTGCTTAAAGATAAGCATTTGCTTAAGTACTTTGCTGAATTCAGGCCTAAACACACACATTAAGTTCATCAACCAGGACCCTTGACAAATTTTACTACAGAGGTGTCTGTCTCTCTCCATTGACTATAAAGGGAGTCTAGACAACTAGTTTAAACTAGATAGCTAATCTTTAGACAGCTAAAATTAGGTGAGAGGAATCCCAGCATCTGTATCTACCTATGGTGTCAGGCACTGATCTCTGTTGGGGGCCCTGCATATTGCTGTGAAGCAATTAATGGGGATCAAAAATGGTGATGGGCCCAAGAGGTTGTGGGGAGTGAATTTCTCTCTCTCTCCTTTCAGCACAACAGCACACATCCAGTTGCAGCAGCTGGGAAGTCAATGGTTTGCTTCTTTCTTGGACCTGAATCCTTCTCTGCAACAACGCTGGGCAGTTTTTAAATGATCCTCTGGAAAAGATGAGCTTTTGAAGCCTAGGTGCTTTGAAGTGAGCTACATAGTTGTCCTGAAACATTCCTCAGACAGCTTTCAGCCTTGACCTACTGGGTCAGAGTCACAGGGACTGAGGTGAAACGTGACTTTGCGTCATCTGAGAGTTTTGTTTCAATTTTGATCATTAAACTCAGGGTTGCCACATCGGCAGGAGTGATGTTGGGTTTCTGCCAGACCTGCCAGTGGCACAAACATAGGAGCCTCATTGCATACCCAGTAACTCAAGAGTGTTTTACATGCTGATGTGCCTGCAGAGCTGCCATGCCTGTAATGTAAAAGTGAGAGCTGTCAGCTACACACTTCAATGTCCCCATGTGAAGGAGCATAATTTTGCACTGACCAAGATTTTCATCTCGAAGCCCAGACCAGCTGCTGATGGAAGGGATGTGCCCAGCTTTGCACTCTCTGGGTGTGGGGTGATACACTGCACTCCTACAGCTGCTGAGCTGGTGTGTGCTGCTCTTCCTCCTGGAGTGAGATCAAGGGAAATTGAAACAAACAAGCAACAAAAGAAATATTCCAAACCGATACATGGTGAGTGACTCCCTACCTGGCTTCTTTATTTTGGCTGATATCAATTTCTTTGGGACATTTATTGTAGCCCCAGTCCTTACTGTGCAATCCTGCCTTTGCTTAGCATGGCTTGCTTTAGCACAAGCAGAAGAGGCTGATTCTGATGTGCTGTAAAGAAAAGGAAAATTCTCCCCCAAATACCCATTCTTCTGTCTCCTAAAAGTGACAGATCTCATGGAGCTTCTGAAACCATGTCACAGCTTTAGGTTGGTTCCTTCATCTAGGGCAGCTCACCATCTCCCTTTTGGGTAGGGCTCTTAATCAGTGGTCTACACGAAGGCATGCAATCAAACCAACAGCTTTGCAGGCATGCAGCAAAGGGCCAAAACCAAACACAAAGCCCTCTTACACAGGGACATGCCTGTAAGCTGCAGAGGAACCAGTCCTTGCTGCATGGCAGGTTCTTCTGTGTGACCTGCAAGAGAAATAGGAGCCTGAGTGTTTCTTCCCCTTGCAGCAGTCTCACTGTGCTTGCAAGCCTCAGAGCTCACTGGAACAAGGGAAAATGCTATTGCTTTGTCACTGGGAATTCACCTTGTTTGGGCTTTTTTTTTCCTCTCTCTCTCTTTTTTTCCTCTCTCTCTTCCCATTCCCTTGATTCTTTCCCTCCCTTCTACATGCCTCTGTTTCTTCACATTCCCTTTCCACATCAGTTCTCCTATCTTCCCTGCTCTCCAAACAGGAGCCTTTTCTCTTCTGTGAGTAGTGGTGGCATCATCAATCTAGAGCTGATGCTCTTCACTCTGCAGAAGGAACTCCCTACATCTTCTTCAGCTGGTTATTCACACAAGACGATGCTATCAGCTCAGAGCTGAAACAGTGTTCTGACCTCCAATAAAGGTTAACCTTCTTTTGTCACACTCACTGTTCCCTTACAACTCCTCACTAATAATAATGGCAGTCCTTGGAGTGGAATGACTCAGGGCTTCCACCAGTGGGTCATTTAAAAATTAATCAGAAACTCACACTTCTTCAAGCCAAGAACATTATGTTGGCACTGGTGTCTAAGCAGGGAATTAGGGAAGTCTCTCCTGGGCTGGAGTGCTTCCTGGCTAATATGTAGGATTCCTGTATATTTCCCACTGGGAAACAAATGGGGTAATTTGACAGGAGAGGATCAGATCACTTGGTCTGTGCCCTAGGAAAGAAAAGCTGACAATCTATTTGAGCAGCACAGACTGGGCAATACACTGAGGGGCTGTGGAAGAAATGGAATGGCAGGATTGCTCTGCTCAGGTTTGGGGTGGGAGAGAAGCAATTAAAAAAAAAATCAGCAAGGATAAAACTAAGCCCCCTCCTCTCCCACCAAAAAAAAAAAAAAAAAAAGTCAATTTTTAACTGTGCTTCTGAAGTGTTAGTTTGCTTTTGGCATTTTTTCCCCCTAAACCCCTCAAATAAGCCATAATGACAGTGTAAGCTGCATGTTACTTCATGTACTGCCTTGCAAATGCTGGAATTCCTTAGGTGTCTTAAATGATGGGCTCCTTGATGACAAATGGCTTATATTCTGCCTGATATTTACTAATATGCTGTGAGCAGCACATATATTGGGTAGAGTTGATACCATTATTGCATAGACATTCATCAGTCTATGCATGGTTAGAGACTCACATGTTTTATGGCAAAGGAAATGAACAGTGTAATGAACTCTTTCATGGGATAAAGGTAATGAAAAGCCTTGCAGATCTGGAAGTCACAGCTAGCAAAACTGACTGTAGAAAGTAAAAGGAAATCTCCATCAAAGCTTTACCCTTAATTTAAGCTCAAACCTGAACGAAAGCATTTTGGGCCTTAAGTTCTTAAAATTCCTTTTTTTTTTTTTTCTTTTTCTACTTGGATCCTTCCATTTAATTTCATGGAACTGCCTGACAAAAGCTTTTTTTTTTTTTTTTTTCCTCAACGTATTTTCATTGGGCTGGGACCAGAATTTATTACAAGTAATACAAGAGAAAAAAAAAAAAAAAACAAAAAAACCCAAAAAGCCGCAAACAACTAATCTCATGGAATTTGTCTTCCTGAAAAAAGTAGATCTAAGGAATTTCAGTTGAACAACTGCTGTTATGGGGCTGGTTCTCCCCTAGCATATAATGCGTTCTGTCATTTCAACTTCTGGAAACTGGGAAAGCAGGAATATTTCTCTGCTGCAATGGAAGTTTATACCTGCTTTGCATGTGTCTAAATGAGCACAGGAAGGATACAGCAGTGGGAGTCTGGACAGTGGATCTTGCACAGTCTGGCCCACTAAGCTTTTTCACTAATTCCCAGAGTGAGGAATGATTGCTCTGACATTTTCCCTTCCTTTCAGTACTGAAATTCTTAGGAGAACTCCAAAGCTGCTATTTTTGGCAGCCATGATTAGTATGGTTTCTAGTACCTTACTTACAAATGTATTTTATTTTTTCTTTTTAATTGCCACAACACCTTTGCACCCATTCCTTGGCACTATTAAAATGTTTTGAGTGTGAAAAATGAAGTTTGTATTGCACAAAGATGGCCCTTAGCATGATGTCCTGTTCTCCACCAAAGCATAGCTACACAAAATATTAAGCCCACTTGACATGGTCACTGATTCAAAGCCAAATTCTGCTCTTATTTGAACTACACCAAATGTAGGCTGAGCCCCAAACCTGTAGTTTTCATACAAATGCAAACAAACCCTAACACATGAACCACCTTTGCCAGTGTGAGCCTCTGGGCACTAATTCTTGACCTTTCTGATCCTGATTCAGTAACACTGGATGTGATCTTAACTGTATGGAGCTGCCAGTTGTGCCTTTGAGAACTCAGATTATGAAAAGTGCTGCTGTTGGTTGCTTTTTCCAGGGTCTACATGTTTATTTCAAAGAAAAGAAAGCAATGGGACTTGAGCAGGTCATTTTTCTGGGAACCATTGCTCATGCACCTTGCCATGCTGATCTGGGGGCTAATTGGGAATCTCAGGAACTTGCCATTAGCTGGCACTGGCATTTTCTGAGGTATTTGTAGGTGAGTGTTTATTAACAGCTCTGTCTTCAATAGTGGTTAATAAATCACTGTTGAATTTGCAGGCACTCTCAGAACAGATAGAAAGCCAATTGGGCTCTGAAAGATTACTCTTCTATTTGTTTAGCTCTTTCTGCTTGTAACTGATAGGTTTAAGAGCTGGGAATGTTGCATTTCTCTTTATGCTTTAGTTGACTTGTTAGAAATAGTTGTTTGTGGTTGATAAACGAGGGGATGATGAGGGGCTGCTTAAATGTGATGGGATATTTTATCAGCAGAGGTTAAGGATAGGAATTCCTCAAGAAGGCAAAGCTGCTGGCTCCTGGCAATGAGTAACTGTTTTGTCTTGGATGCAACCTGAGCTCATTGGTGCTCTCTCTTCCTTTCACACATACACCCCCCCCCTCTTGGGTCTGCTCCAGATCCATGTGATGGCTCAGGGGGAGCCAAACTGTTTCTGCTTTCCACTTGCCTTAGAAGCCTCAGAGTGTGTAAAATGCATGTGTGTTATCTGTGAGCCCCCAGCTGCTTGAAAACTTCACTCTTGAGTGCACTGGGAAACGTGCAGAATTGCAAAGGGAGACCTGATAAACGTGCAAAAAGTGCAAAGCATGGGGAAAGTGGTGACCCGTTTGAGGGAGCCACTGCAGTTTAGTGAGGTGTCAAAATGGACCTGGCAAGTTTGATATCCAAATATATGTTTAGGTTTGGTAAATGAGCGATTTACCATGAGCAATTCACCCCATGAGCAATTACATCCAGTTTGCTGCAGCAGTGAACAGAGAATCTGGGCATAAAGAGCTGCATGCACTTGGCTCTCGTGTCTTGACTGCCTGCATGGGGGTTCATAAGTGGATACCTAGTGAAAGAAATTGCATGGAGAAAGAATGACAAGAAACACCCTGGAATTTTCTGGAAGTCTGTAACTAAGTGTGCATCACGAGCAGCACTTCAGTTTACAAATACCATCTCAGCTGCTGTAGTTGTAAGAAACATCTCTCTGCTCTGTACTTGCAGATTCATATTAATGGTACCTCTTAGCATTCCCATTGGACTGGGTGATACCCAGGGCTGCCATCCAGCCTCAACTCTTCTCTAGTTCTGTGGCCTTGCTCTTGGACATTGCTGTGGTGTGAGGTGGTCTGAATTTGCAAGTTGTTTCCAGTTTGGCTGCTTTGGCTTGCACAGAGGTTATTTTTCATGAGTGTGTAACCTAAAAATACTGATTTGAATGTACTGATTAGAAGTGGGTCAAAGAAGATGGGATGTGACTCATGCCACGGGAGCATTTAGAGCTAGCACATTAGCTGGTAGCTCCCCAAAGGCTCTTTGGATAAACAGGCAGTAACTGCTGTAAGATTGATAGTTTGGCAATTGAAGTGTCCAGTGATGTTCCCCTATCATTATTGGTGGAAAGGAATGGTTTGAGTTATGCTGGGCTGCCTTAATTGTAATCTGTCTCAATGAAGAGTAAATGCACAGTGTGAAAAATGAAATAAAACAGCTTCTTTCCCCTTAGGGTTATAAAAAAAAAAAAAAAAAAGATTATTTCCCTGTGGAAAGCAGATGTTTAATTGCCCAAGACCAGAAGCAGAGGAGCACATGGCTGGTCTGTCTGTGTGTGTTACAGCTGCCTGTGCTGCATGCTTAAGCTGCTGTCATAACAGCTGATGGCTGCACACTGGATCTGTTTATAAGGTAACTGTGAATATTGTTGTCTGAAAAACCAGACTCACCTGGTACAGTGAGGGAACAGGGAAGGGAATGCAGTTCTTGACGTGATTATTACCTTCACAGAAAGAGTGGGAGTAAGTCTAGCATGATGCCAAAGGTTCCTTCTGTTATCAGGTGCAGTGCAATAGCCCTAAAGCACTATGCAGAGGGGTTTCTTGAAACCTCTCTCTCCCATCCTGCTTTTGCTTCATGAATCTTTCATGAGTCTACCTGGAGGCTGGAGCTCTGCATCCAGCCAGGGCTATGTTTCAGCTGCACTGAAGCTCTTCCACCACCAGCAACCTCCTGCAGATTCAGCAGGAGAAGCGCTGCCAGACACCTAAGATGTGTTAAAGCTGTGGAAAGAGAAGAATTTCTTTGACACAATTAACATTAGGAGATCAGGAACCCATACATTGGTTAAAATTCATATTAGCAGTTGGCTATTGAGTTCAGGCGGCAGCTGAGCTGCAATCACTGCTGCTATTATCTGCAATGGGCAGTGGCAGATAAAGACAGCACAGCACTCATTGAGGCAGGACTTTCATGCCAAATATCTTCCCCCTTTATTTCTTCTGTGTCTCTCAGGGTGGGGAAGTGAGGAGAAATCACTTTTCTTGCTGCAGCTGGCAATGACATTAAAAAAGCACAGGGACTCTGGGCACCTTGTGTGATTCTTGCAGGGACTGAGCCAGTAAAGATTAACACCTGTTTCCAAGAACCACATTCTTCACTAGCAACTTCCTTCCCTAAAACCTCTCTTAGATTTTTCCCTCCTCTCTTTTTTCTTTTTCTTTTTAGCAGAGCACAGTTTTGTTGACAGCAGAGGTTTGTGTGTGTTGCAGTAAAGCACAACTGGTGTCCCATATGCCCTTGCAAGTTTCTTTAAAAGAACAAGCACACTTGCTTCCCCTTGGAAACTCTTCCAAGGTGAAAGAGCCAGGGTGCTTTGGATGTCATCATAGTGCATGGTTTGCAAAATGGGATCTCTGAACTTTAGGTCCTAAATACAGAGAACTCCTTTAAACCTACAATTTAGGGGGAGGGGGAGAATCTGTTTGAATCTCATTAATAATCTGGCTATTTTTACTGGAAAACTGTGTCCAGCTTGCCTGGGTCTGAACCCTTGGGAAAGCCTCAGGAAAAAAAGGCAACAGGAAGAGGGAAAAAGGGGAAAAAAAAACACCAAAAAAAACAAGGGCTTGTGACAGTCACAAATGAGGGAAAATATGTAATATTCAATTGTTTCTGGTTGCAGAGCTTATTTTTACCAATGTACAGTCCCAATAGCTGGTTGCCATGATACAGGGCAGTTGCAAGAGAAGGTGAAGAGTAAGGAAGGGAGTAGGATTCAGAGTACTCCAGTGAAGTGTAAGCTTTTTATGGCTTTACAATGTCTGCCCTCTTAAAATCTCTTTCTTTTTTTGTCTTGCCTTTGATGGATGGACAAAATTCCCTGCAGAATTAAGATGCTGTTGGCATTGCTTTGGCAGATAGCTTGATAACTGCCCTCCCCAACCCTCCTGGGATTAATAGTGATAATTAATATCGAGATTAATACAAATAATACCAAGCCTAGTGTTAGAAAGAGCATCTGCTTCTGGAGGCACTTGGTAGGATGGTGATGGGAAGGAAATGGTGATGAGAAAGGAGAAATTTCTCAAGGAGCTACTGAGAGCACTGCCCTTCCATGGTTTAGTGACAAGCACAGTGTTTCTGAAATGATTGGATGCTTTGGCTGGCATCCTACTAGACTTACTCTGATGGCTTTTAATCCTCAGGTGGCATTAATGGCAAGGAAGGCAGCTCCTTCTGGCTTACCATTAAAGCATGCCATCCTCTGTAGGTGAGGATCTGGCCATGGGCTTGGAAAGTTAATCAGAGCTACCCTCTACACTCCTAACTAGCTGGATCTGGAAATCTAGCAGTGTCAAAAAAGGAAGTTTCAGAAATAATGGGTGTGGATGCCTCACTTCCTCAGTGTCCTTCTGTTCCCTCCCAATGCCACTGCTCGTGCCAACTCCACATCTTGACCATACTCTTTAAGCTCTTGAATAAGTTGGTCATCTCAGAGGTTGCTCAGATCTTTCCTACCCTTTCCTTAAGGCAGTTTTACTGTAATACAAAGAAATTCACTGGACTATGAGGAAACTAAGCTGCAAAGCCCTTGGTGCTTCACAAAAGCCCCTAAATGTCGAGAAAGCATTGCAGAAATCCTGTCTCTCCTCAGCTGAAATGAGATTGCAACAATGGGGACATGAGGAACCTCATAGCAGAGCTGCCCTTGCCAGTGTGGGATGCTTTGTGCATCTTGCTGTATGTAACTAGTGAGCCAGCCTGAATGAGATCAGCAAAGCTCATGATCATTTGAGAGAGCCAGGCTACTTGTGGCTTGCTCAAATTTCTATTGTCTATTCCATTTCTCTCTTTTTTCCCTCTCTCTCTCTCTCCACCCGGACCATCCCTGTGCCCAGGATTTGGTACCTAGCACAGATTTAGAAAGTGAACATTTGTAGTCCTTAACTCTTTGTTTGGGTGAGAAGTCTTAAAGGCTGTTTTGTAGACATGGTCTGTCACCTGACAGTAGGAAATAAAAGAATTGGATGAATCCTAAAGGCCATCAAGGAAACGAGAAATGGATTTTCTGTTGCTGTCTTACACTATCACTGCCCATAGCCCTTTGCAGCTCGCTCTCTGCAAGCCTTGGCTGCAGCCAGCAGACCTCTCAGGACTTGCCTTTCCCCTACCAGTGCAATATTGCTCTCAATGAAGCCAGAACACAGCAATCCTCTTCTGAATGTGACCTTCCTTTCAGCTTCTCCCTTGCAAATGGCTCAGTTTCCTGCTGGCTCAGTGTAAATTTTTCCAGTGTGGGGATTTCTGTCTGGTGTTGCTTTGCAGTATGAAGTTATCAGGAGTTCAATGGCTCAGGAGGGGCAAAAACTCTGCCCCTCTTTGGTCTACATGTATGATGTAGACCTAAGACTGATCTACATGTATGATGTAGAACAAAGACTGATCTACATGTATGATGCAGATCAAAGACTGATCTACATGTATGATGTAGAACAAAGACTGATCTACATGTATGATGCAGACCAAAGACTGATCTACATGTATGATGTGGACCAAAGACTGATCTACATGTATGATGTAGAACAAAGACTGATCTACATGTATGATGCAGACCAAAGACTGATCTACATGTATGATGTAGAACAAAGACTGATCTACATGTATGATGCAGACCAAAGACTGATCTACATGTATGATGTAGAACAAAGACTGATCTACATGTATGATGCAGACCAAAGACTGATCTACATGTATGATGTAGAACAAAGACTGATCTACATGTATGATGCAGACCTAAGACTGATCTACATGTATGATGTAGAACAAAGACTGATCTACATGTATGATGCAGACCAAAGACTGATCTACATGTATGATGTGGACCAAAGACTGATCTACATGTATGATGCGGACCAAAGACTGATCTACATGTATGATGCAGACCAAAGACTGATCTACATGTATGATGTAGACCAGAGACTGATTTCTTCTCCACTTCCCCCTGACAATGATAGCTGCACCCCACCAGGCAAGCACCTATAAACCCCAAATGCTTCAGCTCTGTGTGTAGAGAAAGAACCAATACCTCTGCATGCTGGTGCTCTGCTAGTTATCAGTGGGGCAGAGGAAGGGCAGTGCAAAGAAATTGTGCTGACAAGCTCAACCCATCGTGCTATTAACTCACATAGCCTGACACCTTGCATTCATTTGCATATGTTTAAATGAATTAAGCAAATACTAATGCTGAAGCCAGCACCCAGGCATTTTTATTTATACAAACACCCCCAGCTTTGCTAAAAAGGGCATTATTTTTCCCTCCCCAAAGGACTCCTCTCTCCTTTATTTGATTAGTTGTATCTTCTCACACAAAGTGTGTTGGGATTATTTATAGAATAGGTCCTTATGATAGCTCTAAATGAAGCAGAAGATCAAACATTGTCTCACATATTTTAAAACACAGAAGCTCCATTACTGTTTTGTAATTGCTAATTAACAGATAAATGTTTCATACTCCCACATTTTTATCCTCCAGATACAGCAAAACAAACAGACTAACAGAGGAAACCTGAGGACTGCAATATCTGTTTTATGATAAGAGCATTTAGTAACTTAATCCCTACTATGCTCAGCTCTCAAAGACAATGTACTGGTGGTTATATGATACAGAATAATGAACCAATACAGAGGGACACTTGTGTTCTTCTCTGCTTAGAGTGGGAACTGAGGTTTACACTGCTTGAGTTCTATTTCTGGGCTTGCTACTAATGGCAATGACTTGTCTAAGCTCATAGAATAATAAGTCTAACTTTCCTTTCCTTTCCTTTCCTTTCCTTTCCTTTCCTTTCCTTTCCTTTCCTTTCCTTTCCTTTCCTTTCCTTTCCTTTCCTTTCCTTTCCTTTCCTTTCCTTTCCTTTCCTTTCCTTTCCTTTCCTTTCCTTTCCTTTCCTTTCCTTTCCTTTCCTTTCCTTTCCTTTCCTTTCCTTTCCTTTCCTTTCCTTTCCTTTCCTTTCCTTCCTTTCCTTTCCTTTCCTTTCCTTTCCTTTTCCTTTCCTTTCCTTTCCTTTCCTTTCCTTTCCTTTCCTTTCCTTTCCTTTCCTTTCCTTTCCTTTCCTTTCCTTTCCTCTCCTTTCCTTTCCTCTCCTTTCCTTTCCTCTCCTTTCCTTTCCTCTCCTCTCCTCTCCTCTCCTCTCCTCTCCTTTCCTCTCCTCTCCTTTCCTCTCCTCTCCTTTCCTCTCCTCTCCTTTCCTCTCCTCTCCTTTCCTCTCCTCTCCTTTCCTCTCCTCTCCTTTCCTCTCCTCTCCTTTCCTCTCCTCTCCTTTCCTCTCCTCTCCTTTCCTCTCCTCTCCTTTCCTCTCCTCTCCTTTCCTCTCCTCTCCTTTCCTCTCCTCTCCTTTCCTCTCCTTCCTTTCCTCTCCTCTCCTTCCTCTCCTTTCCTTTCCTTCCTTCCTTTCCTCTTCCTTTCCTTTTCCTTTCCTTCCTTCTCCTTTCCTTTCCTTTCCTTTCCTTTCCTTTCCTTCCTTTCCTTTCCTTTCCTTTCCTTCCTTTCCTTTCCTTTCCTTTCCTTTCCTTTCCTTTCCTTTCCTTTCCTTTCCTTTCCTTCCTTTCCTTTCCTTTCCTTTCCTTTCCTTTCCTTTCCTTTCCTTTCCTTTCCTTTCCTTTCCTTTCCTTTCCTTTCCTTTCCTTTCCTTTCCTTTCCTTTCCTTTCCTTTCCTTTCCTTTCCTTTCCTTTCCTTTCCTTTCCTTTCCTTTCCTTTCCTTTCCTCTCCTTTCCTTTCCTCTCCTTTCCTTTCCTTTCCTCTCCTTTCCTTTCCTCTCCTTTCCTTTCCTCTCCTTTCCTTTCCTCTCCTTTCCTTTCCTCTCCTTTCCTTTCCTCTCCTTTCCTTTCCTCTCCTTTCCTTTCCTTTCCTTTCCTTTCCTTTCCTTTCCTTTCCTTTCCTTTCCTTTCCTTTCCTTTCCTTTCCTTTCCTTTCCTTTCCTTTCCTTTCCTTTCCTTTCCTTTCCTTTCCTTTCCTTTCCTTTTCCTTTTCCTTTTCCTTTTCCTTTTCCTTTTCTTTTCCTTCCCTTCCCTTCCCTTCCCTTCCCTTCCCTTCCCTTCCCTTCCCTTCCCTTCCCTTCCCTTCCCTTCCCTTCCCTTCCCTTCCCTTCCCTTCCCTTCCCTTCCCTTCCCTAATTCTGCACTGTAAACCAGAGAAAAATACATAAAAAACCCTTCTCAGATGTGCACCCTTGGGTATCATTGTGTGGGAGTGAGATCATTATTAGACTGAGATAGTCACCTAATGTAAAAGTCTAGTATAGGAATTAGTGATAATTACTGGCAAGGATATCAAATAATCATCTTCAGGTGACAAATGCAGGAAATCTGAGAAGCACTGAGAGGGGAGTGGGACTTTTTGAGTTGCTACTTAGGAGTAAATTACCTAACAAACCCAGGATGTGATTGTATGATACTGAGTCATAGATTTGTGCTATATTAGAAGATGAAGTAAAAAGGTATTTTGCACCTCTTTGGCTAGAAGTAAATCTCTTATCTAAAAGGCCAGATACATTATGGTTTCAGATATCTGCATTTTTTTTCCTAGCCTAATTCTTGATTATAGCAGGGAAGGTATTTGTTTTGCATGGGTCTCTTCCCAAAGCATCACCATTTAAATTCTCCAGCTTGCATCAACACACTTTCTATTTTGGCAAGATGAATCTCCTCGTATCTGCATACCTCTCTTGTTCCTTCCTTCCTGTAATTAGGGCTAAATCTGCTCCAGGACCTGTTCTTTTGTAGAAGGCACCATTTTTAGAGCAATACATCATTGGCAAGTCATGACACTAACATCCTGGGAGCAAGCTGCCTCCGAAGAGTTACAGTATCAAGTTGATCGCTGCTAGACACCACTCAGTAAAGAGCTCCATCAGTTGGTGAAGAAACAGGAACAAACCCATTTTAGCAAATAAAGATGCAGGTGGGACTCCATTGTCAGTCAATAGTCCCAACAAGATACCTCCATTTTACCTTTTCCTACTTCCCATCAACGTTTCCAGTAAGCCCATTTTGATTGTAGGGGTTCAGGTTGAGCTGGGTGGATAAAGAATGTTCTTTTACCCAGAAATATTTATCTGTGTCTGAAAATGAATCGCTTCTGTGCTTGCACTTCCTGTGCCTTTGCTTTCCTGTGAACATTGGTGTGACAGTTTTGCACTGACACAAGTGTTTGCTGAACACAAAAACATCAGAAGGAGCTGTGTCTGTGACTCCTTCCATGGGACTGAGGAATTGCTTATGTTTAGATGGCATGCCTCTTTTTTTTTGGTTAGTTTTTCAGTCTAAACACTTGCCCATAAAGAGGTTTGTGAATTGCTTTTACTGATTCCAGCCTAGCTGAGCTGCAGATGAGAAGTCAATGGATTCAGAAACTGTTGCTTCACAGAGGCTGGTCCCCAAAGCTTGCCTTTCATTATTCAAAATGAAGATCAGCTGATGGAGACACTGGAAATAAATCACACAACCAAAGTGACCCATTCTGTATTGCCCAACAACCAGAAAACATCAAAAATATTCAAAACAGAAAGGAAGGAACTCAAAGAAATGAGGAAAGAGCCACAGGTCTGCTCATTGTTGTAGTAACTTTGTTTTGGTGCTTTTCTGTGGTGAGAGCATTTCAGAATAGCTAAGTGAACATCTTCAAAGGTGGTTGCTTAAGGAGCTCAGTTTGAGGGACAAAATTAGATGCCCAAAGCTGGAGACTCTAAATGCTGCCATCCTGTTGGCAAACTTGGCCTTATCCTTAGTTCCCCAGTACCCTCTTGAGGGATTGGATGGTGGAAAAACGAAACCATTCTCCCTGTTACAATGTTTCCACTTCTTAATTGCACTCGGAAGGAAACCTGAGGGATTAACACATCGGTTGTACCATCAGGATGACTCACAGACTTTGAATATTCAGTGTTTCAAATGTTTGCATAGAACAAGAGCTCTTGGCTCACAATTTTCATGTTCAGGTTTAATCCAAGATTAACATCTGACTTTTTTTTGTTGTTTCCTCAGAAACCAGCAGTTGTTCCTGTTTGTCTGGAAGCTGAACACCAAGACCAAAACATACTCTTGCCATCTGGGAGTCTTGCTCTAGATGTATCCTTGAATGACTACCTGGCTGTTGGAAGACACAGGGGGGG